>NW_028230449.1:15994463-16645404 GCF_043228905.1 Azolla caroliniana
ACGGAAACTAAAAGCAATCCGAGTGGATAATGGAGGAGAATACCAAGGACAGTTCGAAGAATACTGTCGAGCGAAGGGAATCCGACTTGAGTACACCGTACCGAAGACGCCAGAGCTCAACGGGTTGGCCGAGAGGATGAACCGGACCATCATGGAGAGGGTCCGAAGTATGTTAGCATATGCCAAGCTGTCCAAGACGTTCTGGGCTGAGGCGCTGATGACGGCGGTGTACGTGATAAACAGATCACCCTCAATGCCCTTAGACGGAGATATTCCACAAAGGGTGTGGATCGGCAAAGACGTCTCCTACCGACATCTGAGGGTGTTTGACTATCTTGCCTACGTGCATGTGGCAAAGGACCAAAGGGGAAAACTGGATCTGAAGACGTGGCCATGTATATTTCTCGGATACAGCGATGACGAGTTCGGCTACCGGCTGTGGGAATTAGCCGACAAGGTCATTCGAAGCCGAGGCATAGTCTTCATGGAGGAGAAGACTATTGCCGACTGGTAGATTTTGACGAAATATTTGACCCAGTAGTGAAGATAACATCCATTCAAACTGTGCTGAGCATAGCGGCCAATATGGACCTTGAAATCAAACAGCTGGACGTCAAGATGGCATTTCTGCATGGAGACCTCGAAGACGAAATCTATATGCAACAACCAAAAGGATTCGTCAAGAAGGGAAGAAGAACCTAGTATTCCAGTTGAAGAAGAGTTTGTATGGACTGAAGCAGGCTCCCCAGCAGTGGTACCGAAAGTTTGAATCCTTCATGGCCGACCATGGATACCACAAGGCGCAGGCCCACCACTACGTGTTCGTGAGGAAGTTCGACGGAGGAGATTTCCTCATACTCCTGTTGTACTTGGACGACATGCTGATTGTCGGACAGAACCATATCAAGATCTGAATGCTGAAGAAGGCCTTGAGCAGATCATTCTCAATGAAGGATATGGGTCCAGCAAGATAGATCCTAGGGATGCACATTGTCTGGGACCAGACAAAGAAGTTATTGTGGCTGTCACAAGAGAAGTATGTGACAAAGGTGCTCCAAAGGTTCAATATGGAAAACGCGAAGCCAGTCAGTTTGACACTGCCGACAAACAGCAAGTTGTCCGGGAGACAAAGCCCAAAGACGAAGGCGGAAAAGGTTGAGATGATGAAGGTACCCTACGCCTCAGCAGCCAGAAGCCTTATGTATGCGATGGTTTGCACCAGAACAAACATCGGATATGCTATCGGAGTCGTCAGCCGATTCATGAGCAATCCAGGCAGAGAGCATTGGACAGCAGTGAAGTGGATACTTCGGTACCTAAGAGGCACCTCGAGCATGTGCCTTTGATTCGGTTCAGGTAATCCCCTATTAGAAGGTTTTACCGACTCGGACATGTCCATTGATGCAGATACCATCCAATCCACGTCCGGGTATGTAATGACTTATGCAGGGGGAGCCGTTTCATGGTAGTCGAGGCTGCAGAAGGCCGTGGCGTTGTCAACCACAGAAGTGGAGTATATGGCCGCAACGGAAGCCGGCAAGGAGATAATCTGGATGAAGGAGTTAATCGGAGAGTTGGGGATTCGGCAAGAAGAATTCCCACTCTACTGCGACAACCAAAGCGCCATCCACCTTGTGAAGAATGTCGCCTACCACTCGAGGACCAAGCACATCCAGAGGAGATACCATTGGCTCCAGGAGAGGGTAGAAGAAAAGGAGTTTGCTCTGATGAAGATCCACACAACGAAGAACGGATCGGACATGCTGACGACGGTGTTGTCGGCAGAAAAGCTGAACGCATATCGAAGTTGGGTCGTATTGACGAACCATCCCATCCCAAAGTAAAGGGGGAGTGACTAAAATTTCATGACGAGTAAAAACTTGAGAATTATGGTTGGACATGTATGTGCTAAGCTTAATGATTTCACAAGAGCTTGACAGTTAGCTATCTATTTTTACTGCAAGAGTTCTTATCAACTGTGATTTTATATAAGGTAGATTGACAAACAACAATCGCCATCCTATGAATAATTATGCCTCTCCAAGTCAACGCATAAAGTCTGCATCATCTTTTGTTCGGGGAAAAAAATGCAAAAAGACCATGTATCCTGAAGTGGTTGTTAGTGTGCAGTGAGGAATCCTTAATTTTTGAGAGCAACGTACTAACCTAGAGTGAGAATGAGCAGGCATGCAACTATCTTTGCCAAAAGGAGGAAATCAATGACCCGAGCAATGAGCATATCAACTTGGACTTCTATGAACCTCACATCCTTTGTGTGTAAGTATGATGTTTGACTGGTGAAGAGGTTTCACGGATGAAATGGTGTAAATGGAGGTGAATCACGATGTTAGATGACAAGGCAGCATGTGACCATGATAGTGAGGTGCATCATATGTGCCTAATTTCTCAGGGCATTTGAAGATCAGATATCTAAGATCAAGAAAATAGCTCCGTCAAAATTCCACCGCATAGTAAACCGGCAATTTCGACAAGCTGCATTCCCAAAGTATGTGATCTTCATGCTCCCTGAACATAGCTTACTTGAATCTACTATTTAACACAATGTCATGTACAAGAAACATGCACATCATAATGTCAACTTCAAAAATTCCAATCAGTTATAATAATGCAAATGATGGCATATATCAGGAGTCTCCCTCATGGCCATATATGGGTGTCGCCAGCACTCAAAGAATAATCACAGCTTTCTTTAGCTTCATCACTCCTCATACTATAAGCCAATAGAGGGCTACACAAATGAGCTCACAACCAGGACATTGCAAAGGAGTTACAATAGATCGGGCAATAACAATTTGTCGTGCACATAGGCCCTAGCCTAATCTCACCATCCTTGTCATCGACAAAATTGCAGAGCTTCCCTCATTTCCTCGACCCCTCCAATCTGGATTGACCTATGCTAGAGATCTTTCACAGACAAAAAGTACAATAAATCTGACTAGAGAATCTTACATGTATAAATGAAGAGATTCTTTTGTCATGTCATAGTTCTATTTCTATTTACTTTTTTACTTGGTTATATTTATTTTGGTTTGCGATTTTTCAAAGATGAGATAATGTTTTAAGATGTAATCTCTTGTTTGGTCTTATAGCCATTTTGGCCTCTTAAAAGAAGTTAATATATCTTTCTTTCTTGAAGGTTAAAAAATCTAAAAATAGAGATGCTTCCTGAGGAAAACGCTAGACAGATTTTATAACAAATATTACCGTTGATAATCAAATGTTGGTGGTCGCCCAAAGAAGTGAAGAAAGGCTGTTTGCACATGGGGAGAACAAAGCCATGGGGTTGGCCAATACCTGCATTTAAAAGATATCCCCAAATCATTTAAAGTTGTTTTCAATTCAAAGACTTATTCTTTCTAAAGGTACATCAGAGGTCCACAGAATCAGAGTTAACGTGAAGATCTATTCTCCAGAAAGTGATAATCTGCAGAGAAGATTTAACCCAACAATTGCTGAATTTGTGTTTAGCGTCCATGATAACCAAATCCATTAAGAGGCTATTCTACTATATGCGTATAATCCACATTGCAAAGCATAATCGCATTATTATTGACTTGCATTGTCCTTCATAGGAGGATGCCTGCCTACTATGATGTGCTGTGCCCCATAAAAAAGTACAAAAGTGAAGCATCCATCAAATCATTTCTGTAGTATTATAGATACATTAAATTTTGATTGTATCATAATTCAATGAAATTTCTTAACTATTTATGCATCATCTTGATGGAAATTAAGATTACAGAGAATTTTGGCAGTTATCTATGGCTACATTAATCAACACAAACAAATAAATAAACATGAGGTGGAGGACAATGAACAATGTAAAAATCAAAGGGAGATGATGCACCTTTGCTGATTGGCAATGGTCTAGGATGAACAATAAAAGCGTCATCATCCTCCATGGAATATATCTACAGCATAATTTCCACGTATCTTCCATAGAATAAATCAAATGCTTGCTAATTGGATTGTGGTCAAACTAAATGTTTCCACCTTGCACTCATATCAGTGCAAGGGGAAATTTTAACAATTCAAATAAGCTTGATACTACATTTAACAAGTTGGATGCAATTTGTATCATCCCTAAGATAGACTCAAATCACGGGCTTGTTTTATATTGAATAATATCGTCTCCATGTCATGGATTGATCTCATCCAGCAAGGAATTTATAGTGCTAGGAATATGCTTTTCATTATGCATAATATCACATACCAAAAACTATACAATCATCACTACAAGAGCAGCCGATCGGAGAAACAAGTGGATTACCTCTTTTTGAGTATTTTGCATCGAGGAAGAACTTCATGGGCTAAAGAGGATGCACGGTTGTAGAGAAGCTGTACAGGATGGCCTCTGAAAGCATTAAAAAGGTCCTCAAGGAAGTAGAACTCCAGAGAGGAGTAGAGAAAGCAGATGAGAAATACACAGGAAAGGGCAAAGTATTCCCAGGCAGGGACTTGCAAGGCAGCCTGGAGCAAGGCCATCAATCCGGATGCCATTGGGGCGTGTGTCTGTGTGTGAGTATTGGGTTTAGCTACTGCTTACCCCTGTCTCGTCTGTGGACAGAGAGAGAAGGAGCTGCTTTCTTTCTCATTTCTTTTTCCTTCTCTTTTCCTTTTTGTTGGTCTTATGAGTTTTATTAGAAGTGTCTTCTGAAGTGTGTTGTGTTGTATTGTGGGCCAAGAAGAAGAAGATAAATTATAATGATCGATTTATGATGAAGATGAAGATGATCATTGATGAATAAGAAAACACCTCTTCTTGGACTACATGTTCCGTGTTCGACCCCAGATTTGGCCCGTATTCAATACAAACCCCCAATTTATCTCTCGCGTGTAAGTACTACGTTTCTGTTATTCGATTGTCTGCCAAACAATGAGGAGATCAAGTGGGTTTTGTATATGTTGTCGGCTTTCACAGTGGGCGATAGATGAGGTGTGGTAGCAGTTTAGAGTTGTGTTTTGTGTAAGATGGAAAAAAAGGTTAACGTGATTGGATTTGTCGACAAGGAGGACAGGAGATCAACAAAATATGTTCTACATATATATAAGTTCGGTTTCATCAATAGTGATAGATGAGGATGATTGAAGTTTAGTGCTGCGGTTGTGCAAATACCGAAGCGTGGCCATTAACGTTATGTGATTTGAGTTAGTCAAAACCAAAGGTGGGTGAATTGGGTTTTGTGTATATGTCCAACTTTGGCAACATTATACATATATGAGGGTAACTTGTGTTTATTATTACCCCTTGTGCAAATGAAAAAAAATACTACCTTCTCCAAACACATAATACACACTAGCCCTACATCTTCTCGACTATTGTTTGATCTTGTTGGCTATTTTGGCCAATTACAAGATGCTATTATCCCTCTTTCTTTTCTAATATTTCCTCAAAGATGTTGCTTTTTCTCATCTCTCTCTCTCTCTCTCTCTCTCTCATTCTTAATGGCCAATATTGCCCCTTGAAAGGCACTAATATCTCTTCATTTCCTTTTCCTTGTAGTGATGTTCCTTTTCCTCACTCTCATGGGGAGTCATATGCCATTCTTGCCTCATAAATGAAATCTTTTATTTCTATGGCGTGTGATGTGAAAAGCACATGTTTGTTATAGTCTATAGATTACATCCACATCCTTTCATTCAAGTCTACCTTTTCATCTTCTCTCGGTTGAAATTTTTAAGTAGTTCATTTTAGGATGAATAGCTTCGCACCACATAGAAATGGGAAAGCAACGCAACTACAAAATTTTTTGATAATAATTTATACCCCCAAATGGGATTTAGTTTGTGCCTCTAAATATAATGGCAAGAGGGTTTGGCCCCGAGATTTTTAATTGGTACAACGTTAAGCAAAAATTTACTAATCTTATTTCCGAATTTCATAGTTTGAGAGAGAGAATCTAATGACCATGGTAGATTAATTGTAGAAAATTTGGGCATTTGATAGTCAAAATGCTGACCAATAACATTTATCATAAGACTATTGAACATGGAACTTGGTTAATGATAAAGGTATGTTTAAATGTCACATTATTTGAGGTATAGGATGTGTTTTCAAATGTTGAACATAGGATGGTAATCTCAACTTTAATTCAAAATTTTCTTCTTTAGCAATGGTGGACAAGTCATGTTTCAGCGGTGGCTGAAAATGTTGTAAAAAATTTGAGACTTGTAGAGTCAAAGTGTTATGAAAGTGTTGTGTGTGTGTGTGTGAGCAAGGGAAGGAATCAGCAAAAAACCCAACTTATGCACACAAGAGAAAGACCATACTGATCAACTAAAAATAATCAAGAGCGCGTAAAGGGTGAAGTGGGCTTTATATACGAGTCCTCAAGGAACTACCACATTAAATGTGGTTGGTGGAGTCTAGTCATAGACATTCACTCGAGTACGATTCTATCATAAGAATATCCAATCTTCTTTGACAACTAAATAGAAAGTGACAAGCTAGTTCCTCATGTAACTAGATGTTCTCACACACCACGTTTTCTCCATAAGCACAAGTTCATACAAGTTGAGCTTCATTCTCAACAATGTCAACACATGAAACCGTTGTACATGTGTGAGCAAGAGAAGAATCAAAGAAAAAACCTAAATATAAAATATATACCCAGGAGGGGAATGACAACTTATGCACAAAAGAGAAAATCAAATTGATTAACTAAAAATATTCAAGAGAACACACCATGGGCGAAGAGGGCTTTATATCAAGTCTCTCAAGGAACTACCACATTAAATGTGGTTGGTGGAGTCTAGTCATATACATCCACTCGTGTATGATCCTATCATAAGAATATCCAATATTTGTTGACAACTAACTAGAAGTCACAAATCTAGTTCCTCATGTAACTAGATAGTTCATACAAATTACAATAATACGTTTTTATACATCACACTTTTCTTCATAAGCACATGTTCATACAAGTTGAGCTTCAAATTTCAAATAGGATGTGCCTTTTCTAGAAAGTTATTGAGCGAGATACCAAGAACAAGCATCTTAGATGCCAACTTACTAAAGCCAATTGGGTTGTTATAGTGCAGTTGTGGGTGTTGTTAACTTGGAAATTTACCAAGCAATTGATTCAATGACTTCGCCATCACTTCAATCGCCTAAATTTGAATGGTAACGTTAAAGCATTTGAGCATGTAAAGCTTTGAAGCTTCTCTTTTCACTAAGATTTCAACCAATAACTATTTCATTGCCGATGACCTAAATAAACATAACACCTCATATATTCTTGTAATCAGAGATAGGTTTGTCTTCTTTAATTGCTGCTGAGCACAATCTGCTTGTTAAGTAGCCCTCATCTGAATTAAGCCAAGTAAAAAAACATCTTACAGATAAATTCCTAAGCATTCCATGTCATGAAACGAATATTATACATAGCGGTATTTTGTAATGCCAACAATTGATCCAAATCGTCCGATTTGAAATATTCAATTAGCAATCTCAATTATACTAAAGATCAATATTCAAATCACAACACATGTATGCCTGCATTTCCAATAACAATTGCTCAAAGTCATTCTGCACCAAACACAAGTTTGCCAAATCAATATGAGTTAACCCTTGTAGCAAACATTAGCAGATATTTACTTCATAAGCGTAGATAATGCCAACACATGCTTACGTCATAGGCCTAGATAATGAAAGGCACATAGAGGTTCTCATTTTCATGTGAAATTTATATCCAAAACTGTTGTGTTTTGATTTCCATTGATTTATAAAAACCATCACAAATAAATCTGACAAACCAGTTCCCAACTTCTGTCCAAACAACATCAAATGATTTTCATGTGTTGCCAAGGCCACTCATAGAATATCTTGAGCTTTCAAAGCCAGGTGGATTTTCCAACAAAACCTTCATAGACCACTTTACCGAAAATATTTAGGCAGACTTCTTGGAAGTTGGATTTGATTTTATGATAGGAGAATCAGAAGGTCCCCACCAGAGGCCCCCCAGAAGAATCAAGTGAGATGTCAAAAGCACAAACGATGAAATGCTATTTGATGGATATATGTTCCAGCATACCTCAATACATCCAAATATGATTATCCTGCATCAAAAGCAAGCAATTTGATTAGTGTTTTCTGTCTATATAAAAAACAATATTGCTACATAAAGTTCATTGATACTTGGAATCTGCTGGCCACAGTACAACTAACACTATGCGTTGTATCCAATTTGATACTAGAATAGAAAACCCTAAATAGGAGTAGAGTGTTCCTGCAGTACTAAAACCCACTTCTACTGCCATCATGTAGAGTCACATTGAAATACGAGCAAAACGTCTGACACCCCTGAAACTTTTCCCACTAATTTCCAACCCTCACAGTAGATGAGTGCAAGGTACTAAGCTCCAACTCTTTGAAATTGTCACACTGCTGTTGAGATCCTTTGTATCAGGTTTTAATGTAATCCAATGAAGGGAAATTCTCACCAAATAAAGAAGTTTAATCCTGAAAATTCTGAAAATATAAACAGTGATACTGATAAGTATGAAGTGGCTCTATTAACTGTGTTGCGTTTAAGCTCAACGAACGTCGACATCATTTCAACAGCAGCTTTTCTGCACCTCATGCTTGCATCCCACACGTTCTCAGTGAATGGAGTATCTTCCATTCAAATGAGCAAACGCCACATTCTACTAAAGAAATCGATTCTATCCATAGAAACAATGGAGTAATAAAATGGATTTCAGGTCAACATGTTCCAAAGGGTATTCAAGAATCTTTTCAGGTCAGGGAACACGATAATATACTTTGTGGAATTTAGGCCTGGGTAGTAGAAGTTTCTGACAGTATAAAGCAATAATAATCCATGACATATCTCACCTTAAATATGTTGGAAGACATGATCTCCAAAGAAGGTAAGGCAACGAATAAAAATACCTGAAAAATTTTCAATTCATGTTAAAAGCCAATATACTAGGTGACAAGTTATCCACCTATTTTTTATATGTTTTGTTACCATGAGTAGAATTGATAATGGAGGGAACGTGCACATAATATGCCTATGAAATTTCCAGTAAAAAGAACAGTGGTTATATCTGAAAATCAACAAAAACATCCATGAGGAATAAGCATGCAGTGTAAGTCACTAAATATTCTGATATTCCATCACATGAAAGTAGCCTTACATGTTGGATCTAGAAGCTTTTCAGTCTTATTAATTCTTGGCGAACCATTGCCTAATAATTGCTTCAGTCTGGCCATTAAGTTCAAAGCTGGAAACAACCCTCCTTTTTGTCTGAAGAGCAAGAAAAGAGTTTAGAACTCTGATATTTTAGTATTTTAATTTGTTTACGTTCAGAATTGTCCATAACTAGGTTTGGGTAAACTATAAAATAAAAGAGGAAAGAGCCAATAAAGAAAAAAAATGGCTAGTTCATAAATGAAAAGAGGAAAGAGTTTAGAACTAGGATATTTTAGTATTTTAATTTCTTTACGTTCAGAATTGTCCATAACTAAGGTTTGGGTAAACTATAAAATAAAAGAGGAAAGAGCCATCTATATATTTACAAGCTGTGCAGAAGTAACAGATAAATAAATAATCATGTTAAGAGGTGCATACACAGTGAAGCATCATAGAAATAATCATTATACATATGCCTCGAGGAACCTACACATTCTATGATACTAGTGTGTGCTCATGAGTTGTCCGCGATAGTTGCTAGCATTATTAGAGTGAAACAAGGATCCCCACTTTCACCCACTCTCTATGGATCTAATGCTATGAGATAATGAAATAGAGAGATTGGGTAGCTTAGCATCATGCCTAGCGTAGATAGCCATCCTGGTATTAATATATGACAATGATATTGTGCTGAATTCTGACTCTCTGGAGAAACTACAAAGACATCTAGATGCTTTAAGTCATTTTGTCGGGGTAAAGATTATTCAGTAAATCTTTCATAAAACCAAAGTGATAAACCCTGTGCTTGGAATTTTCATAGATATGCAGCTTTGTAACCTCTGAAAGACAGTTGAAGACATCCTGGTATTAATATATGACAATGATATTGTGCTGAATTCTGACTCTCTGGAGAAACTACAAAGACATCTAGATGCTTTAAGTCATTTTGTCGGGGTAAAGATTATTCAGTAAATCTTTCATAAAACCAAAGTGATAAACCCTGTGCTTGGAATTTTCATAGATATGCAGCTTTGTAACCTCTGAAAGACAGTTGAAGACATCCTGGTATTAATATATGACAATGATATTGTGCTGAATTCTGACTCTCTGGAGAAACTACAAAGACATCTAGATGCTTTAAGTCATTTTGTCGGGGTAAAGATTATTCAGTAAATCTTTCATAAAACCAAAGTGATAAACCCTGTGCTTGGAATTTTCATAGATATGCAGCTTTGTAACCTCTGAAAGACAGTTGAAAACATAATTATTACTGGAAGAGGAAAAATTGTCATACATGCAATCCTAAGATACTGAGAAGCAACTTTCACAATACTTAGATTCCCCCTACAGGGGAGTCTTCCTGTGCTCAGCTTTCTCATCGATAAGCAACCTTGGAACCTTCGAAAAACAGTTCGAAGAACTCTCATAAGATTGCCTGTGATAGTTTGAAGAACTATAGATAAATTTGTGGTGGTTCAATACAGACATCACACTTTACTCTTCCATACAGCATGGGAACTTGGGGAACAATCCTTCATAGAGCACATAGCTAGAGAGATGTGGAGATGGCTTTAGTCTCGATGAGTGCCTGTATAATAATGCACAAAACATCAGTCTCCCATTACCTAGTCCTGGAAAGGATGAGAGAAGACCTAATGTGAACCACATGCCACTTAGGTAAATAGAGTGTTGTAGCTGTTTCCAGAGTGACTCCTTAGAGCCTGTTCTATTGTCTGTTGTGCTTTAGGGGAGGAGCTCTGTGGAGCTCTGGCAATGATAAGTTAGTGATGGTCCTCTATCTGGCTAGTTTGACTTGTCTCCTGTCCCCTGGAGGCTGTATTCCATTGCTTCTCAAGAGTTTCTCCCCGTAACTTCGAAGCCCAAGCAAGTAGAATTCCAGGCATATCTGGTCCTCCGCATCTGCAACTTTTTGTAAGAGTCCAGGGCCTTCTCACAGAATATAGAATGCTGACATACAAGTTCTCCTTTGTTTCCAACCATAGGGAGCATAGCTGGCAGAGGTACTCACTTGTTTCAGGCATTTATTCACAGTTAGAGGGCCGATGTGTGGATCTGTACAATTATACTACATATGCTATGTGAGATACTGGAATCAATGTAGTTGGGAAGGTTGACAAACCCACTGAAGATATGTATAGGAATTTATTCGTGTGATATTTCATCCTTGTACCCAAGTATCGAACTTCCATTTGTGTGACATGCCCACCTCAAAACTCATGCTCTTTTTCCCCATTAAAGCAGAATTTAAAAGTGAAATGTTGATTGCTTCAAAGTCGTCATGCAGAACACACTGAAAGTAAGTTATCTACAATACAGAGATTAGCTCTCATTGTGAGGTTTCTCATAGTGATTTTTATCCATCATGTATCAACTACACATTACTCAGCTCTAGCGTTCTTGTTACTATTTTCTTGATCCTTTTTATTGACATTGGTATCATGCTTTTGGTGATGCTTGTAAGTCTGGCCACTAACTTTGTTGCAGAGTCCTGATTACTTCAAATTCATACAGAACACTGAAATTTATCTACAATACAGTGATCAGATTCCCATTGTGAGGCCTCTCATAGTGATTTTTATCCATCACCCTGTACCAACTACAACTTTCTTTAGCCTTTTTACTGAAAATGGTATCATATATTTGACGATGCTTGCAAGTTTAGCCTCATCGTTCATTTTTCCCTTATGCTTAAGTTAATTAGCATTACAATTCAGTTTATTTCTTTTCTTACCCCAATTTCCACTAGGACCAGTAGCGAAGCTATGGGGAACCATTTCAACCAGGTGTAAAATTTCTCTACAGAAATCACAGTAATTTATTTAAAGTTCATAAAGCTACACAGAAATTGAAGAAATCATAGAAAGATTCACGAAGCTCAAATGCACATTTTCTTTTCTTTCTATTTTGGTTCTGCTCACTTTGGAGCCAAAACAAATGTGACTTCTTTAATCTTCATCATAGCATAGTTAGACCTAAAGCTGCATGATTAGATTTTTTATTCAAGATTTCACACAAGACATTTCAATCAACAGCCACTGCAGATGACACAACATAATGTTTAACAGGAAATTGAGTGTGTTTCCTTTAGTTCATCTGTCAAGAAAGTCAAGACTTAAATGCAAATAAAAAATATGCAAATCATTTTATAAAAAATGGCAAATTAATGAACGAATACCCACTTGGTCCACTTGAATTGTGCAAAGAGGAAAAGCAAAGTCAAATGGATGAACAATAATGTCAAAGCAAACTTTTTTGAAACGAATAACTCCTCCGGAATAAATTTAAAATTCACTGACCTGCAAGACAAGAAGGCCTCCATTAGAATTTGACCTTCATTTTTTAGTCAAAACACGTCATAACTTTAAAGATCATATTAAAGTTTCTAGACAAGGACAGCAAGAAAGACATTTCAAAGTCCCTGCAATTCAGAATTTCTGGAAACTCTGAATTTCAAAACAAAACCAGATTTTCTAAGTTGCTATATTGAGAGAGAAACAGGTGATTGTCAAACTGAAAAGTAGATAATAGAGAGCAATTGATATAATCAATGGTAAACATAGAATATCAAATGTGACCATAAGAAGTCATATCAAGTACATTTGATGAAAACTTCATTATATGCCAAATTATTGACCATGAGGAAATGGACACAATCTAGAACCCTTTGGAATAAATAACGTCTAAAACATATCCAATAAAGTACAGTTGGAGAAAGTCGCTCTATACAAGCACACAATCAAGTTTACAAGCAGATTCACGATGAACAAGCACCCTCAGGATAAAGCTTCATATCACATTATAGACTGATATTTCCATGCAAACCAAACTTACGCTTCTCAAGATGTGCTTATGTACACTTAAGTGCAACAAATGCAATTCAAACATGCAGAAAGTTTTCATGACACCAACCTGGAGCATTGCTTCTGTATGACGTACCTTCACATTTTAGATCTCCTCGATGTTCCAACAGAACTCATCTGAAGCCCATATCATGGGTGGATTAAACAAAAAGCAAATTGATACTTCAACAAAAATTTTAAAAATTGACATTTTCCGAATAGTGATGACTCATAGCTGGCTCTATCATGTGTTGTGATTTTTTAGATCAATAACAATTGGACTTGTTTTCTATCTTTGTTACAAATAAAATTCTTCTGAGGAGCAGTGATCTTCAGAGTCTTGAGGAAGTATGTTGATCAAAGCCATAAAGAATAGTTGGTGTCTACCACTGACCTCTGTGTAGACCAAACTATTTAATAGCAATACGTCACTTGTTCTAGGCAACTCCAACAATGCTTTGTATGACACTAGCATCCATGAAAATAATTGACGCTCTAAATATTCCATTAAAAATTTTGTTACAATACTAAATTACTGATATATTGATTTCTCTTCTGAGTTGTCATGCTTCACTCTGGTTTGCTTCAAATAATTCATTTTCAGACATTGAACTTCCCGTGAAAGTGTGGCCAATGAATTTTAGATAGAATTAGGCTAAATTACATTTTCCAGCTTTACTCCGTCCCTCAAAGCACGTCATGTACTTGTCAAATTGTTGATGGTCTCCTCTTCCATACATTCGAAGATAATATAAATCACAAAGCCAGGTTATGTTTTCTAGAACATCATGTTGATTTCATGTTCTCAGAGTTCAGTAGAAAATATATATTTTTTACTTTACAATAATATATTCGTTAACCTGTTGCTATGCTTTGTTGAATAGCGCACGTGACATATGATATAATGAAGGTGTAAGAAAAAATATGGGTCTTCATTAGCATACCATAATTAATATCCACATTCATAATGATAATAATTATCAATAAAAATAAATGCGTCTTATCTTCAGCAATGTAATCAAATGGTCATGCAAGATAAGGCATGCAATACTATAGGTATATATAGTTGCTAAGAATTACAAGCTCGACTTTAGTTCCCCAGGAAAGTTTTCAATAAATACCCACTTACTTTAGGTTTAGCCATTGTTTGCAACTTCTCTTAAAAAACTCGATAAATGAGCTCCAAAGCTAGGATGCTTGTACTTAATTAAAGATAAGGCACCAGAAACTCAAATCTTCTTCATTGCCAATGAAGACTTCATGTTATATGGTTTTGCTTGAATAATTAATAATTTGTAAATTTCTTTATATGATGTTATAGATATTATTCAATATTTGTGCACATGCCATATTAATTAATCTTCGAGTATCATCTTCATTATTTATAAAATACAATAATTTGAAGTGATCTGCTAATCTTGGTTTGCCTTTCCAAGTCGTTCTTTTTTCAAATGAGGTTAGGCTATATCTTTTTCTCATGTAGAGTTTTGTTGTGACTCTTGGTTGGAGAAGGCCACAGTTGGTTTTCTTCACCATCAGCAAGATCATCAACATCAAGATGAGATCACATTGATCCGGTCGTTGCATAGCCAGTGGAAGGGTGAGGTTCAGATAGCAAGGGCAGGTCGAAAGACTGCAGCCACATCAATCCCCTTCTTTAATTTATTTTCTTTTCTTCTCTTTTATTTTCTTGTTGGGTCACACTGCAATTGTCTAGCTTCTGCTACCAACTCCCCCATTAGACCATCTGACTTTACCATAGCAAGGAATAACATATGTGATACTGATCAGATACCTGATATTTCATGCTGATTTCAATCTTGATTTCTCATGTTACCTTAATGGAAATGCTTGTGTAAAGCTTCTCGTTGGGGGTTCAATTAAATGCTTATATTTTTACTGCTTGATGTAAAACTTCTTGGAAATCTCCAAATCTTCTTTCATGTTCTATAAATTTACAACCTCGGATTTTCTAGAAAATTCTAGCTATCAAAGTATAAAAAGGAGCCTTGAGCTACAACCTCCTCAGCCTTGCCAACACTCCCATGCAACACAAGAGAGTTTTGTATGTGTCTTGTTCTTATTCTTCTGGTCATTGAGTTCCCATTCCATCTCGTTTTATATCATTTCTTATGATCAAGTTCTTGTAAATTATCATAAGATCTGTTCCATTGCTGATTATAAAAATAAAGTAACGGTGATTTCTTGCATATGAAGAAGTCTAAAGTTATGATCCACATGGGCACCATAGCATATCTTTGTTTTGACCTGATTTCTTCTATTATGATAGTCTTCTATATCGATGACCACAAAAAATCGTGAATTAATAGATATAATGTTCTCTGGGAGAGAGAATCAAATGAGATATAATGTTCTCTGGGAGCAAATGAGTGAGGATCTTGAGAGGAGCAAATGAGTGAATAGAGATTAAGCTGCATGAAAAGAAATAGACCAAATATGGCATTGTTATCTAGAGTATATGTACTAGGGAAATGTCATTTCCCACAGCATCGAACTGGTGAATATTCTGTGTCACTTCCCAACAAGGACAAACAACATTGATTTTGACAGAAAGTATATAATGCTCCAGCTACATAGAAATTAAAATTCTTTGAAAGGCACAGTATCTCAGCTAGTTTGCAGTCAATATTTTCATTGCAACTATTTCATACATGCTCCATTAAATTTCATATTAACACCAACAACACAAACAGGACAAAATCCTTTGCAACGAGATAGTGGTTCTCGTAATGTGTTATCTATATTGCCATCCTCCCTTCATAAATGTGCCAGTAAATGTCTTATAAACTGGTATTCCAAACTTCTTCTCAAATATTACTATATGCTGATGATATTGTGCTGATTTCTGACTCTCCGGAGGGACTACAAAGACATCTAAATGCCTTAAAAACTATTTTGTACAGACAAAGGTTTGTCAATCAACATGAATAAAACTAAAGTGATGGTGTTTAACACCACCCAAGCATGGGTAACAAGATCAAAACCAGAATTCTTCTTGGGAGAGGAGAAGGTGGAATACACACGCTCCTACACATACCTAGGAGTAACATTTACAGGACCTAGGTTCTCCTTACAAGAGGCTGCTTGTGCCCGACTTTCTCGTGCATATGCAGCCCTTGGTGCTCTCGAGAGACAATGTACACATTTGCAGTTCCAAGAGCCACGGACTAAGCTATGGTTATTTGATACACTTGTCACACCAACTCTTCTCTATGGAATAGAGACATGGGGACCGAGTCTTAATAAGGCAAATCATTAGAAAGATTTAGAGAGACCTTTAGTGTCAATGATTGCTCGCATGATAAGGAGCAAAGCATGGTGCCCCACGATATAATCCAGGCAGAGATGGGATCAACACCTATAATAACCGAGGCGCTGTTCCGATTAGTGACATTTATCCAACGTCTTTGGGAGCTCCCTAAACGAAGGTACCCAAGGTTGGCACTTATGTCATCAAAACAACTGGCTGAAAATGGAGACACTCATTGTTGGTATGCTAAAATGCAGCAATGGTTCGAGCCACATGGCATGAGTATAAATGCACTACCCCCGTTCCAATATAGCTTGGACTGTTCCCATCTAAATATGACCAAAGTGGAAAAGAATAGAGTGATCCGCACTGATATTATTAACTTAGAAAACAAGATAACATGGATCAGCCCCAAAATACCACTTGGTACAAAGATGGCCCACTATAAGACACTTCTTACATGCATCGGAGGATGGATTTGTCATCAGGCCACCTTATATGGACATACATCTATCCTATGTGCTGCGTAGTGTGATAGGGCAGATGCGAACTTCATCACATCAGCTACAGATTGAGGTAGGCAGATATACACGACTACCTCTAGAAGAGAGAATTTGCCAATTGTGTCCTCAAGAAGTGGAATCTGAAGAACACTATGTTTGTCATTGTAGTGTCTTTTATGAAATCAGAGGGAGATACCATTGCCTCTTTAAACAAGGCTTTGGTCCACTACGCAAGGTAATGGAATATGAGGACCAACGATGCCTAGGACTTTTCTTGCTAGAGCTCAAGAGACATCGGGAAAAGTTGTTGAAGAATACAGCCACACAAGCTCATCCACAAAGAACAATCACAACTTTCTTTAGCCCCATCACTCCTAATGCTAGAAGTCAACCCTGGGATACACAAATGGGCTTCAGACCAGGACATAACAAAGGGATTACAATTGATCGGGCAATGGCAATTTGCCGTGCACATCGGCCTCGGCCCCATGGACCACGACCTCGACACCCTTGTCATCGACAGATAAAAGCCATTATCTCTCGCCATCGTAGGTGCTTCCCTCGCTTCGGAGACATTTCCATTTTGGATTGACCTATGCTAGAGATCTTTCAAAGACAAAAGCTACAATATACCTAATTTGAGGATCTCACATGTGCCAAAAACCAGATTCCCTCATTAATTTTCCTTTCATGTTATTTACTTTTATATTTACTGTGTAATATTTATTTTATTTTGATTTTTTCTCAAGACGAGACAACACTTAAGATGTAATCTCTTATTTGGTCTTATAGGCCATTTTGGCCTCTTAAAAGACATTAATATATCTTTCTTTCTTTCTTTCTTTCTTTATCTAACCAAGGATAGTAATGTAATTAACGTCTCTTCTTCTCCCCTATGCCTAAACTAGTTGCACATACTAAATCTAATCCATCAAATGCAATCAACTCACCAGGTATACAAGAAAACACGGCCAAGATCAAAAGCTTTTGAAATGTATTGCAGAGGATATGTCCACAAAAATGGCATTCCAAGAGAAATCTGCAAAATGATCAGAAATCTTCCATGAGCAATATCTAAAACTATGAGCTCCTTTAGATACATTGGAGACTTATAAATTACATGAGAAATATCAAACCTCAATTTATCAATTAATAGTATGATCAGTATACATCAAGAAATTAAAAACGTGGTCTATGAACAATAATAAAAAGACACTCATAGGACTGAAATCAATCTTCGCAGCAGGTGGCTTAAAGTTGTGATCAAAGCAGGTGAGGTCAATGGGTTTAAGCATGAGGTAGCTAAGGTGAACTCGGGAGAAGAATACTGTCAGAATCAGCACCAGTGCGGATATCCTTGTCAAACTCAAAAAGTGCAGACATATACGCCAAGTGTTACAATCATCACCAAGGGTAAACCAGTGGATGTTACCTCCCCATGTTACCTTTTTCAGCCTAAAAATTCATGATTTATCTAGGTGTCTCAACCAAACAAGCAATTTGATTTCCCTACTTTATCCAATGATTTGGGAAACAGTACAGTTTCTTTCAAAAAATAACTTAGTTATTGAATGGGTTTCCCACTCCTCCCTACATAGTGCAGCCTCTCTCTTGCAAACTTCTGATTCCTAATCTATGATGGTTGGAATTGATCCATTTAGTTTCAGCTTTTTATCTCTGGTCCCTAGAGCAATCACACCAAGTTTGTACTCTGGAATCTGGATGATGTTTTAATATGTTAGAACTTACATGTTTAATTACATATTATGTCATAATTTAATACATGGATAAATATGTTTCACATTCTACAATTTTATCCCATGTTTTCCTTGGAGGGATTCTGTTTCTGACCATACCCATTTCCCAACCATGCTCTACAGATTTCCTGAACCCACAATCTTTATATACATTATGAAGTGTCACCTTTACCATTATAGGTATCATCTACCAACATCATGTTACAAAAGTCAACAATCATAACACTGCAGGATTAGTTTGGCACAAGTACTAATTCTGTATTTCAAGATATAAGAACCATGCCCTTTCCTCCATTTATCCCGTGTACATTTAACACATCCAGCCTTTTCACAGAGGAACCTACAAATGCTAGCTCAAGCATCCATTAAAATAAAGGGAAAAGTACCAGGATACCCCTGGAAGTTCCAAATTTACCAAACTACCCCTATGTCCAAAAAATTACACTTTATAAAGTAATTATACACTCAAATCTACAAGCCCTATTTACCAAGGATGGAAGAAATGGACCTGAACTAGCCCTATTTACCAAAGATTTGAGTGTATAATTACTTTATAAAGTGTAATTTTTTGGACATAGGGGTAGTTTGGTAAATTTAGAACTTCCAGGGGCATTCTGGTAAATAGACAAACTTCCAGGGGTATCCTGGTACTTTTCCCTAAAATAAACTCATGCTACCTCAATTGTTTGTATGGAAGTCTGCTTAGCAGTGAAACACATCTCCAAAGATATGCTTAGTTGTGCAATACACATCTCCAATGAATTTGGCAATCTATTAACACTCAAGTAAACATTTCTGGAAATTAGCTGTATCACAGCATTCTAAGTTTGTTGTGAGTTGCCTGAACTCTAGGATTTTTTAAGAGCCTCATACATATTACCCCATACATTATCTATTTTGAGAGCATCCTCCAATATCACATTCCAACAATGATCTCTCAGGCACAGTATAATGCAAACTCCCCAAGTCCATCCAAAGTTTCAGAAATCCCCATCCATAATAACATGATTTAGGTAAATAGACGAGGTCATATGTCGGATGTCGGAATGTTTTCTCGATAGCACTGCTTACTATTACAATACAAACATCAACCCTGAATGTTGGATTTAATATAATGCAAGAAGGCTTCTTGATCATATTCAACATTATCCCATTCTTAATATAAGTATTAACTTTCTTAGAGCCCTGACACTCCTTTAAACTCGATAATGCAAGCTCAGTATGGAAATTGCATCACAGCATCAAAATCTGTCAAATATAAAGGCATGTAAGATATGTGAGGAAGGGCTAGTAGAGGATGAGTATCACTTGCTTTTTACATGCACCGCATATAGTGAATTCGTGAAAGCTACAATGACAGATTAAGAGGGGGTGATGACTTGAGTGTCACACTAAAGAGAATGTCAAGAAGGTTGAGCTCATATGTGTATGTCTTATTCATACATCAAGACTTTGTGTTTCAAAGTATGAATCTCCCTTCTTGGGAAGGATACATACATCAAGAAAACTTGTGTACTTAGGTTCCATGGGTCAATATTGGCCTCTCTATGGACGCTAAAAAATATCTAATATAATCTACTATTTCTTATGTGCAACTTTGGAAACCTCATCAGATCTTATTTTAAATTTATTCAATAAAAATTAATGTAACATTCATCACTTATAAAATAGTCCTAATTCTGGAATAGAGATCCCAGAAATATAATCTCAGTATTTTGCCAACTTTCAATAAATTGCCTGCATCTATGGCAGACCAAACTGCAATACCTAAATCATTCAGAATTTAAAATTGATTTCTAATTCACTCTGTAATAAACAATCAGTTATTGATTTGCCTGAAGGGATGCAGCAAGTGAGAGTGTCAGCAGTGTGTCCCCTAGGCTCAGTTCCTGTGTGACAAAGATATTAAAGAGATTATAATCTTTTCGTGAGTAATGTTGCGAAAATGTTTGAAATGATCAAAAGACTACAATGATAATTTGTTGCTATATGTTACAATAAGTGCACATTCATCACAGCCCAGAAGCATACCTCCAGTAACAATAACAGCAAAGATGGTGCATATAGAAGTACATTCATCTTGACAGATACTGCAAAACTGCATAAAAAGCCAACATGAATTCATTGCAACAATGACTTATCAAACATTTGCATCCCAAGAAGCCAAAGGATCATTTGAAATTACCTAAAAATCACTATTCCAACCTTCCATTTATGATTCTGGAAAAAAATTATCGCCAAATGTGCCAACATTGTAGCAATGCAGTCATTGAACAATCTAAGCACAAAAATAGAATGCATTCTTTTTGAAAGGCAGAGCAAAGGAAGACCCCACCATGGCAGCTGTAAAACCAAATTTAGTGTTAAATCAAGAAAAACATATCCTTATTATTCTGGAATAAAAACACAATAGCAACATGCTTCTTTATGAAGTAAATTGCATCCAAGGAGTCAAAGATTCAAATTTTTGACAGATGCCAGTATGTGAAAATGCTCAAAGAAGTCAGCCCCCCCCCCATTGCTCTTATTGGTAACCCAAGCACATTTGTTATAGAAACGATCTTTTATTTTCATCCAGCACATTGATATGAGAGAATAATAGTTTCTTGCATGACTATTGCCATATAAGTGTTGCAAATATGGAAACACAACAAAATTGTGGCACAAGATATGGAAACAAACAAAAAACACAGAAAAACAATGCAAGCGATCTAACTTCTCTAGTAATTGGTCTCTTGTCTAGGTAATTTCTCTCGTAATTGACCTCCTATCTAGGAGACATCTCCATGTCAAAAATCTCAAACGGTTGGTGCTAGCATAATGCAAAATACATGGTTGATGAGAATGCATTGCAAGATCGATCCATAATATGATGAGAGGTATGGAACCAAATATACCAAGCAATTTAGTCTCCCCATGGTCTTATTACAGGTAGGAAGGGCACGATGGGGTTATAGTTTGCTTGCATCCCCATCACATGATTGGAAAATCAAGACAAAAACACATTGATTGTTAAACCTATCCAACCATGAAATGCACACAATAATTAGTTACGAACATTAGAGGGAGGATATTTTAGTGTTATTGTTTGATTAGATTCAGATTAGCTCATTATAAAATCACGTAAAAGAAAATGTATTGCTCATTGAAGCGGCCACAACAACTAGTTACAAAAGTTTTCTCTGTGATAAAATTATATTATTAGTGGGAAGCCTCATATGAGGTATAAACCTACAGTAGAGATTCAGTTTGGAGTACTATTTCTCCAACCATCTTCATTCTTTAGAGAATCGAGTTGTGAAAATATGGCCATGCACCTGGATATCAACTAAAAGTTGAGGGATATTGACAATGCATACATAATATAAAGTTAAGTCTTATAAAGACAGCACAAATTTCCACTGTATCTACGTTCACGTTCATATATTGATGGGAAGACAAGATTTATCAGAAGATATTCTAAGTCTCTTGCATTGGTGAAATATCTAGCACAAATATTAAAATATGAAGACAACCTAACAAAAATTGAGCCTCCCCCCCCCCCCCTACTTTCCCCACTCTTACAGCTAGCTTTGCATTCTTTTTGGGCAGAATGAGTCATATTTGGTATCCTGAGGATGGTAATATATGTTTCTATGTATCTGTAATTTTCCTTCTATCATTTTTAAGAACTTACAGAACCCACAAGTCTAAATCAAAGAACCAGTCAAATATTAGAATATGAAGACAACCTAACAAAAATTGAGCCCCCCCCCTTTCCCCGCTCTTACAGCTAGCTTTGCATTCGTTTTGGGCAGAATGAGTCGTATTTGGTATCCTGAGGATGGTAATATATGTTTCTATGTATCTGTAATTTTCCTTCTATCATTTTTTAGAACTTACAGAACCCACAAGTCTAAATCAAAGAACCAGTCAAATTATTTGCCTAATTCAAGCATTTTCAAGTGGCTTTTTGAATATAACTTATAAAACTCACCACTTTAGTTTGATAATAGAGTACCATGACGATGCCCAAATTCAACACGTAGAGAAAAAAAAATATAACCTGAAAAATATGGCAAAAGAAATTAGAAAATTCACAACAAAAAATTCTAGAACATGAGAGAGGCTCAACTTATAGCAATACATCAAAAGCGCTAATGAAACTATGGACAAATATATGAAATGTGTCATAATTCTATTCATTTGGTACCGTTAGAGGTTCCAATTGGAAGCCCTCTCTGGGTGAGAACAGTGTTTCCTATCACAATTATCTTATATGCTATTACAATGCTGAAATCTTCCAGAAAACTGCTAGAAAGGCATTCTATCTGAATGATCCACAATATCACAAGCTTTTCAACCAGTTGTTAACAATTCAATAGTTCCTGTCCCAATACCACCAAGACCCAATACATCTCATTTATGGAAAAGATCAGGCAGAAATCAACATTTCACAAATTAGATACTTCTCTTGAGGCATGCAACCTTGATACATTTCCATAATTCTAGCTCTGATACTATCAGACATTCATGTGCAGTAATTTCTATCCATATTAGTGTCAAAGATAACATGCCTGTTAGAAATATGTCAGCAAAAGAACAGATTATGCAAGAGTAAGCTTCCCACCTGTGCCGGAAACACTTCGCCTCCAGTGAGATGTTTGATAGCAGAATAGCAGTAGAGAAATCCTGCAGGGTACACCAAGGGACCAGTATCTCCTTTAAGGTTTGCATAGTTCCTTTCTCCTTCCAAGAATCCATTTACCTGTTGCATCAACAAGTCTTTCTATTAGCACATCATTTACATAAAACAAACACCTACACCTAAAAATATTCATAATACAAGACAAAAACCAACATAGCAAACAAACTTCATCACCTGAATCACTCAAAGTAAAAAACAACAATCAACATACCAAACAAAATTTATCGCCAGAATCACTAAAATACAAAACAACATTTAACATCCAATATTCAGAATTTCCACATTCCACTCCACATTCCACATTCAAGCTTAAACATTTAAATCACATCCAATAACTACATTTCAACAATCAAGATTCAAAATTCAAAACTTATATTTCAAACAACATCAGACATCCAAAATTCAACATTCATTCCCGAATTCTGAAGAAAATAAGTTCACCTGAGACATGTAGGCATCCCAGTCGATCTTCGTGTCTGCAAATTAAGTCCCAAGATGAATCCAAAGAAACATTTATAGGAGATATGGAGTAATGAAACATATAGAAAATACGAAAGGATGCCAAGAAAAGGATGTGATGGACATACATGGAACTTTGTAGACTATGAGAGCTGTAAGGATGGAGTCAGCCAGGAGCAGGGCAGCAATGGGGAGGAGGTCTTTCTGGTTCCAACGACTGCTTGAACCATCATGTGACTGCTTCCTGTGGGGTGAGAAGCTCGATCGCACCATGGCTATTATGCAAAGGCAAGCGAGATCTGTCTGAACAGAGGAGGGGTAGAAGAAAAGAATTATGACTGGCCTCTGTTTTGTATATTCATTTCAAACATTATGCGAATGCACGTATGGTTCATTCTATACGTGCATTCGCATTCGAATAGGTTTCATTCGCGTATGGTAAACAGCTTTGAAATATGGTAAATACCATACTTTTGTATTCATTATTTATTATAAGGTAAGGTAAATCTTTTTTAAGGTAAGAAAGATAAGGTAAAAGGTGTTACAAAAAACATACGAACGTTTTTATAACATACTCATTCGCATGCATTCGTATGAAAAAGAACGTTGTGCCAATGCATTCCAGTATTTTACTTACTATGGACTATAGACACAAATCACAATTAACTACTCATCGCCCAATCCAACTTTATAATTCTCTCTAAATGTGTGGTCAAATATAGCATTGCAATTAGAACTCCTCATTAGATCTTTGTTCTGTTCTTTCTCAATAGGATTGCAATTAGAACTCCTCCTTAGATCTTTGTTTTCGTTCTTAATATTTGGCCATGCATTGCATTTGCAATTAGAAATCCTCGTCAAATCTTTGTTGTGTTTTTTCTCAATATATCGGCCACACATTGCATTTGCAATTAGAAATCCTCATCAGATCTTTGTTGTGTTTTTTCTCGATATATTTGGCCACACATTGCATTTGCAATTAGAAATCCTTGTTAGATCTTGGTTCTACTCTTTCTATGTATACATTTAAAAGTGGTGCGTTAAGACAATTTTGTATGAGTGAAAGAAGACCAACCCACCCTAGATTTTTCTCTAAGAGAGGACCCTTCAAGATTTCTCAATTTCGTAATTTCTAGGATTTAAAATTGTTCTTTCACAAAGCATAGTATCTAATTCCTATCTTATGATGGCATTTATGTCTTTTACATCTTTAAGGCCAACTTTAGTCTCGATGTAAGATTACTATTTGCAAATAATGACAAATATATCTTTTAAACAAAGTTTAACCCTCTTTTTCTGTTTTGCATGTAGAGTAACAATATGCAATGATTAGTTGGGAACAATAAGAATGATTGTACCCAACTAATTCCTAGTCATGATTTTTTGAGTCCCCATATAAACGATACTCTTTCCATCAATGCTTGGGTCTATCAACACACACCTTAGCAAAACGAAGTAGCCGAAAGGAAAATTCGACACATATTGGAGGTGGCAAGAGCAATGATGAACTAGAAAAACCTACCGAAGTTGTACTGGGCAGAAGCGACAAACACAACTATCTACCTCATGAATTAGTGCACAACATCAGGAATGCATGATGTCACACCCCACGGGAAGTTTTCGGAAGAAGCCAAATTTATCCCACGTCAGGATATTTGGTTCAATTGCTTATGTACATATTCCCGACAAGAAGCGACAGAAGCTCGATCCTAAATCGGAGAAATGTATCCTCATAGGGTACTCACTCGAACAAAAGGGGTACAAGTGTTATAATAAAAATTTCGAGTGAGTCGGGACGTCATTTTCGACAAGTCGGCATCATGGTATGAACTAGAGTCGACTTCAACTCCGATCCCAGTCGACATGAATTCGTTCGACCAACAGATAGAACACGTTAGTCAACTAAGGCATATAATAGAACAAAACCCAATTACAACTAGGCTCAGTGAGCCACAAGAGCCTCTGAACGACCAAAGCACATCTCGGTTGAGTTCAAAGATGAACAAAGGGAAGGCCAAAATGCCATAGTACGAAGATCCAAATGACAACGAATCAACTCACTCACTCGACAGTGAGTTTGAAGGCCTTGATGATCTTATTATGCTGACGAATGGAGTAAAGAAGGTCATAGCTACCACAAACGAGAAACTTTGTCGCTCCACCCGAGAGAAAAAAACGATCAGACGATTTAGCTAAAATGACTACATGGCATATCATTATGCCTTTATGATGAACGTGGCAATAGTGTGAGAACCGGAAAATTTTTCCGAGGTAGCCAAGGATCCATAATGGGTCGAAGCCATGAATGAGGAGATCCAGGCATTATGCAAGAACAAGACATAGGATCTCATCCCCACTCACCACACAAGAAAGCGACCAACTATAGGTGGATTTACAAGGTCAAATATAATGCTAACGGTGTTGCGTGACACACATGCCAAACGTCGTGATGTGCATGTCACATGTGCGTGGTCAAGCACTGGGCCTCTATCCGCTAGTGGTTATGGAGGAGATGAATTGGTTATTTAGATCTATTGTCGAGTTGTTCTTTGTTGTTGAAGACGCACCCGAACTAAACTCAGCGGTGTTGTGGATTGATGTGTAAGAGGGGTAATGTGGTGGTGCGCAACGTTTTAGCGGGCAGTGACAATGATCTTCGCTAGTGCTATTTCCTTCTTGACGAGAATTTCAGAGAACAGTGAATGACCACATGAAATGAAATTGTAGTGGCCGAAATGACACACTAATGTGGTTGTGAAAGAGAGATGGATATTCCAATTACGAGTTTGAACCCTTGACTTCCATGTTGAGAAACAAGACACCTCACCAATAAGATAACTAGGTTTTTTTGTAATAAGATCTTGATTCAATACATAGCTTGATCCCCCATTTCTTTCTCTTCCTTTGTTTCTTATATAGATGTCCACATGCATATGATGCATGTGAGGGTGTAAGACATGCATGCAATTAACAATGGGCCTGGTTTCGGCTCAAACTGAACCGAACAGAAAAACCGTGGCTTAAAGGTTTATAGGTTCAAAGATAAATAAACGGTTTGGTTTGGTTTCAAATGTTTACTAATTGGTTTCGGTTCGGTTTTGAATTTATCGGCTTATCGGTTTATCGGCTTATCAATTATTGTTTATGTGGTTCGGTTTAAAGGTTAAAAAATACTTAAACATATTCCCTATAGGCTCTAACTTTCAACTTTTAATTTTAAACTCTTGTTTTAAATTATTAAATTTTATATGTATTATATTGTGGTGTCCCTTGGATGCAAGTGCATGCCTTCATGTTGGGTGTGCATGTGTTCCTTTGTGCCCCTTTTAGCATACCCTTGTTTAGCATGCATGCCTTCATGCTATGGGTGTTCATGTGTTCCGTTGAGCCACCCTTTTAGCATACCCTTGCAACCCAAATGGGTACCTTTGTACGACTATAAATTGAATAGGAAGTAAGAAGCTAAGCAAGCTGGTTTGGATTCCATTTATGTGCATTTCACATAATTGGTGGAGAAGCGGGGTAAAATTTTAGCCACTATCACCTCGTTCATGGCATCCCAATTCCCTCCCGTCGTCGTCGAAGTCGATACCCCTATGCAATCTAAGATCCCGCAACCTCCTGAGCGGCCACCCCCCTTCCAAATGGAGCAACTCCTGCAAGTCCTCTCCAACGCCATGCTTCAAATCAGCCACACGAACCAAGTTATGCTCTCCTTCCTCTCCGCTACCAACGATCGGTCTCCAGATTGGCCAAATTCCAAGGTTCGCCCAAAGTCCTTCTCTGGCTTGCCCTCAGAGGATGTCTTAGCATGGTTGGATCACTTTGAGATGATCTCAAATTACCACAAATGGTCTGACGAGCGCAAGGCTTTGGAAGTTCGCACCTTGCTCGAAAATGTCGCTGCCACTTGGTACGTACAACAAACCAGCGAAGTGATAGAGCATTGGGTGATCCTCCGGGATCTCCTCGTGCAAAACTTTGCTCATCAAAATTCGGCCCAAATGGCATTGCAACAACTCAAGACGTTGCAACAACAAGTGCACGAACCAATAGACCAATTTGGTGTTCGCCTAAATCAGCTCCTCATCCGTGCCGATCCAACCATGCCCGAGCATGTCAAGCTTTTCTTTTTTATGGCCCCGTCTGCACCCTGACATCACTCGTTGTGCCCGGGACCAAGGTCCCACGACCTTCAATGATGCGATCCTCATTGCCCAATGCATCGAAGCTTGTACGTTATCTGACTCCCAACCACGATGGCCCCCTCCACCATCGACCGACTTACGAGCGCAATACCAAGGAGTGACCCCCATGGACATTGATGTCCAAAACGTGCAGATGCAGACTCGCCGAAACCTTCCTAATCGCGATGCCCAAGGACGCCCGAAGTGTTTCTACTGCCACAATTATGGACACGTCCGACGTTATTGTCGGAAATTGCAACAACAATCTCACAAGCAGCAAGCCCAGATAACCATGGCTGACGCAGCATCGTTGGTTGAGCTTCCGGGGTGCTGATGGAAGAGCCAACCCCCCACATCCAAGCGTCCGCCTCTTCTAGTTCACAGGTATGCACCGCTCTCGCCACCATTAATCCCTCCACACACATCATCCTATTAGACTCTGGCAGTAGTATCTCTTCAATTAGCACCGCCTTAGTTCACCAATTAGGCCTCCCCACAACCACCGCTCCTTCCATCCAAGTCCTTTTTGGCGATCACCAACATCTATACCACTCTCACACGCAAGTCCACTGCACCGTTACCTTAGGCACTCTCACATTCTCACACCACTTGTATGTCTTGCCCCACCAACTCTTCCCCCCCACCTTAGGTTACGATTGGCTCCTCAAGCGCCGCACTATGATTGATTTCAATGCTCACAAACTGATTGTCCCACAAGCTCCCCCTATCCCCCTCCTACACGATAGCCTCCATGTCCCCCACCTCAGCCAAGTCCAGGTGGCCCTCAATCCCCAGGAGTGGTTAATCTCCGTCCACCAATTATTAGCTCGTTTTCCGTCACTAGCCCCCCAACCCACGCATGTCGCTACTGTCTCTTTCCTGGTACAACATGTCATTCGTACCGGGGATGTTGCTCCCATCTGTATGGCTACACGCCGACGTTCCCCCCTCGACCATGATCGCATCAATGCTGCCATCACCGACTACCCCCACCCCACCTCAATAAAAACATTGCAACGTTTTTGGGACATGATCACCTTTTCCCTTCGCTTCATCCCGAACCTCGCCTTGGTCACTTTCCCCCTCCGTCATCTCCTGAAGAAAGGTGTGTCATTAGTTTGGGATCCTGCTAACAAAGACAACTTTCGTCACCTCAAAACAATGGTCCAGGAATCAAGGTTGCTCGCCCATCCTAACTTTGACCAACCGTTTATGTTGTAGACAGATGCCTCTAACCATGGGTTAGGAGTTGTCCTCCTGCAAACCGATTGCCACATGCAAGAGAAGGCGGTCTCCTTCATTAGCCGAACTCTCACGCCGGCTGAATGGAACTACTCAACCACTGAGAATGAACTACTTGCAATCGTCTAGTCTTTCCAGCGTCTTCACCCATACCTTCATGGCGGGCATGTTACGGTTGAGACTGACCACCAGCCCTTACTTTCTCTTATTCATCGACCTCACCCCTCGGGCCGTTTGTTGCAATGGACGTTGGCACTTCAAGATTATCAGTTTACCCTCTCCTATCGAAAAGGTGTAACCAATTTGGTCGTCGATAGTCTCTCTCGCGCCAATTTCCAAGCTGTCCAATTTCTACCCGCGACGTCTGACCTTCCACTGCCACTACCACAACTCGCTACACTTCAACAACACGACCCCGCCATCCTAGAGATAACCCATCAGTTGCGCTCCCTCCAACCATTTCCCTCACAACGACGGTTCATGCTCCGCGATAACTTGGTGTTCTTCATTCAGGCCCATCATGAGCCGTGTCTCTACATCCCTCATGCCCTTCAACAAACATATCTCCAATTTTATCCCGACCACCCATTGTTGGGTCATTTGGGTTTCCACAAGGTTCTTGAAAAATTACATCTCAAGTATTATTGACCCAACATGCGACACTCTGTCTCTACCTACATCAACCAATGTGCTATGTGTCAACACATCAAACCCGCGAGCAAGCCCGCCGAAATGCTCCAACCCATCACCGTCACATCGCCTTTCGAGCTCGTCGGATGGGATTTCATGGGACCTTTTCCCGAAACCCCCTATGGCAACAAGTATATCCTGGTCATAATAGAATACCTCACCAAATGGGCTGAAACTATTGCCATCCCTGACGTCACTGTGCCAACAATCGCATCCCAACTTTTGCACAAGGTAATTTTCAGCATGGTTGCCCTATCCAACTCTTATCTGATCATGGCCGCCAGTTCCATGGGGATGTCCTCAACGCGGTTGCAACTCAACTAGGTGTCCAGTAGGTGTTTACATCCTTGTACCATCCGCAAACAAACTGTCATGAAGACAACATTTTGGTTATCAAGAATCGAACCCACAACTTCTTGGTCTATGCGTTGAACCCTTAACCATTGTAATAACATATATGTTGTGTGATTATAATAATTATGTTTCTAGTTATTACAAGATATTAGAATATTCTAGAACATTCTAGATTATTCTAGAACATCCTTTAATATTTCATGATTATATTTCTTATCATAAAATCTAAAATATTCTAGAACATTCTAGATTACTCCATAAGGACCTATAAATAACTATCTATACATTCGGTTCAACTCATTCGGTTCAAACTGTCGAGACTCATGGGTAGAAGATAGAGTGAGAGCGAGAGCGAGTGCGAAAGAGAGAGGGTGTGTGTGTGTGTGTGTGTGCGTGAGAGAGAGAGAGAGAGAGAGAGAGAGAGAGTGAGAGAGTGAGAGAGATAAGACTTGAAATAGAAATGAGATTATATTATGATGAAACAAGATTACAATGAGTAGGCTAAGGGCTAAAGACTGGTGTTGAACCGAATGAGTTGAAACGAATGTATAGACAGTTATTTATAGGTCCTTATGGAGTAATCTAGAATGTTCTAGAATATATTTTAGATTTTATGATAAGAAATATAATCATGAAATATTAAAGGATGTTCTAGAATAATCTAGAATGTTCTAGAATATTCTAATATCTTGTAATAACTAGAAACATAATTATTATAATCACACAACATATATGTTATTACAATGGTTAAGGGTTCAACACATAGACCAAGAAGTTGTGGGTTCACTAGCAAGCTTTCTTCTTTTCCCTAGCCTCTGCCCTCCTAGATTCTAGAGCCAATTCTTGTTTCATGGATCGCGAGTTTGCATTGACCCAAAACATCATCTTGAACAAGCTCCCGAACCCAATAGCTGTAGGAGTCATTGATGGTCGCCCTATAGCATCAGGTGATATAGTCGAAGAGTCTGAATCAATTCGTGTAGTCCTAGGTAATTTGGCTAGTATCATCTCATTCAACATCATTAGTAGTCCAGAGCACTCTCTAGTTACATAACCCAACTATTGATTGGAGACAAAGAACTATTGAAGAGGTCATAGTACAGTCCGAGTCTCTTGAAACTCCAACAAAGGATCTAGGATCCCACATGATTTCAACAATCTCATCAGTTACAAGAGGATGGAAGGAAGGAAGACATGATGGTGTTTGCGGTTTTAGCAACTCCCTCATCTAGCTCACAAGAATTGGGGGTCCAATTACCAAAGAAGTACATAGAATTCTCCGATGTGTTCGATAAGGTGAAGGCTAATAGATTACCAGAGCATCGACCCTATGATTGCCCAATTGATTTGCAACCAGGAAAAGAGCCTCCATGGGGGCCAATTTATAACCTTTCGCCCACGGAGTTAGAGGTTCTTCGAGAATATATAGATGAGAACCTGGCAAATGGTTTTATCCAACATTCAAGATCTCCTGCTAGTGCACCCATCTTTTTCGTTAAGAAGAAAGATGGTACACTTCGTATGGTCATGGATTATCGGGGCTTGAATAAAGTGACTATTAGAAACCGATATGCTCTACCATTGATCTCAACCCTTCTAGAACGCCTCAGTGGAGCAAAGTATTTCACGAAGTTAGATCTTCGAGGTGCCTACAACCTTGTTCAAATTCGTCCTGGGGATGAATGGAAAACCGCATTCCGCACTCGCTATGGTCATTTTGAATATACAGTGATGCCATTTGGTCTCACGAATGCACCAACAGTTTTTCAACATATGGCGAATGACATTTTTCGAGACTTCCTCGATATCTTCATCATAGTTTACTTGGATGATATCTTGATCTACTCAAAAACTCAAGAGGAGCATGAGATACATGTTTGCAAGGTTTTGCAGCGGTTACGAGAGTATGGTCTCTATGCAAAATTGGAGAAGTGTAGTTTCGACCAGTGTCAAGTGAAATTTTTGGGGTACATAGTCTCTTCAAATGGCATCTCTATGGATCCATCAAAGGTCCAAACAATTTTGGATTGGCAAACACCACAGTCTGTGCGAGATGTACAATGTTTTTTGGGGTTCGCAAACTTTTATCGCAAGTTCATCAAAGATTATTCAAAGATTGTATTGCCCCTCACTCAACTAACGCGCAAGAATCAACCATTTGTATGGGGTATAGATGCGAACTCTGCATTTGAGGGTTTAAAGCAAGCGTTTACATCTGCACCAATTTTAATGCATGTCGATCCAATGAGGCGCTTTATACTTGAAGCTGATGCATCTGATTTCGCACTTGGAAGCGTACTATCCCAGATTGGTGAAGATGGCGAACTGCACCCTGTGGCTTTTCACTCACGGAAATTTGAAGCTGCAAAAATCAACTATGAGATTCACAACAAAGAGCTTCTTGCCATTGTGGATTCTTTTCAACAATGGCGTCATTTTTTGGAGGGTTCTTCTCAACAGATTATTGTCTTCAATGATCACAAAAATCTAACATACTTCCAAAGTGCTCGAGTCTTGAATCGTCGACAAGCTCGTTGGGCACAGTTCTTAACTCGTTTTGATTTTGTAATTCTATATCGCCCTGGGATGCAACAAGGAAAAGCAGATGCTTTATCTCGACGTTCGTATATGGAACTTCAACCAGGAGAGGCCACATTTGAAAGTCAAAAGCAAATCCTCTTAGGTCTTGATTGTTTACGAGTAATGGCAATACATACTATCAACACACCAGGAGATTCGAGGCTTCTTGATTTCATTCAGGAGCAGATTGCGACAGATGCATTCGCCTTGAGTCATATTATCCCAAATCGTGCTTCCAGCTCTCAATCTAAAAATCCTCGTCTAGACTACACCCAGTTCAATTGGCATGATGGTTTGTTTTTTCGACAAACTCTCTTGTATGTGCCTGACGGTCCTTCTCGACTCAAAGTCGTGCAACAATGTCATGACACGCCAATGGCGGGAAATTTCGGCATCCACAAGACTTTTGAGTTGATTTCTCGCTGATATTGGTGGCCACGGCTTCGCCATTTTGTTACGGATTATGTTCGTAGTTGTGATACATGTTGCCGATCAAAAAAGCCTCGACATCATCCATATGGCCTATTGCAACCAATGCCTATTCCGGAGAGTCCATGGAAATCTATTTCCTTGGACTTTATTATGGATCTTCCACCTTCCAAGGGATTTGATTCTATTCTCACGGTAGTCAATCATTTTACGAAGATGACGCATTTCCTTCCATGCACGAAGACCATTACTAGTCAAGAGACAGCTGATTTACTCATGCGGGAGGTGTTTTGCCATCATGGTCTTCCGGATGATATTATCAGTGATCAGGGTCCCCAATTCATCTCGAAATTTTGGTGGCACATGTTCAAACTCTTACATACTTCTTGTAAACTCTCTTCCGGCTACCATCCAGAGACTAATGGGTAGAGTGAGCGCACCAACCAAACAGTCGAACAATATCTATGTTGTTTTGTCAACTATCAACAAGATGATTGGGTGGATTTATTACATTTGGTGGAATTTTCTTACAACAACTCCGAACATTCTTCTACTGGCTATTCCCCATTTTTTGCTAACATTGGGTACCATCCTCGTTGGACGATGCTTGAACATCCCGAACTCCCGAAAAACCCAGCTGCTGAAGATCGGCTCACTCGACTCCAAGAAATTCAAGATATACTTTTGCATCATTTATGTGATGCCCAAAACACTCAAAAGAAGATTGTTGATCGTCATCGACGTGATTCATCGACTACGTTTCAAGTAGGAGATCGTGTATGGTTCTTACAAGGTAGCATTAAAACCACTCGACCTTGCTACAAATTGGATTATCGATGTTTCGGCCCATATGTGATCTCTAGTAAGATCAATGATGTGACATTTCGTCTTGATCTCCCTTCTCATATGCGTCTTCACCCGGTCTTCCATGTTTCACTTTTGGAGCCCTACACAACAAGCTCTATTCTGGGTCGTCTTACACCTCCCCCACCTCCAATCGAAGTTTCCAATGGCTCTGAATATGAGGTTGTTGCTATTCTCGACTCCAAGATCATCCGCAACAAACTATATTATTTGGTTGATTGGTTAGGTTATACACCTAATGATCGAACATGGGAGCCTACCGAGCATCTTGCTAATGCCTCCGACATGGTTGTTGCATTTCACGACAAATATCCCCATAAACCAAGTCTGAACTCTTGTCTTCCGACTCGTGGAACTCGTCATTGAAAGGGGAGCATAATGTCATGAAGACAACATTTTGGTTATCAAGAATCGAACCCACGACTTCTTGGTCTATGTGTTGAACCCTTAACCATTGTAATAACATATATGTTGTGTGATTATAATAATTATGTTTCTAGTTATTATAAGATATTAGAATATTCTAGAACATTCTAGATTATTCTAGAACATCCTTTAATATTTCATGATTATATTTCTTATCATAAAATCTAAAATATTCTAGAACATTCTAGATTACTCCATAAGGACCTATAAATAATTGTCTATACATTCGTTTCAACTCATTCGGTTCAACACCAGTCTTTAGCCCTTAGCCTACTCATTGTAATCTTGTTTCATCATAATATAATCTCATTTCTATTTCAAGTCTTATCTCTCTCACTCTCTCTAACTCTCTCTCTCTCTCTCTCTCACACACACACACACCCTCTCTCTTTCGCTCTCGTTCTCGCTCTCACTCTATCTTCTACCCACGAGTCTCGACACAAACGGCCTCACCGAATGCCTCAACAAGACCCTCAAACAGGAGATTGCCACTTACATCGATCCATGCCACAAAACCTGGGATCAAATCTTGCCTTTCGTCACCCACGCCTACAATACATCCGTTCAGGCGTCAACATGGATCAACCCTTTCCGAGCACTCTATGGGCGTGACCCTCGGCTCCTACCAAAATCGTCCATTGACATCCATTCCAAACCTACCAACATGGATGCTGCCAGTTGGGGGCTCGATCTCCAACAACTGCTACCTCTCCTTAGACAAGCAAGCTCTCGAAACCTACAAGTTGCACAACAACGCCAAAAGCGACACTACAACGTGGGTCGAATTACCCCGACTTATGATGATGGAACCAAAGTCCTTGTTTACTTCCCAGTCCGGCGGCGTGGTCTCAACGAATCTATTAGAGATTAGGTACTAAAGTAAGCATAAAATAAGGATATATCAATGATAGATCTAGAAAGAATAGAGAGAAAAGAGAGAAAGAAGGGTGCCGATCCACCCGACCACCCCTGAGCGAAGGGATCGAGACGGACTCGAGCCTCGATCGGCGTCCCATACCACCGCCTTGGCGTCGAGTCGTACCTGGACGATAGCGCGCTTGCTACAAGAGTCGTTCCACTCACGGACAGAGTCTCGACGTAGTCAATGCATGCCCCAAATGAGGGTAGCTAGGCCTCTTATTTATAGTAATTCTCAAGGCCCCCAGCCATGTTCACACTTGGCCTCATGGGTTGTCTCAATCCCGAGGATTAAAAGTAATCCTCCCCTTCTTTAGACTCTTTGTTTAACCCTCACACTTATCCACGTGTATAGAATACTACAACAATTCTCACCACGGGATATTATATGGTCATGCCCGTAACATACTCCCCCTCTTTAAAACATTGCACTCTTGCAATGGAAAGTTAGGGAAGTTAGTTCTTAGAGTCATTTCGCGTTCCCATGTGGCATCTTTGATTGATTTATCCATCCATTTTATTTTAAATTCTCGGATTTCCTTAGCACGTAATTTTTTTGTTTTAACATCGAGAATTCTTTCTGGTACATGTGGTTTAGAAGATAAATCTTCAGAAGTAACCAGAGTTTCAGTTGTAACTGTATTGTCGCCAGAACCTAGGAGTTCTTTTAGACGACTTACATGAAAGACTAGATGGATTCCAACACCATCGGGAAGAGCGAGACGATAGGCTGATGATCCAATGCGTTTGAGGACTGTAAAAGGTCCACAAAACCGTGGGGCTAACTTAGCGCACTTACCCGTAGACAATGTCTTAGAATTGTGAGGTACACGTAAAAATACCTTCTGTCCAGGGCTGAATACACGAGGTTGCCTGTGATGATCGGCATAAAAACGCGCTCTATCTTGAGCTGTTTTTATATTATCCCGTGCAATATGCAACATATCTTGCATATCCCGAAGAAAGTTTTGCGTACTTCGCAACTCATCATGATGTATATTAACATCAATCGGGGCTCGTGGCTGAAATCCATACATCAACATAAAAGGACTATATCCCGTCGACGTATGCTTGGAGCTGTTATAAGCAAACTCCAAAATTGGGAGGTAACGTTCCCATTTTGTTGGTTTTGCACCAACGTATGCTCGAAGCATGTCCTCAATAATTTGATTTACTCGTTCTGTCTGTCCATCGGATTGAGGATGATCCGTGGAGCTCATGCTCAACGTAGTTTCTAACTTCTTAAAGACTTGCGTCCAGAAGTCACTAGTAAACTTCGGATCTCGGTCACTCACGATATCCATCGGTAACCCGTAAAAACGAAATAACTCATCAACGAATTGGTAAGCCAACTCAGGAGCTGTTACCGTGGTTTTAGTAGCAATAAATCTGGCCATTTTAGTTAGTCTGTCAACCACAACCCATATGGCATCATGACCTTTTTGGGTGCGAGGAAGGCTAACAATAAAATCCATGGATATACTTTCCCACTTATTATTGGGAATGTCCAAGGGATGTAAAAGTCCTGCGGCTTTAAGTCGCTCGGCTTTGTTAACCTGACATTGGTGACATTTAGTCACATAGCTATGTATGTCAGGACGCATCTTAGGCCAATAAAATTGAGTGGAGATGAGAACGAGTGTACGATGTATTCCAGGGTGCCCTGCTGAGGGTGCATCATGACATTCAAAAAGAATTCTCTTTTTGACCTCAGGTAAATCTGGAACACAAACCTTCCCATTACGGTAGAGCAGACCGTTAGCAATGTGGAAGTATTCCTTCGAGGGTGTGGTGGTGTCTGTTCCAGACTCGACTCTTGCCCAGTATTTTGCAAAATAATTGTCATCAGGATACTTTCCTCGAAGGTGATCATAAAGATCTGATGTTATTTCAGTGAAGCTAAGCATGTTAACTTCACGGATGCGACTTAGTGCATCAGCGACAGTATTCATGGAACCTTTACGATATTGTATGGAAAAATCAAAGTCCTGGATGAGATCAGCCCATCGTGCCTTACGACCTTTCATGTCTTGTTGGTCACAAAAATATTTCAAGGACTCGTGGTCCGTAGTTACCACAAAGCGATTTCCATAAAGATAATGGCGCCATGTTTTGAGCGCATGTATAACCGCAAATAATTCCTTTTCTTGAACGGTATACCGACATTGAGCAGAATCAAGTTTCTTACTCTCGAATGCTATTGGTTTACCATCTTGATACAAGATAGCACCTATAGCATAATCGCTTGCGTCGGTTTCAACCTCAAAAGGTTTTGAAGGATCGGGTAAAAGAAGTGAAGGAGCCTTGCATACCAAGTCCTTGAGTTCCTTAAAGGCGAGGTCTAGTGTAGCATTCCACACAATAGGTTTTGTAGACTTACGCGTTTGACCTTTTAGAAGATCAGTAAACGGCGTCGTCAATTGTGAGTAATTACGAAGAGATTTTCGCAAAAATCCGACAAAACCAAGGAATGATCGAACTTCTCGAATATTCCGAAGAGTGGGCCAAAGCTTGATTTTCTCGATGCGAGAAGGATCAATTTCAACTCCTCGTTCGGTTATGAGATGTCCAAGATAAGTAATTGATTTCTTGAAGAACTCACATTTTGAGATCTTCGCGTAAAATTGTTTGTCACGCAATATTTGTAAAACAAAGCGGACATGTCTAGCATGTTCTTGTAATGTACGGCTATAAACTAAAATATCATCTAAGAAGATAACGACAAATTTTCCAAGTTGTTCTCGGAAAATGTCATTCATTTCTTGTTGAAATGTAGCCGGAGCATTGGTCAAACCAAAAGGCATAACCAAAAACTCATGATGGCCGTAGCGCGTACGAAATGTTGTTTTAGGAACATCGTCCTCACTTATTCGTATTTGATGGTAGCCAGTACGGAGATCAAGTTTCGTAAAATACCGAGCTCCCTGGAGACGGTCAATTAGATCGTCAGCCCGGGGCAATGGGTACGAATTCTTGATCGTCACTTTATTCAAGCGTCGGTAATTAATACACATACGCCATGTGCCCTCTTTCTTTTTAACCAAGAGAACTGGTGCACCCCATGGAGATTTACTATAACGTATATAACCCATTCGTAAATAGTCCTTAAGTTGCTTAGCTACCTCATCCTCTTCAGATCGACTTAGGCGATACGGAGGTATACTAATGGGTGCAATGCCAGGTACAATATCTATACGATGGTCTATATTACGTTTAGGAGGTAAACCATCGGGTAGTTCACTCGGAAAAACATCACGGAAATCGTTTACGATTTCATCAAGTTGTTTTTGTTCAAAATATGTTAATTGACCCGAGACATTATCGATAGTGTAAACGTGAATGTCCGGATCAAGTACACAATAAAATAATGTAGAACAAGACAACTCGGATATTGATGGACACGAGGAAACAATCGAGAGGGATTGTTTTGTTACACATTGAATAAAATGCGTACAATCGTTGAGTACAAAAGAAATGGAATGGCGAACCCAATCAATAAATAAAGAAGAGCTTTTATTATAAAACCAGGGATAACCCAGTATTACATCGGTGGTAATAAGATTCATTACATGGAAGTCTACTTCCTCTATATAGGTATCAATAGAAATTCCTAAAGAATGAATCGCCCCGTTGATGTGTTGTACACTTCCATCAGCCAAGTGCACCGTGTAGGTGTGATCACTTACGGTGGGTTGGATTCCCCATATCTGTACCAAACGATCATTCACAAAATTGTGTGAGCTTCCCGAATCAAATAAAAATTGTACGGGAGATCCATTGATATACCCGTTTGCACGTAGTAAATCATTGGGACCCAATACATAATGAGGGAAAGAACATTGACAATTACTCAAATGATGTGTATAGACCTGAAGGACATTAGGAATCTGACCTTTATGGTCTGTAGCTTTAGGTTTGGCGTCGTGCTCTTTTCGTTGGAGCTTACGACATTGCTCTTTTGTATGACCCTTCTTTTTGTAGAATACGCAAAAAGGATGTTGTCGCTTATAATCGCGATCCATGAATTCGTTGGGTGTCTTGCGTTTCCCAACGAATTGCGACTGCTTAGTCCCGGGCGCTTCGTTGGGTTTGTTATGGTCCTTCTTCGAAGTGCGTTGATAGCGAAGAACTATCTCAACGGCCTCTTCGAAGGATTTTGGATCCTTATCGTGCACTATCCAGTGATAGTCCGAATTGGGGATGCCATTGACAAAACAAGCTATTAACCAATTGTCCCCTTCTAGACCCGATTTTTGGATTTGGGTTCTAGCATGGTGGACATAATCTTCTAGCGAGGAAAACTTCCTGCTAGAGAGGTTCATTAAAGCTTGTGCTGCCTCGGTTCGAGAGGGAGGTTGTAGAAATTGACCCTTGAAAACTGTGACAAAGTCTGTCAAGGTCTCGGGCAATCTCCCCAAAGTTCGGAGCCCACGCCACCAAGCGGCGGCCTTACCCCCTAGTTCTCGGCCGACATATGCAATCTTCGTACTATCTGGCGTGGGATAGAGCTCAAAATGAGACTCCCATCGGCCCAGCCACGTGCAGATTGCTTCTTCGGTTCTTTCCTTTTTATCTCCCGTAAATGGCTTTACGACAAATGATGGTTCACCCTGACGCTCATCAGGTCTATTAATCTCATTTTGGAGACTAATGACTCGTGCCTCGAGAGCACTTTGAGATTGCCGAAATTCGGTCAACTGCTGCGCGGTTGAACTAAGGAAATGTTGTACTTGTAAAATATACGCCTCAATGGACATTGTCCCAGGAGGATTTCCTTGAGGTCTTTCCGCTTGAGCGGAGGGCATCGGGTCGTTATTCTGAGCCATTGAATGATTATTTCTGGCAAAGAAATAAGATAAGGTCAGACAAATAGTCATAACATCTTGTCGTGGTGTAAACATATCATGGGCAAACATTAATCGATATCATGATCTCACGTCAATACCCCTCTAGACGTATGAGATGAGGTTCAAGATCAGGTTACTATGGTAACACAGAGGTGTTTTAAAAACCATGGGGGTGACAAATGAATGCCTTTCCCTGATCTCTATATCGATTTTTTTCATGGCGGCTCCCCGAGGCTCAACCATGTATGTTCGCGTCATGAATAGTTTATACACGAAAAAAATGTTAACAATAACTATGTTTCTGTGCCCACATATGTGGTTTCGGCTCTTTAAGTCCTATTACGAGGACCCCGAAGTGCACTTAGACCTAAAGTCTAAACATGTATTATAGTCATATGTATCAACGATGTTGTATGGTGTTGGTCATATTTGAACTCGAGACCTCGAGGACAAATACATTAAACACTTGAGCCAACCAAGTAGATTGCGCGTCTTGAATGTTTAATGTTTGAGGCGTATTCGAGATATGCGAGGCATTTGCCCCTATATGTTTTTTTTAAAAGAAACATATAGGTCAAGTGGCCTTATTTCTCCCTCATTTATTACCCACTATGGTTGTACGCTACCTACCCTCAAGCCTCGTAAGTACAATGGCATATGCCAAAGTGTAACCTAATGGTCAAGCCGAATGAGCCCTTGTGTCTTCGTAGGCTCATGTGGCCCATCACATGGTCACGTCATTACGAATGGCGCTCGTAAGAACGAGCTCATGGTGGCATCGTATCCATGTAACGAGGGGAGATGTTGGATACGTGTGTCATTAGAGCGACCCTACTTGATGTGGATCAAGCCCGACGTATTCAACATCATTTTGGCTATATGAGGTTCGTTACGTAACGAAACATCAAAGTGACCAACGGGAATTTCAACAATAAAAATTGTTGATAAAAGGGATGGTGACAACGCCATTCTCACAAAAATGTGAGGACGGCCACCAAAATCCTCTCCCCAATTAGGAAAACATTTGATATGAATCACGTAATCTAAAATATACACATATGTCAATATATCACATATATACGATCAGAGACGTATATAAGTGACCACAGATGCGTATACTAAATGAATCGTTTTTTTTATATAGCCAACAATGATGTATTCGGGATACGTAATCGAGGCATATACCTCTACGCACACGAAACATCCGAAAATAAGGTTAAGCGTAATTCGCAATTGAGGTATTGACCTCTTACGCATAGTAAATCCAACGCATATCCTTTCGAACGAATCGAGGTATTGACCTCGTACGCGAACGTAACATATGTTCGTGAACGTAATACGCAATTGAGGTAGTAACCTCGTACGCATACGACACTCATCACATATGATTTATATGTCAAACGAGGTATTGACCTCGTGGACATATGTAAACGTTTAAGATAACCAATTAAATACCACGTCAACATCATTGAATATATGAAAAAAAAACTACATATTAAGTATACACATGTATAGAAGGGAGAAGAAAAATTAGATAAAAAATTAAGGAAAATTTACTGAAGTTCTTTCGCTAATCCTTGTCTGCATGAAGGCGACCGCACAACGATCAATCGCCATCCCACGCGAAGACAAAAAGAAAACCAAAAGAAACGTTAGTACATAGGCTCTGATACCAAATATTAGAGATTAGGTACTAAAGTAAGCATAAAATAAGGATATATCAATGATAGATCTAGAAAGAATAGAGAGAAAAGAGAGAAAGAAGGGTGCCGATCCACCCGACCACCCCCGAGCGAAGGGATCGAGACGGACTCGAGCCTCGATCGGCGTCCCATACCACCGCCTTGGCGTCAAGTCGTACCTGGACGATAGCGCGCTTGCTACAAGAGTCGTTCCACTCACGGACAGAGTCTCGACGTAGTCAATGCATGCCCCAAATGAGGGTAGCTAGGCCTCTTATTTATAGTAATTCTCAAGGCCCCCAGCCATGTTCACACTTGGCCTCATGGGTTGTCTCAATCCCGAGGATTAAAAGTAATCCTCCCCTTCTTTAGACTCTTTGTTTAACCCTCACACTTATCCACGTGTATAGAATACTACGACAATTCTCACCACGGGATATTATATGGTCATGCCCGTAACAGAATCACTCATGCACCGATGGATCGACCCATTCACCGTGGTTCATGCAATCAAATCCACGACTTACTTGCTCCGACACAATTCCAATGGTCGATTCACCTCCGCCCATGTTGCCCGCATCAAGCCCTATGCTACCCCAAGTCCATCTTCTAGCGCTCGTCTTTTCCCCATGTTGTAAAACTCCTTGTTTCTCTCAAGGGGGAAATGTAGTGTCCCTTGGATGCAAGTGCATGCCTTCATGTTGGGTGTGCATGTGTTCCTTTGTGCCCCTTTTAGCATACCTTTGTTTAGCATGCATGCCTTCATGTTATGGTGTACATGTGTTCCGTTGAGCCACCCTTTTAGCATACCCTTGTTCGGATGCATGTAGATAAGTAAAACCAACCCAAATGGGTACCTTTGTACGACTATAAATTGAATAGGAAGTAAGAAGTTAAGCAAGCTGGTTTGGATTCCATTTATGTGCATTTCACAATATGTAGAGTCTCCGTGTCATTTATGATGATCAATTATGATAAGTATGATAATCAAATTTATGATAAGTATGATGACAAAATTTATGAAAAGTATGATGACAAAATTTATGATGAGTATGATGATTAATATCAATAAAAAATGGTTTGGTTTTGATTTATGATAAACCGGTTTGGTTTGGTTTTAAATTTTTCGTAAACGGTTTGGTTTAAATGGCTTCATAAATTTTAAAACAGTTTGGTTTGGTTTGGTTTCAAGGCCAAGAAACCGAACCGAACCGAAACCGAACTGGGCTCATTGCTACATGCAATGCAAGATTGCCATTTGGTGCTCATGCATCGCATGTGATGCATGATAACCATGTCACTCATTCAAGCTCTTATGTATGAGAATTTATATGAGAAAAGCACAATGATGAAAATAGGGTTTAAAGAAACAACCTTAGTTTAATGGTAAGTAAATTGTCTCCTATCTTGGAGGTGTAATGTTCAGAACCTTACTCTCACCTTTTTGTATGCCACTAGGCCATAGGCTTATTTTTTATATTTGGTGTAATGAGCACCTAAACACACATCACACGTGCACATTAACGTGCTAACATACGAATACATGTGCATATTGCACTTTCTCGATTTTGTCTGTTCCACGTGATTTTCACATCGTTGCCGAAAATCTTCATGACAATGGCTCGGTAAACCGCTACAAAGCATGACTTGTAGCAAAAGGATATGCTCAAATGCACAGAGTCGATTACGAGGAGACCTTTGCCCTGAATCAATGTTGGTTATTCATACAATCATTGCACTCGCAACCACTAAAGGGCAACACCTCCATCAAATGAACATGAAGAACGCCTTTCTTCAAGGCGAACTAGAAGAGGAGGTTTTCATGATTCAATCACCCAGTTTCAAACTGACTAACCACCCGACTGCAATTTGCCAACACAAGAAGCCGTTGTATGGACTCAAGCAAGCACCGCGTGCTTGGAATTCAAAGATTACTCAATCTCTTCACCAAATCGGCTTCCGAATGTCGAAATCGGACATAAAAAGCGATTTCGAAAGCGATTTTGTCATCATCATGTACGTGGATGATTTGGTCATTGGAGGAGAGAATCTAGCTGACATCAATAAGGTCAAATCCCTCAGTCCGATAGATTTGAAATGAAAGACATACAGGAGCTTCATTACTTCCTCGGTATAAAAGTAATTCGGACACCAATCGAGCTCATTATCTCTGTTAAGAATCTATTATTAATCAATAGACCAAAGTAAAGTAACAATAAGGTAAATAAATTGGATAGAAGAACCCATTCCACCCGACCACCCCCGAGCTCTGATCTAGACATAGCCAACCTACCACCAACGTCCCATACCGCTGGATATTAGGATGACTAATACCTTGGAAGAGATAAACACGATCATTGTGACGAAAGCCTAGCCCGCACCACCAGTGTCTAAGACAACAACCTTTCGACGTAATGTCCTTATGAGGGTATAGATGTGCCTTGAATAGATGTGCCTTTCTAAAAGGTTCTCCATTCATTGGTTGACCAAATCATGATAGTGCATGCAGCTATCATTCCTTCTATCCAATCACATTAGTCCCCTTTTTAACATTAGTGAACATACCCTTCACTTATGTAAATATTAGTGACCTACCCTCACCTATGTTATGTGTACATAACAATCTCCCAACGACACTACATCCTCAACTTGTTATACAAGTTCGGGATGACAAAGTGCAAACCTATGTCAACCCCTCCCGATCAAAACCTAAAGCTCAATGTTGACTCTAGGGCAGAAGAGTGTGAGCTGACTCAGTATCGTCAGTTGATCGGTAGCTTAATGTATCTTACCATCACACGACCCGACCTCAGCTATTTGGTCGGTCTACTTAGCCAATTCATGCAAAAACCTCAGAATATTCATCTGGATTCTACTAAGAGAGTACTCATATACGTTAGTGGGACGATGGATTATGGCATCCTGTATAAGTCAGAAACGGTCATTCGACTCGAAGGGAACACAAATGCAAACTAGGCCAGCTACAAGGACGATAGACAATCAACCTCGGGATTTATCTTCTCCCTCGATAGTGGAGCTATATCCTGGAGCAACAAAAAGCAACCGATAGTTGCACTATTGAGCATAGAAGCCGAATATAGGGGTGTGGTTGTCATAGCATGTGAAGCCATTTGGTTGAAGAGAATATTGACGGATTTGGGCATTCCCATCAAGGATCCGATTTTCCTTTACCATGAACAATATTCATTTGGCTCGGAACTTGGTGCTCCACGCGGGCATGAAGCATATCGAAGTGCACTATCACTTCATCCAAGAGCGTGTTTAGGCTAGAGATGTTGATCTATGACACATCGGCACGAACCTTCAAGTAGTTGACATCTTCACAAAATCCTTAGGACTCGACAAGCTCAAGCAATTTATATTGGACCTTGGCCTAAAGATGGCCGCATTGCCGAGCTTGAGGGGGAGTACAACACAACCGACGAGTACAACGTGGCAACCGCATATCAGCCTACAAGTCGATCGAGGTTTACCAAAGGAGTAGTCGAAGTTGCATCACAACTGACCAAGGGGAGTCGAAGCACGAAGCCAAACTTATTAGATAGGCTAGTTGAACAAGGAGCACGAAGTAAGTCGGACGAAGGAGAACATATACTAGTCGATCAGTCAAAGCCGACCCGACCAACCTTCTTCTCAGAGAACTGAGGAATTCAAAAAGCCAAAATGAGCCAAACAACATGATAACTTTCCGACGACCGGAAGTTGTGTTTGAAGGGGCGTATTGAGAGTCAAACCCAACTTCCCCGATGTAATGGGTTTCACACTAGCAATAGGACACACTAAGTTCATGCTAGTTTTGTAAATAGTAGAAAGGGCAGTTGCCCTGTAATTTAGTTATTGTTGGATATATTTTTTGTTGTAATTGTTTCTTGCTAATACAACTTCTTGTTCTCTCTCTCTCTCTCTCTCTCTCTCTCTCTCTCTCTCTCTCTCTCTCTCTCTCTCTATTTGTCTTACACACACACACACACACAATTTCCTTCCACTGCACGAGATCACCTACACTCTCCATTTCTTTACAAATTTGTTGTTAGAGTTGGATGTGCATCTCTTGTGATTGCTCCACACGATGTTTTGCATATGGGTTTATGGAGATTTCCATCTCCACTAAAGAAGACCAAATGTTGTGAAAAAGGAGTTTTTTTTTTTAAACAAAATATCCTTCCATTAGTTTTAAAAAAACACGTAAACTACAATGTTATGTTTTCTGTAGAGATTGTGCAACTATTGAAGCCACTCTCTATCCCACAACACCTGATCTGAAAGATCATAGAATGTTTTTTGGTTTTTTCCAAGCTGGCCATGTTACGGGCATGACCATATAATATCCCGTGGTGAGAATTGTCGTAGTATTCTATACACGTGGATAAGTGTGAGGGTTAAACAAAGAGTCTAAAGAAGGGGAGGATTACTTTTAATCCTCGGGATTGAGACAACCCATGAGGCCAAGTGTGAACATGGCTGGGGGCCTTGAGAATTACTATAAATAAGAGGCCTAGCTACCCTCATTGGGGCATGCATTGACTACGTCGAGACTCTGTCCGTGAGTGGAACGACTCTTGTAGCAAGCGCGCTATCGTCCAGGTACGACTCGACGCCAAGGCGGTGGTATGGGACGCCGATCGAGGCTCGAGTCCGTCTCGATCCCTTCGCTCGGGGGTGGTCGGGTGGATCGGCACCCTTCTTTCTCTCTTTTCTCTCTATTCTTTCTAGATCTATCATTGATATATCCTTATTTTATGCTTACTTTAGTACCTAATCTCTAATATTTGGTATCAGAGCCTATGTACTAACGTTTCTTTTGGTTTTCTTTTTGTCTTCGCGTGGGATGGCGATTGATCGTTGTGCGGTCGCCTTCATGCAGACAAGGATTAGCGAAAGAACTTCGGTAAATTTTCCTTAATTTTTTATCTAATTTTTCTTCTCCCTTCTATACATGTGTATACTTAATATGTAGTTTTTTTTTCATATATTCAATGATGTTGACGTGGTATTTAATTGGTTATCTTAAACGTTTACATATGTCCACGAGGTCAATACCTCGTTTGACATATAAATCATATGTGATGAGTGTCGTATGCGTACGAGGTTATTACCTCAATTGCGTATTACGTTCACGAACATATGTTACGTTCGCGTACGAGGTCAATACCTCGCTTCGTTCGAAATGATATGCGTTGGATTTACTATGCGTAAGAGGTCAATACCTCAATTGCGAATTACGCTTAACCTTATTTTCGGATGTTTCGTGTGCGTAGAGGTATATGCCTCGATTACGTATCCCGAATACATCATTGTTGGCTATATAAAAAAAAACGATTCATTTAGTATACGCATATGTGGTCACTTATATACGTCTCTGATCGTATATATGTGATATATTGACATATGTGTATATTTTAGATTACGTGATTCATATCAAATGTTTTCCTAATTGGGGAGAGGATTTTGGTGGCCGTCCTCACATTTTTGTGAGAATGGCGTTGTCACCATCCCTTTTATCAACAATTTTTATTGTTGCAATTCCCGTTGGTCACTTTGATCTTTCGTTACGTAACGAACCTAGTATAGCCAAAATGATGTTGAATACGTCGGGCTTGATCCACATCAAGTAGGGTCGCTCTAATGACACACGTATCCAACATCTCCCCTCGTTACATGGATACGATGCCACCATGAGCTCGTTCTTACGAGCGCCATTCGTAATGACGTGACCATGTGATGGGCCACATGAGCCTACGAAGACACAAGGGCTCATTCGGCTTGACCATTAGGTTACACTTTGGCATATGCCATTGTACTTACGAGGCTTGAGGGTAGGTAGCGTACAACCATAGTGGGTAATAAATGAGGGAGAAATAAGGCCACTTGACCTATATGTTTCTTTTAAAAAAAACATATAGGGGCAAATGCCTCGCATATCTCGAATACGCCTCAAACATTAAACATTCAAGACGCGCAATCTACTTGGTTGGCTCAAGTGTTTAATGTATTTGTCCTCGAGGTCTCGAGTTCAAATATGACCAACACCATACAACATCGTTGATACATATGACTATAATACATGTTTAGACTTTAGGTCTAAGTGCACTTCGGGGTCCTCGTAATAGGACTTAAAGAGCCGAAACCACATATGTGGGCACAGAAACATAGTTATTGTTAACATTTTTTTCGTGTATAAACTATTCATGACGCGAACATACATGGTTGAGCCTCGGGGAGCCGCCATGAAAAAAATCGATATAGAGATCAGGGAAAGGCATTCATTTGTCACCCCCATGGTTTTTAAAACACCTCTGTGTTACCATAGTAACCTGATCTTGAACCTCATCTCATACGTCTAGAGGGGTATTGACGTGAGATCATGATATCGATTAATGTTTGCCCATGATATGTTTACACCACGACAAGATGTTATGACTATTTGTCTGACCTTATCTTATTTCTTTGCCAGAAATAATCATTCAATGGCTCAGAATAACGACCCGATGCCCTCCGCTCAAGCGGAAAGACCTCAAGGAAATCCTCCTGGGACAATGTCCATTGAGGCGTATATTTTACAAGTACAACATTTCCTTAGTTCAACCGCGCAGCAGTTGACCGAATTTCGGCAATCTCAAAGTGCTCTCGAGGCACGAGTCATTAGTCTCCAAAATGAGATTAATAGACCTGATGAGCGTCAGGGTGAACCATCATTTGTCGTAAAGCCATTTACGGGAGATAAAAAGGAAAGAACCGAAGAAGCAATCTGCACGTGGCTGGGCCGATGGGAGTCTCATTTTGAGCTCTATCCCACGCCAGATAGTACGAAGATTGCATATGTCGGCCGAGAACTAGGGGGTAAGGCCGCCGCTTGGTGGCGTGGGCTCCGAACTTTGGGGAGATTGCCCGAGACCTTGACAGACTTTGTCACAGTTTTCAAGGGTCAATTTCTACAACCTCCCTCTCGAACCGAGGCAGCACAAGCTTTAATGAACCTCTCTAGCAGGAAGTTTTCCTCGCTAGAAGATTATGTCCACCATGCTAGAACCCAAATCCAAAAATCGGGTCTAGAAGGGGACAGTTGGTTAATAGCTTGTTTTGTCAATGGCATCCCCAATTCGGACTATCACTGGATAGTGCACGATAAGGATCCAAAATCCTTCGAAGAGGCCGTTGAGATAGTTCTTCGCTATCAACGCACTTCGAAGAAGGACCATAACAAACCCAACGAAGCGCCCGGGACTAAGCAGTCGCAATTCGTTGGGAAACGCAAGACACCCAACGAATTCATGGATCGCGATTATAAGCGACAACATCCTTTTTGCGTATTCTGCAAAAAGAAGGGTCATACAAAAGAGCAATGTCGTAAGCTCCAACGAAAAGAGCACGACGCCAAACCTAAAGCTACAGATCATAAAGGTCAGATTCCTAATGTCCTTCAGGTCTATACACATCATTTGAGTAATTGTCAATGTTCTTTCCCTCATTATGTATTGGGTCCCAATGATTTACTACGTGCAAACGGGTATATCAATGGATCTCCCGTACAATTTTTATTTGATTCGGGAAGCTCACACAATTTTGTGAATGATCGTTTGGTACAGATATGGGGAATCCAACCCACCGTAAGTGATCACACCTACACGGTGCACTTGGCTGATGGAAGAGTACAACACATCAACGGGGCGATTCATTCTTTAGGAATTTCTATTGATACCTATATAGAGGAAGTAGACTTCCATGTAATGAATCTTAGTACCACCGATGTAATACTGGGTTATCCCTGGTTTTATAATAAAAGCTCTTCTTTATTTATTGATTGGGTTCGCCATTCCATTTCTTTTGTACTCAACGATTGTACGCATTTTATTCAATGTGTAACAAAACAATCCCTCTCGATTGTTTCCTCGTGTCCATCAATATCCGAGTTGTCTTGTTCTACGTTATTTTATTGTGTACTTGATCCGGACATTCACGTTTACAATATCGATAATGTCTCGGGTCAATTAACATATTTTGAACAAAAACAACTTGATGAAATCGTAAACGATTTCCGTGATGTTTTTCCGAGTGAACTACCCGATGGTTTACCTCCTAAACGTAATATAGACCATCGTATAGATATTGTACCTGGCATTGCACCCATTAGTATACCTCCGTATCGCCTAAGTCGATCTGAAGAGGATGAGGTAGCTAAGCAACTTAAGGACTATTTATGAATGGGTTATATACGTTATAGTAAATCTCCATGGGGTGCACCAGTTCTCTTGGTTAAAAAGAAAGAGGGCACATGGCGTATGTGTATTAATTACCGACGCTTGAATAAAGTGACGATCAAGAATTCGTACCCATTGCCCCGGGCTGACGATCTAATTGACCGTCTCCAGGGAGCTCGGTATTTTACGAAACTTGATCTCCGTACTGGCTACCATCAAATACGAATAAGTGAGGACGATGTTCCTAAAACAGCATTTCGTACGCGCTACGGCCATTATGAGTTTTTGGTTATGCCTTTTGGTTTGACCAATGCTCCGGCTACATTTCAACAAGAAATGAATGACATTTTCCGAGAACAACTTGGAAAATTTGTCGTTATCTTCTTAGATGATATTTTAGTTTATAGCCGTACATTACAAGAACATGCTAGACATGTCCGCTTTGTTTTACAAATATTGCGTGACAAACAATTTTACGCGAAGATCTCAAAATGTGAGTTCTTCAAGAAATCAATTACTTATCTTGGACATCTCATAACCGAACGAGGAGTTGAAATTGATCCTTCTCGCATCGAGAAAATCAAACTTTGGCCCACTCTTCGGAATATTCGAGAAGTTCGATCATTCCTTGGTTTTGTCGGATTTTTGCGAAAATCTCTTCGTAATTACTCACAATTGACGACGCCGTTTACTGATCTTCTAAAAGGTCAAACGCGTAAGTCTACAAAACCTATTGTGTGGAATGCTACACTAGACCTCGCCTTTAAGGAACTCAAGGACTTGGTATGCAAGGCTCCTTCACTTCTTTTACCCGATCCTTCAAAACCTTTTGAGGTTGAAACCGACGCAAGCGATTATGCTATAGGTGCTGTCTTGTATCAAGATGGTAAACCAATAGCATTCGAGAGTAAGAAACTTGATTCTGCTAAATGTCGGTATACCGTTCAAGAAAAGGAATTATTTGCGGTTATACATGCGCTCAAAACATGGCGCCATTATCTTTATGGAAATCGCTTTGTGGTAACTACGGACCACGAGTCCTTGAAATATTTTTGTGACCAACAAGACCTGAAAGGTCGTAAGGCACGATGGGCTGATCTCATCCAGGACTTTGATTTTTCCATACGATATCGTAAAGGTTCCATGAATACTGTCGCTGATGCACTAAGTCGCATCCGTGAAGTTAACATGCTTAGCTTCACTGAAATAACATCAGATCTTTATGATCACCTTCGAGGAAAGTATCCTGATGACAATTATTTTGCAAAATACTGGGCAAGAGTCGAGTCTGGAACAGACACCACCACACCCTCGAAGGAATACTTCCACATTGCTAACGGTCTGCTCTACCGTAATGGGAAGGTTTGTGTTCCAGATTTACCTGAGGTCAAAAAGAGAATTCTTTTTGAATGCCATGATGCACCCTCAGCAGGGCACCCTGGAATACATCGTACACTCGTTCTCATCTCCACTCAATTTTATTGGCCTAAGATGCGTCCTGACATACATAGCTATGTGACTAAATGTCACCAATGTCAGGTTAACAAAGCCGAGCGACTTAAAGCCGCAGGACTTTTACATCCCTTGGACATTCCCAATAATAAGTGGGAAAGTATATCCATGGATTTTATTGTTAGCCTTCCTCGCACCCAAAAAGGTCATGATGCCATATGGGTTGTGGTTGACAGACTAACTAAAATGGCCAGATTTATTGCTACTAAAACCACGGTAACAGCTCCTGAATTGGCTTACCAATTCGTTGATGAGTTATTTCGTTTTTACGGGTTACCGATGGATATCGTGAGTGACCGAGATCCGAAGTTTACTAGTGACTTCTGGACGCAAGTCTTTAAGAAGTTAGAAACTACGTTGAGCATGAGCTCCACGGATCATCCTCAATCCGATGGACAGACAGAACGAGTAAATCAAATTATTGAGGACATGCTTCGAGCATATGTTGGTGCAAAACCAACAAAATGGGAACGTTACCTCCCAATTTTGGAGTTTGCTTATAACAGCTCCAAGCATACGTCGACGGGATATAGTCCTTTTATGTTGATGTGTGGATTTCAGCCACGAGCCCCGATTGATGTTAATATACATCATGATGAGTTGCGAAGTACGCAAAACTTTCTTCGGGATATGCAAGATATGTTGCATATTGCACGGGATAATATAAAAACAGCTCAAGATAGAGCGCGTTTTTATGCCGATCATCACAGGCAACCTCGTGTATTCAGCCCTGGACAGAAGGTATTTTTACGTGTACCTCACAATTCTAAGACATTGTCTACGGGTAAGTGCGCTAAGTTAGCCCCACGGTTTTGTGGACCTTTTACAGTCCTCAAACGCATTGGATCATCAGCCTATTGTCTCGCTCTTCCCGATGGTGTTGGAATCCATCCAGTCTTTCATGTAAGTCGTCTAAAAGAACTTCTAGGTTCTGGCGACAATACAGTTACAACTGAAACTCTGGTTACTTCTGAAGATTTATCTTCTAAACCACATGTACCAGAAAGAATTCTCGATGTTAAAACAAAAAAATTACGTGCTAAGGAAATCCGAGAATTTAAAATAAAATGGATGGATAAATCAATCAAAGATGCCACATGGGAACGCGAAACGACTCTAAGAACTAACTTCCCTAACTTTCCATTGCAAGAGTGCAATGTTTTAAAGAGGGGGAGTATGTTACGGGCATGACCATATAATATCCCGTGGTGAGAATTGTCGTAGTATTCTATACACGTGGATAAGTGTGAGGGTTAAACAAAGAGTCTAAAGAAGGGGAGGATTACTTTTAATCCTCGGGATTGAGACAACCCATGAGGCCAAGTGTGAACATGGCTGGGGGCCTTGAGAATTACTATAAATAAGAGGCCTAGCTACCCTCATTGGGGCATGCATTGACTACGTCGAGACTCTGTCCGTGAGTGGAACGACTCTTGTAGCAAGCGCGCTATCGTCCAGGTACGACTCGACGCCAAGGCGGTGGTATGGGACGCCGATCGAGGCTCGAGTCCGTCTCGATCCCTTCGCTCGGGGGTGGTCGGGTGGATCGGCACCCTTCTTTCTCTCTTTTCTCTCTATTCTTTCTAGATCTATCATTGATATATCCTTATTTTATGCTTACTTTAGTACCTAATCTCTAATAGGCCACATTTAACATACCTGTCCACCAAAGCATTCCCAAGTTCAATATTGTCTTCCAACAGTCTCACGATTTCATTGTGAATTTCTATGCCCTTATCAACTACCACTACACTGCCACGGTCCTTTAGCAAACTTACAAGGGTGTTTGCATCCGGAAGTAGTCCAATTACTGCAGTAGCATCTTCAAAAATGCCACATTTATGCCACATTTAGCACATGCATCAACTAGAATAGCCACAAGACACAAATCTGAATCAAACTCCCTTTCAATGATGTCATTATGGATTTCTTGCCCTCTTCTCATACTTTTAGGCTTATCCATGCCTTCAAAGTAAAAATATAGGTCACAAAAATTCGCATAGTCCCTTTCAACTACTCTTAGACTGCTATAGACATATGTTTGTCCCTGAGCATAAGAAATAATAGTTATACATTGACACATGCCTCATGTTGGTGGAGGAAATAACCAGAGTGATGGCTGATACCTCCAACGTATACCACCATTAACCATGCAGAATACCTTCATCCTTTCCCATCTCTTCTTAAAAACCCACAACATTCCATTGAATTCGCTGAAATATCCTTCGACATCTACTAGTCCACAAAACCCATATAATTATTGAACTAATCGTCTCCCAAACCACGCCATTTTGGACTGAATTAATAGGCATGTATGATGACACTTCCTCAACATATCAACCTCTTGTATATATGCAAAGTTAACATTTTCTTTTTCATAATCTTGTACCTCACCCTTAATATTAGCCCACATAACTGCCCCCCATTTATATATTCTAGAGCCATAAACCTCATGCAAGAGACGTAAAAATATTTTCCAAACCAATTTGGCAGCCATACATGACCAAAATAGGTGATGAAGAGACTCCACTTCTAAACCACAAAAATCACACATCTTATCCACTTCTTTACAATGCATCCAAGCCCTAACAGGAACCGCATAATTAACCATCAACCATCTAAATAGAATAATCTTCTTTGGAATTTGCATAGCCCATAGCCATTTCCAAAATGTTGTCATGTAAGTAGGATCCACATTATAAGTCAACCATTTTATTGTTGTTGTCGGCCAATGGGGTACTCTACGTCTTATCATCTCCCTTCCCAATCGAATGGAATACTGAAAAAACGGAATTGGCCTAACATCCTACCCAGAATATGATGTAGGCAACCACTTCCATTCTCCTGGGTCCCAATCCAGTTCACATTATTATAGGCAAACTCTACCATGGGGAGCAACCAAATAATCTTGTTGATGGGAGATCAAACAACATAAATATTGTCCAAGGTTTGATTAGTTCATTAAGTTTAACCATTGCTTTCTAGGTGATGCCAGAGGATAATGATTTATGGATTTGCAAGAGTTCCAAAAATGTTTCCGAAAACTCAGAGGAATTGTAGACCTTGATAACTAATAATAATATCTAGACTATGAAGGAGAAATTATTCTCGAAGTAGAAATGAGGTTGTAGCTTCATTCATAACAATTGGTGAATATAGAATAAAATATATCATTTTCGAGAACGATCAACAACCACAAGAATGGAATCATAGTTATGAAATCGTGGAAGTTCAAGGATGAAGTCAATGGAGATGTTTTTGTATGGTCTCTTAGGTATTTGAAAGGGATGAACTAACCCATGTAGCTAATGTCGAGGGGTTTTTCACTTGAGAACTACTATCACATGAATTGATGAAGGCTTGAATGGATTTCTAGAGGGAAGAACACCAATCGTTTCTACTTATGAGCTCGGTTGTTTGAGTGAATCCAAAATGTCCAACCACAAGAGAATTGTGGAAAACTTGAAGAATTTCTTGATGGCGTGGTCCATCAGGAATATATAATGAATTGTGCACCCATCATGCACTTGAAAAGAATCATAATCATGTATAGTTAAGGTGGATGATGGTATGGAGGAATCCAAATGCTTAGTAGCTCTTGTGCTGATGTATCTATATCCAATTAGCCATAGATTGTGCTTATAAAATATGTGTCTTGAGATGTTGAAAGGATGTGTCTTCATTGTTCTAGTTTTCGAAGAACATGGAAGAAATGGCATTGGTGCTCTAGTAAGGTATTTGAGTACATTCACATATCATCTAAATATATGGTTACAAAAACATCAAAAAATTCTTAGAAAACATCATTTGCCACGAGTTGAAAGGTTGATGGAGCATTGGTAAGACAAACAACATGATTGTATATTCAAAATTACCATACCAAGTGTGGAAAGAAATTTTCCATTCATCTCTTTCTTGAATACAAATGAGAGTGTATGCCACATGAAGACCTATCTTAGTAAATCATTTGGAAGCATTTTAACATCTCTAGGAGTGGTAGAGGACATTAACATAGAATGATGACTTTGTTGAGGCCTTGGATAATCAACCACCAATTGTAAAGTATTATCTTTTTTCTTGACAAAGAAGATGGGTGCACTTATTGGTGAACGAGAATGTCCAATGAATACAGAGACTCAATTTTCTTCTATGTAAACGTGAAGTGCTTCGAGATCTGTAGGTGATAAAACATAAATGGGCCCAAATGGAGGTGCAGTACATTGTTGTAGCTCTATTGAGCAATCATAGCTCGATGTTCTGGTGGTCATGTGGCCTTGACCTTGTCAAATACATCAACAAACTCTTGATATTTCTTTAGTACATTTGGCATTGGTTTCGCATAGTGGAATGAACGGGATAAACTTGAATAACGAAGATTATTTGAGCATCATCTTTACCGGATTGTATGAAGTTATGTAATGATAATATTGAGACTTGTAGTGGAGTCAGGGAACACGCCTTGTAAATAGAGGAAGAAGTAGATTCTTTATTGTCTTGAGATAGCAAGAGAGGATTGACATATGAAAGCTTACAAACGGTTGAACTAGAATAAGGAATAATATCAATAACTTGAGAATGCTTGACATGATTTGGGGACACATGAGAAGAAACATGGACAAAAGAAACAAGACTAGGTTCTTGATTTCAAGAGACATGATCAAGAGATATAAAACTGGAAAATAAGAAAGATTGAGAAGACCAATCAATATATGCATTCCATAATTCAACCTAGGGTAACCTCAAGATGATTGGTACATGAGGGCTAGAAATTAGTCAAAACGATATTACGCATGGAGTCCCTTTGATTTTTACTTCCAAAGGTAGTGTACAATATGTTACAACACTTGAGGAGGGTTCACATACCTCCACAACTAGCATGTGTTGTAAGGCCATAATTGGAATTTGAGAAAATCGAGAAAACTCACAATCCATGAAACATGTGTTTGCTCCAATGTCAAGTCGTCCTCATGTAGAGCATTTCATTTCTTGAAACCATAATTGTATTAGCAAGACTATGGTCTTACTTAACTAATTGTATGGAATGAAACCACCAGACAAAGTACTTGATGGCCAATTGATGAGAGACGCCTACTCAAACCAACCATCCTTGTGTCCAAACTTTGTGGGACACCACTTTTTGCCTTGTGTGGTTGTTTCATTTCTTAAGGGAGGGGGCCGTTATTAGAGTGATCCACTTTCATGGGCACTAGCCCATCACCATTTGTCTGTGATTGTGTACATGAGGGAGAGACTAGAGTCAATGGAAAGAATTGTATTCATGACTTTAACGCTCGTGCATTCGTTTAAAAAAGCAATTGTCACATCGAACTACAAGCTCGATCATATCTTCTAAGAAATGTGGATCTAACATTATGAGCAATAGATCTTGGGCATTGTCACACAATCCATGGCGAAAACAATCTCATAGAGCCATATCATTCCAATTGGTGTTCATTGTTGTCCAACGAAATTATGAGGCATACTTCGATGCTAGGTGAAAACCATTTTCATATTTCTAATCCTAGTTACTACAGTTCTTTGACTATCACTTGAATCCCCAAAACATGACTTAAACTATGCAATAAAAGCTTCAAAATCATGAATCTCAAGAGCATCCTTTTCTAAGATTGGATAAAACCATTCGATGCAAAACTAGTTAATAATGTTGTAATAGGACCTACACACGGTTCTTCAATAGGATATGCAGATGGATGTAATTGAAGGACTAGACATATATAATCTAGAAATTCACATAAATTAGATTGATTGTTGTCAAATGATGCAGGTAATTTAACCTTAGAACTTCATGGGGTTATTGAGAAGTGGAATCTTCCCTGGTTGACTATTCTCGGATTGTAGCTTGACGACCATCTACCAAATCCGTGCAATTTGTTGCCTCAATAATTTAGAATATCACGACTAGATATGCTTTCCTCCATAATGTTTGAGCTTTTTATGTACCTAGATAAATAGTACATTAAACATAAGTTGGATTCCAGTTCAATTTGTCATGGACCAATCTGAGAATCAAAAACAAAGATATACACGAGAAGGCCCACAATTGGTGTTGAACTAGAATGGTTCAACAAGAGTATGAGGCTTGCCTATATCTCTCCACTCAACCCAAGTGTTGAACATTCACATGTAGTAAGTTGACACATAGCTTCTCGACTAGTCATGTGTGTGTGTGTGTGTGCGCGCGCGCGTGTTCCGCCTTAAGACACAAGTTTGAGTGTGATTTGCATGTGGAATAACGATCACACTAACATTACATCATCCATGTTTGCACTCAGGCTTTGGACAAAAAAGGATCCATTGTTGTTAATTTACCAATTTTGGAGACATTCATGTTTACATAAATGGGATTAGGTATATACGTGGTATGAATGTAACATATTTCTCTAAATTGATATTATGTTTCTAGAATATTGAGAGTACATGTGTAATGCTTTATTGATTGTTGCCACACAATGTATGACATTTCAATTTGCAATGGCAATTATATTCATAGATGGTGTATGCCTTTGAAGGTAGTCATATTAAATTAACACATTTCATCCGGCATTTTCAATGGAATCCCTCATAATATCTTATTTTGATAATGATAAGGTGAACCTCCAAACATTATTATGCGGAAGATATTTATCTAGACGAGCCAAGGGAAACAGGAAATCACATAATTGCATAAGATAATAATGGAAACAACTAAGAGACGTCAGTGGAACAATGTGAACATGATTGGAGAATGTGCGTTCATTTTCGCATCACTTTGTATTCATGAGTCATAAAGGTGATCGTAGCCTCTTTATATCCATTTGACTAGAATTCAAAATATACTTTTCTTGAGAATTCCGTAATGCTCCTATTTCCGTAGGACTTTGTGTGTGCCATATGGTCATAATCCTAATGTACTTTGATGTCATTCTAGATCAATAAATGAATTATTCCTCTTGATAATATACTTTGCATCTATTGAATTATTACTCGTATCGTGATAAAATATGCGAGTTTTCTTTGGTTTATACCTTGATTCCTTATGGATGCCACTTTGGGTATACGAAGACAATTCATCAATGTATACATGGTGGAATTTTTTAGAATTATATGAGAGGAATTCTTGGCGAGCACGTTGGTTTGTTTGACAAGGGAATTTTTTAGTGTCACCCAAAAACATGAGTTTTTAAATTTCTTAACATTCCATAGTTTTACTCGATCTATCATATCATGTCATTTTCTTCACTATTACCACACATGAGTATATTAAAGCGAGGGCACATTCACCTTAAGATTAGATGAAGGTTCATACTCGGTTTTGGGGAGGAGCTAGATTAATTGCCCACCGTAAAAGGGTGGTTTTCACTTTATTACAACTCTTCTTTATTTTCATTTGACAAGGTTACAATTTTCATGAATGATTTGCATGTCTTGAGATGTGGACTAGTTGAGTGCTTTGATGTTATCACTTCATATGAGTAGGAAGACATTCTTTGGCATATTCTCTTTGATAAAGAAAGGTGCAATATATTTGTAGACTTTTGAGATTTGAAGAATTTAGCTTATAGTTCATCTCTTGATTGGAACACAAAGGCAAAGTCGTAAGGTTGTAGTATGTTTTAAGATTGTTGTTTAAGAGGTTGTTATCATTTATATGCGAAAATCAACAATCTAAATGCTCAATTTTGAAATCTTCGTCACCCATCCATGAAATATCAAAGTTAGCATTACGACTACAGTGATTTACTTAATTTCTTATAATGCAACTAGCAATTCTCTACTTTTTGCGTTACTTTTTCATGAGCTAGTGCATATGGCAAGAAAACCTTTGTTTCGAGTTTTGTGGCCAATCTTCCATTAAGTTTTCTAGTGACCCAATTCCATAGAAGTTGATCTCTCGTATGAATCACAAAAGATGGTGTCAAAATCTATCCACTTCATTCTAAGAGCAAAGAAAGTGGCAACATCAACATTATGCCAAGTCAAGTTAAACCTTGAATCAAGATACGTTGAGAGGATCTCTACAAGTGTTTTTGTGGTTCAATGTTTCACCCCAACTACATTTATTCACCGATAGAGTCTTCCTTCCACATGACTATTGTTAGGTGGGTTTGAACTATCATCTATCCTGATGTTGATGATGTGGGTAGGTACGAGTGGTAAGCCATTTCTAAGCATATTATAGTCTTTACATTGCCTTATCTCACACGTGTCTTCTCCCATTGGTTTTCTTATCTCTTGCAACTACGACAACCATTTAACAGTAAGTACGAAGAATTTATTGAAAAATCTTGAGAAGTGATGGCAAAATGTATGTCTATTCTCACCTCGAGGTCTACTTCACATAAAATAAATAGCTACATGGGTGGAAAAACCTTGAACTTTTTTAGGAGAAGTCAAAATGGCAAAGCATGCATGTACTACCCCTCAGAGTATTTGCCATATGTGAAGAAAGGCGCACCTCTTGCTTGGGCACTCAATGATGAAAGCATAATTTGAAATGCATGGCTTATTTGTTCAAGAATTTACAAACAATTATTTGAATGGCACAAGATGAAGAGGAGGTTTTGAGACTAGAAAAGACTGCCTTTTGTCCAATGAGATGCTTGACTGTCCAAACACCCATCTTCAATTGTTGTTACACTATTGCCTAAGAGGCCTTTAGACAACGGAATGAACCATTCCCAATGCTTGGCTATCTTGTCACATTGGTCTTGTGGCTTTTGCACTAACCATACTATATAGTATGTAGCCTAAAGCAGTCGACTTCTTGGATGATACCATTGTACGACCACAACCAATAAGGTTGTAAAGCTCTAATTATAACTCTAACACAAGGTTTTCCTAGTATAATGAAGTAAATTACAACAGTGTTGAAGATGTTACCTAAATGTAGCATTGCATTAAATCCAAACATATTACATAGCTTGCCATAATTCTAAATAAATAACATCTTTCTATAGAACTAGAGAGACCAAAAAAAGGATTAAAAGGTTATATGCAATTCTCAATTTAATATGGAATGAATAAGACAATAAGTAGTTTAAACTTCTTATCAAATTCAAATGGAGCATGGAAACATGTAGTTATGATGATGTTTGTTTCAAAGGGGACCAACATGAGTAGAAGTGTAAAAGGCAAGTATGAGGATATTCTGAAGAATCTACTCTCAATGGAATTCTTGTTTTTGTGGAAAAGTTATGCGACAACAACGACAAACACGGAAATCAATATGTTGATTTGAAATGCCAATCCATGTCAAGTCACCCACAAAAATCGAAGTGCTACTAAGATATGAACACTCAATTTACTAAATTAAGAAATAAAATGCCTATAAAAAGATTGAAGAAATCTTAATTAAAGGTAATGTATACACCTATAAACACAAAAACCATTGAATTGTTATGATGCCTTTGTGTGTGGCAAAAGTATCTTGAAATATCTATTAAGATAAAATTACTGAAGCTAGTTAAACAAGTGAGCAAGAGGGAAAACTAGTTTTAGGTTACAAATATCTTTAAGATAAAATTACCGAAGCTACCGAAGCTAGTTAAAGAAGTTACATGGCAATCCAAATTTAGGCCATAACACATAACATGGTTGGAATTTGGTCATCTAATCATTTTTAAGCACTTTCTAATTGTAACTTATTTCATTTTACAAACCCACCATCATGCCTTGTGGGAAGGCATGACGTATAGTAGAATCATGTAGTTTTGTTAAGTGTTGTTACACATATGGTGGTACTTTCATTCGGCAACTACTCTTATTTCATCCCACACAAACAATTAGGTCTAATGCACAACAATAACTCATTTTTTGGAGCTTCTCATAAACAAGTGCAAATCTCCACGTTTGGATGGTATACATTCATTGCTGGCCTCCACACAATGCATTGGTTGGAAAAACAACTGTTTTTTGTCAATTTCCCCCGTAGCTTGAACTAATTTAAGAATATACTTAAAAACTATTCGCCTTCCGAATTTTCGTAACATGGCATGCTCTCCACATATCGAGTTCACCGTATGTAAGGAAGTTGCGTTCTCTTAACAAACACACTAAATAACCGCCTGTTTCTGAATTCATATGTCAAAAAGAAAGAAAGAAAAATCTCACATAACAATGTAATACAATATCAGGGAAAGAGAGAAGTAAGAGAGAGATAGAATGAATTCAATTGCATGACAATCTTTCCCTTTTAATTAATAAGATCCATCCACAAACTTGTAGAACACTATTATGGCATTGGTTTCAGTCCCGAGGACAAATAGGTATGGTCGTACAAGGCGGCAAATCTTTATCCTCGTTATCGTCTTCCCGGCTGAAAGGTGGCAATGAGAATACATTATAAGTAGAGCTTCCCTTCCTGAGTTCTTTAATGGTCCTCAATGCCGCCAAGGTACTCCTATAGATGCTATCCACATCCTCCCCTTCGCGATTAGTTTGTTCTGCGGGTAGAGCAAGTTCTTCACCATTCAATGAAGGTGCATTCCCGGCTTCTTTCTGCGATCCATCCTCGTTATTAGCTGACACCGATGGCTCTAACTCGCCTTTGCTGTTATTAGTAGTCTTTTCGACACTTTCTTTCGGTGATCCGTCATTAGTAGCCGCTGCAGGCAATGGCTCTTCCTGGTTTGCTCGTGAAGCCGAGAACGCGGATGGAGATGGAAAAAGGGACTGCAAATTCATCTCACATTCTCTTACAAGCTTCGACAAAAGCTCTGTCGTGAAAAATGGCTGTTGAAGCACATTCCTAATGAAAGGCATACGAAGAAGTGCCCCTGTTCTCTTATCATGCTTCTTCAATATTTTCACCAAACCTACACACGCAATTCATGTGATAGATGTCAGTAATAATACCCCCATAGATTTCTTCGCTTTATTTATTCCGTCCAGGTCATTCAGACAACAAATACCTGTGTAGTTTAATGAGCTGTAATTTTCTAGCAGAACCATTTCCCCATGAAAATTGACTATCTCCTTCCTTATGATGATCATTTCCTCCGAGTCTGGTGACATTCCTGTATGCCTTTTGTCTTTCATCCGTTCACATCGTTCCTTCAACTCCTATCATCACAAACAAAGCATTGAAAACCAGCACATCAAAGAGAAAACTAAATCCCTCGCCATTGTGACTAGATCCATTTAATGCTTTTAAACCAGGCTGATTTTCCTGAATGTCTTAGAGTACTAAAAGTGAAAGATTATCAGGTTACCAAGTGGCACCAATGGGCCAACTCAACGATTCTAATGATGAAAGGTTTTGATCCAAGGGGGAGGTACAGTCTTCCTTTTGTCACAAGGATAAGTGATTCCCAAGGTGAGAAATGGAATATAGTTTCTCGATAGCTATGGGCTTCAACAGTGATTTATACACTTAACACCGACTTTGCCGAGATATAGCCCCTACTAAGGCTATGTGGTCAGATGAGATGGTGAAGCTCAAAGATTCAAATGTAGAGCTCTGCAGTTTTCCTGAAATCATCATACTCAACAAACTTTGAGGGAAGGCAAGGTGGAAATTAGCAAACTCCTATTCATGCAGGGCAGAGAACCATTAGGATTAGTATATTAAATCCAGATGATTCATTTTCACAAGCAAAAGAAAGAAAGAATGTTCTGATATACAGCCTTCCTGAAGGCAAATCTTCCTGGCAAAAAACTAAAAGCTTTTCTCGGATAAGGATGCAATAGTTTGGAAAATTCAGCCCTGTCCTTGTCCTAAAGCTTCACGTTAAGTTCAATCAATGCACAGGATAACAGTCCCATGATACCAAGTCTTCCAGAGTCAATTCTTTTATGGAAAAAAAGCAGAGCTTCTCGAGCATGAGGATGCATTGATAATAATGTGTTTGTTAATTTCCTGGGGGGCATGAGGTGAAGAAGCCATGTCCCATTTGAGCAACAGATTGAAAGCAAAAAGGATAGAGAAGAGAGGAAGAGCTATACCTGTAGGCGAATCACATATTCCTCCTCCTTTTCCATGAAGAAAGTGTTGAATTTCTCGAGCTCAGCATTGAGGAGATGGATGAAATCGGCCTCTTCTGCAGTTAGGAGGCCTTGGTGGCAGTCATCAGGGACGCTCCCAGAGCTACTCTTCGATCCCGTGAGAGCAGATCCGCCATCAGGAGAGTCAAGGGAGGAATTAGGGCCCTGGTAAGGAGGAGGAAGGGCAGGGTTCTCTTCTTCAGAGGCGGGAGCATTTCCATGGGGTAGGGCATTCCGATTCATGGCAGGAGGAGGAGGGAGATCGTGCTCAGGGCTAGAGAAAGCTGCGTCTGTGAAGCAATCAGGGGCGGAGATGGATTTGAGCCTCTTCTTGAGCTGCTTGTAGGAGAGATACTTGTCTCTCCACTCGGGCAGCGTTTCATCGATCTGGCTCTGAAGCCGTTTCCCAAACTTCATGGCGCAGAGGAAACAGTAGGGATCGAAGCTTTTGTGGGAGAGAGAGAGAGAGAGAGAGAGGAGGAGGAGGATGAAGAGGGAGAAGGAAGAGCTTCTGTATCTGTATCTGTATCTGTGTCTGTGTCTGGACTCTGAGCCTGTTCTGTTCTGCGCCTGCGTCAGAGAGAAGAAGAAGAAGAAGAAGAAGAAGAAGGGGAGGGTGGGGGTGTGAAGGAGGCATATTCTGGGAGGAATCCAAGAAGATTCTTAAGGCACATGCACAGAGCATATTCCTCAAAAGGCCTACTCTCTCTCTCTCTCTCTCTCTCTCTCTTAATCTGCTTCTCTCTTGCTATGCTTCTTCTCTCTCTCTCTCTCTCTTGCTATGCTTCTCTCTCTCTCTCTCTCTCTCTTACTGTCTCTCTCTCTCTCTTACTTTCTCTCTCTTCTCTCTCACTCTGCTTCTCTCTTGCTCTGCTTCTCTCTCTTCTCTCTTGCTCTGTTTCTCTCTCTCTTTACTCTGCTCCTCTCTTCTCTCTCTCTCTCTCTGCTTCTCTCTCTTTCTCTCTCTCTCTCAGAAGCCGTTAATACATATATGATATATATATATATATCTGTCTTTCTCACTCTCTCTGTTCTCTCTTTTTCTCTCTCTTACTCTGTTCTCTCTTTTTCTCTTCTCTCTGACTCTGTTCCTCTCTCTCTCTCTCTCTCTTACTCTGTCCTCTCTTTTTCTCTCTTTCTCTCTCTCTTACTCTGTTCCTCTCTCTCTCTCTCTCTCTTACTCTGTCCTCTCTTTTTCTCTCTTTCTCTCTCTCTTACTCTGTTCCTCTCTCTCTCTCTCTCTCTCTCTCTTACTCTGTCCTCTCTTTTTCTCTCTTTCTCTCTCTCTTACTCTGTTCCTCTCTCTCTCTCTCTCTCTCTCTTACTCTGTCCTCTCTTTTTCTCTCTTTCTCTCTCTCTTACTCTGTTCCTCTCTCTCTCTCTCTCTCTCTCTTACTCTGTCCTCTCTTTTTCTCTCTTTCTCTCTCTCTCTTACTCTGTTCCTCTCTCTCTCTCTCTCTCTTACTCTGTCCTCTCTTTTTCTCTCTTTCTCTCTCTCTCTTACTCTGTTTCTCTCTCATTTTACTTTATATTCTTCTCGGAGTGACTTCATGCACTTCTCTAAGTTATGTTTTATTATACGACCAAAATATCTAGATGCATTCTTACCAAATGCACTAATGGTTGTTGCCATTAGACAACTTAGAATATCATCTCACCAACTTGGGATTGAGAATGGTCGTACTAATGGAGTCCCTAGAGAGGAAAGGATATGTAGATTATGTCACATAGATATAGAGGATGAGTACCACTTTATATGCAAGTGTCCAACTTACGCCGAGATAAGGGCAAAATACCGAGACATACTCGGTTCCTCTCCCACCCTCCCCAAACTATTAGATACTCTAGATATAAAGAAATTAGGCAAATATATCCTAGAGCTAAAACAACACAGAGAGATATAAGCTGCAAAATGTTGACAATAATGTTTCTAATATTCACCAACATGTAACAAATGAAGTTTTTCAGGGACAGGGGGAGACAACGAATGTCGACACACCTGCACCACTCGGCCTCTTCCTTGATGAAGCAGAAAACCAAAGAAGAACCAAACGCCCTCGGATGTTGGGTTTCAAAGCAACTGGACGTGGTGTAGAAGCAATTAAGAAAATAAGGGAACATGAGCTACACCGCCTAGAAGCCATGGCTAACACAGGGACCACAGGTCACACCCACACCGAAACCCTTTGACCTCCCACTTCTTTTCGAGAGGCTTGGGTGGAAATGAAAATAGACTTACTGCAAAGTCATTTCCTTTATCGAATATGTTACACCATACCATGTTTTGTACAATACTAGAACTCTTTTAGCTTAAGTTTTTTTTTTTTTTTTGATGATTGGATAAATACCCCGTTTTGTTGTACACCAATAGTCTCATGGGCCAATTTTTGGCCTTCGAACACGTTAATATTTCTTTCTTTCTCACACAAGAAGGACACTATGGAAATGAGATGGACACAATATATGGCTTGTAGTGTAACAACTTACCAATAGGGTAAGCTAATTATGAAAAGAGAGAGAGAGAGAGAGAGAGAGAGAGAGAGAGAGAGAGAGAGAGAGAGTGTGTGTGTGTGTGTGTGTGTGTCACTCTGCCCTAGTACGTGTTGATATGTCATGTGGTGTCCATCTCATACATGTCAGTAAGGAGAGAGAGAGAGAGAGAGAGAGAGAGAGAGAGAGAGAGAGATAAAGAATGTATGTGTCTTAGTCTCTAACCTGCCACGCATTGATATGCCATGTGGTGTCCATCTCATACATCTTGAAAAACTCATTGCCAATAATGGATATGAGCCTCCCAGTGAGCCTTGCTATAAGAATCCAAATTAATATGAAGCAAATTTAAAGGATATAATATGGAAGAAAGGGTGTTGGACCACCCCTTAGCAAAGGTGAGAGATGGATTTGAGTTCCCCGTCGGCATCTGACATCGTGAAGTTCAGACATGGATTGTACCTTGGGCTTGAAGAAGGATGAACATGTGTACAATGCTAGAACTTTGTTGCATTGCCATGGTCTCTATCACAAACAATAAAGACAAACTCATTAATGATGGTAGCTAACCTTGTTACATTGGATCAAACATTAGCCCTTGGTTTGTTTCACACTTCACTGCATATTGTACGCAATCAAGTGTTGAAACTCACGAAAGTTATCGTCCATTGTAGAATTGAGAATAATCCAATATTCACCCTTCATTCCTTACGAGTTAGCCCACACCTAACCCTAAGGTTAGAGACTACAATTATGGTTATCCTCATAGCACTCACTTCTTCGAGTAAGCATATGTTTGTTTTCTTCTATCTGGATCTCCACGCTCAACTCTATTTGTAATCATTGGCTACACATGTTTTTTCTCTATATTTCTTCATCGAGCAAGAGGCGTCATTCTTACATGGCTTGAAAAAACTCTTTGCCAATGGGAATCAAGTCCCTTATCGAGCCTCGCTTCCCAAGTGAATAAATGTTTGTTTCTTCTACGCGGAGCTCAAGTTGCAACTCTTCACACTCATTTCTATTTGTAATCGTTGGCAACACATTGTGTTTTTTTTTCTAATCTAGTAAGTGGTCTCAATCTTATATGAATAGAAAAAACTCATTGCGAATGGATATAAGTCTTTTATCGAGCCTCACTTTTTCGAGTGAACATGCTCATTTCTACGTGGAGCTCAAGTTGTTGGTTTCCATTATCTTGTAATTATGGTTCCATATAGTCTTTTTCATTTTTGCCATGCTATTGATGTGGGACATGATGGGAAGCCGCCTTCAATAAAGGCCTTTTTGTTTTTGTTTAGAGTATTAATTTGGAACAACATGGGACTTTCACATGTGGAAGCCACTAACATCCTATCATTACTAAATTGAGCATATGAAGGAAAATATTTCCCTACGTGTTAGCATTTGCACGTTGTACCATCCATTTTCTAGCTCGTCATAATTATTGATAAACTTGATTAATTTAGTCACATGTTTTGTTGCATTTGAGATATGATCAGAAAATCTTCAAGTCACTCTCACAAGAAAAGTGCTCACATTTGGACGTTTTTACTGTTCGTAGAGTACAAATTATCCTCCATTCACCCATCGATATGTAAATTGAGGCATGCCATTGTTCATAAAATGGAACATAAACCTTAGAAACCTTTTGTTGTGTGAAAAAGGCAATTGTCAATAGAAATTAGATGCCTGTCTAATTTAGATGTCATTAGATTGCTTGTATATTTTTACACTTCTAAAGACACATTATTCCTTATAATTTCAACATTGATTATGTCATCCCTATGTCCAATCCATTTAGAGTAACAAATCTCATTGAGGCATCATAAGGGGGAAAGCTCCGCTAATTAAGCTCTCACTTGTAAAGATCACACAGAGGCTTAGTATGCATTCAAAGTATCATCATATTACAAGGGTGAAGTGGTCACCATAGAGTTTAGGACCCATCGATGTCTATTGGACCATTAGCTAGATCAAATCATAATGGAGACGAGAGTTCTGTTGTCAATGCATTTCCAATTATAAGTGAGCTCGTACAAACATTCAAGAGATATGTCAAGATCCATGAACCCAAAAAATTGGAGATATGTTGCACAACCGAGGAAACTTTTGTTAGTCTTCGCCGAGTGAGCTTTTTGTCTTTTGTGGTTTTCTTTATGAGCATTGTTTTCAAAGAGGCCAATTTTGGGGCAAATAGGTTAAAATGTCCTTTTAGAGTATATGGGAGAATATATCATACCACCAAAAGGGCCAAGAAAAGTAAAAGAAACTTTTAAATTTTTACATTCAATGTGCACCTAGAAGGGATAAAAGTGCTCAGAGTTCTCCTTATCAGTCAAAGTTTCATCGGCGGAGCGATTATTTTACTTCATCGATGTTGCACAAAAAGTACATTAAGCTCCTGGGAACATGTAAAACTCAGTAATTCTCATAAGAGGTAAAACTATTTCAAAACAAAACCATAAAAACTAATCTTCCTATGTAATTTATACAATAGCATGAATGGTGTCTTAATATTAGCCATACAAGGATGTATATGTCTTGTGAATATTGCCTTACATTTTCCTTTCAAGCTCATTAAAGGAAGCATATAGGTGGATGTGTGTGTTGCAAGGTTAAGTCACAACAAGAATTAAGATATCTTCAACTCAAGGTCAAATTTAGGGGGTCCCACAAACAAAGGTGACACGGTGCCAATTCAATTCTTTGAGATAATTGATACTTATTCATACCTCTAAAAAAGTGAGAAGCATCACAAATTTGGTGAGAAGTTCCATTCCATTTTTCAAAACTTCTACATAGAAAAATTTCCACATATTGAGGACACGAGTTCCACAATTTTAAAAGAAACGAATATTTAAATCTACACATCAAGCACTTTCCAATGATGTGTTAGATGAGGGCTTTTGACAAAGTCGTCATAAGGTTCATTCAGGTTTGGAAGGATCAACGAGGAAAGAAGACCCTGTTGAGCTTGACTCTAGTTCGACTCTGTGAAATGACTTGAGAGTGTAGAATAAGTGGGAGCCTTTGACACAAGTGAAATATCACTACTTTTAATGTTATTTTACTTACTCCATAGGTGGAGGCGGGGCTCAACCTTTGCTTCTGGTCTTAAGGCGCGCTTCCTATTTTTCTTGCAAAGAGTTTGTCATATCACGACACTATGTAAGCCATGCCATACTCCAATTTGAAACGTATCTATTATGTGCAAGAAAAGGACGAAAAACAATAATTAGGAAGAGGAAAGAGGAAGTACGGAATTATATCATTTTATCATTTGCTCCATATTTAGTAATATATGTCGGCATCGTACCAACATGTGGATTGAAGAGAAGGCTCTTGTAAAAAAGAGACGTTGACATTGGGAGAAAGATGCATTGTTCTAATGGAGCATGATGAGCAAGTTTTCAAATGGCATCGTAGGTCTTATGATGAATCTCACAAGTATATTACACAATGATGTAATCTTTTGATTTAACCCTAGAAGGAATGCATGCTTTATTGCTAAACTTTTCGTTATTGTTCCAATAGCAATTAGGCCATTAGCCCTTTGCTAGGGCATATGTTTCCTATTACCATAATCTTCTTTAATCTCTCACATTTGAAAAATGCATATAATGCTATAGAAGTGGAATGAGCAGCCTTATTTTACATGAGAATGAAAGTATTTGTGCCACATAATAATTGCTTTGCCTCGATACTATATCAATAACATGGTTAGTCATTGGTTTTACCATCGGCTAGAGTATATGTCCACATTTTGCAAACATGAAAAAACATGCACTCTCTTAATTAGGACATCCATGGAGAAACAACAAAACTTGACAACACATTCCTATGCAAAATTATGACATATTGGAACTATCATTTTGTGTATATATAATTTTTATCATGTGCAAAGTGCAGAGCATACTTGTTATGCCTACATATTTTAATAATACAACATAGTTTCTTTTCCTCACATTTTGAGCTCCATTAACACTGCTTATGCTCATATTACTTATGCACCTTTACAGCATCAGAATTTACTCAATCATAAGAAGCAAGACCTGTCATCACCTGATGTTTTCCGAAGCACTCTTTGCCAATTCATTGTTATGTATCCATCTAGGAATCAAGGTCATATATGACTTCATGTTTTCTATAAGCTATAAATTGCCTTTCTTATTAAATGCGTTATTTTACGCCAATCTTCTATTGATAACTTGATTTCTTGGCAAGTCACAATACCAAGAAGACATCTGACTTGTTTTCTGCTGTTACTTTCATTCCCAGATTCTTTGAAAAACAAATTTAATACTGATTTCTTGCAGGAGACTTTCAAGATGCCATTGAAACTTTGCATTACTGAAAACAATCTTTGTCCTTTAACTTATAATAAGGGTTGAATAACACTCGGTGCTAAGCTTGACCTTGACACACATCTTTTTTGAGTGTGGTGTCCTACGATGTGAAAGTTCCCAAATAAGTTGTTTTGGCCCATTTGCAGACACTTGTTCTTACCCATGAATATCATAGGCGACTCCCAAATTACAATGAGAAGAGTCCAAATAAGTTTCTGTAGATTTTTTTGGCCCATTTGCAGTCACTTGCTCTGGCCCAAATTACAATTGAAGAAGTATTAGCTTCTCCAAATTTTGGGGACTTCCCATCTCAGTTTTGTTTAGAAAACATGCGTCAACTTCCAAACGATTTTATTGACCCATTTCCCGCTACGTCACTAGTAGATCAAGCTTGTATTACTTTTGTTATTCGTGAGCTTCTTGTCAGCACCGTCTTTCTTTACATACTCATCCATGAGTGTATTGTAGAGCAAATTACACACCACCAATTCTCCCTCAATCTATCCAAAATATGCAATGTACATTTGGATGACACACCATTCCTACAATGGAACATGCTTGGGTGCCACATGTGACATCATAGAACCTTGAAAGTTTCCATCTAAATAAACAGAACAATCCTGACTAGTTGATAATCACACAGTATCTTGAACATTTGCAAGGAGGTTCGACATTAAAACAAACGTTCCAGCACCTTTCACATCTGACTTAACTAAACAATCAAAGGCAGATCTACCAATTTCTATACTGCCCCATCTCCTACAAGCACCCAGTAAGGTATTCCATGTGACATCATCAGGTTCAACTTGCATAGTATTCAGCATTTCTGATATTGCTTCCAGTTGTCCTGCTCGTCCAAGGAGATCAACCATGCAATTATAGTGTTCAAGAATGGGAATGATTCCATGCTCTCTAGTCATTGAATCAAAATATTTCCTACCCTTATCCACAAGGCCATCATGACTACAAGCACTAAGCACATGAAGATATGTGATTGCATCTGGCTGTACACCTGCTTCTTTCATTCTTTTGAAAGTCAGGAAAACAGATTCACTCTCTCCTTGTTGAGCATATGCAGTAATTAAGGCAGTCCACATTATATGGTCACCAGCCTGAATGGTATCAAAGACGATCTCTGCATTATGCACACTTCCACATCTGCCATACATATCAATGATAGCAGTTGCTAATACCATGTCACTTGCCAGAAATCCACCTGTTCTATGATTTTGAGCATGAACTCTTTTACCTATTTCTAGATCTGTTGTGTTGCTGCATGCTCTAAGCATACTGACAAAAGTTACTGCGTCAGGCAGCAGAGCTTGCTCTTGCATCCTTGCATAAGATCTAAGAGCTTCCTCACTCTCTTGCAGCATTGCAAATCCGGATAACAGAGTATTCCATACAACATGGTCTCCAGAATGTAATTTACTAAAAACACTTTGTGCTTCTAGAACACTGCCACATCTGAAATACATGTCTAATAAACTGCTACAGACAAAACAATCATTGTCCAACCCCGCTTTAATAATTTGTGAATGTAGCTCTTGACCCTTATCTAAAGCTTCAAAACCATTGCAAGCTTTCAAGCTGTAGATATAAGTGATAGGAACTGGCGAAAACCCATCACATTGCATCTGCTTGAGACAATCCAGTGCTTTCTCACCGAAATTGTGATCCACATACCCTACAAGGAGTGCATTCCAGGAGACAGTATCCTTTATTTGCAATGTTTCAAACACTTCTTCTGCTTCTAGAAGGGCATCACAATTGCAGTAGAAATCTACTAAGGTATTTCCAATGAGGTAATCAGTTTCCAATCCCCTTTTAACTATCTCCGCATGTAATGCATCACCCCGGACCCGGCTCCCTAGGCTACTGCACGCTTGCAAACCACGAACATACGTTACTGGATCTGGAGAGAAATTTTCCCTCGTCATTTCAGTCAAACAACTTAAGGCCTCCTCCTCATGGCCGTGTTCAACATATCCTCCAATCAGTGCACTCCATGACACAACATCTTGGACTGGCATCTTGTCGAACACCTCTTGGGCTTCAATGAGTAAACCATAATTAGAATACATGTCAATCAAGCTGTTGCTAGTATAAGTATCAATTTCAAAACCTCGTTTCATAATCTCTATGTGCACCTTTTGACCAAGTGTAACAGGGCCTGCACCACACCCTTTTAAAATGCACATCAGCGTCACAACATCAGGAGAGATGCCTTCTATGGTCATCTTCTCAAGACAATCTAATGCCTCCTCAATATGTCCATATTCACAACAACCAGCAATAAGTGAGGTCCACATAACCACATCTTGACTAGAAAATTGTTCAAGGATTCTGTGAGCTTCAGGAAAGGAGGCACACTTAGCATACATATCCACAAGGGCACTGCAAACAAAGGAATCATTTCCATAACCTCTCCTCACAATGTCACTATGCAAGTCCCTTCCTTTCCTCAAACGTAGTGTATTGCCACATAGCTTGAGGCCACTAACATAAGTGATAATGTCAGGAGTAATGGCTTGCGATTGCATCTCTTCCAAGAAATTGAGAGCCTCTTCATAAAGGCTTTGTTCAGAGAAGCCTGTGATGAGAGCATTCCAAGAGATAGAGTCACGACACTCAAGGTTATCAAACACATCGAATGCTTCTAAAAGCATACCAGATTTTGAATACATATCAATCAACGTATTTCCGAGGAAAAGATCAGTTTCGTAGCCTTCTTCAACAATCATAGCATGGATTTGTAAGCCTTTATGCAATGCATGCTTCAATCTTGCACAAGCTTTGGCTATCGCAAGAAAAGTGAATCTGCTCGGATCCACACGTGAGTCTTCTCGTTGCATCATGTGAAACAAGGTAATGGCGTGTTGAGATTCTCCACATTCTACATAGCCTTGGATCATTGAAGTCCAAGAGAACTCATTCGGAGAGACTAACCTGGAGAAGACTTGAAGAGCATCGGGGATGTTACCACATTCAACAAACATAGGAACAAGATAGTTGCCGAAATGGTTTTCGAGGCCGATGCCATGGATACGGAGATTGACCCGTTGAGCAGCAGAGAGGTCTTTGTTGTCTCTGCACGATTGGAGATTCAAGATGATATCCATCATAGGCGGCAGCTCTACAGAAGTCACAGAGTGGCCTACTGTACAGGATATGGGCACAGGCACAGCCATGTCTTTATCTTGCTTGCTCTGTGGTAACAGGCTGATATATATATACATATATCACATCTCTACATGGTTGATCTTCAGAATTGAGTTATCCAGTAACACGACGATGAGGTGTGCTGCTGATCAAACATAGCACTTTGATCATCAGACTCCTCCTGGATAATCCATGGCAGGGAACAGAGCATTTGGACCTCCAAATTGTTGTGTGTATCATAGGTGTTTCTCGAAATCCAATGGGCATTCTTGAAGGATGGATTGGATTGGATTGGATTGGATCGGATCAGGTCAATCCAACGGAGGGAACAGGGCATGGACCTCGAAACCCCGACTTGCTTCTCGAAAGACAAGACAAATGTGCACCATTCTTTGAAGGACCGATCCACCGATCGGACGGGCGATCCACAAACCCATTTGGGCAACCGCAAGTAACCGACATAACTACCTTCTCCAGTGGTTTTCATGCATAGTCGCCTACCACGCCATTTATTTGGGAAATGGTCCGGCCGCAAATTTGTACGAAGTTCAATATCGCCGATCATTACCTCTGTTGTGAGAATTCTAACGTGTTCCCTCAACTGGAAACTCTCTCCAATCAAGACCCAAATATGTAATTGTGTAGGTATGCTCTAATGGATTTCGAGGCCTTTATGAGAAATTAGATTGAATAAATATTGATAGTATATGGACACCTTGTAAAGGCCAAATAGCTATATAATATGTTGTGATTAGTTTTGGGCATCAATTAAAAAAGAATGATTATTGTTCTTATGTGAACGAAATTGAACATGAAAGTATGGTTGCTAATATTTCATTGTTATGAGTAATGCAATACCAGAAATCATTTGAAGCATCTGAGAAATATTTCTACATTAATGTGAAGATGAATGTTTCACATTGTCATCAATCAAACTCCTACTTACCTTATAAGTGTTACCAGTATATCTATCAATCAAGCAACATTTAGTGTTGCATTAGTCTTTTGTAATTTCATGTTGTGAAGTTTCAATTCATCCCAACATACATAGCAAACTAGAATTCTATTTTTTCCAATCTCAAGAGATAATATTTTTTCATGAAACTCATAACAAAGTTATCAATTATTGCGTTTGGTTATATTTGTTTATGCCACTTATACAACGCATGAACTATTCCAAGTGTTGAACATCAAACCCATGTTGGCTTGTTACTAAAATACAGTCCAAATAAGGTGAACATGTGAAGCCCACACTAAGAATTAAAACTAAATGATGATCAATATATATTAATATCCATGGATTGCCACCATGACACATGTCATTCCTCTTTAACCTTACCATTTCCAATTTCGAGACGCCCTATGAAACCATAAGCTATCAATTTGAAAACAATAGAACCCTATCCTTCACCTATCTTCAAGCAGTTCAAGGGTTTCATCAGATTATGCTATTCATACTAGTATTTTCTTTTCTTGCATTTTCTTGGAGTGTTTCAAGGTTACCTCTTTGAATCGATATTTGTTTGCAATGCATTTGCAAACACACCTGCCTGTAAACATTGTGAATGGAAAGATAAAAACACGTAAAATAAGCACTTCGATAAAAATCTAGGGGACGAAAGGAAAGAAACCAATTTCAACTTTGCCCATCTACTATTGTTGATTCAAGAGTAATATAAAATATAAGAAGGATATATCACTTCAAGAAAATTTCCAAAAGGACCTCAGGTAATTGAGAAAAAATGAATTGGCATCACATTGTCTAAAGAGCATTTCGAGTTCTAATAAAGTCGAAACAAGGATGAGCATTGAATGAATCCATTTGACAACACATGCAACAAAAATCTATTACCTTTAAGCATTAAGACAGGTTGACATAATTAGTGTCAAGATTGCTGACTGTAATTGTTCATTTCATGTAGGCTAATTTTCCACTGAGCAACAATACATGCTTGCCATGAGATAATAATCACCACATGCAATGAGATGAAATAGAGCAATTTTTCATCTCTTTCAATTAAAATCTCAAGTATACAAAATCTTTTATAATATTTGTATATGGCATGATTAATCTAACATGACCGCTTGTAAACTAATTGCCCTAAACCTCAAAACAAGGATTGAGGTGGAAAATTAGTATCCCAATTTATGAAGAAAACCCATCAGAACTGCACTGAAAGAGGTTAATAATGGGAGCAGTAGACCAACAATCCACCTGCTTTCAGTAATATCTAGGACCTTGAAGGTCATAAGTAGAATCCATGTGACCACCATGATAAGATGGATACATAGATGTATCCCTCTGCAAAAACATCAGATCAATAAATCCACCTTAGCAAGCACATAATCATTACACGTAAATTATAAAACAAAACCTCAGGGACATAGGTTGCTGTATCTAGAAGCATTGTGTTATAATCGTCATAAGCTGATGTAGTCCCAACCTTCCCAACTCCACCTGAATTCTCAATCAGTTCCATTTTTACTATATGTATGAGAGAGATATGTAAGAAACACATATAACACACTTACTTCCACCACCATAGTAAGGTTCTGCTAAGCCTGTCCTCCCTTGCCTAACACTGGGCCCACTCGGAGACCTAAGACAATACAAAAGAAAACAAAATGACTAGATTTAAATTGGCGTCCAAAACTTAGGAATATGCTCTTCGAGAAAGCAAATGAACAACATATCACACCTTACAAAGCCTGAATATTGGAAAAGTGTCTCTGGCAAGGGACCAGAAGCTGCATAGTCAACTCTAGCCCTAGGATATGCTCTTCGGTTAGAACTGTAATAGCTAGAATCCTCATCCTAGAGAGGGAAACACAAAAATGATTCAAATATGACCAGTTTAGACTTTAAAAATGATTCAGAAGGAGCAATATATACTTGAAAGACATGAAATATTATCATTGTCAAATGCCCCTACATACCCAAACTGAAGCTGGTCTCCTCATTCCAAGGGCTGACTCACCATAATCGTGGACATTACCAGCACCTTCTCGTCCATATATGTGAGGCCCCGCATCATCATATGGAGAAACATAATGGTCTGTGCGAACAGATCTACTGCTAGGAGATGGATCTCGCTGATGAAAATGCTGAGATTTGTAATCATCCCTGGCAGCACCGGGCCCTGGCATCCTTCCTCTCAATGCACCACTATCAGAAAAATGGTTACTGTGCACGCGAGTAACATCTTGTTCCCTATGTCTGAAGGGTTTAGCACTGCCACTTCGTCTATCATTATATGATTTACTCTCCCTGTTCCTAGAGTGAGCACCTCTTGTAGGGCCTTTCCCATATTGAGACCCTATATGCATCAACTATAATGGTTAGATGTCTAAAATCTGGCAGCACCCCTCACTAGTTAGTGGCAGTATGAATAATATTATCACCTCTGCCTCTTGCATTTGAAGCCCAAGAGCCTTGTTCTTCCCTCAAAGTTCTGACTAGCATGAGAACGTCTTCCTCATCATCTAAACGTTTCCCTCCGTATCCTGGTCTACCATTATTCCAATCAAACCCTCTACCACCTCTTTTTGAGCCAAAACGTGGGGCCCTCGACCAACCTTATAAAGGGTTAGAGACACATCTTAGCATAAATCATTTATTCATTTATTACTTATTACTTTTTGGTCAACGGCCAACCTTCAACCCTGGTCAACTGTCCTCTACTCTGACCAGCATAATCTCTATGTGTACTCCATTGTTCACCTCTATTTTTATGCATGCGCCTTGTGAAAGACACTTTTACCTTTACCTGAAACAAAAATTGGAAATACATCCCAAGTCGCACTGGTAGTCTTTAGAAACTATGTTCATTTCAAATTACCTTCCTATCTTCATCCAGAAGCTCTAATTCTTGGCAGGCTTCAACACACGCCGATGCACTCTCTGGATTCACAAAATTAACAAAGGCAAAGTCTTTCCTTTTGGCAGATGCAATATCACGCGCGAAAATAGTGCGCTCAATTTCACCAAATCTGCCAAAGTTTTGCTTTACATTATCATCTGTCCAATTTGATGGGATACCATCCACAAAGACAGATTTCACCTTCACAAAAAGCAGAAAGGCAAAGAGATTTTACACTTGCTTCCTGAGAAGTTTTCCGGAAAATAGTTTATAATAGAGCAAATTAGACCTCTGAGTTGACAGAGATAGGCTCATTTAAGGGCTGGGCCCATGATATCCTAGAAGGCCTGTCATGGCCAAACTGAACGCCTGGCTTTTGCAAGCGTTGAAAGGCATTTACAGCATCATAGTGTGTAGCCAACTCCAAAAATGCATACCCTCGGTTCAATGCTTCATTATGAGGATCAGCTATTAAAGTTAAGTCTTCGATACCATCAATTCCATACTCCCGGAGTTTTTGAAACACCTGAAATCAAAGAGATGACAATGATTCTTTTAGGGAAATCAACAATCATCATTGTTCACCATCAAGAAGACGTGAGTTTTTTTAACCTCTGAAGATTTCCAATCTCTTGATATGTTACCGATAAACAAGGTGTCATTATCTTGATTCGGAAGCACACCACATTCTTTACCACGTATCTGAACACATGAGAAGGGACATGATGAAAAGTTTAAGCATAAGTTGACTTTACCAAGGAATGTACAAATTTGAGAAGGCTGGAGCTGGACAAAAATCTTTAATGTAACTATGCATGTATTCATCTAAAATAAGAAAAAAATCAATGTACAAGCCACGTTTAAGGTTGAGCATTCATCTACCTTTGTCACAGCAAATTCAGTCAAGGCTCTAGCAGCCTGATCAGCACTACCGAACCGAACAAATGCATATCCTTTGTTTTTCCCAGTTACTGGATTCATCATCAATCGCACTTCAACAACATCCCCCAATGATTTGAATGCATGCCTCACATCAGCTTCTGTTGCATCTTTGTCAAGTCCACCAACAAAAACCTCTAACCTTTTTCTCTTCTGCCTTTCTGCAATAGGCCTTGTTTGGGCAGTGTATTCTTCTCTACCCCGCCCATCCTCTTCCTGCTCCTCTTCTTCTTCATCGTTTTCATCCGGATCAAACTCATCAACTTCACATTGGAATCCCTCAGCAGCAACATCTATCATTAGTGCCTCTTCAGACTCACCTTCAACAAACTTTTCCTCTTGCTTCTTATGATCAATTTCATGATGTGGCTTTTCATGCTCAGCCTCTATACCCTTACTTGTAAGGATACTACTTCCCGCTCTTCCGTCTGAATTCGGCTTGTTCCTTTGTATAGAGGATTTACCGTCTTCGATGCCACCTCTATCCTTGGCAGGTGATTTATTTTTTTTGCTTTCTTGAGGTGAGCTAATCAACGTGGTAGTTCCCTTATCAAGAGTTTTCTCGGTGGTTGAATCCAAAGCAACAGCTTCCTTTGAGACATTATTCTCAGTGATGGAATCAGTGCGAGTTGGTTGCTTTGTAGCATTCTCGATGATCACATCAGACTGATTTTCAACACTGGAAATCCCAACAGATGCAGAAAGGGCAACAGCTTTAGCTTTTTTCCGAACAACTATTGTTTTCTTTACTATTATAATTTTCTTCTTCCGCTTGGGCGCATCTGCTTGTATACTATCAAAATTGCTTCTTTCATCTTCATTCTTCCAATCCATGTTTAAGGTTTCCGGGTGCTTCAACAGACAAGTTTGAGCATGTATAACATCTTTTGCAGGTGCTATTGCGGTCGATAAGGTTTTGGATGCAGAATTTGTTTTAGCAACAGATTCTTTCTTAACTATTTTCTTCACAGCTGGGACCTTCATAATCTGTGAATAAAAAGGGGTTCCTACATCAGTGTTTTCATTCTACACCAATGGGTATGTTCTGATCTCATAACTCCATAGGTATTCCGGAATCTTTTCAAGTCAAGGTAAGATGTTATCCCTGTGATGGAGATGCAAACAACCCTGACAGAGTCTAAACAGCCTGAGGATGCAACACACACACACACACACACACATACCCTTTATTATATCCACCAAGGAGAAGATGAGAGCTTGGCTGCCTCCAGCCTCCTTCCAACAGCATCAGAAAGAGAAGTTATTTTCAAAGAATTAGGGCTCTTTCCATCTCCTCCTCTGTACCTCTAGGCTCTGAAAGAAAAAAACAGGGCACCTCAGTAAGCTGGGGCAAAGCTAAATTAGTTAGCTACACATGAGGGAGGGGAGGCAGAGGATTCATCGTTTATATTTTTTGTGTCTAAAGTGTCTGTGTGTGTAGTATGTACATATTGTTTCATGGTGTTGTGTCACGGATCGGTCATTTGATGAGTGTGCTCGAGGTAATCTTGTGCTCGGCATTTTGTATGTGATTGAGGCTCCGTGTGAACTTTGGGGTGTGTGTGTGTGTGTGTGTGTGTGTGTCGGGCACATCGCATAAAATGCGCTCTATTGTGGCCTTCTTCGTCTTGGAGTCTCATTAATTTCTGTGAGATGGTGCTTGAACTACATACATTGTCACAATCGCGTCGTGTAGTTGTAGATCCCTTCATTGTGGGGTTTCCCAATGTTGCTGTAGGTCACATGTCTTGTCCTCCAAATAAACGTAAAGTCCAAACTCTCATGAAGGATATGTGGTTGTGGTTGTGGTTGTGGTTGTGTATGTGTATGTGTATGTGTATGTGTATGTATGTATGTATGTATGTATGCATCTCTATGAGCCCAAAGCAACACATCATTCTAATCTTTGAAGTTTGGCCCATGACTCGATCGTTCTATAAGCCCACTTGTCTTATTACTAAAGGTTACCATTGAGACTCTGAGTGCACATTGTGAGTGATAGAGATTGGATCGAGTTGACGATGTGGGGAAAGCAATTTCGCTCACAACCAAAGGTGAAGCATTGCGATAGAGTGTGATCCTTAGATTATGTTTTTAGAATAAAATATCCACAAACAACAAGTCCCCTCACATGCGTTCTAATATCTCACCTCAATGAAGGAGAGTGCAGTAATGGATGTAATTGTGTGTATGGTGAATAAAGGGGATGAGCTCTATGTGCGCCAGTATGATTTGCCCATTCAAAGATGGAAATGGTTTTATGGTTTGGTGTTGTATGCGTAATATCAAGTGTAAAATGTAAGCCTTCTTATTTATTCTAAATCATGTGCATCAACATTGCAAAGAAGCCTCATTCATTAAGGAATCTATTAAGGCACCATAAGTGCAAGTTTCAAGTCCAGAATCTCTCTTTTTAAAAGAAATTATACATATATCACTAGAAATAATTATCATAGCCATTCAATAAAAATGTTCTTATAGATGTATACAACTGGATCATTGTGTGCAAGTTAAAGCACGAGCAATACGTGGTGAAATGCTCTTAGCACTTAGTGCATGTGAGACTATTACGGGCATGACCATATAATATCCCGTGGTGAGAATTTACCGTAGTATTCTATACACGTGGATAAGTGTGAGGGTTAAACGAGAGTGTAAAGAAGGGGAGGATTACTTTTAAATCCTCGAGATTGAGACAACCCATTAGGCCAAGTGTGAACATGGCCGGGGGCCTTGGGTATCGCTATAAATAGAGGCCTAGCTACCCTCATTTCATCATCTTGTTGACTACGTCGAGACTCTGTCTTGTGGTGGGTCAACTCTTGTAGCGAGCGCGCCAGCACTAGGTACGACTCGACGCCACGGTGATGGTATGGGACGCCGATCGAGGCTCGAGTCCGTCTCGATCCCTTCACTCGGGGGTGGTCGGGTGGATCGGCACCCTTCTTTCTCTCTCTCCTTTCTATCTATTTATCTATTTTCTATCCTTATCTCATGCTTACATTAGTCTATGTCTCTAATAGAGACCCTAAATAAAGGGCACATCATCTTATGTGTGTTTGGGGAGGGAGAGAGAAAAACATTAAGTATCTTATGAGTGGGGAAGAATAAAAGAGCAACATGGCTCACAAATTCTTGAGAGGGTTTAAGTCCAATCACACTTTTTCCCATTTGAGTATGTTCTATGTGGTGTATTGGGTTTGTTTAATCTAATCTAATGTAAATGTTATAACTTAATGCTTTAGTATATATGTATGTATATGTATATATAGAAAATCATAAGTCTTTCAAAATTTTCTCATGGTCCTTTGGTGGAGGTTATACAATTGATCCTAAAGTTTGCAAGCTTGAGACCTCGCTCAACAAGAATATTTTTTATAAACTATCTTTATGTTGCTTGATCAAAACTTGCATATACATGCTCAATGCTTGTTTATATGTGTGCGATGCATACTTCATGACAATGTGTTGTGTGATCCAAACCATTTCTTGATTTGCATCAATCCAAAATGTGATATATTATTGTTGTGTGCCTCTCAAACTTGTTTACTAGGTTCCTATGCGATATAGGATGTCCATGTAAGGGTTTTTATTTTAAACCTTTGAGCATGTACTCCACTACCCACTCTGTGATCTCAATGGGAAGTGATATACTCTCGATAAGCACGAGAATGTATGAGATTTGTATGTTGAATTACAAAAATTTAATGAACGTGTTGTGTGCCTCTCAAACTTGTTTACTAGGTTCCTATGCGATATAGGATGTCTGTGTAAGGGTTTTTATTTTTAACCTTTGAGCATGTACTCCACTACCCACTCCGTGATCTCAATGGGAAGTGATATACTCTCGATAAGCACGAGAATGTATGACATTTGTATGTTGAATTACAAAAATTTAATAAACGTGTTCAGACATTTCCAAGACACCTTCCAAGTGAGTTTAGAGATGTTGTCGGCCCACATTTAACCACATTGGGAAACACTAGTGTCACTGAAGTGTCAATGACGAATTTCTTGAGCACCCAACAATTGATTTCTTCTACATTGCATGTGACCTCCAATACGTAGTAATCTTTCTTTCTTGATTAGAGATTAGGTAACGATGCCCTCACAACGTAAAGTTTTAGAGCTATTAACATTCAACCTACTACACATTCAAAAGGTTTTGGCCAAAAACTTTACACTGTAGTTATATTCATTGGAGTAACTTTTTTCATGCCTTATTTTTTTAACATAGTGGTTTTCTTCTGATACATCTACACATAAACCAATGAGAGTCAACAAGAGTGACTATCCTTGTTTAACACGGAGTTGTGTATGGGATTCCACCTCCCAAGTCATACATCATACCACATTCTCATAGATGCAAGAAATTACAAACATATATCCATAATTCTCTTTAGTTTTGCGTCCATTTCTAATCTAAATAACTTAGCATTAACTAGAGAATCAAACATGGTTGTTTCACAACTATTTATATTATTTTCAATTCCACCTTATGAAAATATTTGATATAATTTGTAATCTAGTAGTGAGGCGTGCATGCTAATAACTATTATGCATCTTGCTCAGTATTGTTAGAGATCCCCACGAATCAATTCGAACTCTAGCCTCTATCCTTCTGTTGGTCGTGGGAGTTACAATAAAGGTTTTAATGATCATATGGCTTGAACGAAAGGTGTTTATGGGGGTACAACAACATATTGAACCGTAATAACATATCTCCTATCCAAATAGTCTCATTCTCCCATCCATTGGAGCAACTTCGATATTGATACTTAAAAGATATATTGCCTTAATAGTGTACGATTTCTCAAACCCATTGCATGTACAACCTATATGGTAAAAGAAGCGACTCTTTGCGAAGAAAACTTTAATTATAGAAGCAACTTTCCATATTGCTTCATCTCTGTTTCATCCATAGAAGTTCAACCATACATGTGTGTATCCTCTTGTAACTTTGAGATATGTGGCAAGTTTGTATACGTATGTTGATACTTTGAAGATATATTGCATCGACGTTAGATGATTTCTCAAACCCAATGCAGGTATATTGTCTATAGTAAAAGAACAACTATTTGTGATGAACACTTTGCACTTTAATGATAGAAGAAACTTTCCATATTGCTCCATCTCATTTTCATCCATACAAGTTCAACCACACATGTGTGTATCCCCCTTGCAACTTCAAGATATGTGGCAAGTTTGTATACTTGCTTTTAAGGCAATAACCTCTCCTTTGGCTTTGCATTGGGCAATCCATCCTATAGAGAGAGGGGAAAAGTTAATCATTATTCAAACCAACAAAAGAAATTTGAAATTTGATTTAGTGTAAGTACCAACCCTTATCTCATAGTACTTATTATGCTCCATGTCATTGAGAAGAGACACATACTCTCTTGGTAATTTCTTCTTAATTACACATTTTAGCCATCCTTATCCTCTTTATAGCCTTCAAATCATTTCCCATACGATCCAATAGTTTGCATTATAATGATCTAAACCTTGAATCCTTCGAGTACCATTCTCCGAAGCTTTAACAAGAAGCATCTATATGATGTATATCCATTAGCTCAGCCAAACCAATTCCATTTATGATTCAAAAAACATGATCGTAGAAGTCACAAGTTAGTAGTTCCATAGGTTTGTCCCTAAACCAATCCTAATAAACAAAGTGAAAATAAATAAATAAGTAATAGATAGAAAAATAGACAAAGAAATAATTAGATAAAAAAATCTTAAACAAAGCGAAAAAGGATAAATAAATAAACAGTACTTAAATAAATAAATAAATACACAATAAATAGATAAATAGACAAAGAAATAATTAGATAAAGAGAATAGATAAACAAATATGTAGCTTAATAGTACTAAATAAATAAATAAATAAATACACAAAGAAATTATTAGATAAAGAGAATAGTTAAACAAATAGCTAAATAGTACTTAAATAAATAAATAAATAAATAATAGATAAATAGACAAAGAAATAATTAGATAACGAGAATAGATAAACAAATAGTTAAACAGTACTTAAATAAATAAATAAATAAATAAATAAAAGATAAATAGACAAAGAGAATAGATAAACAAATAGCTAAATAGTACTTAAATAAATAAATAAATAAATAAATAGACAAAGAAATAATTATGTAGATAAAGAGAATAGATAAACAAATAAATAAATAAATAAATAAATAAATAAATAAATAAATAAATAAATAAATAAATAAATAAATAAATAAATAAATAAATAAATAAATAAATAAATAAATAAATAAATAAATAAATAAATAAATAAATAAATAAATAAATAAATAAATAAATAAATAAATAAATAAAATGCAGAGAGAAGAAAGTGAAACAGAGTGTAGGAAAAATGAAGACTCAGGAAATCTCTTCTTCTTCTTCTTCTTCTTCTTCTCCTTCAGCGCCAGAGAGAAGGAAGAAGAGGAAGGATGCAGGTCGGAGGAGCAGGGGTAGCTGTGTCTACGACTCCACCGTTGGGATTACCTGCCACTTCTGCCGTCAGAAAACCGTTGACAAGAAGGTGTGGTGCAACAAATGTGTTTCAGCCTTTTGCAGAAGATGTCTCAGGACTCGGCATGGAGAAGACCTCGATGTCGAGCTCCTCTATGGCCGTTGGATTTGCCCTAAATGCAGGGGAGGATGTGGCCCTGCCTGCAAGAACTGGTTCTCTGTTTCTTGTTATGATAATTTTCTCCCTTTAAAAAGTAACCTCGTGAATAAGTTCTGTGACTTGCTTGTGTTAAACAAACTGTAGTGAATATTTGCTTCGTTTATGTGTTATGAATTACTTTACCAGTGGATCCATCCTATTGCTGTTCATATTTATTTATTCATATTTTTCTATTTTGCTATCAATGCTGTACCAGTGGTCATATCCTGTACTGCTTTATGTATTTATTCATATTTTTCTATCAATACAGTTGCAACTGTGGACCCTGTCGTGCAAAAGATGGGTTATTGCCACCAAAAATATTGGTTTCCGAGTTAAGTGCTTCAGGCTTCGACAATGTGCATGACTACTTGATCCATTTGAAAACAAAGGAATCTCCACAAGACATAAGTGCAAGAAAATCAGGAAGAGGATGGTGTAAGTCACATTTCAAAGGAATAGACCAGACAAAGAGTTCACCAGCATGCCATGATCAAGACATAGGCAATGAACCTGGCATGCATAGTAGTCTCAATATAAGCAATCCAATGGGTTTAAAAGATTTAAATGTGACAAATAGTCTGTTGTTTTCCCACAATGAAGTCATTGTCAGTGGACTTTGCATGAATAATAGTGCTACCAAAAGCAGTCCAATGGGTTTGAAAGATATAAGTGCGTCAAGGAGTAGGATGCCTTCTCACAATCAAGACATTAGCAGTGGATTTTGCATGAATAATAGTGCCACCAAAAGCACCCCAATTGTTTTGAAAGATATAAGTATGACAAAGAGTCACTTTTCTTTTCACAATCGAGACATTGGTGGCGATTTTACCAAGAGTAATTTAAGGGATTTGAAAGGAATAGATGCTGGTGTGCATAATAAGGCTACCAAAAGCAATCCAATGGGGTTGAATGCAATGGATGTGGCAAAGAGTTTGATGAAAGATAACAATAATGACAATGCCACCACAAGCAGTCAAATGGTATTGAAAGGACTAGATATGACTGAGAGTTTGATGGCATTCCATGATCAAGCCACAGGTAACAACTGTAGCATGTATAATAGTCTCACCAAAGATGTTGGTGTGCATAATAAAGCCACCAAAAGCAATACAGTATGTTTAAAAGCAATAGATTTGGCAAATAGTTTGATGAAATATGAGCACCAAGACAAGGGTTACAACTCTGAAATGTGTAGCAATGCTAACAAAAGCAGTCAAATAGGCTTGAAAGGACTAGATAAGGCCGACAGTTTGATGGAATTCCATGATCGAGCCAGGGATGATGACTCTAGCATGTATAGTAGTTCCACCAAAGATGTTGGTGTGTATGATAATGCCAGCAAAAGCAATCCAATGGTTTTGAAAGCAATAGAAGTAGTAAGGAGTTCGATGAAATATCACAATCAAGAGAAGGGCTACAACACTGAAATATATAGCAATGCTAGAAAAAGCAGTGAAATGAGCTTGAAAGGACTAGATATAATCGAGAGTTTGATGGCATTCCATGATCGAGCCAAGGGTAATGACTCTAACATGTATAGTTGTACCAAAAGCATTAACCTAATGTGTGATCATAAAAGTAAAGTAAAAACAGAGGTGTTGATGGAGTCTGAAGTAGAACATGATGCGTGCCATGTGTCTTGTGCAAGACAAAAAATTTCCAAAGTTAACGGTGAAATGCACATTGTAACAGCTGAAGCGAAAAGATCAAAGGTTCAACCTGATTTTGATGACACAAGAAGTTTAGAACCCTTACAGAATGATGATCATGGTTATGACTCTAGGACATGTGGTGCTACCATGGAAAGCAGTCTGAGTGATAGAGGTATAGATAAAATAAGAACAGGCAGAAAAGAATCAGTCTTAAGGGTGCCGATATGTTTTCATTCAAGGAAAGCTTTTGAATATAATCTTAAAGCCATTCTTTCAGCTCCATTCAATGCCATTGAGCTAAGAGATAAATGGGAAAATGTAAGATGCCGCAGAATGGTCTGCAAGAGTGTGGAGACAGGAGTAGGGACATCTGATTTGCCAACAAAAAGACTGGGTCTCTCTTACATTGACTACTATCCAGGTGTGCAAATTATTAAAAGCACTTGACTTGGTTTTCTGTAGGTAAGTTTCTCTTTATTACTAAGTCAAACAAACTTACATCGATCCTGAAGAGTCTGATATGTATTTTAAAGGTTGTCTGGTAATAGATTACATTTTTAAGGGCTAATGTCCAAAGCAAATCTCGAAGTTTGAACATTTGTATTTTGCATAGTGTGATTCCATTTTTAAAGCTAATGTCGAATATAAATAGATGAATAGTTTCCTTATATGTTCATATGTATAAGATATTCTAATCTCCAAAGGAGAGACTTGTTTTACAAGAAGCTTAGGGATTGTTTTTTGAATCTTAGAATAGCATTTCTCATGATTTGAATCAAAGAATCAGGAAAACAGAAAGCGATTAGGATAGGTGTGATCGGCTGAAGTGAATAATAAACATATGCGCTTATAGAAAGGAATTTCAAAATTTGAAGGCAGACTTGTTTGTATGGAATTTAGAACATTTATTGTCATGATTTTTGCAGACTTTGCATCTAGGCTCACAGCAAACACCTCTCCAGAAGAGAAGCTTAGACTTTTGCGTGGTTTCTTCTTTTGGCTCGAGGTAATCCATTTTTCTAGAGCTTCAGCATGTTCTCTTTCTCTCTTTTTTTCTTTTGGATTTGTAATCATGTGCAACTTATGAAGGACTCACCATACCCAAAAACGGAAAACGTTGAATAGAAGATAATTTGAGTAAGGGTACCTCTGCTATAATGATCTTACAATCAATAACAGTTTTGTTTTCGTGAGGTCTGGACATTAAAACTGAGAAGAGGATGAATAAGGAAGTAAAAATAAAAGTTAACTTCTTCATAAGAAAACATGGACTTATCTTATAGACCATATGAAAGAAAATTGTACATTCTTTGATGGAATACATAATTGAATCCTTTATTATGTGCTCAGCATGCTGGCACTTCTGGTGCATTCAAACCATGGGTAGAGAAGGAAAAAGAAGATCCAGAATGTATCGAGCTTGATGGTCCTGATTGTGAGGTATATATATCCTGATTCTTTGTTGCGTCGAACAATTAGAGCTGCATAATAATTTTAAAAACAAGCAAACTGGGCGTGCATGGAAAACCTCTACTTGTAACAAGAAATTTTTATCATTGAAAATAAAATATTATTCTGATCATGTTCATGTTGGTACACTGTGCACCTTTGTAACAGTTTCCTGTCAAATTTGATTTGGAAAATTAGCAGTAAAAATAACTGTTTTGTCTTAAAGTGTTTCGGTTTTTTTTTCTATCATAGAGGCATTACATGAATGGATTCTTTTCAACTTTAAATATCTTGATATTTTATTAATCTTCAAAGACATAGTTCTTGCTTGATCTACATTGAGCCGTTCCTTCCTACCATGGTGTTTAATAATCACCAAAACCTTTTACGGATGTAATGTTTATTGTGCCATGCTAACTGCAATCAATTTTATACTTAAAATCATTTGCCAGATCCTTGGAGAGGTGGTATCTGTGGATGATGATGACCAGGGTGGATCCGAAACCATGATTTGTATGGGAAATGAAAATGCTACAAGGCCAAACATGGATTTTGGACGACATTTTGTGCTTGACTGGGATTCTGAGGATATGAAACCAACAGTGAAAAGATGCCTTCGTATGCCGGTTTCCTCGCAATCGCTAAAGCAAGCGAAGGAAGAGTGTGACTATTGATGGAGAGCATTTTTGGCTGTGGATCATTATTAACATATTTTGCTTCCCCTATCTATGTACATATATTGAAGAAGGGGATAACTTTTAACTTAATGTGGGATTAGCAAGTGTAAATATAGATAATCCAAACAGTATACACACATATGTATGAATGTACAGTTTTTGTGCCATATATATCGAAGTTTTGACTTACAATTTCATGATCATCTTACATGAAGTCGAGCTTTTCGATATTTACTAGTGGAAGCTGACATTGTGTTGAGTTTCTAGATATTGGTGTTTAGTACTAAAATAGATGATTTAATGCAAAAACACTTTTTGTAGCATTGATATCATAATACTTGTATGATCCGCCATCATATCCTATTAATAATCTTCTTGACATTTAAAGTTGGAAATGTTTCGCTTACACCCTATGAGTATTTTTTGTTGCATGAAATCATATAGTTTTGATGTGGTTTAAGTTTTTTCTGATGTTGTGGAAATAACAAGAATAAGTTTTTTTGACATTTAATAAGATTCTTGAAGTATGCAATAAAAAGGTATCAATGTTTTTATAGGATTAGGAAGAACTAATTAGGAAATTGCTATGTATATACAAAAGAAATGTGAGATGACTATAGAGAGGATGGTTGCTTGTTCAAACATGTTGAATATGAAAGGGAGTGAGCTAGGGTGGGATTCAACTAGACATGTGTACCTTGTAGTGTCAACTTTTGTAACCTATATATGCACAAGTAGTTGGTTGTTGATTGTATAAGGAAATCATTAGAATTAAACAAAAATACATTGTCTATTATTGTGTAGGAGTATATGAGCATGTGGTAATTATTTCAAACTATATGAGCAAATGTCATGCTTAGTTGTTTACATTTGACCTATAAGGAAAGCACTAGGCCCAATGCATGTCTTTGATGGTCCAACACAAGTTAAAAATAATATATTAGGTGATGATGAAAATCGATCTTCATGGGTATAGATTTCTCTCCTCTAGAGGAAGCCAAATTAGTAATACTCTCCTCAAAGAAATCAAGGACGTGTTTGTATGGAGCTATGAGGACATGAAGATGTACCACCAGAGGTAGTTATGCACACTATCCCGATGCAAGACAATACACTTCTAGTCTTCCTGATGTTGCAAGGGGTATCATAGAAGGCGAATCCTTTGTATGGTTTACTCGACAAATTTAAATAGCCAAAGGAGTGCACTAATTTGGCTATTTTAAGAAAGTCTAGCAAGGGCATTGATCTTGAAGCCACTCAATTAAGAGAAAGCCACTCAATTGAGAGATTGAGACAAAGATTTCCTTGACCAAACAAATGCTTTGTGTTTGCGATTGGTATTGTCCTAGCCAAACTAGGCAAAGATAAAATAGACTTACACATAACTTTCTCTAGCCATTAACCCAACCAAGAACAAAACAATAAGTATGATTCACTATATCAAAAACTTTGGACACTACCTTTAGCTTGCCACTTTTCTATTTGGATCATCAATCACTATCAAACTTGATGAATAAGACATGCTCATTACGGTGGATGTCCCATTGAATTATGTCTCTCTTCAAATTTGACTTTAGGTTCAAACATCCTTTTGTACCATTTCTCCTAGCTAGTTAGCAAAGAAGAACATAAGGGATTGATTGTTGACGAAAGGCCAAATGCTTCCTTCTTTTCTATAAATGTTTTGCTTGAGTAAGTGCCTAACATTGTTTGAGTCTTGACATGGGGGCTCCTATTCTTGTAGTAACTCCCAAAAGACATAACACGGGTGTTGTTGAAGATGTGATTCATTTACAATGGTTAGAGGGAACTTGTACTAGAAAGACCATGATGATGTCCTATGTAGGTTCTTGTTGAACCACATAGAAATTGAGAAAGGTCATTGTACAAGTGGTGATGAACATTTCAATGATGACATTGCATCTTGAAAGATATTGCAAGCAAGTTAGTGGTGGTTGATACTTTTTATGGATATTCATGTCTATGTAAAGAGATGTGATGAGTGTTAAAAGCACAGATACTTTGTCAAAGTTGATTACTATACCTTGCATTAGTAGACCTAAGCACTCATTTTGAAAACAGGGGACTAACTTCACTAATTGTTGTGACCGTAGCGTCGTGACAAGGAGTGCGAGCGAACTAGCCCAACTATTGAGATGATATGGGAAGAGTAAGAATAGAAATAAAGCAATGATGCAAGTGAAAGTAAGGTGAGTAGGATTAGAGGTGAACAAGAGTAAAAGAGAATGAGAGAATGAGATGAAAGAAGAAGAGAAGAGTGAGTGAGAAAAAAAGAAAAGCTTAAGAAATTTTCATTAGAAAGACCTTGTGCAAACTAATTTCGCTCTAGGTAGAGCTCATTAGTGCCAAGGTCATTTACAACAAAAGGGAAGGTTTATATAGGGGGAAGAGAGAGAGAGAGAGAGAGAGAGAATAGGAGTTGAATGATGGGAGAGAGGGAAACGGGGATTTGTGATATGCAAAGGATTGATAAGTGAAAGTGGGTTAGAGGGGGGTTATATGTATGTATATGATAAGTGATAGGTGGGGGTGGGCTCTAAGAAGAGGGGGATTATAGGGGTGGGATATAAAAGGAATATAGTATTAAGTGGGAGTATTTATGGATTTATATTTAGTTTTGACGAGAAGGGAATGAATGGACTTAGACTTAGTCCAACATATGAAGGGTTGCGGTAGTTCGGATAGTTGGGGATGTGTGGCTAAATCCGCGTAGAGGTTTTCTAGCATGTCGCGAATTCCTAATCTAGGGGTATCTTTCGTATACCTAAGTTTGAAGATGACAGGTATAAGGGTACTTTTAGGTTTTCTACTAAATACTAGTGATTTCCTAGCGCTAAATGAGACCTTTTTATAATTCTCTAATATAAAAGAAAGGGGATATCCTCTCTTAACTAATCTACTAAAAAATAGTTTTTTTCATTCGAAGGAAACCTAAGGGGGTACTTTCTCTAATTAGGTATCGTTTTAGTTCATTAATAATAAAATGACGTTTTAAGTGAAGGGGGTGAACTGACGAGAATGAGAGATACTTGTAGGCATTTTGGGGCTTTTGGTAGCAATTAAAGGAGAAATGTGAATTCTTTAGGTTAATCCATAAATCTAAGAACAGTAATCTAAAGAGAGAAGTGGTGATGGTAATTTTGATGCAATTATTAGTGGAGGTGTTATAGAACTGGAGGTAATTTTCTAATTCGGGTTTAGTACCCGTCCATATCCTGAATGCATCATCTATATATCTAGTGAAATAAAAAAGATTAGGGTGTGATGGTTGGGAGTTCTCTAAGTGAGCTAAGAATAGGCATGCATAAACTATAGAAAAATTACTACCCATGGTTGTACCCTTGACTTGTTGATAGATCATGTCGTCAAAGGATAGAAAGTGATATTCTAACGTGAGTGCACTAAGTGTATTGATAAGGTTAGTTTTAGAAGATTAAAAATGTGGGGCAATCATTTTTCGTAAAGCCTGAAGTCCTAACCTAGGGGGTATGCTGGGATATAAAGATTCAACATCAAAGGTGAAGATAAAACTATTAGGGGGTGGGTTGAGATGTTCTAAAGTTTGGACAAGGGAATGTGAGTCTTTCAAATATTGCTTCTGAAGGAGAAGGATAGGCATGAGTTGGTGGTGAAGCCATTTTGATGTTTGTTCAAAAAGGGAGTTATTGTATGAGCAAATAGGTCTAAAACCTATTGGGTTTTTATGGAGTTTTGGGAGGAAATAGACATTGCATACTTGGTACCCTTTTGAGGGTTTATGTAGTATGTAGTTGGTTTCTATGTTGGATAGGGTACCAAGATGGTTATTAACAATGCTTTTCAATCTATAGGATAATTCCTCAAGTGGATAGTGGGAGACTTTTTTATATGTATTAGTATCGGAAAGGTGTTCTATAGCTTTGTTATAGTACGTGCCCTTATCAAGAACACACACTCCAACATTCTTGTCAACAGGTAGGATTATGATTTTATTGTTTTTCTTAAGAGATTGTAAGGCTAGTGATAAGTGAGGTGCAATCCTAGTGGGTTTTAATTTGAGTGTATGAAGTGTGTCCCTAAAGATAGTTTGGTGTTTAGATATAATGTTTTCTAGGGGAGTGTACTTAGTAGGAGGTTGCCAACTAGGGTTAGGTAGCTTAAAGGGATTTTGGGGCAAATTATCCACATCTTTAAAAAAATGTTTAAGTCGAAGGGTCCTACTTAGGCTATCAAATTCTTTAAGTAGGGTAGGGGATGATGGTGGAGAAGATGGGAGGATGTGTTTCAAACCTAGGCTAAGGAGTTGTGTCTCATGTTTAGAGAGGGAATAATTAGAGTGGTTGTGGATTCTACTAATTCTAGGTTTATTAAGGAGAGGTGTCCAAATTTTATTAATAGACATGCTATCGTGTGGACATAACCACATGAAGAGGCACCCGAAGGGATTCCTTTGTGGAAATTCCCATGAAAGTTGCTTAATTCCACATAGTCTCGGTTCGTGGAAATTTCTATGAACATTTAAACTGACACACTAGGGAAGGCATCTATAATAACATGGTTAATATGCTTGCCAAATAATCAATCAACATCAAGCTTCAATAAACTTATTCCATGAGCATACATACATATACACATACATACATACATCAGGATGGGCTTGACAAGTTGGAATCTATAATGTAACTGAGTTCTCCAAAACAAACTTATTTCTAGTGGATACTTGATATATAGCCAATTGGCAGTTGTTACCCGGTGGGACAAGTGTGAAACGAATCAAAAGGAGCCGAGCACTAGTAGCCGAATATCAAGGAAAGAACGTGTGGAAAACGCCAAGTAGAAGGGAACTATATATATTGGGGATTAGTGAACACAAAAAGAGGCAGAATAGAGAGGACTAGGAAAGGAATAGACAAGTAGAAAGTGAGTGAGGGATTACAGGGAATATTTGGTACTTGTATTTGTGTGTTACTTTTTAATCGAATATATATTTGTGGGTAACTTCAGTGTTATGTTTCGTCTATATGCTTATATAAGTTCGGTATGTGTAAAGGACGTATCTAAGGATCGGTTATAGCCGATCCCGCAGTATACCCCATCCAAGAGGAATAATTTGAATTACAATCCCAAGTATTGGGAAGTCATATACCCTGTAAACGACTTCGGCTAACGATCTTGGTATGGCACCGTGACCTCAACTCTCCTTCGCACCACAATACCTTGACCCGAGTACTCAGGCGGGGTAATCGAAGGTGTTTTCTCTAGGAGGGAGTAACAATAGTCACTCGTGAGTTGCATGTAGAAGGCGTGGATGAACTTCTCTCGACGATGGCTCGTAGGCAATTCGAAGCCACGATTGCTCAAAACTCGCAGAGCCTTTTTTGTTTTGTTTTGTTTTACATAATAAGATAAATGATCGTAGAGGAGCTTAAATTCAATTCAAACGGGAAGGCGAATCGGTTTAGGTTTAGGGTTTAGATTTTGGTGGTAAGTAAGGGAGAGTGTCGAGGTTTAGGTTTAGGGTTTAAGGGATTGATTAGGTTGTGTGGCTAAAAAGAGAGTTTAAGGTGGTGTGGTGTAGTTAATAGTGAGTGAGTGAGAGTGAAAGAGAAACTTTCTTTGGTTGTAGCCCCCCCCCAAAGAAAGATTACTTTTGGAAGAAGAAAGAGAATAAAATGCTAAGAATATGTATGTATGAATAATGAGAGTGTGATTGGATAGATAGATAGGTAGATTTATGTCTGTCTGTATGTAGAGTAGATAAACCATGGGTTTATGCAGCCTCATGGAATGCTGCTGCACTTGTTCCCCTACCCTGCACATTCAGCCCCGTGCTGAGTCAGGGTCAGGGTTAGGGTTAGGGTTAGGGTTAGGCCCATGGACAGGCACAGGTAAAGGTATAGGTCCAGGACTAGGACTAGGACTAGGACTAGGATTAGGATTAGGATTAGGGTTTAGCTGTCGGATTCCTTCCTCATTGCACACCACAGGATTAAGCACATCAAGGACGCTTGCTGCAGCTGCGCCACTTTGGGGAAACAGCCAATCCTCGCTCTCCGCTCCTCTAACTGAAACCCTTCAGACATTCGGGCAGACGAAGCCGCGGAGCCGCGATGAATGGGCCTTAGTAAAGGCAGCGGATGACGACTTTGAGGTTGAAGAGGAGATCGAGTTCGATGACGATAATGACAAGGGTGAAGATGATGAAGAAGACCTTCAGGATTTTGAGACAGATTATGACGTTATTGGAGGGAGGCTGAGTAGTGACTCAGAAAGATACCTTGAGAGCGACTCATTTATCTCTACTAGAGGTGAACCCGCGGAGTCCATTGTTGATTACAAGATCAATGAAGACGAGTTCCACAAACTCTCGCTTCAGCATTGTGACTTCTTTATCCGTAAAGTCCCCGATGCTGATGAAGATATGTATGATTTCCGAGAGGTATCTACTTCTTGTATGCATGCTATTTACATATGTATGTAAAACGTTCATACCGTTGACGACCTTTTTATTTATTTATTTCTGAGAAACGTCTACTTCCCACCTATATGTTATCTACAAATGTGATACTTCTGATTCCTGTTGTTTTTTTGGTAGCCTGACCTTTGTTTTTGAAAAGCATGAAAAGTTAATTATTATACCTACCTGATGTACAATTAACCACACGAGACCTATAAGCGATACACCATCTGTCTGAATTTTAAGGAGGCTTAAAGCTTCCTTTAATTGTCATTTGAGGTGCTAGTGTGGATGTTGTCAGATAGCCTCTTCATAATGAAATCCATTCCTTTTTCCATGAGCAAAGCATTATTCATTTTCTAAAAATTTGTTGAGGGTTACAAAACTTCGATTTTTGGATTTTGATCTTCCAGACACCTCATCACAGTCATGATAGTCTAGATGATACAATCAATATTTCATGCAGATGTATGTAACAGCCCCTGACACAGATATTTATGCAATTCCAAGGACAGATGGAAGGTTGCCAAAGAAAGTAAGTGCATTTATCCAAATTTCTCTTTTAAAATGAAATGCTAATGTGCACCGTTTTTGAGGTGCTCCGCAGTGTTTCACCAGTGGAGCATCAGGCAAATCACTGAATGCTGTATTGACTTGTCATGTAAGATAATTCATTTTTTATCTTAATGTGTGCAGCCGGTACGTTTGACTAAAAGCAACTTTGAGCACTTATGTGTTACAGAGCTACCAGTTGAAACACTTAGATCACCTATGGTCAAGGATGAAAGACAAGTTATGAAGGTTAGCAATTTGGGTCTACCAACAGGGAATTATGCCTGTAGGCTTGATGTTTCTTGAATTGTGTGCTTTCTTGGAACATTCATTGGAATATCTTGTAGTTAATTCATATTGCTTTCAAGGGGGAACTTAATATAGCAAGAATTTGAATATGTTAATTGGTGCAATTTGAAGTATAACAAAGAAAGTTTTCTTAAAAGCGGCATTTGTCCAATGGTATTGGATGCTTAAAGGAGTCAAATGGGTCCCTTCTGCTGTATTTTAAGATGTCTTTAGACAGACTAATACTGAGCTAGACAGTACTTTCTTGGCCAGAGGGAAATATCCTAATTAAAGTTGCCATTAACTACCCCAGGTTTCGACCTGCATATTTTAAAATACAAAATTTAGAAATAAATTCTCATTTTTCTCTATCTTCTTTTGTCAAATGCTATAGTCACAGTCATTATCACTATGTGGACAGTGGAAATCAATGATTAAATAAATTATGTAGAGATATTGGCTATAGGCCACGTTAAATGTTAAATCATCACATTGGGCTTGGTATAATGGATCAAATACAGTTTTTTGTAGAAATTCCTTCATAGTAGGCTGGAGATGGGGTAGTTCTGATGTATTAGAATGAGATTTTCATTTAATGGACTATTCTATGACTAACTAGAGACTACTGCCGTTTGAGATTTTCTTCATTTTGCAATTTCTTGAGTATTTTGTTGATTCTTAAAAGAACAGTTCTCTTATTGATATGAATATACTATCATTGCAGATTTTTCTAATGAAGCACTTAAAGAATAGGAGAGCAGATGCTTGGAACTTTGTACTAGATTTTGAGCAGATCTATGTTATTGATTCCAAGTCACGATCTATATCAAGGGCAAAGGTTACGGTTAGTGTTTAAACTTACATCCCATGTTAAAACATAATAGGAATGGGTTAAACAATTTGTATGTTAACATTGACTCTTCTGATGATCATTTCTATACTCTGAGATCTCGCTCCTGTCAAAGTCCTACTTGTGATAAAAACATTTACGCAGGCCCTACATGGCCTACTATTATCACTAGTAAATATATAAAGGCTCCTATACATTCTTCAGCAAGGTTAGAAAATTATGTTTACTGATGTGAAGGCTTCCCTATATCTAGAATACGTCAAAATGGGCTTGTTACAAGATTAAACCCCTTCCATTTTGTTGATGGAACATGATGCTTTGTTTTAACTCGACTTATTTTTTTATATCAATACCTATTGGAGGGTGCCAGCTCCAGACCTGCACTCTCTTTCATCTTTATTATCTCTCTTCCTAGATTCTTTTCTTTTCATGTTATTTACTTTTATATTTACTGTGTAATATATATTTTATTTTGATTTGTTCTCAAAGACAAGACAACACTTAAGATCTCTTATTTGGTCTTATAGGCCATTTTGGCCTCTTAAAAGACGTTAATATATCTTTATTTATTTCTTTCTTTCTCTAGAATCTGCAACTCTTTAAATGCCTTCTTTCTCTAGAGTCTGCAACGGTTTAAATGCCTTCTCTCTCTTTCACTTTTTCCAAGATATTCCTTCTTATTCCTAGTTTATTGTACCTGTTTGGTAGTACAAGAGTCACTTAACTACCAAACAACCATTTCACCCACATTTCAAAATTTTGTATAAATAGGCTATACCAGCCTCTCTTTTAAGTACTTTACTTTTGCTGCTACTTGAAAACAAGCTCTACTCTTTGCAACCATTTTTGCTACTGCTGTCTAACAGTCTTCTCACAGCTTGGCTGTGTCTATTTTGTTCTAACAACTGTTCCGCTGCTGTTATTAACAGCTTTTTCACAATACCAACGGTAATCTCCTAAACAATGCAGCACCAGCATTAACTATGCTATGCTGGTGATTAATCCATTAAATTAAATAATCATCAAGATTATATGGATACTTGCTTAATTGGTGACATTCTCCATGAAATCAGAATTTAGAATGGTATTTTACATGGGATAGAGTTTTAGAGTAAAGGCAGTTGTGTCCTCTCCACTTGAGTGCGCAGGTCCTGTATTTAGACAGCAAAGCATGTTGAGGTTAAAGGCTATTGTGCCTTGTCCATTGGTATTGTACCCATTGTATAGTGAATAACGTGCTGCTCATGTCGCACCCCTACTTGGGATGATTACGCATCTACTTCTTTTGAATCCCAAATGAGCTTCATAGCGTCATCACGTGACCTGTGTATTCGTAGTGTCACACTTTCTTCTTCTTTGATAGTGACTTGCTCAGCTCAACTGGAGCCTCATGAATATGTACCATCAAAGCATGATTGATGAACACAATACTCTTATTGCTTTGGCATTTGGTGGGAATCTTGACAACCCCTGAGGAAGATTCCGTAAAGATACTCACAAATTTGAGATTCTATAGGGGATCATTATAGTGTTTCACATCAAGCAGAGAGAGAAAGCACCACCATCTATGTGGGGCGTTTAGATGGAGGAGAGTTGGAGCAGTATTAACAACAAATAAGAGAGGCAAGGGAAGTGGACTGGAGAGCATTCTCTTCATCTGGGGGGTGTTGGGTTTATTATAGAGATGTATATACTGGGCACATTAGTGGTATCAGAATTTTTTTCATCTAAAGAATATCGTGGCTTAATACAATGGACCAAGCATCATGATTATAAATGTAAAATCAATTCTTCTGGAATATTCAAAAAGTTGTTTCGTCGATGAGGCATGTGTGTTTCATCTTTCTTGATAGGCAGAGATTCCTACATTTCCTCCATGCCTCATTTGTAGGTATTTTAGTGTAAATAATCTAGGTTAATGAAGTCCTGAATGTCAGTCTATGTTTTTCATTGTTTTTCTAGCTTATGTTTGTACCAACCAGTAACATTTGTTTCCCTGGTTTTCTAGTTAAATGTTCCTGGTGGAGTGAATCGCGATAGGAGTCAAGAGGTTTTGCTTGTTCATGATGATGGTACTGTGTTCACGGTTATACATCAGGTATGCTTGATTGCATTATATAGGTTGTAGTTGTGTGTGAATATTATAATGTTGAATGTGGTTTTACTATATCATCGATCCAATATTTCCCAACCAAATTTCTCTAGACAATGGATGCTAGCTTTTTTCAGTGCGCATGCTTAGTTTTGCCTCTTCAATATTCCTGCTGTTGCTGTTTCTAAATGGAAGGACCGGTGTGTAATGATAGACTTGGAGCAAAAGTGACAAGAAAGGGAAAAGGGCTGAGGTGCAGATAGATAGATTTTATATCGTCTTCAGAGGTCAAATATGACCTATGAGGTGCAGAGAAAACACGAGAGGAAGAAGGTTCATGGAGGTTTTTGGAGCCCTCTAATAATCTATTTTGTAGGGGGGCATAACTATATTGTTTTACTAGAATGTGACTTGAACCAGCTCACATTGGCCAAGCGACTCAAATATGTCCTGGAAGCTCTTAAGAGAGCATATTGAAGGGCCTTTATAAATATACAAATGGAGAATTCTTGGACCTTTATACCAAGCAACCTCCTATTTACAAGGCTAAGTAAGCTCCTTGAAGCTATGCAACTTCCACCAGCTGCCGCCGATGTTAATGGTGTGCCTTGAGAGGTCACTTAATGAGAGCATCCATAGGATTTTGTTCCGTGCTGATTTTATTCAATAATATAAGACTATCATCTATTGCTGCCCTGATGACGTGATACATTACAGCAATGTGCTTAGTGTGTGCATGAACCATGAATTTGTAGCTAAACATATAACGTGCTGGCTATCACAAACAATGTAAGATTTGTTTCCTCTCCGATTGACCAAGTTCATTGTAGAGACGTGCTGCCCATATGAATTCTTTGGAATCCTTAGTTCTAGATAATGCAACAATCCTCTGCAACTAGAACACTACGAAATTGTATCATCTCCAAGTACAAATACATGTGAGTGGACTTCCGTGTATCCATGTAACCTGCCATATCAGAGTCACAGAAATCAATTTATTTCCAATGGAACCTTCCCATAACCTAGATATTTACTTTTTGTCCCCTTCAAATATCCCAAAATTGTTTTATTTATTTTTCTTGGGATACACAAAATAATAATTGTTGCCTATCCCTCTTTATCTGCATACCCAATACATATTCAGCTAAATCTAAATTTTTCATGGCAAAAGCTGATTTTCTATCCTCAATCGTAATTTTACCCACCTATTCGGGATGCCATTCTTACCACCCTTGAGCGAGTCAACCAAGTCTCAAGTATCATTTGCATGCAAAGCTTTTATTTCTGCTTGCATTACCAGCTCCAACTCACTCTTTTGCTCACATGACCTAGTTTCATTTAATGTAAGAGGTTCACCCTCATCAATCAAAATATTGTATTGCTAGGAGAGATCATATCTTTTAAAGGCCTTCTTAATGTATTAGACCTGCTAGTGGACATGGGATCTACATCAGGAGGGACCTCAGAACCTAAACATTAGGCCGCTATCCATCGTTTACAGCCTTATTTTCAGCATTATGCATGTAATGGCTGTCCAATTTTTGACAGCAGTTCTGGAAGAAAGAAACTATGTCTGCCTCTCCTTAGATGCTCTAGCTATGTGAGCAATCTCAATTTATATATAATGTGAAGAAACTGCAAGCTGTCTAATCACTACAAAATATTAAATGGAATGTCAAATCATGTTCTTGCATGGTATGATGTCCATATAATTGCTGAATAAAGCACTGAAATGTAGTACTAATGACATAAAAGTGGCTATAGTTATATGCTTATCTATGCATGGGTCTGTACATACTAACATTCATTGTCTTCAGCATTAGCTAAATCTCAGGATCTTAGGAAAGTCTGTATTATAACAACAACTAAAATCGGCAAGTCTTTTTATGCTTTATAGGAAACTCAAGGATAATATAGTCTGCATAGAGCATTAAATGAACAGTTATACCTCCTCATGTGATGTAGTTGATAGTCTCATTGTCCACCAACAGTCTGATTGGCACCATACTCTACCAATCATCTCTCATAGAGATTAAATTCCCCGAATCATAGGGATTCTCAAATATCTTAGGTACATGAAAAGCCATTGTAGTAGGAAAATGAAGTATCTTAATTTCAAATTTGACATTCTATCATCCTGCCACTTCATCCTTAGTGCTCTAGTAATCTATCCTCGATGATCACATACTTCATAGCTTCACCTGAGAGCTCCAATAGATTTTTGATTCCCCATCTTTAAACCATTCATATTGTCAAGCAACTGTTCTGGCAATTATTCTGCATGCTTAGGACCTGTTTCTAATAGCATGATGTGATACTGGTTGGGAATTCCCCCCCAATTGTCTACGTGGGATTTTCTCTATTGTACATTAAGGGAGATAGGGCCATCCTGCACTTGAACTCTGGAAAGCAACACTCGAACCCACCATAGCATGGAATAACATCAATCTCACTTCCCATTCTCAAGTATCACTTTGGTTGTGTTGATTGTCAAACATATAATAACTAATTCAACCTGCTTGAAGTTTAGACTCATACTCTCCACATATTTGTTGATGTTACATTGATACAAAGATATTTGAAGCTTTGCACCTCTTGTATGTAAAAGTGGGGTAGTGCCTTGGTTTTATTAGCCTTCTGATTTTGACAAAATGTTTCCAATGCATCAAGTGTTTGGGCCATCATATCCTCTCGTCTTTTGCATCCTTGTTTACTATTTCTTCAAGTTTATCAATGCATAGATCAAAGAGTGTGGGCTCAAGCAAACTTTGAGAAACCACAATTTATTTTCAATTAGCAACTAACTCGCTCATATTAGAATTAGAATTAGAATATTTATCGTCCATAAAGAGGCCAATTTTGACCTATGGGACCAGAGTATACATGTGTTCTTGATATGTGTCTCCTTCCTAAGAAGGGGTATTCATACATTGAAGCACAAAGTCTCTATGTGTGAATAAGCATGCACATATGAGCTCAACCTTCTCGGTGGTGTCTTAAGTATGGCACTTAAGTTATCACTCCCTCTTAGTATGTCAACATATCTTGAACGAATTGCACTATATGTCGAGCATGTGAAGAGCAAGTGACATTCATCCTCTACGATGCCTTCGTTGCATACTTTGCATGTCTTCAAATTAGTTACATTTTGATACCATGATGCAACTTCAATACCGAACTTGTGAGATCGAGTGCGAAGTAGTGTAAGGGCTCTATGAGCATTACTACTCATATTGGTAATGAGATAAGGTTGGATACGATCAATAGACATTCTTGCTTTATATTGAGACCAACATTGAGGGTTGACATTTGCAATGTAGTATTCTAGCTTTGTCCTCTAGGCATCATCCCATTTCATCCTTAATGATTCTACCAACCTTTCCTCAATCATTACATATTGCATAACATTGCCCGAAAGCTCTAAAAGATCATCCAAACCCCATCTTCTAAACCATTTCTTTATGTCAACAACCCAACTTGATGAGAGAATCTTACTTTTATGATTCTTTTGTAGCTTACATCCAACATTCCAAGCAAGATGTGGTAATCGATGATTCGGCATATTCTTGACTTTTATAACGTATTTATATACTTTTTGGAGTGCCAATAGTTCTATGGGTCGAACACTTGTTTCCAAGAGCATAACCTGGTAAGAGGTAGTGCATTTAACTCCTAATTGCTTCCTTAAAAACATCTTTTGAATTTTCTCAATCTCATTCCATGCATTAAGAGTGATGGTGCCACCCCATACTTCTACTCCATAAAGCAATACTTGAGTTACCATGGCATTGAACAACATTAGTTTTACTTCCCATCCACAAGTATCACTTTGGTTGCATTGGTTCTCTAGAAGGTAATATGATTTCGAACCGGCTTGGAGCCTAGAATCAAAGCATGCACTCCATTTATTTGTGGCAGGTACATCAATACCAAGATATTTAAAGCTTTGAACAATTTGTATATGTTCACCTCTATATGTGAGCATAGGGTAATGATGAGGTTGGATGGTTTGCACTACCATCATTTTTGTTTTCTCCACATTCACTACTAGTCCAGTACAATGGTAAACTTCTTCTAATACCACAAGTAAATTTTGCATACTATCAACATCATATGAGAAGAGTACCACATCATCAGCATATAGAAGCAATAAGATAACATGTTGCATCAATTTGGGAGCATTCAATCCTTCTTCTCTTGCAACCTTATTTACCACATCTAATTTATCAATACATAAGCCAAAAAGTGTGGGTGATAGTGGACATCCTTGCTTGACCCCCATGTTACTTAAAAAGTGCTTTGAGAATCCACTATCCATTTTTAGTTGGCATTTTACTTGTTCATATAGGCGTGCAACAACAACTTGGTACTCTGATGGCATGTCAATCTCTACGATTCTATTCCAGAGCTCACTTCGTGGTACGATATCAAAAGCTTTCTTAAAATCAACAGAACAACGATAAAGTGTTTTTCCTTGTAGTCGACTCTCTTCCATTATTACTCTCAATGTGACCAAATGATCCACAGTGGAGTGTTTTGGTCTAAATCCTGCTTGCCCAAGTGCTCTTTTGCTTGTACTTTTAGCCCATGTGCTTATTTTTTGCTCCATAATAGTGCTATATAATTTAGGAATAGTTGAGCTCACCATTATTGTATGATAAGTTGATACTTGATTCTTATCACCGGCTTTAAATATTGGTTTAATCCAATTCATAAGCCAATCATTTGGAAATCCTTGTTTTATAGCTTCCTCTATATAATTATCATTATCCAATGACGAGTATGTGGCATTGTGTCACGGACAAGTAGACGAGGCTCAATACTAAGAAAGTGAGAGAGAGATCATAGACAAGATAATAAGAAAGAGAGAGAAAGTAGTCAAGAGAACAAGAACTGAATTATGATTTCTCTAAATGTAGCCCCATGCACAGACTCATTTTCATGCACAAGCTTTTAGAATGTTCTAGCTTTTGGAGCTTTCTGGAAGCTTCTAAAATCCTACATGTAGAATAGATAATCTACAATAATCTAGTAAGGTAACATGATTATGTATTGGATGTATTGGTTAAAACATATCGATTAAATACAGTAGGTCATGAGTTCGAATCATGACATGACTGTTGTCATGTCCATGACACATTGTCCAATTTAAAAGCTCACTTGAGATGTAGGTTGCATCCGTTGCTTTCCCACTCGCCATCTTCTTTATTCCCTTATTGACATCATCAATATTGATACATGTAGTGCATGGTTTTTCAATTTTCTCAACCATAGGAGCCACACCTTCATGCATATATAGCCTTTGTACATAGTTTAACATCTCTTCATTTGTAAAGTGGCCTTACACATCTTCTTTCTTACCCTTGAGTTGTTCCCATGCTAATTTTGGTTTGATTTTAAACAAGTTTTTCTTTTTCATCTTTTGCATTTGGAAATATCTTCTTTTCTTTCTCCTCATTACTTTCTTATATAGGTGCCATGCAACAATGTTTTCATTTTCCCCCTCTATGGACTTAAACCATTTGAGATACATCTTACATTCATCGTCAAACCAAGAATTACATGGAAAACTGCACGTCTTATGCCCACCCACATGCCTCTTAAAGTATTGATACCCAGCCTTAAGGATGATATCCTTCAAATGTTGCCAATTTTCTTTAACATTGTTGCATAGAGAAAAATTTAATAGATGGTTCTCCACTTCATTTCAATACATCTTAGCTTTTTCATACAAGGTCGAATGATACATCTTTTTTCATCTTTCTCTCCATGGCATCTATTGGTGAAATGTGGAATTGCAAGCTCTAGGTATAATGGCTTGTGCTCCGAGTCAGGAGATAGAGAACCAACTTTAAACACATTCACCAATGATAGATCACATGCCAACATTAATGCGTAATCAACCACACTTCCTCCACTTGAGGATGGTAAACATGTGAGCACATTTGTCAATGGGAATGCCTTTATACCATTTAGGATAATCAAGTTTGTGCAATTTAACATATGTATCAAAAGTTTTCCATAATCAGACATGACGCAATCCTTTGAGTCACACAATAGACAATGTTCTACTACATTTTTTTCAAATGTCTCCATGTTTTGGAAATTTCCAATTCTTGCATTCAAGTCTCCCATAATTAAAACTTTACCAAGCTTCTCAAATGAAAGTATATCATGGCATAATTCTGTAAAAGGATCATCACAATCTAACCCAAACCTACTATAGTAGTTTGAGTCTTTGTGAGGAATGTAACATGCAACTATATACAACTTCTCTTTCCCCAAATTAACCTCTATCCATATGTATCTCTTATAGTCATCATATTTGCATACTTTGATAGAATTATCTAAGCTCTCATGGTAGATACATGTTATCTTGGCACGCCCAATATTCCCTTTGGAGTGAGGCCATATCGATTTTATGAGGTAACCGTCTATCTTAGGTATACATTTTGCCTCATGCTCCCATGTTTCAGCCAAAAATATAATATCCATACCTTGACCTGCATCATTGAGTCCTAAAGCCTTATTCTATGGATATCCTCTACAATTCCAAAACATTACTTTCAATCGTGAAGCACTTAAAGTCCCATAGGTCGTTGTTTGCTATGCCTTTTGATTTGCTTTCCTAGATGCATATGCTTGCGTTCTACGTTCTTGCTCTTGTGGAGTTCTATCCTCCGTTACAAAAAAACTTGTCCCTTTTAAGTACACCTTACTACTATCTAGAATCATTGCCCTTTTACGTTCAACAAGGATTGTACAAACAATAGCTCGAGATGACTTTCCCTCTAATTGCTTTTTGCCAACCCTATATGCGGCATATGTAATAACATCTCGCATAGCAAAGTGATCTTCACAGATTCCATAATATTCTCTCCAAGACATAATGCATTCTCTGTTTCATTCTCTTACAGACCTCTAATGACAATATTATTCTTTCTTCTTTCGATTCCATATTGCTCCTTTGCATCTAACACATCCATGATATTAGAATGCCTTTGCGTGATTTTCGGTGTTTCTTTCAAGAGAACATCTTTCCACCTTGTCATGATCACATCTTCCTTCCCTTCAATTGTAGATTTTATTTCGACATTTTCCTTCACCAAAATATCTTTTTCTGCTTCAAGACTCAACATTTTTCTTTCTATTTTAGGCATTTGATTATCTTGCATTTGAATAATCATGTTCTTCATTGAATGTCGTTCTTCACGCAAAGCTTTAATCTCCAACTTTTGCATTTTCATTGTATGTTGAAGAGTTAATTCTCTCTCCTTACAACTATATATTTCGATTTGCATATGCATCATTGTCTCTTGCAATGAGATATACATAGCTGCCATCTTTTCTATTGGCAAAGTATGCATTTGATTGTTTGGGCTTTCAATCACATCATCATTGATTTTTACTCCTCTTGGCATATTTACTATTAATAAAGTGAAAGAAAAAGTAGAATGTACCTTTCAATCGATTTAGGGTTTCAAAATTTACCTTGAGTTTGAGGAACCGCGGGGCAAAGAAGGCTGCGGTAAAAAATGGTCATAACTTCTCACAACTATAACGGAATTCAGCAAATAAACATTCCTTAGAAAGCTCTCTAAAGGAGCTTTCCAACGAGCTATAGAATGCAAAAAACGATGGAGGGGGAGAAACGGGCACACAGAAGAAAGAAAGAGGAGGAGAAAGAAGGATATATTAACGTCTTTTAAGAGGCCAAAATGGCCTATATGACCAAATAAGAGATTACATCTTAAGTGTAGAGAGAGAGAGAGAGAGAGAGAGAGAGAGAGAGAGAGAGAGAGAGAGAGAGAGAGGGAAGACTAGGAAGTTGTAACAATGGGTTTTACATGCAATTAATATAAATGTGTGCTTTTAGTAGAGAGAGATAGATAGATAGATTATATTATCATCTTACGAGGTCAAATATGACCTATGAGACCAAAAATATTACATTTCACGTGAGACATGTGAAAGTGAGTAGCGACTCTTGATGTTCAAGAACTTTACCAATGAATCTTGCAATCGAGAGTGCACATTGTGGTTGTGAGAGAAGTTCGTGCAAGGATTGGGCTTGGTCGAAGATGTGTGGAAAGCATGGTCGAATATGATCAAAGGTAGAGCATTTTATCAAAGTGTGATACTCAGACTCTCGAACTTATTGAGTGCAAAGTGTGTATAGTCGACCACTCTCATCACTTGTGCCCTAACGCCTTGTCTCATATTGTAGTTAGGTACAACATGTGTAGTATAGTGTGTGAAGCGTGAGCCTTCACATTTTTCCCATGTCATGATATATTGGCTTTGCAAAAAGGCCTCATTTATAGTGGAATCTAGTGATGCATCATGAAGCAAATGTGTTGCATCCCATATACCAAACCACTTTTTCATATCTTGCATCCAACTGGAACACAAAATTTTGCTTTTATGTGTCTTTTGAATATTTTTGCTTATTTCCCATTCGATTCTAGGAAGTCGATATGAGGGACATTTTTGAATCTTAAGCATTTATTCAACAACCCTTTCCATGGCCATGATCTCGGCTTCTCTTGCGATTTTAGGGAGTCGATGTGAACATATAACCTTCTTATATATTCGGAAGATTGCAAGCATATATTCACTTGGCACCTTGAGTTTTTCCATTTGTCTCCAAAGATGCTCATGAGGTACCATATCAAAAGCTTTCTTAAAGTCTATGAAGCAACAATATCAACCTTTACCTCCAATGCAACTTTCATCCATTAATACTCGAAGGGTTACAAGGTGATCAATGGTGTTATGGTGTTTTCGAAAGCCAGCCTGTTCATAAGATCTTTTACTAGTTCTTTTAGCCCATGCACATATCTTTGATTCCATTATACATCCAAATAGTTTTGTCATTAGTGAGCAAACCATGATGGTTTGATAGTTGTTTATGTTATTTACATCTCCATCTTGATGGAAAGGTTTGATCCAATTTGTAGTCCAATCGTATGTCATATCATCTTGCAATCTATGATTAAACATATTATCTATCCATGCATGTGCTTCCTTTCCTGTTTATTTGAGCATTCCAACCTTTATACATTGAAGATCGTTTGCCTTTTGAGAGGCCAATTTCATAAGTCCTATGCATATATCTCTGATTGTAAAGAAGGGAGACATATGTGAAATAGAACCATAACACATGATTTTTCCGACAATAGATAGCTCATATAGATTCTTACAATAAATGGACAAGTGAAGAAGAGTTAAGTCACCATAACTCTCAACACGTTTCCCTGTTAGATTTTCCCAAAAGCACATGCATGTTCTTTCTCTTGCGTTTGGAGAAATTGTTGAGTAACTTCCTATATTCTTCTTTCTTTGAATAAGCCTTTTGTACTCATGCAAATGCTTTTGGTAATTTTCTTTATCTTTAACTACATCTAAAATCATAAGGCGCTTTCGAGCTTCATGTCATTCTTTATGAAACCATTTTTTCTTTGAACTACGTTTCTTGATGCATTTCCAAGATGTGTGCGTGGTCGAAAAACATTCGTTTGTGCATGAGAGAATGACTTTCTTAAAAGCTTCCCATTTGCATTCTAGTGTGGCACCATGTTGTATCTTTTTCATTTGCATCCTCAATTGTCTTGGAATATATGGGCACTCGCTTAAGGTTCATCCTCAAGTGGGGTTGTTTATTATCTTTAATGGCCTTCTCACAATCAAACCTATGCATACACTTGAGGTCAATACATAAAGCCCTATGATCGGATTCCAGTGTCCATTCACCAATTGAGAACTTATGTATACAATCCAAAATATCTTCGGAAAGTAGCACATAATCAATTACACTATTTCCATTGTATTTTCTACATGTAAAACCATTAGTGTTGGGCCATAAGGAGACACGCAATTCGATACTATTGCTCATTTGTAGAGTAACTTCCCAAATTGGTCCAGATCTTTTTCATCGCTAAAAGAGAGGCTATACATTTGTATATCCTCTTGCATCCTTGGAAACTTCTTGTACAGGCATTCATGTCACCAAAGACAATAACTTCCCCTTTGGATTTGAAATAAGCAATATCATCTTCTACATTGGCAACATGTTGATCTTTATACAAAGAATCTCGAGGAGGAATGTAATATCCAACTACAAAAGTGGGCAAATCATTAGGTGGATATTATAGCCATATGCATTTATATTCATCATTTTTTATGATTGACATATACTTCTCTATTTCCTTCTTAATCAAACATGCCTCCCCTCCTTGTCCTCTTCTTTGCCATCCCTCCTCCAATATCAAAGAGTGTACACTATAGTTTCTTAAACCTTGAATCCATTGAGTATCATGCTCCCATGTTTTAACAAGAAGTGTGATATCCGAGTCATCGGTGAACTCCTCTATTCCAAATCACGCATTCCATGGGTATTCATTGCAATTCCAAAAGCAGAGAGAGAGAGAGAGAGAGAGAGAGAAAGAAAGAAAGAAAGATATATTAACGTCTTCTAAGGCCAAAATTGGCCCATGAGACAAACGGTTTACAACAAAAAATGGGATATTTACCCATTCATTGAAAGTAAAAAATAAAAATAGAGCTTTAAGCTAAATAGTTCTAGTAAAATAACAAACATGTTCTACAACGAAAATGATGTTATACTTTCAAAGAGAAACGAGAGGTCAAAGGGTTTCGATGTGGATGTGGCATGTGGCCCCAATGTGAAAGGTACCCCAACCATAGCTTCTAGTCGACATAGCTCACATTCCCTTATCTTCTTAATCCTTTCTACTCCGTGTCGACTTGTTTTGAAGCCCAACATCCAAGGGTGTTTGGTTGTTCTTTGCGTTTCGGCTTCCTCAGGAGAGAGGCCGAGCGGCGTAAGTGTATTCACATTCATCGTCTCCCCTTGTTCCTGAAATATTACACTAGTTACAAGTTGATGAATAGTAAAAGGGTTATGGGCAACACTTTGTAATTTCTCCCTATGTTGTTTTAGCTTTGAGAGAGAGAGAGGACTAGGAAGTTGTAAAAGTGGGTTTTATATGCAATTAATATAAATGCGTATTTTTACTGGAGAGAGAAAACTTGGAAGTTGTAATAGTGGGTTGTACATGCAATTAATATTAATGTGTGTTTTTTCAGTCTAAAAGGAAGACGCCTGATCAGCTTGTGCATGAAAGACATTGGAACAAAACTAAAACAGATTTAGACAACTATCTTCGGAGTTTTCGGGACTATCCTATTTCAAATTGGTTCTAGAGATATCACCTTCTCAAGTATTCATAATGTATTGTACATGGTTAGAGTATTGGAAATGCAGTGTTGAATTTTATTAATGTCATTATTTTTATGTGCAGTCTGATTTCACCTTCGTTGCATCTAATCAAAACATCTCCTTCAATGTGATCATAATTGAAATATATGTGCTATTACAGATAGATGTGCTAATAGAGCAGCTACAAGTTTTGATTTGGAACTTCTGAGAATAAATTGTATGATTGAATTTGGGGAGAGTTTACATGATTTAAGGGGAAAGGCCAATTCTTATTTATGGTGGTGCCAATCATGTGACATTTGTAGCTACTGTCAATTCAGACATGCCTCGTAAATTTGCTAAATTAAAATACCCATATAGGATTAGTGCATTTTGAGCAAAAACAATGTGTTTAGGGTTACATGTTTTTAGATGGGTTTCTTCAATTATTGATATAATGAGAGTCTGGATGTGTCTTCAAGACATTGAGGCTGAAGGATCATGGCCTAGATTCTACTAGGGAAAGGATCCAGTTTGAGCATTAGGTGATATCCAATACCTTTTCCACACTTTGGTGACCCCATTGGCTTCTCTATGGGGTGCCAGGTGGTAGCAACCCTAAGTTCAATTGAAAAGAGTTTGGTCCAAACAAATGTCAATAGCTGCTTTTCTATAACTGGTCTTCTCTATTAACTTTTTAACCTACATAGGTTGATGGATATTCTATAAAGCCATCAGAAAACATAAATACATATTCTCGGAAAATCTGCACACAAGAATGCTTTAGAACTTCAACATAGCCTTTCAATCCATGTCTACCAAAAACATATAAGTGTTAAGCACACTCTAATTGTACTGCAACCCCCAATATCACAAAACTTAGAACAAGATTTGTTACTCATCATTTGGACCATTTTGAGCATATTAAAAAAAAACATTGTTGAGGCATCAAGTAATCAATGTTTTATATATTACAAACTTTCAAATTTTAAGGTCTTCTATTGGTGAAGTTCTTGAACATCAACAGTAATAAAGGTGACCAAAAAGGTGGTTTCCATAGCTAGCTAGCTATAACCTACTAGCATTATACTCTTTATACTAATAAGTTTACACAGAAAGACAGCTTGTGGGAGGACCATAGTTTCTACACATATATTGTATACAAGGCTAAGCTACGTCAAGGTTAATAATTATTAGTTTTTACCTTTGAGACATTATTGAAGAAGTAAAAAACAAATATTGAAGAAGAAAAGGATCAGATGTGACACAAATATCGCAGACCAAACATTGAAGTGGGGGTGTATCCTTCAGGGTTCTCTTTTTAAGGTCAAGTTTGCAAAGAGATATCTACTAGCAATTAAGTTGGTTTGATGCAAACATGGTTTGTATCAAGTTCCATAAGGCTTCCATTCTCCAATGATTATTTGGAATATGTATTAGATCAAGAATCTAAAATGACTAAAAAACAAGAATGTAAATTAGAATGCTACAACTGTGCATTTCATTCCAAAAAATATGCCAGTGTAAAAGAATTTTCATAATAAAATAATAGCATTACACAGAGGCTCGCTACAAGAAATGACCCCCATATACTCTGAATTACCCATACAAAAACAATGAACCGCAGGACCTGACATTAATATCTATACACAGGGCCACCTGAAGAAGATGGTGGGACAGGAGGCAAACGAGAAGGTATTCTTCTATTGGAATATATATCACCATTTTGTTCCGAGTCACTAAACCTTTGACTATGTCCTCCATTTGCAAATCCATTATTTACTGAGTTTTGATCTAAAGATCCCCGATAGTTAGCATTTCCAGCATCTTCAAATGCAACCCGCCAATCCTCACCCCTAGTGGAAACATCACTCTGTGATGGTGCTGGAAGCCCAATTGTTTTAGAAATTTTTAAGCCAAAAAAATAGCAAAATCAATGGTTCTGCAACTTTAGCTTACCTCCACTAGACCACCCAGTTGTTGAAGCGTGAGACTCACGCACACTTAATTGTCTTGTTAGACGAGAAAGCAAGGAAGATTGACGTCTAACTCGCTCACGGCGTCTCTTAACATCTTGATCCTCTTGCAAAAGTTCCTGAATAACTTCATTTGTTTTCGCACTGCATTACACAAAAAAGGGAGTCAATAACATATCATAATAAATTAAGCTACATATGTTGCCCACATTGCAACCCCACCAAGATTTACCTGATAGAGCTATAGAGTTGGTTGAGCATTGCATCTTTAGCTCTCTCAACTTGACACAGAACAACCGCCTGTGACAAAATTCAACATTAACCATGATGTAAACAAAATAATATCCTGAACAAATGAAAGAACAAAAAACTCACTTTAGGGATATTTGCTGCTAAACTGTTTAAAACAGCTTCGACATAATCCCGTACTTCTTGAGCCATCAGTTTCAAGTCTTCATCTGGATCAAGCGGCCTTCTCACAGCGGTATCCTGTAGATTGTCAGTGAAATCTTATGGCCATACTGAAGACACCCTCAAATTTCAGATTAACATATTTGGGACACCAGAGTTATAGGTTTTATGTCTTCAGTTCATATATAGACAAAATTCACATACATAATTCATTGACATGTTTGGAATAACTTTAGTAACCCATTAGAAACAGAGATGAGCACACATACAAGTGAACCATCTGATAAACTTGTTCTCATTGTAGGGGTTGTGCCATTTGAGGAGCCTTTCACAGGGGAATTCCCTTTACCTCCCTGAGCTTTAATCAACAGTTTAGCCATCCATTCCTTTCTGTCTATGGCAGTCTCAGCCTTAAGTATTACTGCATGGTGTGCTGCAGATATCACTGTTGCCTTAGAATCATAAACTAACAGTAAAGCTTCGACACCCTAAAGCAAGTTAAACAAGCATACCTTTTACAACAGTCTTATATGATACTTTATTGCTAATTTTGAAGAAGAATCCTTCACTGGTGTCTTGTGCATTTCCTTTGTCCTTCTTAGAGCTCTTAGATTTTGATGGTGGCTGCGCCTCATCAGCACCTGTATCCTTATCGGACCACTCTTCAACAATACATTCCTGTACGTTATGTCATCATATCAACATAAATGAGTGTAAATCCTAGATAAACAAGAAGATAACGCATGGTTTAACCGAACTACCTCCAAGTTTATGACTCCTCTGAAAAGCTTCTCATCGGAGCTTTTCGTATACCCAAGCTGTTGATAATAGAATCAAGATATCAGAGAGTTTATTTTGCTTGCCAAAACTAAAAAGCACGATTTTTTAGTGTAAATTACCTTTCCATTTTTCTCATTGAGAACAAACCAGCGTTTCTTCCAAGCAGTTGACTTCGTACTTTTTTTAAACAGATATCCTATATAAGATGTCAGCATGCAGAATATTAATATAAATCTGGATGATATTAAAACTAAAAGCTTCTAGCTGGGCACAGTTAAGTATTGGTCCATCTTCCATACAATTAAGTAAATAGACTTAAATTGTTAACAAAAGTAAATCACCGATGTCTGAGATTGATTACCTGCTGTCAGCTCCCCAGCAGCTCCAGCGGTTTGCAGTGATGATGTTTCTTTTGTATCCTTTTCTGTTGCTCCTTTGTCTTTCAACGATTTTAAACTCCCACCTGTTTGTGGGGGCGGTGTGGATGACTAGAAAATAGATATAAAACGTGCATCAAATCACCCATTTGTCAATTCAAACATACATGAAAGCATAGAAAACAATTCCAAAGCATGAAACATCCTTGATATAAGTGTTGTTAATATAGGGAAGGCATACCCTGTTCACGAGAGATTGCTCCATTTCTTGACCTTTTTTTGATGATCTTTGTTTTAGTTCATCTTCACGTCGTTGTCTGTCAATTCTGTGCAAAAAAATGAGCATGGACCTCAGAGTAATTATAGAAAAACTGCTTCTATTGTGGGCCCAAAGTACAGGGTGATTTCATTCCAGTGCCAATAAGGAGGTTTATTGCAAAGATATTCACCCAAACTATATAAATAATTTTTTATGAATCCGAAATTTCTATCTTTTGACCCAACATATCCAATCTTATACATCATGCAGAGTCAAGTACAGGACTCAAGCTGATCAAATACAGGTTTCTCAACTGAGTGAGATCAAATCCAAGATCAAACTCAGTTTCCTAGTGGTGCAGCCAAAACTGCAGGTGGAACAATAGTTGCTAGATAACAATGGCAGCAAGTAATATGAAAGGAATGCCAGGAACTTAATACATGCGGTTCATATATAGATATATACAAGCATATGTAATGTACATATACATAAATAGGCAATCATTTCATATACATTCTAAATTTTATTTAAAATCAAGTCAAAAGAATTAGATAACTATACAAATATACATACATGCATATATTGTACTGAGTATGCAAATATACACATGATATATAAATATTATTATGAATATGAAAATAGAAAGAGATTAAAGAAAATTGATTTGTAAACCACAAACAGGTCTGACAATATTTGCAAATCTTCTATTTGATTCCTAATTCATGAGGAAAAACCTCAAATTAGTGCATTAATACCTCCGTTGAACTAATCGAATGAAGTGTTGCGGTGGTATAAAAGCTCTTTCCATATCGACTAGAGCGACAACCATCTTTTTTGACTCAGAACGGAAGTCATCAAGTGCTGCACTTGCTATTGCCACAACCTATATCAAACATTAATAGCTAAACGAATCTATGTGTTTAATTATACTCATACTAGAGATGATGGACATTGTTTTAATTTTACCTCTCTCTTGAAAGGAGGATATCTCCCCAAACCTGAAGTTGATGATGCAGCCGACGCAACAATATCAACTAGGATATGATGAACCTACACACAGGTATACCTAAAAGCATTTAGCAGATTTATAATTTCTCAAAACTTTATACGTTATGCAATTTGCAACAGTCCACCTGGCTTCTTTGTGGGAGGGGATTTACCACCCTTAACATAGGACCAGAAGAGAGTCCATCGAGTACGCAGTTTGGGGGGTATAGAACATCAAGTAACATAGATGAGTGTCGAGACATTGCATGCAATCCAAAAGACAGGAACAGAGAACATTGATGATAACGGGAAGAACAGAAACGGGAAGTTCAAATGGAAGGAACCAGTCCAGAAGGATGAATTAAGAAAACTAAGGCATTTTAAATCATCTCAGGTCAGCAATAAAGTGGATTATGAAGAAAAATGAGAAAATACTAACAAATTAACATGTTTATGATATCCCCCTAAGTCGTCTGCATTATGGTCATCATTTGGGAACAAAAGAAAAATATTCTTTATGACAAAGAAAAGATTAATACCAAAAACAGCATCCATGAGTAATGAATCCATTGAATACACACTCTGGATTCCTTGCAGGAGCAAGAATGTACATTTGGCAATATGTAAAAAGCTGTTTGACAATCCCATCCAAACTCCTCCAAGATATATTATGTTGGAACATAATCTAGTACAGTGGAAATGTGGAGACAGAGACAATCAAGAAGAGTTCATGGGTTTCCTCCAATCTCAGAAACAGAAAATGTAGAGAATCATTTGTACAGGTTAAAAACATGTGAAATTACATATTAAATAACAAATATGCACATTAAAATGAGATACCAGATATAATCTTCCACATGATGAGTTGGACACAATGGAAAACAACTGGAAATGGATATGCTGTGACATGGAACAAAATGATTTGATTCTGCTAATGTACCAGTATTAAATTTCCATATCGACTGGAGACCATACGATAAAGCATATGAAGATAAGGGAGATGCAGCACAGAGCACAGATTGCTTTAATATTTGCATCAAATATAGGATAAATAATGGCACTCACCTCATCAACACATTGGCGTCCAGGATCTTTGGCCAATTCCAAAACCTTGCGAACAAGTGCCCTAAGACCTTTCTCCGGAGATATGAGGTAAGGCTGATATCCATCTGCTTCCAAAACCACCTGATTTAAGGATGAAAAACAGGAGTTAAGTTATACCGAAGGCATGTCAACCTACAAGCCATAGAGTTGAAGTACATCCGGAAATGACAATTCTATAAATTATATTTTTGTGCAAGTTTGATGTTACCTTCTTGACATTGTTCAGGTCAAATAGGTCATTCAGAGGAAGCTGTTTTATCCTGCTGGGAAGGGCTCCTTCAAAACTTGTGACAACTTTCCAACTTCCACCCTGTAACAAAGCACCAAGTTTCACATACCAATCCAAATGCAAACATAGATAATGATATAGCATACACGCAAGGCCCAAGCTATGTCCCTAATCTGAACTAATGGATTATAACAGAATATTGACAAAGCCAGGCACAATTCACAAATCAGAAATATCATGTACGTGTCATTTAAAAAACATCATTTGCTTAATTATCAATAATTGGTTGTTAGGCATTTCAGAAACATGGAAGTTTACTCTGCTTAGATGAAATGGAAATATACGAGTTATCTTAAGAAGACAAGAAGAATTCAGAATGTTGATTAGTCATGCTCTTCCTTGTACAATGTAAGACAGTTTCACATCAAAGCTAAGGTATGATAGATGGCCAGCAAATCTACTACCTCCACCAGCAGGATTCAATGGCTCTAGCCAACAATCTACTAATTCTACAAGCAGGATTCATTGACACATTGCGTATAAAATAGGTTATAGTATCTATCACACATAAAAAGAACCAGTTATGTTATACTGCCTTCCTGACAAAAGACAGCTAAACTCTAAATGAAAAGTTGGTACTTTTCATCATTTCTCATAAAAGGAAGAGAACAGAATACAAAAGAATATATCATCAACGTATAATATTAGAATACCTCTCCTGTATTTATATGCTGAAGGAATTTGTCCTCAAACTCTCTGCACAACTCTAATGCTATAGCACGAGTACCTTCCGAAGTTTCCACCAATGATTCTCCTAATCGAACCAACTCCTCTTCCACTTCTTGGGTTCGTCCTTCAAGCCTGAAGATAAAGAGAAAATCATATAAACCCAAAAGCAAACATATAAAAGGCTCTATTGCCTTCTATTTTTCTTTCATGCTTCTTACACCATGGGGCTCATTACATGTAATAGATTGAATCTGCAAGAAAACTTTTCTACTCAGGCATGGTATATACTAATTTATCTCCTTGGTTTTAGACCAAATCTGTCACGGATTTCATCACAACTAAAGATGTGATAAATAGAAAAATACAGACATGAGAAATAATATATCCCTCTCAACTCCTGGCCAAACCACATTACAACATATTCCAGTACATACTCCTAAACTGGAGTCCATGGCCTGTTCCATATTTCACCATGTTATCTCTAAATTGAGACCACCAAATTAATTCTCTATTGCACACCAACAAACAACTTCTGCATTATCACAAAATACAAGAACTTCAAGAACACACCCTGAAAGAATGCTTGGCAGGCGCAACTTCAGCCGTTTCTGTATCTGCTTTGCAAGTGTATCCATTAATGCATTTCTTCCTAGCTTAGATTGAGGGGCATTGGTAAGTATGGACTTCAAGTTTTCCATCTCTGCTCTCCATGCAGTCTCTAATGAGTTATCAGCACCAAGCGAACCAGAATGAGCAGCTGCAATAGACACAGATTGACCGATCAAGGCTACCCATGGAACATCAGACGTGATTGCTGGCCCTTGGCCTACTAGAAGTGCTTGAACAGCTGCAAGACTCCTGGAGTCAGAAGCTGCTTGATCAACTTTACTGATAACTCCAACTGTCCTTGACCCTATAGAGGAAACAACTCTTTCAGAATGACATTTTTTGTCAGCTTTTAGAATGTATTATTATCCTAACTAAAATTAGCTACCATCAGGATCCAAATCGTGTGCCAGCCGAAGACCTCGAGAGCTGGAAATTTCTGGAGCCTGGGATGCAGGAACAACTACAAGAAGAATTGAATCACTGTTCGCCGTGTACTGGTTCACCTATAGAAGCCAAACATTTAAGCAGCAGAATATTTTCTGAACATGCAATTTAGAGAGAGCTATGAGTATTCAATCACATATACTTGTAATAATCCGATGGAGAGAGCATAGCATCTTCAATCATATATACTTGTAAAAATCAGCATGAAGATTTTAAATTAAGGTTAAACACTACACACCATGGAGTCATCAGCTGCCCGTTGATCAAGACCAGGAAGATCAATCAACTTCAATGGAGGTGCTGTAAAACCCAGTCACAGAAAATATGAAGCATTTCAATATAAATTTTTAATAGATACATTCACAAGTTGCAGGAATTTTTCAGTTTTCAAGCTACAGCAAGTCACTGATTAAAAGTTAACCATATCAATGTAGTATATTAATGTGAAAAAGAAACATATGTAATTTTATAAAGAAAAAAAATGGATGCACATCATACACATAACTTTGATTGGCAAAAATATATTTGAATAAAATTTAATAGAGAATGTAGAAAGTTTTGATTTCGGAATATAGTCTACATTCACATATACATCTTAATAAATATGTCACCTGTGCTTGAACGAAGCTTCAGCTGAATTTCTTCAGGCTGTCTTTTTCCGGAAGAGGACATCTGGATAGCTTTACTGAGTTTATCTTGTAAAGAATGACGAATCGTGCCTGGAATATTGCATCACAAATAATGGCTTGTCAGAGGGAAATCTTTACAAAACAAACATAGTTTCGGTACCTCATGGTACACATAAATGTGTAACCAGAAACACAAATACTAGGTTCATTCATGCATATGTATGTACAATGAGGTACACAAACAAATTCATATGGCATACACACATGTTCGTTATATATACAAGGATAAATAGATATTACCTATATATGCACATATATTTGGCCTCTACATACTAGCGGCACAAGAAAATCAAATCATCAACCCTCTGACTATAGAGTCAAAGAAGATAAGTGGGACACATGCAATGAGAATTCTGAGAATAGTCTACATTTCCAGCAAATGAGACCAAAAACGAATGTCATGTTTGTGTGCAAATACAAACATGTACAATGTCCATGCAAAGCTATACAGACACATTTGTACACTATTCATTTGAGTGCCGATCTAGATTCTACACAAATGTTTCTAATAAACTTGTATGTTGGAGAAGGCATCCTAGGGTTTCATATTAACCTCTGCCTCAACTTTTAATGATTTCAATAATGTTCACACACCAAATTACATCCTCAAGAAAATTTCAACGATTGTAATGTATCAGTTTTTGCATCATCATTTATTTATGTTTGGCATTCTCAGGTTTCTCATTAACATCTTATGTTTCAGGGTTGCCACTAATGTTTCTTATAGTGAGTTTCTTAAATACATTCACACTTTCATTGATGAACGGACATGACAAACTGCATCCTGAATGGATTATTATTATTGTCATGTATCAACTTTTAGTATCATATGCCTACAAGGCATTTCTGGATGTTATGTTTTTCCTTCTTGATAGTGTTTGAATCATCGATTATTGTTACCATCCTAGGGTTTTTCTTCACCCTCTGGTTCAAACTGTAACAATTGTTGCTTTCATTAATATTGGCACGCATTTGCGGTGCATCAGCATTTGGTTCCATATGCTTTCGAGGCAGTCTGTGAACATTGACCGTAAAAACGTTTTTGTTTCATCCGTTCAAATTTTCTTTCTTTCATGCATAGGTAGGAGTGTCACTAATATCACTATTATGAATTTGCAGCTATGATGCTTACTTGCGGAGACTTGTTGAGTCTTGTTTTCAATCTGTACAAGTAGCCCTTTACTAGTTAATGAGTCATCACGCTCCATATCAATAACAATAGGGGCTCTTGTTGCACCATTTTCTCCTGTTGGCTGCAAAAAGAAAAATAGTAATGCAGCTTTAACGATTAAAAATAACAAGCAAAATCCAAATGTGAGATATAGATGTCACAATCATTTAGGTATTTACTATTCATCAATACAGAAAAATGACAATCAAAAGCATAAAGTGAATGTGACAATAATGACATCCCAAACATCTAAATGTTTACAATCCATCAAACCATAATATTGGACATACCAGGACAGGATGCCCTATCAAACTATTGAGCACTGCTGACTTCCCAGCACCCTACAAAAAGAATACCACCCGGAAATTAGAATGAAGGCAAACAATTCAAATTTTCTAGGAAAGAAATTACACTCAACTGATAAATGGAAAATATATGACACATAGATAATGTATGTTGTAAAATGTACACAATAAGCCACTAAAAGATGGTGACAAATTCATGTTACATGCAATCATCAGCTCACACAAAGAGATAACAAGTTATTACAGTATTGACACTGTACAATTGGCAAAAGATATTAACTTCTCGTTGCGGTGTTATACGATGATGACACGGGCATGCTACATGACTTTTCCTCTTCAAAAGTGATTTAGACTGACCGAGTATGAGAATTACAACTTTCATATCGCGAATGAATCAAGCTGAATTTTCCTACTTGTCTGATTCCAAAAGAAATCAGACAATAGATCAAGCAGTTGCATCGGGAACATACCATGTTGCCTAGGGCCACAACACCAAGAAATCCAGATGCTTGCTTGGTCGAATCCTCGGGATCTTCATCTGAAAGAAGTGCTGAAGCTTGTCTCATTGAGTCAGCCAATTGTATCAGGCTTTCCATCTCGACAAGACAAAGTGTAAAAGCAAACACAGCTCTATGAAGAGCGAGCTGCTCTGCTTAAAGTTAAACCAACAAAAGAGCGAGGAAAAGATAAATCCACAGATTTTTATGTATACAACAGTTGTTGCTACGATTTTACACACTCTTTTCCTGTAGATTGTTTTTACCTGCAGAGGAAAATATATCGAAAAGGAGCTGATCGCATTAAGCATACGTAACAGAAAACAATGGATGAAGAAATGGAAGGAGTAGGGATCTTTTACCAGAAAATGTCAAATTTGCTGCCTTGTCGCGATCATAAACTAGAGTGAGAGAGAGAGAAGATCGAGCGTTGCCTGTGAAGAGGAGAATGCGGAGAGGGGGTAGGGGAAGGAGGAGGAGGAGAAACGTTAGATCTGCGATCCGAAGTGGAGGATCTGAGAGATCGAAAAGGAAGAAGGAGACGGCGATGGCGATGGAGATGGAGATGGAGATGGAGATGGAGACGGAGACGAAGGAGAGGATGCAGTGGGGCGATGACTGACTGACTCTCTCTCTCTCTCTCTCTCTCTCTCTCTCTCTCTCTCTCTCTCTGGACTGTCTGTGTCCCTCGGTGCTCAAACAAATAAAAAGGAAGAAGAAGACGAAGAAAGGATGAATGGATTCCTCAGTGTGTTAAAAAAGAAGAAGAGAAAAAACAAAGTTTTAACAAAAAAAACAATTCCTCTTCTTCTTCTTTTCCTCGGCTTTTTGAAAAACAAAAACACAAAGTAGGGAAAAAACAAACAAAGAGATGAAAAAAGAAGAAGCTTTGGCATCTTCTTCGGACAGGAGTAATTCCGGTGGCACGTCCGCGAGCTGAGCCGAGCTGAAACCCTGAAGAAATTTCATTGCGTATCAAGAAGCGCCACCCGAGACTTTGGACTCGACTGAAAAGGCCAGACAAAGAGACTGACAAACTGACAAAGACCTGACACATTGACCAAGACTAACGAACTGACAGACAAATAGACTCACAAATTTTGTGTGTGGGAGAGAGAGAGAGAGCGGTCGATCTGCTGACGAAAGATTGAGATTGCCAGCCTTCCCTTGTCTACTATAAGGTGGTTCTTTCTAGCATAAAGTCATGCGTGTCAAAAGGAACAATTCGAGCTTGTTGTTGCCTCAGGGCCCCAGGAAGAGGTTGGCAAAAAAGATTGTCGATGTAGTCACTTGTCTTGTATACAACGTAGTTTCTCTAGTATGTGGTCATGCAAGGAACGATTCCAAAGTTTTGCCCAACGAGAAAGGTGAGATCAATTGATCTACCTATTCACGTAGATGAACATTCTCTAGGTTCAAAAGTATTGTGTCTCGAGTGACTTTACTTAGGCTCAAGTCCAACATGGTGTCTGTGTGTGTCTGTGTGTAGCAACCTAGGTTCTTCTTTTGTAAACCTTCCCAATCATATCCTCCCAAATACATTTGTTCAAGTATGCATCTTAGTGGTGGATACTCGAGAAAAATGAGAGAGACACTTAACCTTTAATTGCAAATATTCCCAAAAAACAATATGTTTTCTCTTCAATGTATGTATATGTGTTCATGACTTAAATTTGAAAATTTCAATCCTTTGACAATAGTGAATTTGTACATTCAATTGAAGATGAAAGAGTGGGGCTCTATCAAGGGGAGGAGGCAAATAGTCCATAAGCCTAAAGTGTGGACGCATAGGAAGACATGTTGCTCCCATATAACAAAGTTTGTTGTCATATAATGAGTCAATGAAGTTGGTTTCGGGACTTAGGAACATTGATAGTTTGTTTGCCACAACATTGGGGAACAAACATAAATGTTTGATGAAGGGAAATGGGTGAGTGTTAAAAATCAAGGGAGTGAAATGAAGTACATCAACGATGCACTTCTAGCTTGATATTGTCTATGTCAAGGTTGGGGAGGATGTCTATTATCAATGGTGAAAGTCCACAACAACATGGGATGAGTAGTGTGGCAAGTGGAAAGAAACCACAATTCATTCATGTCAACAAATGTACAACATTAGATGCGGAAGAGGGTAATAGCATATTATATGCAAATTTACAACATCAATATTATGGATGTTGCATATGTATGAAGTTATGCACGAGTTTTGTGACAAAGGTCCCCATGATGGGCAAGTCATGCTAGAAGTATTTCTCGCATGAGACTCAAAGCAATGTTCTTCTAGAATTGGTTCATGATTACCTTTGCAAAATACAACAAGTGGAATGTATTGCTTCTGCCTTATCACTAGTGATCATAATATGATGATGTGGATATATGTTTTTGAAGAGAAAGTTGTGTCATGGTTTTGGGAAGATTATTGGACAAGATTATATATAGATATGTATCATAAATGAGATGGTGTCCAAGAAGGGTTCACGTTATTGGGAACTAAAAGATGGGAATTGAGTATGGAGAAGTGATCAGATATAAAGTTGAAAGGTGTAATGAGTTTGCGGAATAAATAGTGTCGAATGGAATTCATGGGCATTGAAGGCTCTATATAATACACAAGAAAACAAAGTGGACAATGTTTAAAAATTGTCCATTGTCAACATGGTTTAATGATACTCAAAGAAGTAAGGTTATGTGATTTCTATTCATACATTAAGCCATCGTTGCATATTAATCATATCTTTATTTGTATCTACAATTGCGTGTGTTCATTAATCCTTTTTCCGTTCTTTAATATTGCTTAATCTCTCCTTCAACTTCGTTATCATTCTCTTTTTTATGCTCATCCTCTTGGCATCAAGACTAAAGATATGACTTATTGGATTAAGAAAATAAATTCCTATCACTCTAGTCTATTACCTTTCTTTTCTACATAGTCAATTAGAGAGCCAACATGTGATTGTTCTTGCTATATTCCATCCATCCTTTGTAATTTTGCACAACAATCTTTCTTATCTAATAATGGATGTCAAAAAGGCCATCCATCATGCCTAAGTATTTAAAGCCTCCAAAGTAGAGCCTTCTAGGGAAGTGGACAACCCAAAAAAAGAGTTATCTTGGAGGTATCTCAAACTGAGTTTGATCACTAGAAAGTGCATTTTCATGGGAAAACTTTGACTTCCAATCTAGGGACATGCCAAAATCCAAGCATCACATGTATGATCCAATGACTTCAAATGAACAAGCTATAAAGGGGCAAAGAAAGAACAAATTCATGGCAATGTGTGAATGCAAGGGAGTACAAGAGAGAAGGATTGATTAGAACCCACCAAAATGACAAGGAGGGGCATGGGGGTCATGAGAACATTCATATACACGTGTTTTTGGACAAGTCTCAAAATTATGTTCAATGTCTCAAATGAAGAGAGAGTGGCGGAAGTAGGGCAAGGACTATCCACACGCCATTCAAGGGTCACAATGTTGAAGAGAAGGTATGTGGGTTTGATAATTGAAAGTGGTCTCCTCACCATCACATAATCATGGAAAGCCTCCAATGAACGTGGCGAGACCCCCCGTAAAAGTAAAAATAAATAAATCTATAAATCAAGTTTCAAAAGTTTCGTAGGAATGTTTCGTTGGACAATGCGTAAGCATGCAGACTTAGTATATAAATAGATCTCAGTTGATTGGGGCACCCTTCCCGATTGGTCCCGATGGAACGCGAGCTTGGATTGAAAATATATTTGGATTCAACGAAAGACATGCTTCTTCTGCCACCCTATCTCCCAAATCTACTCGATGTTCAAATCCAATTCAGAAGTCTAGGATTGATATTCAGCCCCAACTTAGTACAAATTCATGCATTTGGGGAATTAGTGGGGATGTGTTCATATTAGGGACCCTATACAGGAAAGTTGTGGGTCCCATTAGCTATACATGTTAGAATTATAAATCAATGATGTGGCATGTTCAAAGGGAGAAATTTGCGAAAATGTAAAGTTGAAACGACATGGTTTTTGGAAACCATAGCTCAAATAGTAAGAGCTAACGATTGGAGCACAAGGTTTAAGGGTTCAAAACCCCTTGAATGGAATGGATGGGAGAGTTTATCTTCAATGCATAGGGATGACAATGAAACATGCCACATATATGAACCTGTTGATGTACATTTTGCCAAAATGAAGGACCTATGCAAGGATAAGGACAATAAATGGATCGGTGCCTATTAAAAGAGACAATACCATTTTTAGTTTTCTAGAGCGATATCCAAAATGCTATATGATGAAGAAGAGAGTAAATATTGTCAAGTTCACAAGTTTTGGGAATTCAATGCCCAAGCTTTGTCTGCCAACCAAATCATGAGGTAGCAAATCACACGGGTGTGCTGTGTGTGGGAGGCCTACTACGATAGCATGGGCAATGTGGACATCGATCACACACTTGACACACTAAAACTCAAGGTGCCAATATTTTTTAGTCTTAGTTCATGTTCTCTTAAATTTCCCACCCTAAATAAAAGGGTTTTCCAAATAATGTAATCCGGATAAAATCACATAACCAAAACTATTATAAGGGAGAAAACTAAAATTGCAATTCTCTTGAATGTCTTTAAATTTATATATTCAAATTGATTTAATGGTCTCTCTTATTATCTTACATGACATTGTTTTAGGGAATACGCGCCAAAGGAGAAAGCAAATGACTAATTTCCTTATTTTGCCGATGAGTTGATCATGTAGGTATGGCACATAAGACGTCTTGGCATGACTCTCCATGACAGAAAAATTGTTTTCCTTGAAACCTACAAAGACATACTCTAGTTCTTGGCTAAGGGGCTAATTGATGTATGCAATAGTTTTTATTGCAAAAGTGCTCGGTAAGGCTCTCCTTGAGAAGAACATGACTCTCCATGACAGAAAAATTGTTTTCCTTGAAACCTACAAAGACATACTCTAGTTATTGGCTAAGGGGCTAATTGATGTCTACAACAGTTTTTATTGCAAAAGTGCTCGGTAAGGCTCTCCTTGAGAAGAACATGTTGTGGAACTATATGTTCCCACTAGCATCATTCCTTTGGCCAATGCTTAATCTTGGGAACGTGATTGACCATTGGGGTTTAATTTTTTCCATCATGTGGGATTTGTCCATATATGAATCTCTTTCTCTCTCTCACACACACACACAGGCTCAATTGTGTACACAAAACAATAATCCCACGCACGTGTTCATGTGTTCGCTCCAGTGCACTGTGCATGTAACATTTTTACACATCCAAGCCGTGCGCATATTTGTGGAATCCAAGCACTCCACACATAGAGGGGGCACAACACGTTAAACGTGCTACATCAAAACGTCACCCGCACACATGCACTCATGCATACGCACACACAGTGCTCATGCTCTCTCTCTCTCACACACACACACACGCACGCACACGCGTATGGGCGCACACACAAAGTGCACACGCTTACGAGGGGACGTGTTGAGAAAGGGAATCGTTTGTCGGAAGCACGGCCACATACCACCACGATCCTTAGTGGCAAATGCCACCGAATAATATCCATCTTCCCGAGGGGGTCCGGCTCGCTTTTCTCACACCCTAGCCACAAACTCTCTCTCTCTCTCTCTCTCTCTCTCTCTCTCTCTCTCTCTCTCGATCGAGAGCGAGCGTGGGGTTTCCCGAGCGGCTAGCTTCTTTCACACTCTACTTACCTAGGATTTTCTTCTAGAGGCACACTTGCGGGGGCTGGCCGGCCGTGCAGCCTTTACGAAGTGTCCGGCCGGGGCCGCAGCCCGGACGCCCGCCTGCCCGCCCAATGGTGGCAACCTGAGCCGCTGCCATGGAAGTGCTCTCTCTCTCTCTCTCTCTGCTACGTTTCCTTCCTCGCCCCTCTGCTAACTAAGATCACGTTCCTCATACCCATATGGTTCTTCTTCTGTTCACCATCCTCCAAATCTAATTAGCTCAAGAAAGATCCCGTCTCGGTAATTCATGTAAATCCATTAAGCGATGCAGTTTTTCTTTTTCTTGTTTTTTTTCCGCTTGTTTTTGCTTGCAATGTTTGATAGGTCTTCTTTGATTTGCTCAAATTTCTTTCCCCCCCCCCCACCCCCCCCGTCGGTCCGATCACATTAGATGTGCTGGTTCTTTTCTTAATTCTTTACGGAAGTATTCTGTGATGAAATTCTACTAAAACCATGGCGTTTCCTTTCCCAGATCCATCGTCAAGGAATATTATCTTCAGTAAAGATAATATGGCCCGGCAGAAAACTAGCGAGAAAATCAGTTTTGGTGCGTTTAGATCCTTATTTGGCATCATCTAAAAGAATCAATGCGGCGAATCAGTTTGCAGAGTTCAAATCGTGATATATACACTAATTATGGACTCAGAAAAGCTGTCGTTTTCATGCTCAGATGATGATCTTGGGGATGATTTCATGTCTTCATGGAAGCCTGGGGAACCGTTGTCTGCATATTTGAACTTTGACGATGATGAAGCAGCTCAAAAGAATAGTAAGAAATCGTTTTCCCTGGCCAAAATGTAAGTATGCCCGATCAATCCGTTCGGTTCGTTTTCTTCTCCCTCTCCCTCTCTCTCTCTATATATACATATATTCTGGAAACTTGACTTTGAATCTTCGTTTAAAATTTCCTGCGTGATGCAGGGACATGGATTTCGATTTCGATCGCAGTTTGAATGCTCTATCAAGCTTTAATATTGATATGCCCGACCTTGACTTTCCCATCCGATCAGTTTCTAAAACAAGAGACAGTGCCAAAGCGGAGCAGAAGACGCGCGACACCAGCAAGAAAGGAAATTCGAAATTCTGTTTCGAGTTCAACGGGTATGGCTAATCTCTAGGCGTTTCTCTGAGTTGTAAAGCTAAGGAGTTCCTTTCTATGGATGGGGTGTCAGTCGAAGAGGAAACTCTGAGAACTTAGCAAAACGTGACTGTATAATTAATTGCAAATCTGTTCGATCACGTTTTCTTACGCGCGCAGGCTTGATGATTTTGATTTGGACGACACACTGAAGACAAATAAAGATCCAAAAAGCAAAACGTCTCTGCAGAACGAAAAGGAAGATTTTGGCCCACCTGATGCAGGTGGTAAATATGGCGGCAAAAAGGCGGAGTCACTCAATAATCTGTTTGAATATGACGAAAAAGAAACAAGTATAGGCAAGCATCTTAACCTTCAAAATCAGAAACAAGATCCAATAGCTGATGAACTAATGGCTGCTACAAGCATAGATCACAATGGAAGTGGTAGAATTCAGAGAGGAGATCCAACATCTGACAGAAGAAGATCCCTTACCTTCTCTAGTGATAAAATATCCCAAACTAAACGTACTCTAAGTATCCATGACTCTCACGAACAAACGTCCATGGAATCTGACGATTGTCCATCAGCAAAAAGGAGGACTAGCAGTTATGCAACGTCTTCAGCCAATGCAGCTACTGCAGAGATAGTTAGTGCTGATGAGAAAGAAATTTTAGGTGATCACTGCGTATATATATAGTGTTTTTTTTGCTGTATTCCTTAAATTGGTTTTTGGAACCTCAGTAACTGCAATCATTTCCGATTGTCATCATTTAGAATTGCGTCTTCTTTCTGCACATTTCTTTGGTTTCTTCAAGGTTCATACTTTGATACTGTTTATATGACATCGAGCACAAAGAGAGAACACCTATTGAGCTGGATAGTGGATGCATACAATTGCTCCCAAAGCAGCCGGAATCTCCAAAACTTAGTCCAAAGCAAGAAAATAGAAAGCAGCACATAGAGAAGTTAAGTGAAAACAACCATGAAGCTGAAGCCACCTCGGACACGTTACCACCTTCTGAGGTGGAAGCAGTAAAACTGAATGAAATCAAATCAGAAATCAGGTTTAATACTTTTGTTATATGATGACGATCTTATTTATTTAGAAACACTCTTGTTAAAAGGTTCTTATTAACACTGAAGAGAAATAGCTTCTTGTGCCACTCATATTGAAAGTCCTCTTTTGCATTTCAATAGTAGGTCATTATAGATCTGAACAGAAATAAAAATAACACTGAGTCCGATTATTGCTTTAGTAAAAGATCAGGGACACCTCAAGAAGAAACACCATCACCACACAGAATAACCACAAAGGGTTTGCAAGAGAGTGTTGGAATCAGGACATTGAAAACGCTAGCACAATCAGGCATCTGTACAAAATCCAGATTTAATAGGTACCAATTTGTTTTCTCCAGATAATGTGTCAATAGTTATGATACTTTAACAAGTAAATATCTGTCTTGGGCCTTTCCAGCCAACAAGTAAAAATTTCCAATGGTAGTTGTCATCCCCAACAGAAGTACAACTTGGAAAACGCTGAAATTGTGGAGAAATTACCCCAGAATATGCAAGCAAAACGGTAAGCATTCTCTATTGATAATGGTGCAAAGTATGCCATGAAATTATAACGATTTCTGTATTCTTATTTGTCCTCACTACCTTTGAAATTATTGAAAATGTTTGGGTATTCACAAATCTGTTCTTCACGTGATCTGCAACCGTTGTAATTTACACAGTTAATGATATGGGGAAATGTCTTCTCAGATATTCAATGCATTGAAACATAATACATAACTATATGAGTGGATTTTCTCAATTAATTGTTCTCTGTGGAATTTCTATTTAAATGTAAGCTCTGGTACTTGAAGTTGGCATCGGAAGAACTTTCTACCAGGTACTTAGATTCATACATAATGTTCTATGGTTAGTAGTTTTTTTCGAAACGTTTATCGTCTTTCCCTATTCTAGACAATCATCCGTTGCTTGACGCATATAGTGTTTGCAGGTAAATTTCAAAAGCATTATTTAAATGTCCAAAGTACACTTGAAATTGTCTTGTTCAGGATTGACACATTCCTTTTTATATTTTCTATTTCTTTTACAAGACAACAAAATCAATATTGAGATAAAAGCTACATAGCAAATCTATGCTGGAAAAATGAGGGGTTGTTCCAAGAATAGAGTTTTTTTGTACTATCAAACGTTCTCTCTATAATAAAATGCCTTACTTGTTTAGAGAGGAGGAGATTGATTGATTATAAGGCATGGTAATTAAACAGGAAGTTCGATGCAAATATACAGACATCAGATTCTCTTGCACACTCAGATGCAATCAACAAATTGATTGCAGACGCAGAAGCAGAATCATCCGATTCATTGAGCTCAAAGAAACAATGCAGGGAACCATGCACTAACCTACCTAAAAACAACATTCAATCTAGGAACAACCTCGTCTTGAAATCTTCCCTAAATCTGGCTCCTAAGAGGCTTCTCCAAGGTGGCCAGACTCCGAGTAAGATAGAGAAGACGTTGACACTTCAATCTTCAAGGTTTGCGAACGCTCATTGTCTTCTGACCTTAAGGTTAATAATTGTGTAAGGTTAAATAGCTATTCAGAGGCAAACCTTGGTGATTCCCATTGATTACAGATCAGATATGGCTATTGATCCAAAGAGAATCACTGTCAAATCTCCTACTGTACCTACACAAAATGACGCTGCTCAGATGGGGGTCAATGCTTTAGCTGGATCGCTCCAGAAATCTTCATTTCCATCTGCATCACTTCAACCAAACAAAAGACACATAGACCAGGTCGATTGCTACTGATACAGAAAAAATGCTTAATCTATCCCAATGCTGATTCGAAAATATGTAATGAAATGTGAAATCAAGCAATATGACATCTTCCCAGGAAAATTCTCTCCTTGGAAAGAGCAAGTCTAATGCAGGAAATGGACTAATTGGCAGCACTAAGACTAGCTCAGCGGGTCATTCTCTTTTGGGCAGGACAAAGTCTACTGGACTTCTGCGGTAAAATCACTGGAAACAAAATAAGAAGCTTACTGCTTTAATCCAATCAATATAAGTCTATAATTGTCTTTATAATCTCAATCGAGTGGCATTATTCTGAGTACAGAGAGGCTTCTGAAAAAGCATTTAAATTCAATTTCGAAGGCAAGAAAGATATAGTTGCACGGATCAATGCTAATTCTGAAGCAAGAACAGAAGAAGATAATAAGATGGAAATTAAGGTGCGAAGTCTAGGTCAAAGGGATCATTTAAATATGGATTTGATCGGAGCTGGAATTTTACTGACAGAATAGTTCACATGATGCAAAGGTGCAAGTTCCTGTAACAGATAAGTTCTCCACGGATCAAGTACAGGCTGGCATCAAATTAGAAGAACAGCTAGTAGATGCGGAAACTCTGAAAGGTCGCTTCATCAATACGGTTCCAGATAAACTCTCTGGTGATCATGATGAGGCTTACATGAAATCAGTAATTGAGAAAGACAGAGGAGGATCGGCATTAAAAGTAATAAAAGAAGATGGCAATCACCGCCATTCTCGGCCAGCTGTGGCTACAGATTCATATGCTTTGAAGGATTTATATGGTTATGGAATAGCCGAGGAGAAGGCTGAAAGTTATGCAAATCGCCTTGATCATGTACTGCCCATTTTGTTTTTCAAACTTCACATTTGGGTTTCCAATTTCATTTAATTGACTGAAAGAGGTTGATTGGCAACAGCTTCTGAAGGTGTTGAAGGACAAGCAGGAAGAGGCCATGGATTTACACGTAAGAGCGCTGGTCATCAACAACACCTTCCTGGTCCTCAATAATCCAGCCGACCAAGACAAGATATCCATCCTTTTTCTCCATTAAAAACAAACATAAACAAATCTGTGTGAGCTTGAGTCCCTATCTGTCTATAAAGCTTTTTTCTTTGGTAATTTGGTGCATACGGTGTCTACCTACGTATGGATATAAAGTTTTTTTTCTTTAGGTAATTTGGTGCATACAGTGTCTATCTAAGATTTTATTCTTTAGTAAATTGCTGCATTTAAGTGTCTTATCTATGCATGTATATAAAGCTTTTTTCTTTATAGTAAATTAGTGCATAAAGTGAGATTTTAGCTTGAGTGCCTGATATAAAACTTTTCCCTTTTTCCTTTAATTAATTAGTGCATAACTACATAGAGTCACATTTGAACGTGAGTGCAATGTATGTATGAATGTATACGAAGTATTTTTCTTGTTGTTGTTAACCTTATATCTGTAAATTGGATGGAATGAATACATCGAGAAGATTGTGAAGCACATCCAAGAGAAGCTACATGGGGCAACCACTCTATATCGCGGAGGCGAGCTGACCATTTCCGTTGGAGATAATAATAGATAGTAGATATCATTGGAATACAAAGGATTCTGAAGGATAGAAGGAAAGGTTATCGGGTTTCTCCCCATGCTTCATCCATACCGATAATCTCCCCATACTTCATTCATACCGATAAGGATGTCCATTATTAGTACACTTTGACTCGATAATGTAGCACATATATTTGGTCAATTTTGTGCATCCATATTTTTGCTTTGTTTGTGTATGTAATGTTTTACTTTGATAATTGCACCTCCAAATGCAATATCTTTTGTCAATGTATCTTTTTGACGTTGTATTTGTCGCATAAGAAACACTAACATTTAAGGATAGAATGATTAAAAAAACAGGCAAGCATGTAACTTATATACTTTTGAGTAACCTAGATGGTAATATATGGCAAACCACAAATCTAAATGTTGTTAAATGTTGCATTGAGATATATATACAACTATACCTCTAGTGAGGACATTTTATCTACGAAACAGAATAGATGGATGTGAGAGATATCTATAGAATAATGGAGAGGTGAGAAATTGGATTTCGAACCCAAGACATAGTGCTAATAATGTAATGACTTACCACTAGTGTAAGCCAATTACAACAAGAAAAAAAGAGTGACCATATATGTTGTGTGGAATCATCTAGCAACCCCTAAGTGCCTAGGCGAGTTGGAATATTGGACTTATCTAGGCATATGATGGCTCATAGATTTCATTATTACAAGACGTGTTTAGACTCACAACCACAAATACCTATTGTTCAATATTCATTGAGAATAAAGGTTTAACATATGGGAGGATAACGATTAAGGCTTCATGATGGCAATTACTGAATGGATGTATTTCACTTAAGATTCATGGCTCTTCATGTGTTCAATACTTGGTTATCTCATGGCAAAAAACACTCTTTTTATGTGTATGGAATCCATCATCTAGTAGAGAGCATTGTAATTCTTTGCAAAAACAGTTAGTACTTGTCTTCTAAGTTATTATGTTGGCGTGGAAAGGAGAGATCGCACTCTTAGTTTAATCGTTTGTTTCGTTTTGGGGTCAAAGAGATGGGAGATGTAGTTGAAGCCCCATCTCAAAGAATTTTGGAGTTTGTTGAAGCGCGACAATTATTACACATCGTACATAATTATGGGTTTATTTGGCAACAATTACAAAATATTGCATGGATGCAAGGTCCTTTACCTTTACAAACAGGAGAACACACACGGATTGATTGGTGTTTATGGGGTCATACGTCATTTTTACAAGTGATTGCTAATCTTTTCTATCATTGCTTTGTCAAGTCACTTGGATTGCTATCATCTAAGGTTGAAGAAGAATGGAAAATACACAAATCTGATCATGGGTAGTGGCAGATCGTAAAATGTTGTTGGCAGTCTAAATTGCCACTTGTAGCAAAGGTCTTCATTTGGGGAGTTTTGATTGGAGGATTTGCCTTTGGGATTAGCTCTAAAGCGTCGTGGACTGGACTAGCAACGAGTAATTGCTTCGTTTGCATTGTTGAAATGGAAGATAATACTCATCATTTTATACGATGTCCGATTGCTTGTAAGATTTGGAGTTACATTTCTAAAAATTGACAAGTTTTATCACGGTGTTATTTGACTTGAGACAATGGGTGTTTGCACAATTTACGCAGGTTGACCCAAAATCAATGTTATTTAACTTGAGACAGTGGGTGTTAGCACAATTTACACATGTTGATCCAAAATCAGAGATGGCAATCGTTTTCCAATTTCTGAGGTATTGGGGATTGTGTCATAATTAATAGTCGGGATAGTTCGGTTTGAACCGAACCGAACCGCGAAACCATGGCTTAATGGTTTAAACGCTTCGGTTTAAGGTCATGTTTTTTTAAACGGTTCGGTTTGGTTTCAACAATTAGAAACCATGGTTTAAACGATTTAACAGTTTTATATTTTTAATTTTTAAAAATTTTTAAAAACTTGTTTTTAAAGAATCTTTTCATTTTCAGGCCTTATTCTCACATTTTAGGAAAATCTTTAAAATTTTGAAAATGTAAAATTTAAATTAATGAAATGTTTTAAATTTGAATTTTGACCTAAGTTGAAAACCAAAACCGAACCACGAAACCACGGTTTTAATAGTTTCGTGGTTTGGTTTGGTTCAGTTCAAGTTTCAAAAAATTTAAATGGTTCGATTTTGACACTCTCAAACCGAACCAAACTATTGCCGATTGTTAGTCATAATTGGGATATGCGGAATGCTTTTGTATTTGATGGTAGGCATGGAGTCAAAGCATATCTGGGAAAGTTAAAGGGAGTACGAATGTGACAATTTTCTTTATTGGAGCAAGTGGGAAATTCAATTCTTTCCTCACTGGAGTGTTCTTCTTTTGCCAATTGTACTCTATTGTGATGCCCATTGTAAGTATTGTAAGTATGTAGTGTTTTTCACACACATTTATTAATATAATTGTGTTTGTCTTGCCTATTGTAGTCTATTGTGACACCCACATTGTAATATGTATTGTAACTTGTACATATGTAGTGTTTTTCACACACATATATTAACACACACATTTATTAATATAATTGTGTGTTTTTGCCAAAAACACAAAAAGAGAGAGTAAGAGAGAGAAAGAAAGAAAGAAAGAAAGAAAGATATATTAACGTCTTGTAAGGCCAAAAATTGGCCCATGAGACAAATGGTTACAACAAAAGATGGGATACTTTTTTTGGAAAAGAAAAGAAAAGAAAAATTGGCCCATGACACAAATGGTTTAAAAAAAAGGGATATTTTTTTTTGGAAAAAAAAGAAAAAAAGAAAAGAAAAGAAAAGAAAAAAAAGGGATATTTACCTATTCATCGAAAATACAAAATAAAAATAGAGTTTTAAGCTAAATAGTGAGAAACATACTAAGAGAGAGACAGAAAGAGTAAGAGAGAGATAGAAACAGAGTGAGAGAGAGACAGAAAGAGTGAGAGAGAGAAAGAGAGATAGATAGAAACAGAGAGAGAGAGAGAGAGAGAGAGAGAGAGAGAGAGAGAGAGAGATGTCCCTGAATCATACATATATTTGTGTGAGCATGATATAGTGTTTCGCTGCAGTAATGGATATGAAATGAGACGTCAAAATTGGCATTGGAATTCTATGAGATGTATGTGTATCGCAGTTGCAGAGCATGGCTGCTGCTTGTCTCCTACCTTCAACACATTTCGATCACAGCAGCAGGAGCTCGGTACAACAACCATCACCACCGTCTTTGTTGTCATCCTCCTCCTCATTTTCTTTGCCTTCATGGACCCAAAAGTTGAAAGGAAAGGCATCCCAGGAGAGGTCAAATCCTGGAATTCTCCATGGACTGGTACGTCTAGATCGGAACTCTCTTTTAGACCTTATCAAATCCTGTGGGAAACGAAAAGACCTGTACACGGCCAAATTGATCCATGCCCATGTCCTAAACAATGACGTGTTATCAAAGGACACGTGTATTAGCAATGCCTTGCTTACCATGTATACCAAATGTGGGGCTTTCTGTGAAGCACTAGATGTGTTTCAACATACTCCTTCTCGGAATATTGTGTCGTGGAATTCACTCATATCTGGATATGCTCAGCTAGGGTTTGGTCATGAAGCTCTCCATTGTTTCAAACAGATGAAACATGAGACTAATTTGACCCCAAATGCAGTTACCTTTATTTGTGTTTTGAAAGCTTGCAGCAGCATACGGTGTGCTGAGATGGGAGAAGAGATATATGCAGAGGTGAGAAAGAAGGGGCTATTAGAGGAAAACATTATATTAGGGAATGCAGTGTTGGATATGTATTCCAAATGTAACATGCTCACAAAAGCACAACGAGTTTTTGATGAGCTCCCGACTCGGGATGTCGTATCGTGGAATTCAATGATCACTGCATATAACCAACATGGGCTTAGTAATGAAGCTCTCAAATGCTTCAGAAAAATGCAAGAGGAGGCCCTTTCTCCTGATTTGATCACATACATTTGCGTTTTGAAAGCTTGTGGTAGCATAAAATCTCTCAGAATGGGAGAAGAGATATATGTAACAGCTACAAAGCAGAGCATATTGAAAGATAATATCTTGTTTGGTACTGCATTAGTGGATATGTACGGAAAATGTGGAAGGGTTAGAAATGCACAAGACGTATTCGATGAGCTTCCAATGTGGAATGTTGCTTCTTGGACTGCATTGATGGCTGGTTATGTTCAAGAAGGGCTTGCTGATGAAGCTCTAACCTGCTTTGTGAAGATGCAGAAAGAGGGCTTCTCTCCAGATGCCATCACTTTTGTGTCTGTTTTGAAAGCTTGTGGAAGTGCCGGATTCCTGGAAATGGGAGAAGACATACACACTGAAATCAGCAAGCAAGGTTTGTTAGAAAAAGATATTTTCCTTGGTACTGCGCTGGTAGATATGTATGCCAAATGTGGTGTGCTCCAAAAGGCACGAGAAGTCTTCCATGAGCTTTCTATGCAAAATGTCACATCCTGCACAGCATTAATGGCTGGGTATGCCCTCTTGGGCAAGGAGAAAAAGGTTTTTGACTTGTTCAGGGAAATGGTAGCAGAAGGTATGACTCCAGATCTGGTTATTTTTGTGGTTTTGTTGAGTGCATGCAGTCATGGAGGTCGAGTGGAAGAGGGCCGAACAATCTTTTATGGTACACACACTTTCTACTGTTCAGTACCAGCTATCGAACTGAACAACTGTATGGTTGACCTTCTTAGTGGTGCTGGGCATTTTGATCAAGCATTAGAACTGATTGAAAAAGTTCCATCTTCTGATCGTCTTGAATTGTGGCTTTCTCTGTTAGGTGCTTGTCAGAAGTGGGCAAATATAGAACTTGGGGAGTGGACCTTTCAGCAAATACTACAACTGGATGAGAGATGTGCTGCTGCATATGTCTGCATGGGAAACATATTTGCAGCTGCTGGCATGCACAAGGAAGCAAAACATGTGCTTCTCCGAGAAACAAAAGTGCAGTTGTGAAAGGTGTGTGGACTGACAACAAATGTGGAGCCAGGGGTTGGACCTTCAAACATTAAGAATTATCAAGCAAACGAGTTATTTCTTTTGAATGAAAATTTAATGTTGAAGATGTTATCCAGAGCCATGTGGAAGAAGCAGTATGCAAGATAGAATGCACTAGAAATATGATTCTGATATTTGGAGTGGATGACAATAATCATTTAAAATCTATTAAATGCGGATGTCGTAAATGTAAACCTTGCTGTTCTGTTGTCGTTTTGATTAGAGGTGAAAGGGCTTGCAAGAGTGACAACATGAGTCACCATCTGCATCACATTGCATTGTTGGATGTAAGTGAAATTGTAGTTTTTATCCACATTCTTGTGAGGGGGTGATTGAAGCATTGCGCGAAGAAGGTTTCGAAATCAATGGAATCACGAGAACCCACATGGAAGTAAGGATGACTTAATGGTCATTCAACTTCATGCATATTCGGATTGAGATATCGTTGATATTTTGCACATAAGGAGAATGTGGCCTAGTAAATTTCAGCATTGATGCCTACAAGGACATGACCAAGAATGCCAGTTTAAAATCTTTGGTATGTTGAACTTTAATATTCTTCTCTCTTGTTCTCCCTTCATGCAAAGTAAAGAGAATTCAAGTGTTGCATGCTGTTTTTTTAGTGAGCATTCACCTTGCTTGACAAAACTGTCAACTGAAGCATATCCTCAATCAAGTCCAGCTTGCAACACAGCAATAACAAAAGTGTCTGCATAAGGTAGAGAGTGTTTAGTCCTGGGTTGGTAAGTATTTATTAGAGTTCGCTCTTATAAAAAAGGTTTAGGATTTATTAGATGACTGGGCTCTGCCATCCCATGGAGCCCCAAGCAGCAGTATAAGTGGATGCAATAACTGAAGGATTGACTAATAGCAGGGTCCAGGGTCCATGTGCCAACCTACTATAGAGTTGCCAATGGATTAAACTCCTATCAGAGGAAGGGGTAACACTCACTTATTAGTTCTTTGCAACCGGCAGTCACTATTGACCACACTCCTATCCAAGGAAGGGGTATCAGTCATTTACCAGTTCTTTACAACAGGCTGCCACTATTCACCACTCCTATCCAAGGAAGGGGTATCAGTCATTTATCAGATGGTTATCTAATTCATGCAAAGCTTCTTTATAAACAATAGCTCCGTAAACTCACATTCCTATCCAAGGAAGGGGTATCAGTCATTTATCAGATGATTATCTAATTCATGCAAAGCTTCTTTATAAACAATAGCTCTGTAAACTCACATTCCATTTGAGGTGTATTTATATTGCATATGTGAATACTGTATTCACCAATATGATAAATATCATTCATGATGGGCAATTTTCCTAGACATCTCATAATGCAATCTGCAAGCAAGAAAAACACATTCTTGTTGGGCACATAGATCACTTTGATGGGATTCTTGCGTAAGTTATCCTAGAAACATGCCAAAGTGTACAATGTACAATGCAATGAGTATCATATTTGTGGCAAACTCTTCCATGACTTGGATATGGGTTTTTTTGGCCACTTTTTCTACATTGTTTTTTCATTTCGATTGCCCTTTGATGCCAATGGATTAATAATTAGTTAGAATATATATCTTGCATCGCATAAGGCACATTTCTTAGTTTCTTTCAAACCTCACTATAATGCTTAATTCTAGTTACTTGCAATTTTCTCGTTATATATGCCAACTGTAATCAAGTGATTCTTTGGTTTGTTCCACACACAAAAAAAAATACTATTAGATGGAACCTATTATGCAATGATTATAAAATTTCACCCTTTTTTCTGCAATGAGCTCAATCCCTTAGATGCACATGATAATTCCATCACTGCCCTTTGGCAAGAAAGCAAAATGAGGCAATTCTGAGTTTCCCATCATACACTGGTTCAAGCATTTCTCCTTGAACCTTTACTTTTCAGCACTTAACCCTGTATATTGCTCTTAGTACATCAGGATGTTTAAATGTGTATTTATTTTCTGGGCAATTAAATGTATAAGTTTAACATATTGCATGGTACAAGAGCTACAATGTGCCCTTGCTGTATTGACAACGATATGACTAAACATCACATCTACCCATGATCTTTCCCTGTTCTAGTAGGCTATCATGAAATTTAAATAACAAAGCACACATGAATTCAAGCTTGAGAATTATCACATTAGAGATTTTGATCACTGATAACTTCTACCTAAATTATCACAGCAGTTTGAACAAGAATTTGTTATGCTTACACTAACAAAAAAAGAGATGATAATGTCTCTACTTCCTTGAGGTTAAAAAAATGTTTTCATTTATTCCCCTTCATAATTTTACATCAATTTTAGAGACTAATCTCGTAGAGTAATTGCATAGCTCTCAAATGGTACACAGTCGAAATGTCATCCATGGCTATATGTTCCCTACACAACTCAACGGGGGTCCAATCCCCAGGGCTTCACTTGTAGATATCGCAGATTAGAAGGAAAAAAAGTGAGTGCATAAAAAAGAGAAAATATCGAGTCAATATTAATGTGCACTAGATGGATTCCCAAATTTACTGTCATTCACATTAACTGTCCTTTTCTTATATATCAAATATAGCAGAATGTCTGCACCAGAAAGAAAATGTGCACCCTTAAATTAGATGTATGACATACAATAGACCTGTTTTCCATTACAACAGCCTGTGTCGTAGTTTTAAGCTTCTTTATCAGCATCTTGAAACTCATAAAGTTGACGGATATTTCCTGAAGCTGCAAATGTGCTTGTTAAGTACACATGTTTTAACAACTAACCATTTCTTTAATCTAGGATCAAGACCCCTCTTTACTACTTTCCATAATGGATGGAACAGATCCAAATTGCAATCTACTTACTGTAAAGCCATTCTCGAAAATGAACATGGATAGCTTGTGATAAATCTTGCCTCTTGCTCTCATCAATTGGTACAGTCTTCAAGGTCTGTCTCAAGGTGTCCACAGCTCTGTTCTGTAAATGAACGAAGATTCAATAAAAATAACTCATAAATTGTAGTCTGTGATGTGCAGAGTCAATACAGGTGATAAGAACCATCAAGAGTTATGTGCCATATAAGAGGGTATTATTTATAAGCTCTAATAACCACCTGGGCCACACACCAAGACGATAATTTTAAGCCAAAACTCTGAAAGCTTATCACTCTCACTCAAACCAATGACTCGCCTTACGCAACAAAGTAACATATACCAAGCTAGACTGATACCTTCTGCTGCTGAGCAGCCAAGTAAGCTTTCGGTAATGGGAATGGATTGGCTTCTGTGATCGGCTGCTCAATAGGATCAGGATGATCCCATTTAGGAATCTGCAGTTACAAAACCTAAAGTAAGACAAATGAAATATCTTGAATTCATTGAAAAAAAGCATAAGAAATACATACCACAAAGTTTGTGTATTTATCAGGTGGCAGAAGCGATGCATCTTCTGCCTTTGCATCAGCAACACCTGCTGCATGTGGAAGAGAATCATGAGGGTCTAAAATTCCAAGTGTCAGGAACTTGTCCCACTTATTCACTGCTGGATTGATACCAACTTGAGCCAGATGTGCCTCCAATCTTGGATAGAAGGTATTATACGGTGCCAACTGTGAAAAACAGGTATAACATTAACTAAATATAAACATAATAAAGAGGCTTCCACAGAACAATATTACAAGAAATTAAACCTACTTGTGGCCAAACTGGCGAAGAGATCGAAACATGTTACAAGCAAATGACATGTGCTATCTCATTGATACAGAAAAAAACTAATTCAGTGACTATATTATGTCAATGAAATAGTTATCCAGGTACTGAGAAAGACTCAGAGGACCTTTATGACAATTGAAGTTCTTAATGACAGATTGCAACCTAAGCAAATTTAGAGTAAGACTGAACCAGCCCAGGTAGTCAACTGGTAGAGCATGGGGTGCATAGGAAGAGGCCAAGGCAAGAGGTCCTAGTTAACTGAAATGTCACAAGCATCCCTTGTAGTCTAACAGCAAAATTGGTTTATAAAGCATTGTCCACGTATGGACAATCAGGAGCGTGACAGCAACCAATTGGGAATAGACCTACAGAACTTATGGCATTGACCTCAATGGGATCAATAATACATGGCGATCATGAGGGAGCTGCTTAGCACGTACTAACAGACCAGATCTAAAACTAACCATAGCGGTGTATGACTGACATGACTGCTAACAGTCGACAACGGAACCGCAGCTTAACGGTTTAAACAGTTCGGTTCGGTTTGGTTTCAACATTTAGAAACCGCGGTTTAAATGGTTTTTAATTTTTTAATTTTAAAAATTTGTTTTTAAACAATCTTTTCATTTTCAGGCCTTATTCTCACATTTTAGGAAAATCTTAAAAACTTTGAAAATTTCAAATAATGAAATATTTAAAAATTTAAAAATTGAAAATTGACCTAAGTTGAAAACCAAAACCGAACCACGAAACCGTGGTTTTAACGGTTCAGTTTAATGGTTTCATAGTTCGGTTCAGGTTTCAAATTTTTTAAATGGTTCAGTTTCAAACCGGTTCGGTTTTGACACTCTCAAACCGAACCATTGCCGATTGTTAATGACTGCAGTGTCTTCTGCAGCCACACACGCCAAATCTAGAACAAACCCAGAAACCACTAGTAGTTGGTTGAGGTTTCTAGACCATCTTTTCTCCTTGCCTACTGTACTTTCAAGAGCTCGACATGCTGTATCCATTTGATACAAGTTTTATGAGGGCACAAGAGCCAAGGAGCACATGGCCACATTCCCGTCCTACTCTAGATTTGGAATCACCTAGTACATCTCCTTGACAGCCAAGCTGCCAGCTGCTATAATTGACTACCATGGGCTGTCTCCCCAAAACCCCCAGCCTCACTTGAAGTGATCCTTGATGAACAATAGTGCCACCATAGATGCACCAAACTTGCCAACCCCACCGCAGTATTTCTGATGCAAGCAACGTGGCACACTGCAATTACAAATGTTTGTCCCTCCTACCCAGAAACACAAGAAGAGGACCCACCACCAATTTCATTGGCACCAGTACTGCTGATATCCCACAAGTCTGGATATGGAATCAGACGATGGCCATGGATTCCTGGATCACCCAAGAAGCAATCTGCTAGAAAGGGAATTGATTCCATCTATAGGTGAAAATGGATACTCTTCATACCCTCTTTGATCTCACGGCAGCTCTTGATTTGGAGCTCCATCGGATGGATGTAAGACTATGTTCTTGCATGGTGATTTGTATGAAGACTGTAAATGAAGCTATTCAAACATTAGGAGAGACATGTATGTTCGTGTATGTTCACACAAGTGACATTTAGTGTCAATGTGACATACCCTCATGGGACAGATGTTGAGCATCTTTCGATGACATTAGAACAACCATAGTGGCCAAACTACACAACCCATGTCCAAATATTGCAAACACACACATGTACATGCTCATAGCAATTAATGGTTATGTATCTCCCAAATGTATATCGCAGAGATCCTACCTCTACAGATACTGCCAAGCCTCTACAACGGAGAAATAAATACCTGTAAATTGTGATTTTCGCCGAGTATAAGTGGTTTTTGGTTCACTGCCATGTAAAGTACACATTCTCGACAATTTACAATGCATATACGAGTACTTGAGACAATCAGCTGCACCCGCTCACAATGCTCAATCCGCACTACCTGCCAAAAACAATAATCGCAGAATTCAATGAGCAAAAATATAAATATATAAATGGAACATGGACTTGGAACATGGACTTGCCCACTGTTATAAGTATAGAATAGCTTTTACGGCACACACAAACCATTGAAGGACAGAATGAATTTAGAAGTTTTGTGCAGGTTTTTTCCATATAGCTCCAAAAGTATCCTATATAAGCCATTTAATAATGAGAACAGGGTAATCAAGATCCCTCACTTCAAGAGTAGATTCTTGATGGTTTAGTTGGTCAACGATAGATTCCAAGTGGCTCTAATCTCTGACAAACTTGGGAACATAAAGGTACATCTAGACACAGCTCATAATCTCAACTAGTTACTGTCACGTCTATAACAAACTTTTTCTAGTAAACGTATCTCACAAGAAAGTTTGTCAACCTTTCCACAACATCTCATGCTTCTGTTCTGGAATCTCCAATTTTTGAGAATATTTTGATCTAACCAACAGTCAGTTTTATAACACTCTACAAACTCATCCATAGGAATATGATAAGTTCATCTGTAACTCAAAAATGATTAATCTACTTGCAGGTTCTCATGGTTTAAATGATATTATGGGATACAGGTTCTCATGGTTTCTCAGATGACAAGTCAAGAGATAATGCAATATTTGTATATTAAGGGATTGGGAGTAGAGGTTCTCATTCTGAGATGACAACTCAGCAGGTAACCAATGATACATCATTAAATGGCATATATGTGCGCTATTCAGGACAATGAAGCATGACAAGCCAAATCGATCAGTATCGACTATATCTGGCACACTGGTGCACTGCTAGAGGCATATTTCCAGCCAAAACAAATATAAAGAAAACACAATCTTTTATGTGGACCACTTGTAAGGTCAAATAAAAACTACTGAATAAATGAACGAATAACACCACACATTTTTCTCACCTTTTCCACAGCCCCAAGAACAATGATAGAGTCAGAGCACCCATAAATAGAAGCATACTTAATTGGAGCCAAGACATAAACAGCAGAGTCGTGACAATTGACAACCTGCACAATAATTTGGCATTAAAGAAAAAATGCAATTTACACGCCTATTTCTAAAAGAAAATTTAGTTTCTTATCAAGGAAAATAAAGTTTTAGACAAAAATAACATCAAAGTATTTCACTACAGCTAACTATGTTTGAGACAGGTATTATCTTTGTAAAGTCTTTATCTAATGTCCGCCTCAAAACCAACCTTATATCAATTGCATCTACCTACTCCTATTCCAATCAATCACTACCAATTGAATAAAATCACCATAAAAACAGACAACTTACTTGTCCTTAAAAACTAAATAACTTGAATAGAGAAATTCAAAATGATCCCACCTTGACTGAACCTCGGTTGACGTCTTTCTCATCCTTCAGAATTGAAGCTTTAGATACACCATCAACAAATGTCAAGTCTTCCTTTCCAACATAAAGACCACCTTCAGTTGATGACAATAATGGGATGCCAACACAAGCATCAACCATTGTTACATCATCCACTTCCCTCTCTGGTCCAAATTCTTTACACCTCTGTTGCGGTGCAGCTGACACATGTTCTAACACCCAATCAACAACTACTTGCAAAGTAACTGGAGCAGCAGGCATATCAGGATCAGAATTTGCAAAAAAAGGTGCAGATTGACTGAGAAGCACATTCTCTGTGTCCTTCCCTTCATATTTGAGAAGAAATCCAAGGTGATTGAATTGTTCAAGTGAGATTACCTACCATGCCAGCAAAACACGAGTTCAGTAAGAAATAATGACTAAATTGTTGATGTTTGTGAAGCCAAAAGTTTGAACCAATATGATAGTTATTTAACTGTTTGAAGTTACACAGCTTACTCTATTTGTAAGGGACAATACGGAAGAATAACCAAGAGTATCAGACTTACCTGATCCATCAGATAGGACAACAAGGGCTCAATCCACAAGCAGACTGTTAAAAAATGATGCTTACTACTACATACCTAGAGATAGAGATAAATACCATTATAGAACTTTCATTATCATTAAGATTCTAAATTTTTGCACGTTTCTGAAAATATGTTCCAGAACTAAATTTGACTCTCATATTGTTTTTGAAATGACATTTCAGTACAGTGATGCAGATTTGCATGACTGCACAGGTCAAGGTATTATTGTGAGAAAAGTTGTTAATAGCAGTAGCAGAACAGTTGTTAGAACAAAATAGACACAGCCAAGATGTGAGAAGGCTGTTAGACAGCAGTAGAAAAAATGGTTGCAAAGAGTAGAGACACAGCCAAAGAGTAGAGCTTGTTTGTAAGTAGCAGCAAAAATAAAAGTCTTTACAAAAGAGGCTAGTATAGCCTATTTATACAAAATTGGGGAAAGTGGGTGGAATGGTTGTTTGGTAGTTACGTGACTCTTGCACTACCAAACAGGTACAATAAACTAGGAATAAGAGGGAATATCTTGAAAAAAGTGAAAGAGAGAGAAGGCATTTAAGGAGTTGCAGATTCTAGAGAGAAGAATAGAGGAAGAGAGAGAATGTAAATGAGAGATAATAAAGATGAAAGAGAGTGCAAGTCTGGGGCTGCCACCCTCTAACACCTCCTCAGTTCCAGAACGGTGGGCCAACATTGAGTCGACCGAGGAGCTGATCAATGGCTTGCCTTAGAAGTGGCTTAGTAAATAAATCAGCCACATTTTCTTGAGTAGGACAATATGCCAAGTGGATGACTTGTGATTTCACTAATTCATGAACAAAATTGTAGTGCACTTCAATATGTATTGTTCTACCATGAAATGCTGAGCTATGTGCCAAGGCACGAGCACTTTGGCTGTCAATGAAAACTGCAATAGGAGAGACTTGCAAAACATCAATGTGACAAAATAATTGCATTAACCATAGCAACTCACAAAAGTATCCAAGGAGGCTCGATATTTAGCTTCTATTGATGAAGTAGAAACTGATTTTTGCTTCTTTGATTTTCAAGAAATCAAGCCTAAACCTAACATAAAACAATAGCCAGATATGGACCTTCTAGAATCAACATCTGAGTAGATAACAAGCTCAATGTTGCGTCTAAAAGACAGACCATAGTCGAGTGTGTTGGCCAAGTACCTAAGAACTCGAATAGATGCTTGCCAATGACTTTGTCTCGGAGCACTTGAGAATTGGCTGAGAATACTCAAGCTATAGGACAAATCAAGACTGGTGTAAGTTAAGTGAAGAAGAGACCCAATTAACCGTCTATATTTGGTGATATCTTCAAATATGGGAGAATCATCTTCACGATATAGCTTTGAGTTAGGATCCATCGGACAAGAGAGTGGCCTGCAATTTAACATGCCATAAGTCTCAAGGAGCTGCCTGTGATACCTATGTTGGCTGAGGAAGATACCACCATGTGATTGATAGACCTCCAAACCTATGAAGTAATGGAAAAGTCCTAGATCAATCATTTCGAATGTGGTTTTGAGGTCAACACGGAGCTCCTTGATTTAAGAAGCAAGGGAACTTGTAATTAGAAGGTCATCAACATATAATATGATCAAGCATAGCAGATTTTCTTGGGAAAAGACATAAAGATTGATGTCAACATAATAATGCTTAAACCCGAGTGAGAGAAAGAAGGTATCAATTTTGTCATGCCAAGCTTTGGGAGCTTGCTTTAAGCCATACAAGGCTTTGTGTAACTTGTAGATCATGTTTTTCCGCTCTGAAATCTCGAAACTTGGAGGTTGTTCAACATAAACTTCCTCTGGTCTTGAAAATCCATTTCAGTCCAATGACTTGTCAATGTTGAGGCTGTGGGACCAGCTCCCATGTATGATTCCGCTCAATGGAATCAAGTTCAACTTCCATTGCTGCTTTCCACTTTGGAAGAACAAGGGCCTCTTTTGTTGTTGTGGGTTCTTGTGATTGCACAACAATGCACAGTAAGGCAAAGTTGCATGAGTGAAGAGGCCGTTGTGACCTACGTGTTCTTTTCATGTTGGTCAGAGAACCAAATGTATACTCATGAAGTTCAGCATTGGAGAGATGAGCATCACGAATGGTGGCTTGAAGCCACTTGGGAAGTGGTGGAAGTTGGTGTGTAGAGGGAGGGGAAACAAGTGGAGTTGAGGGAGAGGTTTGAATTGTTGGCAAAGTAAGAGGTTGAGTAGAAGGAGATGGGGGGCTTGACGGTGAGACATCTTCGTCTAAAATAGGAGATTCCAGAGGAGCTGGGATTTCTACCGTGACCTTAGGTGAAATCCTAGAGTCATCCAGCTTAAACTCCACAAAATGAACATCCCTAGAGATGACTAGGGACTTTGATTCTAAATCCCATAACCTGTAGACTTTAGATTGTGTGTTGTAACCAATAAATTTGCATTTCTTGGTTTTAGACTCAAATTTACTCCTTTTATGATCTGAAATGTGAACGTAAGCATCACAACCAAAGACTTTAAAATGAGATACTAAGGGTTTTACACCTGTAAATGCTTCTACAGGGGTCATTGCAGCAACTGCTTTTGTTGGGCAGCATTTGATGATGTAGACTGTTGTGTTGACAACTTCACCCCAAAATGAGAGAGGAAGATTAGATTGAGATAGTATTGTACGAGCCATCTCTTGGATTGTCCAGTTCTTCCTTTCCACAACTCCATTTTATTGAGGAGTATTGGGTGTAGAAAATTGGTGAGCAATGCCTCGTTGAGAACAGAAATGGTGGAAAGCTTGGGAGATAAACTCTCTACCATTGTCGGACTTGATCTTTCGAACTTTCTTTGATGTCTCGTTCTCCACAAGAGCTACCCATTCTTGAAATTTGGTGAAGGCTTGAGATTTTTCTACAAGAAAATAAACCCAAACCTTACAGGAGAAATCATCAATGATAAGCATGAAGTAGCGTGCACCACCAAGAGTAGTGGTTTTCATGGAACCACAATGTTGGGAATAAAGGGCCATCATGCCTTTTATTAGTGTACAGGTGTGAACACACTCATAGCAGATTTTGACTTGTATATATACATATATATAAACCAAAAAAAAGTGGTACACTCTTTGTACCCAAGACAACGTGCATCTCTCTCTCTCCCTTTGTCTCTCACTCGGATTCTCTCCCTCTTTGGTTGACCTAAACCCTAATCCTCGTGTTGCCCTTCAAACTAGTATCAGAGCAAAGCAGAGCAGGTTAGAGCAGGTCACGTTTTTTTTTCTACGGAGCAAGTTTTTGTTTCTGCAGAGCATATCACATTTTTGTCCGTGTACAACAGGAACATCTTGTAGGCTCTGAAAGTGTGGATCAAATTTCTTTTTGCCCATGGGTGTTGTACAATGCATGTACAACAAATATTGCCTCTGAAAATTTATCTGCAGATCTAAACTTTTTTGTTTTTCCAATGTGGCTATATATGGTTGGTTGGTACTTGTTTGTACCTTAGTTCACTTGTGTGAGAGTCTAGGTTTCTGTTTTTTTTTTGCTTAAGTTTTGGTCCTCCTTTTGGGCTAAGAAATCACGATTGGCAGTAGTGATAGTAGCCATCTTATGCACATCAAGAAGCTTGAGGGTGCACATAACTTAGCAGTATGGAAAAAGCAGTGTTACAACATCCTGCTACAAAAGAAACATGCAAAACCTATTAAAGTCAAAGGGGTAAAGCCTACAGATATAGACCATGATTGGCAAGAGATGAACAAGGTTGCATGCTCGACTATTGAGTTGTCAATTTCTGATGCCTTGCTGTTTAATATTGATGGTTTGGACACTGCCTATTCTATATGGACTAGACTAGAGGAACTATATGCCCAAAAGACAGTAGCTTGCAAAGTTTATTGGCTTAAGAAACTTATGGATTTGCGCATGACAGAGGGCACACCCATGTCAACTCACCTGAGTGAGTTCAATTCCATTTTCAGCCAACTGGTTGCCTTGAAATTCATCATTGATGATGAGTTTAAGGCCACGTTTTAACTTTGCACCTTGCCAGAAAGTTGGGATACTTTCAAGACTGCTATGAGCAATTCAAATATGATGCTTCTTTATGCCGATGTAGAGAGTTTTGTACTCATGGAAGAGATGAGTCGGCAAAACAATGCATCCAATAAGTCCTCTAATGCGTTGCATACTAGGGGTAGGTCACAACAGAGAGGCAAATTTGATAGTTATGGGCGTAGTAAATCATGTGGTAAAGATGTAGAATGCCATCATTGTGGTAAAAAGGGTTCAACATGGTTCAACATGGTTCTGCTTTCAGTTTCAGCATGGTTCTACTTTCACACTTCAGCATGTACGGCATGTACCTCAGCTCAAGAAGAGCTTGATTAGCACCGGATAGCTAGATGACAATGGATTTCACACCACCTTTGGTGATGGGAAATGGAAGATTTGTAAGGGATCTAGAGTTATTGCCAAGGGTAGTAAAAGTGATACTTTATATCCTCTCCATGTATCTAGTGTCAGTGACCATGTTGTTACCATAACCGAGCAGCCAAGTGTTTCTTTGTGGCATGGCCGGTTGGGACACATGAGTGAAACTGGTATGAAAGTACTTTCTCGTTTGGGTTACTTGCCTTGTCTTCGTTATGCTGATTTTGAGCATTGTGATCATTGTAGTTATGGTAAACATGTACAAACATCTCATAAAAAGTCTCTTTCGCTGAAATCTTCACCTCGCCGCTCGAGTTAGTACATTCAGATTTATGTCAGATGCTAGGGCTATCATTAGGGGGAAAGAAATACTTAGTCACTTTTGTCGATGATGCTACACGAAAGGCATGGGTTTACCCTATTCGTAGCAAGGATAAAGTGCTTGACAAGTTTCGAACATTCTTGGCATTAGTTGAGAATCAAATTGATAAGACATTTACGGGTCTTCGCTCTAACAATGGTGGGGAATATGTGTCCAAGGCCTTTCAAGCATTTTGTGATAGCAAAGGGATAAAGAGGGAACTCACTGCCCCTTATAATCCACCCCAGAATGGAGTTGCAGAGCGTATGAATCGGACTATTCAAGATAGGGTTCGTACTATGCTGTCTCATGCTACGTTACCCCATGGTTTTTGGGCAGAGGCTGTTATGACAGCTGCTCACTTGATTAATCGGTCACCTAACAGGTCTTTGGGAGGGGGAAAACCTCAAGAAGCTTGGTCAGGCAAGCCACCTTCATATGCTCACTTGAGAGTGTTTGGCTGCAAGGCTTTTGTGCACATTTGTAAAGAAGAACGCAACAAACTTGAGACAAAGTCCTGCAAATGTATTTTCCTAGGATACAGTGACGAGGGTGAAATGAGGTATAGATTGTGGGATCCCGAGAAAAGAAAAATAGTACGCAGCAATGATGTTATCTTCCGGGAAAATCGCATGCATAAACAACCCGAAAAGACCGAGGAAGTATGTAGGGTTGTATTCCGAGAAGAAATACCTTTTAGACAGAAAAATGTGCCAGCTGTACAGCAGCAAACACCTGCTGCAAACTTACCTGCAAATGCAGAAAATGAGGCTGGAAATGATCAGCCAACCTTTGCCAATAATGATGAGCCACCAAATGGGCAGGATCGGCTAGAACAGCAAGTTGAAAATGATGATTTGCAGGCTGAAATGCTGGACAGCAAGTTAAAAATGATGATTTGTAGGCTCAACAGCTACCAAACAATGAACATTGGGTTAGGAGATCGTCTAGAGTTATTAGACAGCCCAACAGATTTGTTCCTGATGCAAACAGTGTGGCTGATTATGTCATGGTGACTGATTGTGGTGAACCGTCTTGCTTCAAGGAAGCAATGGACAGACAGGACAACAAGAAATGGTATAAAGCCATGTTGTCAGAGATGGAATCTCTTGAGAAAAATGACACTTGGGATTTGGTGCAGTTGCCTAAAGGGCAGAAAACACTTCCATGCAAATGGGTTTATAAAATGAAGATCATTTCTGATTCCTCGCCAAAGTACAAAGCAAGATTGGTTGCAAAAGGATACAAGCAGGAATATGGAGTTGATTTTGATGAGATCTTCTCTCCTGTAGTCAAGATGACTGCATTAAGAACCATTTTGGGCTTAGTTGCAGCTGAAGATATGGAGCTCATACAGATGAATGTGAAGACAGCCTTTTTACATGGCGATCTGCATGAAGACATATATATGCAGCAGCCTGAAGATTTTGTGGCTAAAGGCAAAGAGAAGATGGTTTGTAAGCTCAAAAGGAGTTTGTATGGGTTGAAACAAGCATCAAGCGAATGGTATCATAAATTTGATACATTTATGCAGTCTCAAGGTTTTCGTAGAAGTCAAGTGGACCATTGCTTGTACACCAAGAAGGCAGGAGATGGCAGCTTGATTATCTTGGTTTTGTATGTTGATGATATGTTGATTGTTGGCAAGGATATTCATGCCTTGGATTCATTGAAGCATAGCCTTCATGGCAGCTTTGATATGAAGGATCTTGGTGATGTAAATGACATCCTTGGCATGCAAATACTCCGAAACCGGTTGAAAGGGGCATTCCTATCTCAGCAAGAGTATATCGTTTTGTAGTGTTTCAATATGGAGGGGGGGAAAACAATTGGGTTTCCATTGCCTACATATTTGAGACTCAGTGCAAAAGACAGCCCTACATTTGATGATGAGAAGGCTGAAATGGATAAGGTTTCCATATGCCTCAGCCGTTGGCAGTTTGATATATGCGATGGTTGCTACACGCCTGATATTGCTTTTGCAATGGGAGTGTTTAGTAGGTACATGGCAAATCCTAGCAAAAAGCATTGGGAAGCAGTGAAAGGTATTATGAGATACCTCAAAGGCACAAAGGACTTGTGCATTTGCTTTGGAAAGTAGAAGGCATCTGTTGTTGGTTTTATGGATGCGGACTATGTTGGTCACGCGGACTACAGAAAGTCTACTTCTGGGTATGTGGCTTACTTTCACAAGAGGAGCGGTCTCTTGGATCTCCAGGCTACAGAAGTGTGTTGCATTGTCTATTACAGAGGCAGAGTATGTTGCTGCCACTGAGGCATGCAAGGAGGCTTTATGGCTTTCACATCTAGTGAAAGATCTTGGCATTACAAAGTTACCTATTCTTCATTGTGACAATCAGAGTGTTATCATGCTAGCTCGGAATCCCATCTTTCATGCAAAGACGAAGCACATACAGGTGAAGTATCACTTCATCAGAGATGTACTTGACAGCAAGAACATTGAGCTTGTCAAAGTACATACAAATAATAATCCTGCAAATCTTCTCACGAAGGGTCTTCCAGCTGAGCGGTTTGCTCATTGTCGACAGATGATGGGAGTTGGACAGATGTATGTAGTTCAGCTTTGTACATACTTGGACTTAGGTGACTTTCTTTCTTTCTTTTTTCTCCTCACGGAACATTGCCTTTAGGTGGGACATTGTTGGGACTAAAGGGCCATTGTGCCCTTTATTAGTGCACAGGTGTGAACACACTCGTAGCACATTTTGACTTGTATATATATATCTAAAAACCAAAAAAAAGTGGTACACTCTTTGTACCCAAGACAACGTGCATCTCTCTCTCTCCTCCTTTGTCTCTCACTCAGACTCTCTCCCTCTCTGGTTGACCTAAACCCTAATCCTCGTGCTACCCTTCACATAAAGATGGATGTGCACCAACTCCAAGATAGATGTTGCATAGTGAGTGGCTTCATGAGGGAAAGGCTTTGGATGTTGCTTGCCATGAAAACAAGCAACACATGGGGTATTGGGAGTTTTGAAAATAGGTTGACCCTCAACTAGTTGTGAAGAGGAGAGGTTTTGTAGAGAATAGTAGTTGAGGTGACCGAACCTAGCATGCCACAATGTGGGATCTTCTTATGCCACCAAGGCATGAGAGCTTTGAAGAAGATGAAGAAGATGAGATTTGGATTTTCCCAAGGGGCTATGGGAACTTTTCAGGTGATTAAACCCCCGTCTTGTGTGTCACTAGCTACAATTTGTAGGTTGTTGGTGTCAATGACTTCCAAAACTGAGCTATCAAAGTAGACTCCATAACCTTGCTTAGTGATTCGGTAGACTGAAATTAGGTTAGTAGAGATGCGAGGCACATGTAGCACATCTTGAAGAACGCTAGGTTTTGTCATTTGAAGAAGTGTTAAGAAACACATTACCAACACACGAAGCCTCGATGCTTAAGGCATCTCCTATGGAGATTTGGGAGGAACTAGGCTTCACATCATGCAAAATGGATTTGTAATAAGTCATGTGTGTAGTGGCACCACTGTCTACTAACCACTCATCAAGGGTTGAGGTAGTTGTTCCAGCCAATGTGAAGAATATTCCTCAATGCCAAGGGAAACTGTTTCTTTGGCTGAGTGGACCAAGTTTGATTTTGGTGTAGGTTGACTTTCGGTAGAAGAAGATTTCTTGGCATTGTCCCTTTTCTTTTTCCGACAGTTGGGTTGAATGTGACCTTTGTAGCCACAATAATGACAGGTGAGCTCCTTGTAGGTTGGGTTGTTTGACGGTCTTGGATTGGGTTTGTTGTAGGAGTTGCCATTTTCCTTCCACTTGCCTTTACTTTTCGCATGTAGAAGCGTGTCATTGGAAGTTTGTGCACTTTTCTTCCTTGTTGCTCTGTCTTGTAGCATGCCAAGAAATGTATTCATATCAAGTGTGTTGGGAAGAAGAGAAATTGTGTCACAAAAGGCTGAGAATGACTCAAGCAGCTTTATCATTAGACGATGCATAAACTCAACTTCAGTTGACTTGCTTCCCAAAGAAAATAGTTCCTTTTGGAGAGTAACAAATTGCGTTATTTGATCCATGATGTTGGGAGTGTCATGAACCTTGAGATTTGCTAGTTGGCTCTCAATAGCTATCATTTGAGCATGATTAGCTCGATGATACCTCTTTTTGATGGCTGCCCATAGTTCATTGGTTGTCTCTTCATTTGTATCTTGAAATTGACGAGCGATGCTCGGTTTAATATTAAACATGAGGAAAGCATGTCCATGAGAATCCTTATCTAGCCAAGCTTCAATCTCAACGTTAGATGAGCCAGCAACTGATTTGGTTGAAGAGGATGAAGTTACCGGTGGTTTCTTGTCACTACCATTGACTACATTCCATAGACGATGGTATTGTAACAAGGTCTTTATTTACAATTCCCAATCCAAGTAATTGTTCCCATCCAAAATGGACTCTTTGGGGAGTTGGGGAATGGTTGATGAAACAATGGTGGCATGTGAGGCCATGGATATCCTCCTCTTGAGCTACAACTGGACAATTTGCAGCAGCTGTAAGTAGATGCTCAGGGTCTTTCTATTCCTCCCTAGATGCTAAGCGAGGCTCAAAAAGAAAAAAGAAGAGCCTCCTTTGTAGGTTGGGAGGGTGGCTGCTAAGAGAACCTCCTCTATAGGGTTGGGAGGGAGGGATAAAAGAGGATAGGTCTGTGTGCTCTGTGGCGAAAAAAATCAGGTTGAGGATATGGAGACCTCATTGCTTTGATACCATGTGAGAAAAGTTATTAATAGCAGCAGCGGAACAGTTGCTAGAACAAAATAGACACAGCCAAGATGTGAGAAGGCTGTTAGACAGCAGTAGAAAAAATGGTTACAAAGAGTATAGACACAGCCAAAGACTAGAGCTTGTTTGTAAGTAGCAACAAAAATAGAAGTCTTTACAAAAGAGGCTGGTATAGCCTATTAAACTGGGAAAATGGGTGAAATGGTTGTTTGGCAATTAAGTGACTCTTGTACTACCAAACAGGTACAATAAACTAGGAATAAGAGGGAATATCTTGGAAAAAGTGGAAGAGAGAGAAGGCATTTAAAGCGTTGCAAATTCTAGAGAGAGAAGGCATATAAAGAGTTGCAGATTCTAGAGAGAGAAGAATCTACGAAGAGAGAGAATGTAAAAGAGCTAATAAAGATGAAAGAGAGTGTAGGTCTGGAGCTGCCACCCTCCAACATGATATGGATCCAATCTCAACACACAAAGACCCATCTATCACATTATTAGGACAATTGTTGCCATAGATAGTTTAAATCATACTTGTTATTCTATAACAAAGGGAAGGAGTTTTTTTTTTGAAAAAAAATAAATCATACTTGTTATAAAATTGTGAACTCTCTCAACTATTTCTAAAGTTGACATTACTTTTATTATAACACCCTTACATTGAAACTTCCCTCTTTCATTAAGTTTTACTTTGATTGATAATGTCTCATTATTAATGAATAATACAATCTGTGTTCATTAATTATCTAAATTACTACAAGGTATCAAGGTTTGGATGATGTATGAATTCAACCCTACAAATTACCTAATGAAAATTTCTCTTACTCAAGAAGTTCGAAAATGGGCAATCTATCTTGAGGTAAGAGTAACAAATTGAATTCGTTAATCTCTTCATCATACTATAACTATAGTTGTTTAAAATTAAGTGTTTTAATTAATGAAGGCAATGATGAGTATTAACAAAATTTACAATTTATAAACAATTTAAATCCCTGGTTCGAAGGATGAATGTTCCTTGGTTGACAGCCTGGTACTAAGTTTTAGCATTAAAATTTGAGACGAATGGAACACAGGAACATAGCCAAAGAGAAGATTATGTTGGAATCAAATAAGTTTAAGGAATATTGCACGTGCATTATGCAGCTTTCAGTTTGACACACGTTAACAAAATGTCACAGATCTCCCAAGATACATAGAAACAGAATGAATCAAACATGAACTAAAATTCTTATGAGTCAATTCACATAGCACAATGGTGATCCTTCAAAAGAGATCATAGTTATCAATACATACGTGATGCCCCATTTGTCAAAGATCATTGGAGGATACTACAAGAGATGGAATGACTGAAAGCATGAAACGAAGGTTGCCAGTTACCAAAAAAGCCCATAACTAACAGCTCGTATAAAAGGAAGATTGTCAGTTAGCAAAAAGGCCATAACTATTGGCTCGTAAAAAATTAATAACAGGATAATAAAGAAATGTTCTAACGGAAGGCATTGGACACTTCTATGTTCTACGCCACCAGTTCATACACTTAATTTTGCTCCATATGTGCCTAGGTCAAGTAGAAATCACCTAGGTCATTTGGTTATTTCAGAGGGGCTTTTGTGTTCAAACCATTAATAAAGCACGAAGACATACAGCCTATGGCAACAAGGATTTACAACCAGATGTGTCAAGCAGTGATTTTGGAGAATCTCAGGTGGAAGATTCTACCAAAAAAACAAATTCCAATAAAAAATTGGTGCGCAATCAAAGAAGCTCATAATGGCAGATCTACAGTGCGATTCATCACATTCAATAGACAAAATGATAAGCCTCAGCCACTCCCTTTATCCAAGATTAATGCAGCCTTTTCCCAATAGCAACTTCATAGAGGTATCCAAGATATGTAAAGCACCATCCTTTCTCACCATCAGCGCACTTCAATTGTTCGTTGCCACTCCAACTTCAAGGTATAGATCCTATGAATTTTCTTTTCTCTGAGCTAATTTTTTAATCTACTTTTTCTTTTAATCTGATTTAGCCATATCTTTTAACATTGTCATGACTGGATGGAATGGAGTACCAAGAATTACAGTAATATGGATAATTACAACCAGAATTTTTTGGACACTTCCATTACTTATCTTATTGCCAGCTCATTGGCCAAGCAAGTGAGAATAATCCAATATTGTTGCAGTTTATCAAAAGAAAAAGGGATTTCTTCAGTAAAACTAAGGTGACATGTATAAACAGATTATTAAACGTACATCTATTATGCCTGTGCTTTGCAGGCAGAACAGATGAAAATTTTGAAAGAAACATAGGTTTTTGAAAATGAGTTTCTACCTTTGACAAAAGAATACTGGAAGAAAGAAAGAGTCATATCCCACAACAAACATTCTAGGTGTGAGGAGGAAGGGAAGATACTTGCAATGCCAACAACGATTTCCCACTTAAAATGCTTATTGCAAGGAACAACAAAAAACTTTGGATTGGGTTAGAGGATGTGGGCTTGAAATTTTGCACATGAAACTTTTAATTGGTATCTCTGTCAACTTTCCGGCTTGAGTATTCTGCATGTTTTATGTCAAACCCTTTGGGTGGTTCGTGATTTTTCATGTATTAATCCACTTCATGCTTGTGTCATTCTCTAAAATCATGAACTCTTGGAGGAAAGAAGTTAATAATATGGTAGTGGCAAAGCTAAAGACATATATGCCTTGAATGAAAGGGGAAATGCAAACACACTTTCAAACTGCAATGAACATATGGAAGTTATAAACACTGGACTGCAAAATAGACACACATGGCCAAGAATTTATTACATAAAATATTATCTTGAAAAACATAATGGATACTCTAAATTTTTGTAGACACATGAAGAAAACCAGGAACAGAAGATCTGAAGAATATGAGCATTTAAGCTCTTTGCCACAAACTTCCCCTATATACAAGAGGTTTCATTTGATATGAATATATACCACCCTTTAGAAGATTATGAAGGACTCAGGATAAAGATGATGTTGATATTTAACTAACCTGTGTATCCGCATTTTCATCAATTGATGCATCTACCAAAAGAGAGAGAAGAGCATGAAGGTGTCTTTGTACATACGACAGCATGTGTGCTTCCTCATCACCTTGAGCAGGTACATTCTTCTTACCCGTCCTTACCTGTATTAAAACAGGATGCATTGATGATGAATACAATAAATAGTGGTGGGAAATTTGTGAGTTATCAGCTCACATAAATAATTATTGAAGCACAACACCTCTTTCCTTCTTTATCATTACCAAATCTATCAAAAATTTAAAACTTTAAATATTGAACAAATCTATCAAAAATTTAAAACTTTAAATATTGAATAATAGTTTCATCATCAATTCAATAATTGAGGTTGTGATTCCCCAAAGGAGATCCAAATGACTCACTTGGAGGGGTGATAATGTAGAGATCAGTCTATCAAAAGCTGAAGTAGATGGCCACACTTCAGCCACTGATGCTGCTGCAGCTTTATGAGGCCGAATTGGGGGCTTCTTATAGCCCTGAATGTACAGGAACAGAATCAGATCATCCAAGCAGATTACTGGAGCAGGTTTTCCTACGGAAGAAGAAGTCGGGGTGCCTTTCTCAGAAAAAGGAGGAGTGTCTGGAAGCACGGAAGTTAGGGTTTCCAGAACGAGGAGAGCTTCCTCATCCGATAAGTCCAAGATGTGTGCTAATCCATCAGCATCTATGTGATGTGGAGAAAGAGGAAGGTGATGTCCTAATTCTTCTTCCTCTTCTTCTTCTTCTTCTTCTGCTGCTGCTGCTTCAGAGATATCCGAGGAGATGAACTTTGAGCGAATCTCTCTCAGTGCAGTGGTGGGATCGGGAAAGATAAGCATAGGGAGGGGAAGCAAACCATACTCGAACGGCTCTCGTCTCACACGAAGGAGGCTGCTGCTGTTTCTGGTGCGGTTCAAAGGAGGAGGAGGAGGCGATGGCTGCTGCAGCTGCTGCTGGAGATGGAGATGGAGATTAGTGCTACTGCTGCAGATGGTTTCTGCACTCATCTTCTTCTAGGGTCCTTCTGTCGTCATCCACTGAGTACTCCAGGCATGAATCAGAATCAGAATCAGAATCAGAATCAGAATCAGGCGGGGGAGAGGGAGGAGGAGGAGCAAGAAGAAGAAGCTCCAGTGGCATTCAAAAGGGTCATCTACAGTAGAAATGGTGGAGGCGGGAGGAGTGCAGACAGTGGCACGGCCTGATCTAAGGCGCGCGCTCAATCGATCAATCCAGAGGCAGAAGCAGAGACAGAGACAGAGACAGAGAGACAGACTCTGACGCGTTGCAGAGGAGGTCTTCTTCTTCTTCTTCTTCTTCAGTACATATTTGTATGTACACATACATACATACATACATACATACATACATACATACATACATACAACAAAAAACAAAATAGAGAACCCAGAGGAGACTTCTTCTTCTTCTTCTTCTTCTTCAGTACATACATATCTCATATATGTACATTATGTACATAAGTAACAGAGTTTATTTCCTTGACAAGCTTTTTTAGGTTTAGGGTCTTTGATTCTGAATTCTTAGGTATGTACATATGTATGTACGTAAGTGATAGAGAATTTTCTTTGATTCTGATTCTCAATTCTTAGGTATGTACATAAGCGATAGAGAATTTCCTGAGAAGCTTTTTTGAGGTTTAGGGCCTTTGATTCTTATTCTGATTCTGATTCTTAGTATGTACATATGTATGTGTGATGGTCTCTCCGAACACACATACGTATATATGTATGTTATATATGGTCATGTCATTGGTCCTGACAAGTGCCCGCCTAAAAACCACCCATCGGCCTCGTGACGATAGGACCGATCACATTTGCCATCATTTGTTCCCTTCCCTCCCTGCTAGCTCCTCGCCTGCTAGCTCTTCCTAGCTCTCGATCTGGACATGACTTTTGGGTTCCTGGGTTAATGCCCATGAGTCATATTCTATCGAGAAACGGAATCTCAATTACTTGAAGTTTTTGGGGGGCCACGATCCCATAACTTTGTAAAACTTCAATTGACCCACTGTGAGTAGCACGTGTTCTTCTTCAAAAGCATTCATTCATTTGAGACTAGTGTTGAATGTTGAAGTTGATGTTGCACAATATTGAGGACCTATCAGTGAGTCTAGAAAACAATACAAGTTGCAAGCAAGATAGAGTTGTGCACTTACACAAGATTCAAGAAGATAAAACGATCAATGGCACACACACACACACACACACACACACAGATGTTTAAGCTCAAAGAGAGTATGTTATATTAGTCGTCGTTGTTTCTTTACAAGGTCAGTTACCCACTTATATAGTTAGGTTAACAGTGTGTTCACGCTAGAGATACAAGGTGGGCGAAGTGGGACATTTATCCCAACAAACTCTCCTGTAAAAGGACTACTTTGTCTACATACAGTGATATGGGGTTATCTCCCCTATAAGCTTAAATTACAACTTAAATTTAAACTGTAGTGTATGTTACAAGCTAATCAGTTGGTGGCCGACTCAACAGAGGTAAAGTCGGCTCTAGCTGATCGGTTGCTTGCCGAGTCGGCTGATGTTCGAATTGGATAGTAGTCGATTCGACTTTTGGTCTCTAGGCAGTCAGCTCCCCATGTATGCTGGTTCTCGTGCTCTCCAATGGATTGTCGATTGGTTTTCAGTTCCATTCGTCCCTCAATCATCTCTTATCCTTTTGGTTTCCTCACACTCAGTTGTGTCTACAGCCTTCAAGTTGTTTGGCTCCTTCGACTTCACCTTTTTTACTTGTCCAGTTGTGTCATTCTTTGACTTACCTTCTGCTCCTCATTCGGCTCTTCTTTGCTCACTCGCTTGTTGCAGTCCCATATGTCCTCTTAGTGTGTCGAAGCATTTATCTAGGAGTGGCTTTGTTAGACCGTCGGTGATGTTCAACTCAGTATCCACCTTTCGAACTTCGAACTTCTTGTTAGTGACAAGCTTCCAAATATGATGCTACCTCACCTCGATGTGCTTCGTCTTAGCATGATATACCGGATTCCGGATGAGGTGTATTGCGCTTCAATAGTCACAATAGAGGATTTGCGCTTGATGGTCAATTCGGGTTTTTGCCGAAAAATCGATCGACAACCGGTGCAACCAGATTGCTTCCTTTGATGCCTCTGACACGGCTATGTACTTAGCCTCTGTGGTCGACATGCTCGTGCACTCTTGCAATTTTGACCTCCATGATATGGCGCCACTGCCATAAGTGAATATATGGCCTAATGTCAACTTCTTATTGTCAGGATTGCTGGAGTTGGTGAAGCCTTCGACTTCGGTCGGATTGTCCAATCCAAATGTCAATTGCAGATCTTCGGTTCCTCATAGGTACCTGAAGATGTTCTTCACAACTTCCCAATGCTTCCGTCGGGATTGGACATGTGAAGATTGACAAACCCTATGGCATATGCAAGGTTGGGTCGGGTCGCCACCATTGTGTATGTTAGACTTCCTATTGTCTTAATATAATTATTATAACATGTACGATGTATAGTTATAATAATTATATTATTGTTTGTTAGAAGATATTTAGCGTATTCTAGAACATTCTAGAATACTCCATAAGAACCTCTAAATAGGTGTTTACTCATTCATCAAAACTCATTTGGTTCAACACCAGTCTTTAGCCCCTTAGCCTACCTTTTGTAATTCTTCTTCTCTTATAATATAAACTCATTTCCATTTCTAGTCTCTCTCTCTCTCTCTCTCTCTCTCTTTGGTAAAATCACACAATTATATTAATTGCATGTAAAAAAATCCCCTATTACAATTTGTTAGTCATCTTTACATACATAGAGAGATACATATTCATAACATTACCATGAATATGGACCTCTCAACATCCCCTAATTGTTCTAATTAGTAAAAGCATATTCAATCATGAAGAGAAACAAGTATGTAAGTTAGTTGGACATCACATTCGTCATTTGGTCTCTCTCTACATCCTATCTTCACCTCTTTCTATTTTCTCTTTCTCTCATGCTCACAAGTCACGATAGTTTGAACCGAATCCTTTCTTCTCTTCCTCTTCCAGGAACCCTAGCAAACTTTCTTCTTTTTTCTTCATTCTTTTCCCCGATCCACATAAGTTATGGAGTCCATAAGCAAGCAAGAATATACGTGTGTCCTTTCTGAGCTCGACATGCTCACAACTAAGTTTGTGGCATTAGAGCAAGAAAATGAAAGGCTACTCGGGGACCTACAACAATTGAGTACCGAGAAAGCTCACCAATATGAAGAGTTATCAAATGGGTTCACCAACTTGAGGCTACTATATTGACATTACGAGAACAAGCGGTGGGGGTTCAGAACCCCCCTAGAGAACCAAAGATTAACCTCCCTACCAAATTTGATAGTACAAGATCTTTGTTTCAAGGCTTTTTGAATCAAGTATGCTTGGTGATTCAATTACATCCCAATCGGTACCCAACTGAAGTTGCTCGTGTAGGATTAGTCGGAACCTTGCTAAGTGGTACAACATTAGCATGGTTTGCACCACTTCTCGAGAAGAAATCACCGTTGTTGGAGGAATTTTGTTACTCCTCCTAGAGAAAACACCTTCAGTTACCCCTCTCGAGTAATCAGATCAAGGTATTGTGGTGCGAAGGAGAGTTGAGGTCACGACACCCTACCGAGACCGTTAGCCGAGCCATTATGGGGTATATGACTTCCTAGTGCTTGTGATTGTTATTCAGGTTGTCCCACTTGGATGGAATTATGACCGCCGAGATAAGAAGGATATGTTGCGGGATCGGCTACAATAAATCCTTAGATATGTATTTTACACAAATTGAACTTATATATACCTACATATATATATAAGAATAAAGAGACTGAACACTGAAGTTGCCCACAAAATATATTCGCTTAAAGTGTACACACACAGATACAAGTACCGAATACTCTCGGTAGACCACCCATAGTCTATCCCTGTATTTCTGGCCTAGTTCTCCATCTTCATGTTCTCTACTACTCGATATATATAATTCTTGTGCTCAGTGTTTTCCCATTGTTCTTCCTAAATGTTCGGCTCCCTTTGTTTGGTTGCTAGTGCTTGGACTTCCTTGATTCGTTTCACACATTGTCCCACTTGTCCCACCGATAACACCTGGCACATCCGTGGGACAGTGCCTTGCACGTTGAACCCAAACTCGATGTTAATCATGGGCTGGACTTAGCCACAAACACAGGGTGTCCGTACCGGAACACTTCTCCAAAGGGGTGGTTAGGATATGGATGTTAACCAGTGTTTATCCGATTCCAATCCGACTATTCCCGGATACCTTCCGGATTACTTAATGCGCAACCGATTACTTCTACCATGCGTAAGATTAATAGTAAAGGGCAGAACGACAAGTACACAGACACAATATAATTAAGAACAATCGCTAATCTTGTATTACTTCCGTTAATCATTTACATTGATTCCGGATCCTTTTATAGGCATCCGATAGGGATTACAAAACGGTGCTTACCGGTTATCAACTATCAATCGGTGCAGATCTGGATCGGTACAACTATCTGGATCCGTCTGTTCCTATAATATTACTTAACTAATAATTATGCTACTACTTATATTATTATACTCCGACTCGTGCCCATCCACATTACTCGTCCGGAACATACTCTAGACCAACACATGGCACGCCCGTGGGACAATGCATTGCATGTCGAACCAACGGGTTAGCTCCTTTAGTCTTCATCGAGTATGTCCAGTATACTCTGATCCAAGGGCTCGAGCGGTTCTTCTTCCATCATCTATTGTTGTTGCTCTGGTTGTTGCTGTTGAGACGGTTGTTGCTCCCGTTGTTGAGACAATTGTTGCTCTAGTCTGGCGCCCTTTGTCTTTTCTGTTCTAGCTCCTTCTGTCTGCTCCATCCCGGTGCTTTCCATCTACTGATCTGACTGCGACTCTGGCTGTTGGGGCCTTGCCTCCACCAGCTATTCCTCATCACTAATGTTGATTTGCTCCGCCCGCCGTGCAAATTCTTTCCTCCGACGCTCCCGCTCATATCCTTCCAACTACATTTGCACATCGAGTTGGTCATTTTCAAGTCCATTGACGAGCTTCCGAACCTCCTCTATCTATGTGTCGACCAAGGCATAAAAATCCTCTGCCAATTCCTCTTGGATGGTGACTATGCTTCCCTCATCCATCTTATAGAATTTGTCCTCGTCCTTCTTCCGGTTTGTCGCATCCGCTCGGAGCAGTTGGAGTTCCGCCACTTGTTTTGACCATTGATGTCAAACTACCACTGAACTATGGACTATTCTTGTTTTAATCCGGTCTCTCCATGTTCCTACCAACATCCGGATTCTTCCAATGCCCATTTTGACTTTGTCTTCCATGGCCGCCTTTTCGTTCTTTAGCTGTTTGATGAGGTCTATCGGTGTTGTTGCTTGCACTTCTTACTCCATTATTTTGGTTTTGTAGGTTATCTGTACCCTGTCCAAAACCACCTTTGCTCATTCCACCTCCTCGTAGTGCTTTGACACAATCCCCGTGCATTCTTTCGCAGCTTCCTCAAGCACCCTTGTCATTGCCTCAGCCATCATCCGTCCCTGGTCCGTCAGCGCCTCCGTTTTCTCTTTCAACTCTGTCCCGACTACCTTGAGCTTCTCTTGCTACCGGTCATAATCCGACCCCGGCTTCTTATGTTCTGCCTCGAGCTGCTTATGGTCCCGTTACAACTTCTCGAAGTCCTTTGTTCTCCACTTTAGACTTTATCCTTCTGTTGTCAGACCTCCTCCTTCAGCCTTTCGATCTCTGTTTCCGCCATTCCCTGCAACTTATCCTTCTCTTGCAGTAGGCTATGCTTCTCATCCTTTAGCCGATCATAACTCCCTTGAATCTTCCGGAGACTCTCTTCGGTTCTCCCCTTCTCCTCCTCGGTTGTCTTCCTTAGTTCTCTCTCTTAATGCCTCCTGAGCGGCCAATTTGTCTTTGCGTTTGCATTTCTTTCTCCCACTCATGTTCTTTTACCGGGGTTGTGATCGCCTCTGACTCTGCTTCTTTTTCCGGAGCTTTCTTCTATATATTTTTCAGTTCTACTGGCTTTATTTCTGTATTGGTGCCCTAGCCCATGTGTGCCATGATTTTAACCAATTCCTTGGTCCTAGCTAACTCCTCCTCTAAACTTCAGATTTGGTTCCAGGCCTTTTTTAATTCCTCGATTGCTGATAACAACCGTTCGGCCTGCTTTGGCTCCTGCCTTTGTTCTGCATCCATGCGGTCAGCCACACCGGAAACCTGCTTTTCGAGCCGCTCCAACCATTGCCCGCAGGTTTTGTGTTGTGTGAGTGTAGCGAATTGCTGCACTGGCTCCGACATCCATCCTTGCTCCTCTTCGAACCTCGGTGTAACCCATTCTTCTTGTTCTGGTGTTCGTTTTGGTCGGTGCTCTTCATTCTAGAGTTGCGTCTGAAGACCGGTGAAGTATGTCATTCCTTCTCCGGTTCATGTTGAACCGTGCTCACCACTTCTGGCCTTTCTGTTGTCTTTGCCTCTGGTCTTGGCTCCACTGTTGAGCGGGAAATCAGTGTACTTTCCTTTCACGGACTCGATCCTTCCCCATGTTGCTCATGTTCGCGTTGTTGCCTCAACCGACGTTGAAGGGTTTCTTCTTCTTCCTCCTCTTCCACAGTTTCCTGGTGGGCCTTTGGCACCGGTTCTAGATGTTCCCTAACATGTCAGTGCAACTTTATCTTAATTGGTTTTGTTGTTTTCTCCATAACTTTCTCCACCGTTGCTTCTCTCTGGGGCTCCGGAACTGCTTCTATCCGTTGGGAATCGGGATGCTTCCCTGACTGTCCATCTGGGGTTTATGTTTGGCCAGGAGCTACTGTCGTTTGGATGCTTGGTTTGGTGTTGTGACCTGCCGTGCCCGTTTCTTTGGTTTGATGGCACTTGTCGATGAAAATAGCATAGTAAGCCACTGTGCTAATCCGACCCTAGCTTTCTTGCCATCCATCACGGCCGCAATCGCCGTTCATAAGGAATCATCCACTATTACCGACCAATCCACTTTTAGGCCTTCAAATGTTGTGATAATGAATCCAGCCCTATTCTTGGGCATGACGAGTGGCCGGGGATGAACAAATCTGTACTCGAGCAGCACCCGAGCCACTTCTCGGAATAGGGGGGTTTCACCGCCATGTGTCTGGTATGCCTTGCTTGCGATCAAGAACTCCCCAAAGTATTCTGTCAGTATTTGGGTGGAGGGGTTCTCGATGGAGTACAGGCCTCCAGAAGGTAGTTCTATGGCCGCCTGCATTGTGCCTTCGTAGAGTTCGTCCAATCTATTGTAGCTACGACCTTCTTCGGTTCTTCATGCCGTGGTGCTTCTGCTACTCGGAGAAGTCCTTGATGACCTAGTCCCTTGCTTCTTTTGAGAGCGCCATGGGTTATGTGCTTTCTTCATCGAGATCATTCTGGTGGTTGAGTGCCTGTGTTTTTTCGGAAGTCAGTGCGTTATGTGCTCATAAGATCTTTCTTTCACGAAATGAGACTCCCTCGTGTGTACGTCGTATACCACCTCTTCTTAATTATCGCACATGCACGTCGTATACCATAATAACATGATCATGCCATGTGGCGCACTTAAAATAGGATGACGTCACTCCCTTCCACTCGCCTTTTCATTATGACCATTCAATATCTCGAATCTCTCTTCTTCTTCTTCTTTTTTCCCATTCCACTACAACTTAGATTCCTGTTGTTCCGAGTGTCATCCAACACTTTCCTATTTACCGGTGTCATGGAGAAAACCGTCAATAGTGAGAAATCGGAGAATGTTGGAAGGATCGTCAAGGTGCACCGTGTGCACCCACCCTTGTACAGAATTAGCATAGGGGCTAGGGGTTACCTTTGTGGCGCCGAATAGGCAATAACGTTGGGACAGAGGATCCCTTGTAATATGGGATTTATCCCACATTGTAACGTCTCTCCCTCCTTGGGCTATAAAAGGAAGGGAGGGGTCTCTTATATGGGGTTGCCCATTTTGTGTTAGGGGGTATACCGTTAGATTAGGGTTAGACGGTTTTAACTTGGAAGTTTCTTTTCTTCTCCTTCTTCCTCGTCGTGAGGGTTGAGAGTTCATTTTTGTTTAGGGTTTGCTTCTACTCGGTCTCCTGTGCAAGACCTTGCTCAGCGTGATGAGCCCACGAGTTCCCCGATTAACGGCGTGGCAGCAGACTGCGGCTGTAACCTACCTTGGTCCGGCTCAAAGCCGGGTTGTAGCACTTCACTTGTAATATACATACTCATATCTATTTGTACATGTTGGCGTATTTGGTGGTGTCAGGAGCACAACCCCTTGCTTCTTGTGCATAAGAGTCAGTGTCGCACGCATGCTCTCTCTCTTCTCTCTCTTCTCTCTCTCTCTCTCTCTCTTGTGTTCAGTTGCATCCGGGTCATGCCCGGTGTCAGTTTTCTTGGCATCCCTTTTCTCCCTCATCCGAGACCCCCGTGGTCCCGCCCCTTCCACACGCACGCGCATAATAACGCGACACCGGCTCTAGTGTTGTCGGGGTTGCGCCGATAATTTCTTCTTCGGCTACCACTTCTCCGATTGCCTGGTCCTTGCGCTCCTCCGATTCCTTGAATGGTTGCCGGAATCTATTTACCCATTTCTCGAGGAGCTCCCTTGCCAACGTACCAAGCTGATAGGACCCTTTAAACTCCCGTGTGATCCAGAATGGTCCAGTCAATCGGAACCTCAGCTTCCTCGGCATGTTTCCCATCCGGGTCTGGAATACCAATACCGGTTTCCCGATTCAGAAGTCCTTCTCGTTGCCCTTCCGGTGTCGTGTCAACGAATGCCTTTTGTTGTTCCAGCTCTAGCTACATCAAGCCCAGTATCCGGTGTTCTTCCAATTCACATAATGTTTCTAACTGTATTTGTTCCGACTCTTTCTCACTCAACCGTTCCCGTACTTGTATCCATAGACTGGGAATCTGGAATTCCATCGGCATGACCGCTTCCAATCCGAAAGCCAGTTGGAACGGTGTCGACCTGATACTCATTTTGTATGTTGTCTGGTATGCCCACGATGCACTGTGCAATTTCGTATCCCAATCCGTCCGGTTTTTGTTTACAATCTTCCAAAGGATATTTTGAAGTGTTTTATTCATTCATTTGGCTAGTTCATTCGCTTGTGGGTAGTATGGTGTGCTTCTTTTTTGGACCACTGCATAGAATGTCATCAAGATTTCCACCACTTGTGTTATGAAGTGCCCACCTTGGTCGCTGATAAGCTCAATCGGGCAACCATACTGGCACTAGATGTACTCATACAAGAACTTCGCCGTGGATGCCACGGTGTTATCCCGAAGTGCCTTTGTTTCGACCCACTTGGTACAATAATCCGTGGCTACGATAATGTTCCGGTTTCCGGTACGCATTGTCGGTGTCTTGAATGGTCCGACAAAATCCAGGCCCCACTTTTGGAATGGTTCCAACGGCATCACCGATTGATGTGGCATTCACGCCCGTTGTGTTGGTTGCCCCATCCTTTGGCATAGATCACATTCCTTGCATTACTTTATTGCATCTTTGAGGGTGATTGGCCACTATAATCCGCTCCCAATCCGCTACGTTATATCTTTCAGGTTGTTGCGTCTCCGACATAGTGTCCTCTGGAAATCTCGTAGTGTGCCTCACATAATACCGCGCCCTTATCGTCACTCCGGACCGCTTGTCGCCAAATCCCATCGGCTCCCTTGTGGTACAGGCTGTCCTACAACAAACAAAAATGTCAGCTCTACACTGCCAGCCGTTTCCGCTCATCCCGATTCAACTCTTCCGATGGTAAGCCGATACTCAGAAATTGATGCATATTGGTCATCCACTTATCTTCGTCGGTCTTCGTTTGGGTTTACGTTGTCGTGATGTTTCTAACACATAGTATGAAACCACCCACGAAAAGAAGTAAAATAGTAGTTCAAATAAACTAGTATTGTGAAGTCAACTTTATTGGTAGAAAAAATACTTTTTCATTTTCCAAAGATAATTCCTTATAAATAAATGGTCAAAGGATTGAACCTTACAATAAATAATGATGAATATTAAGTTAGAGGCGGTTTTCAAAAGTAGACAAGAGTAGGGAAAAAGATGGAGAGAAAAAAAACACACGTGGATATGAGCACAGTAGAGACAAAAGCTCATAATTTCCTCATCAAATGTCCAAATTAGAAAAGAAAAGATGCATAAGAAAGCTAACCCAAAGAGCTCTCCAAGAATATCTTGCATGTGAAATTTGGGGCTAGAAAACAAAAATAGTGAGGAAAAGAAAAGTCGACTCATATAGACAAGCTGTTTTTTAGGGGAAAATGGCAAGCAATCCTAAACCTATAAATAAGAGCCTATTCTAGTGAAGAAGGGGAGGAGGGAGAAGGAACGTGGAAGCTCTACTCAATTGGAAAGTGGAAGAAGAAGGATCAACAACATCGAGAGGCATCATCAACAAAGAAACTCCTTCTATACGCCACTCTCTTCTTTCCTCTACCTCTCTTCCCCCATTAATTTATAAACAATCCTTCATATTCGCATCCAACCCATTGTAACATGATTCTTATATTATAAAAGAATCTATTATATTGATATAAACTAATGTTTTCTTTCATCTACTTGTCTTATGTGTAAATCTTGAATGTGCTTATTTGTTATCGTCATTTGTGCTTATTTGTTTGTGTGTCTTGTGACAAGGGAGCGTTTCGGGCTTGCCCATGCACATCTCCTTTCACAAAGGCATTCAAACGTAAATGTCTTATATGTTATCATTGTTTGTGCTTATTTGCTTGTGTGTCTTGTGACAAGGGAGTGTTTCGGGCTTGCCCATGCACCTCTCCTTTCACAAAGGCATTCAAACATACGTGCCTTGCGTGTTAGTGTAAATCTTGCTTGTGTGTTCGTGCGACTTGTGGCAAGGGAGCATTTGGGCTTGCCCATGCACCTCTCCTTTCACAAAGGCGTTCGAAATCGTGTCTCCCGTGTGTAAACCTTTCTTGTGTGTTCGTGCGACTTGTGGCAAGGGAGCGTTTGAGCTTGCCCATGCACCTCTCCTTTCACAAAGGCGTTCGAAATCGTGTCTCCCGTGTGTAAACCTTTCTTGTGTGTTCGTGCGACTTGTGGCAAAGGAGCGTTTGAGCTTGCCCATGCACCTCTCCTTTCACAAAGGCGTTCGAAATTGTGCCTCCCGTATGTAAACCTTTCTTGTGTGTTCGTGCGACTTGTGGCAAAGGAGCGTCCGGACTTGCCCATGCACCTCTCCTTTCACAAAGGCGTTCAAAATTGTTTCTCCCGTGTGTGAACCTTGCTTGTGTGTTCTTGCGACTTGTGGCAAGGGAGCGTTCGGGCTTGCCCATGCACCTCTCCTTTCACAAAGGCATTCGAAATTGTTTCTCCCGTGTGTAAACCTTGCTTGTGTGTTCATGCGACTTGTGGAAAGGGAGCGTTCGGGCTTGCCCATGCACCTCTCCTTTCACAAAGGCATTCGAAATTGTCTCTCGTGTATAAACCTTGCTTGTGTGTTCGCATGTTTTGTAACAAGGGAGCGTTCGGGCTTGCCCATGCACCTCTCTTTTCACAAAGGCATTCGAAACTCTGTCTCTCATGTGTGTAAGTAAGCCTTTTCCTTGCGTGTCCATGTGTAAGCCTTCCTCACGTGCCTTCGTTCGCCTTGTGACTAGGGGTTGATTCGGGCTTGCCCATGCACCTCTCCTTTTCACAAACACGTTTGAATACTCGTGCCTTGTTTGTGTAAGTCTTCCTTGTGTTGTGTGTGTAAGCCCTATTTCCTTCCCGTCCATAACCCTGGCAGTTCCGCCTCACGATCCACACATAGTGACGGATTTTCACAACATAATAAAGTGGTGAACCCGACGTGAAGAGGTGGTAGGAAGGATCAAGTGCTTGCAATAAAGATTAGAAGATGGCTTCTTCGTCAAACACCCAAGCTGATTAAGTGACAAAGTTGGTGGCTATTGTCGAGCATATGATGAGAGCTCAAGATAATGATGCAAGCTTAGACAAGGCTATCGACTGAACCGTTGAGATAGCGGGCCAATTTGGTGGAAGAAACATTACGGATTTTCTCGCTACATACAAGATGGAGATGCAACAATGTGATGTCATTGAAGAGACACAAATATCAAGCTTCAAGTGTGTCGTAGCTATTGGGTTACAAGGTCGTATAAGGAAGATTCATGTTAGGAAACAGGTCCCTTCGGATGGGAAGTGAGAAGAACAATGTTGATGAGCAACTCGGCCGAGGCCGAATCCGGATGTGGAGTACCCGACAACGGAAGACCCGGTGAGAACCGGATGTGGAGTACCCGGCAACAGAAGACCCGGTGAGAACCGGATGACGAGTACCCAGCAAGGAAGACCCGGTGAGAACCGGATGTTGCAAGCCCGGTGAGAACCTCTCATCGGATGGAAGGGACATATATGTAAATATGTTCCAGAGAGCCCATTGGGGCTATATTTGTAAATAGCCCGAAAGTCATATTAGTATAAATATGACCTAGGGCAAACTTAATAGTGAGGATGATAGAGTTATTGGTGTAACCTTTGTATAGTGCATAAGAGAGAGAGAGAGAGAGAGAGAGAGAGAGAGAGAGAGAGGGAGAGAGGGAGAGAGAGAGAGAGAGAGCGATATACAGAGATTGTGTCTCTGTTGTAACCGCCGCTAGGCGAAGATTGTGAGCAAGAGGTCGTTGCCTCTGTGCTCTCTGTTGTATTACTTTACAGAGTGATAGTTTGGAGTCTGTGGACTCCCGTGGTTTTTCCCTCTCAGGGTTTTCCACATTAATATCCTGTGTATTCTCTTTCTGTTTTGTGTACTTACTGTTGGGATTTTCGGTCCCTCCGGATGGGATGTCCGGAGATGAATGACGGCAAGCCCGGTTGCGGTTACGGAGCCGGATGACGAATGTACCCGGAGAGAGATCCGGATGACGGCAAGCCCGGTTCCGGTTACGGAGCCGGATGATGATGAAGACCCCGGTTACGGAGCCGGATGATGAATGTACCCGGAGAGAGATCCGGATGTGGGGACATATCTGTGAATATGTTTTCCAAGAGCCCTTGCGGCTATATTTGTAAAAAGCCCGAAAGTCATATGTGTATAAATATGACTTAGGGCAAACAGTTTAACTGTTGTTGCTCATTTTATGCAAAGTGAGAGCAGCCGAGAGAGAGAGAGAGAGAGAGAGAGACGAAGAGGTCGTTGCCTCTGTGTATTGCCGCCGCCTGTGGCGAAGACAGTGAGCTCAAGGTTGTTGCCTTGTAGCTTCACCAGTGTACATCCCTGTTCATAGTGATAGTTTGGAGTTTGAGGACTCCCGTGGTTTTTTCCCATTTAGGGTTTTCCACGCAAAACATCCAGCGTACCTTTCTCTCTATTGTTTTGTGCATTTTGTATTTCCTGTTTTCTGTGAGTTGATCCTATTCCTCGGTTGTGTTCGAGCATTGTTTTCATCAAACTGGTATCAGAGCGAACTGCTGCAGAAAATGGAAAGCGGCGGCAGCGGGCAGCCGGGAATGATGGTGCTGAATGCACAGAATTACGCCGACTGGAAGATCAAGATGGAGGATCTTCTGATTGTTCGGGACCTGTACGAACCGATTGACAGGTCGGAAATACCGAAGGGAGTACTTGAGTCGGAGTGGAAGCTCCTGAACCGGAAAGCCGTAGCGACGATCCGACAATATGTCGATGTAAGCGTCCTACAACATGTGGCGAATGACACCAACGCATATGAGATGTGGAAGAAGCTGTCGGGCCTCTACGAGAGGAAGAATGCGTTGAACCGGACCTCCCTGATGAGGAAGATTGTGAATCTCAAGTACCGGGACGGCGAGAGTATGGTAGAACACGTAAGCACGTTCATGGGATTCGTGAACCAGCTTGCGGCGATCAAGTTCCCGTTGGAGGATGCAATGCAAGCCATCATCCTGATGTGTACATTGCCGGACAGCTGGGAGAACTTGGTGGTGACTCTCAGCACCTCATGCACGGAAGATAACTTGTCCCTACAAACGGTAAAGACAAGTATTTTGAACGAAGAAGCGCGTCGGAGAGATAAAGAACCGGCCTCCGACTCGAAGGCGCTGCTTACCGAATCGGAACGGGGAAGACACTGGAACCGGAGTCCGCAAAGACGGGAGAAGTCGGGGACCCGGTCGCAGTCAAGAGGAAGGCCAACGTGCTTCCACTGTGGGAAGCCGGGGCACTTCCGGAAGAATTGTCGGCATTACCGAAAAGATAACGGAGCCGTCGACACCGATTCGAAGAAGTCACCGGAGATAAACGGTGCATACCGGGGAGCCACGGACCGGAGAGGTCCGGATCGGCGAGGGCAGGACCGGAAAGGAACGATGGCACTCGCGGCAAGTGAAGAAGAGATAATGCTCATTACCGAAGAGAGGGAGCTGAACCTTGCCGGTGAAGAGATGACCTGGGTGGTCGATTCCGGAGCGTCGTTCCACCTGACCCCGGAGAAGAAATACTTCTCATCCTACACAGCCGGTGAGCACGGCTGTGTCCGGATGGGAAATGAAGGTACGTGCCGGATAGCCGGCATAGGAGACGTGTGGCTGTTGACATCAACCGGATGCAAGATGCTGTTGAAGGATGTGCGACACGTTCCGGAGGTCCGATTGAACCTGATCTCGGCCGGGAGGCTAGATGATGAAGGCTACACGGGTAGCATCCGGAACGGTGTCATGAAGTTCAGCAAAGGGAGCCTGATAGTGGCTCGGGCCCGGAAAGTCAACACTCTATACCTGATGAATGCCCGATTATGTCCGGAAGAGCTGAATGTGGCAGCCGACACTGCCGGTGAGCTGTGGCACAAGAGACTGTGCCACATGAGCGAGAAGGGGATGAAGAGGCTTGCAGAAGACAACCTCATTCCAGTGAAGCATGTGCATCTGGAGAAGTGCACCGATTGCCTGGCCGGTAAACAGAACCGAACCTCCTTCCACTCAAGGCCACCGACGAGACGTAGCGCACCATTGGAGTTGGTGCACACTGATGTGCGTCAGGTAGAAACGAAGTCACATGGCGGAGCCCAGTACTTCGCGACTTTCATTGATGATCACAGCCGGAAGCTGTGGACGGCGCCGTTGAAGACAAAGGACCAAGTGTTGCCCGTCTTCAAAGAACTCCACGCGAGAGTGGAAAGGGAATCCGGCAAGAAGCTGAAAGCGATACGAGCGGATAACGGAGGGGAATACCGGGGGCAGTTCCAGGAGTACTGTCGCTCGAAGGGAATCCGGCTCGAGTTTACTGTGCCGAAGACGCCGGAACTGAACGGGCTGGCCGAGAGGATGAACCGGACCATAATGGAGAGGGTCCGGAGTATGCTGGCGCATGCGAAACTACCCAAGGGATTTTGGGCTGAGGCAATGTCGACGGCGACGTATGTGATAAATAGATCACCCTCAGTACCTTTGGACGGAGACACGCCGCAGAAAGTGTGGACCGGTAAGGAAGTGTCCTACCGGCATCTGAAGGTGTTCGGGTGTCTCACATACGTGCATGTGGCAAAGGACCGGAGAGGAAAGTTAGATCCAAAGACCCGGCCATGCATATTCCTCGGTTACGGCGACGACGAGTTCGGCTACCGAGTATGGGACCCGGTCGACAAGAAGATATTCAGGAGTCGAGACATCATCTTCATGGAGGACAAGACACTTGCCGACTGGGAGTCGGAGAAGAAGATGAAGAGCTCCAAGTCGACCGGTGAGGATCAACTCTACGAGGAGCAGTTCCGACCGGCAAGAGACCGGTTAGCACTCGAGGATCCGGCCGAGACGGTGAAGAAACAGAACCGGCCGAAGAAGATGAAAATGACACCGGAACCGGCCCCGATCCCGAAATGGATTCGGATGAAGAAGAATCGGAAGAACAGGTTACCGAAGCTCCGGAACGGAGATATCCTCTAAGAGAGAGAAGGGCCCCCCGGAGATTTCCGGAACCAGAGCACGTGCTGCTGACCGACGAAGGGGAGCCGGAGAGCTTTGAAGAAGCAAAGCATGACACCCAGAGCCGCAGGTGGTTGAGTGCCATGCAGGACGAGATGGATTCCCTGCATGAGAACCACACATATGAACTTGTGGAGATGCCGAAAGGAAAGCGGGCACTTCGAAACAAGTGGGTGTTCAAGCTGAAACCGGGAGATGCCGGAAACCCCCCGAGATACAAAGCCAGGATCGTGGTGAAGGGGTTCCAGCAGAAGAAGGGCGTCGACTTCGACGAGATATTTGCCCCGGTAGTGAAGATGACCTCCATCCGGACGGTGCTGAGCATAGCGGCAAGCATGGACCTCGAGGTAGAACAGATGGACGTGAAGACGGCATTCCTTCACGGTGACCTCGAGGAAGAGATCTACATGCAGCAACCGGATGGATTCGAGAAGAAAGGGAAGGAGCACCTGGTATGCCGGTTGAAGAAGAGCCTTTACGGACTGAAGCAGGCTCCCCGGCAATGGTACCGGAAGTTCGACTCCTTCATGACCGACGAAGGGTACAACAAAACGCAGTCCGATCACTGCGTGTTTGTGAAGAAGTTCGAAGGAGGAGACTCTCTAATACTCCTCCTGTACGTGGACGACATGTTGATCGTCGGACGGGACCAGGTCAAGATACGGATGCTGAAGAAGGCTCTTCACCGAACCTTCTCAATGAAGGACTTGGGTCCGGCGAGACAAATACTAGGGATGCACATCATCCGGGACCGGAGCAAGAAGCAGTTGTGGCTATCACAAGAGAAGTACGTGACAAAGGTGCTTCAACGGTTCAACATGTCGGAAGCAAGGCCGGTCGGATCAACTCTCCCGGCAAACTGCAAGTTGTCCAGCAAGCAAAGTCCCAAGACAAAGGCTGAAAAGGAGGATATGATGAAAGTGCCATATGCCTCAGCCGTCGGGAGCTTGATGTACGCCATGGTGTGTACGAGACCGGACATAGGATATGCAGTTGGAGTGGTTAGCCGGTACATGAGCAACCCTGGCAAAGAACACTGGAACGCGGTCAAGTGGATACTCCGATACCTGAAGGGCACGGCAAACGTGTGCCTCCGATTCGGCTCCGGTAAGCCCGAACTCGACGGCTTCACCGATTCGGATATGTCGGCTGATGCAGATACCAGCCGGTCCACATCAGGGTATGTGATGACCTATGCAGGGGGAGCCGTTTCGTGGCAGTCGAGGCTGCAGAAGACGGTTGCGTTGTCAACCACGGAGGCGGAGTACATGGCAGCTGTTGAAGCCGGCAAGGAAATAATTTGGATGAAGGACTTCATTAGAGAGCTCGGTATCCGGCAGGAGGAGTACCGGCTCTACTGCGATAGTCAGAGTGCCATCCACCTTGCAAGGAACGCGGCCTACCATTCCCGGACGAAACACATCCAGCGTAGATACCACTGGATCCGGGAAAGGATAGAAGACAAGGAGTTCGTGCTGACGAAGATCCACACGGACGAGAACGGGTCGGATATGCTGACCAAGGTGCTCACACCCGACAAACTGGAAGCATACCGGAAGAGGATCGGGTTGGAGAGACATCCCATGCCGAAGTGAAGGGGGAGTTTGTTGGGATTTTCGGTCCCTCCGGATGGGATGTCCGGAGATGAATGACGGCAAGCCCGGTTGCGGTTACGGAGCCGGATGACGAATGTACCCGGAGAGAGATCCGGATGACGGCAAGCCCGGTTCCGGTTACGGAGCCGGATGATGATGAAGACCCCGGTTACGGAGCCGGATGATGAATGTACCCGGAGAGAGATCCGGATGCGGGGACATATCTGTGAATATGTTTTCCAAGAGCCCTTGCGGCTATATTTGTAAAAAGCCCGAAAGTCATATGTGTATAAATATGACTTAGGGCAAACAGTTTAACTGTCGTTGCTCATTTTATGCAAAGTGAGAGCAGCCGAGAGAGAGAGAGAGAGAGAGAGAGAGAGACGAAGAGGTCGTTGCCTCTGTGTATTGCCGCCGCCTGTGGCGAAGACAGTGAGCTCAAGGTTGTTGCCTTGTAGCTTCACCAGTGTACATCCCTGTTCATAGTGATAGTTTGGAGTTTGAGGACTCCCGTGGTTTTTTCCCATTTAGGGTTTTCCACGCAAAACATCCAGCGTACCTTTCTCTCTATTGTTTTGTGCATTTTGTATTTCCTGTTTTCTGTGAGTTGATCCTATTCCTCGGTTGTGTCCGAGCATTGTTTTCATCACTTACCTCCATTCCCATTTCGTCTGTGTTTTGATTGTCATCAAGTGATCTACGCTTCGGTTGTGGTCGGAGATTAATCCACGTATTTCACGTCAATTCAAGCCGCCCAAACAACATGGGTGGGATTTGAAAGGGTGCTTTTGGCTGAATATATGCTTGAAGACGCGTCGAGGATGACTCGTCATACGTTGATGAAGTGGATCAAGAAGAAGGGGAAGAACATGAACACATCGGGAGTGTACACCGAATTTGACCAAATGTACAACCGTCTCACGAGAACCGACCAAACACTTCTCGAAGGAGATAAAGTTTTGTACTTCTTAAGGGCGGTGGATGCAAAAGATAGACAAGAACTAGGTAGTCTATTAGAGGATGAAGCACAACCCAATGGTCTCATAACGGATTGGGTTGCGGTAAGAAGAGCATGTGATCGATTTGACAAACGTCGTCGATGGCTAGATGATTCTGACATGGCGGGCCTGGTAGTCCAAAGAAGGAAGGCTCCAATAGCAACTAAGATGACAAAGCAAAGCGAGCCAACCGAAAGAGCGATGGAGAACTCTGTCATTGAAGAGTTGGCACGAAAATTCGAAGCGGTTTTGTTAGCTAATATGAGTCGTATAGGGCCGAAGGGGAAAGACCCATATAGATGTCTATGGTGTGATAGTGTTGATCATGCAAGGAAAGATTGTGCTAGCCTTCAAGAGGCAATTCGACAAAACCTTGTCTACATGGAAGGCAACATTATACACTCAAGTGAGACTCAAAAGCCCTTGCAAGTGAATTTCGGTAGGGGGGTCTAAAGAAAATCATGGATGAGGCTGATGCGAGCCATGTTGAAGCATTCTCCTGGTGGGCTTCTCTTTCCGGTTGTGTTGGCACTAGTTCCCTCTGTGTTACTTGTATTTGGAGTTTCTTTGTCAGTTCCTTCTCTATCATTGTTCGTCTGGTCGTGTTTATGTTGCATCTTGCACCACACTTTTGGAAACGCGCACATTGTCGCTAACCGCACCCTCGCACAAACGTCGTTGCCATTCTTGTTCGCTCGCACATACTTTTGCCATTTCTCTTTCGCTCACACATACTATCGCCGCATATCATTCCGTCATTAGTCGCTCACCGTTGATTAGATTTTTTGCTCTCTGTATAATTTCATCGCATCTATCCATCGACTACTTCCAAACATCGTCACTGTCATTTGTACATTTCCGCCATTTCTTGCACATCGTGCTACCACGTATTCTTCTTGGACTTTTTCTTCAAAGAGGGTTCACCGTTGTGGTCGCCAAAATAGTTTAGGGTTAGGGATAACGTTTATGATAATGATGATTGGTGATGGTGTTGACAATCATTGCGGGGTGGGGTGGGGTGCCTAGAATGGCTCTGCCCCCCTCCCAAGGGGCTTCAACGTGAGAGAGAAGGAAGAGAAAGAAAACGAGATGACAAGAGAGAAAGATTGAGAGAGAACTATTCCTTATTCATTCATTCCCCATAAGGGGTTAAATAGTTACAAAAGGGTAGATACACAGGGGTGCAAGCCCCCTTGCCCATTCTCACTAATCACTCAATCACACCTCTTCGTATATGTCCCCATGCACACACTTGTGCATGTGTTCACATACGTATTGACTCACACTCACAATTACACTTGTGCACATCACATACACATACACATACACATCAACAACATTATAACATTCCACCCTCACTCATCACACTTGACTCTCCGTACATCTTGTACGGTAACACTCAAAAAAGAATTGCAAAAGAGAAAAAACTAGAAAATCAAAAGAATCAGAGATGTATAATATACATTAGTCTTCTTCGTATACGTATTGACTCACACACATATAAAGAATCGAAGATGTGTTCACATACGTATTGACTCACACTCACTATTACACTTGTGCACATTTACACATACACATACACATCAACAACATTATAACATTCCACCCACACTCATCACACTTGACTCTCCATACATCTCGTACGGTAACACTCGAAAAAGAATTGAAAAAGAGAAAAAACTCGAAAATCGAAAGAATTGGATATGTATAATATACATTAGTCTTCTTCAAGAATGTGCAAGATGCTTGCCGACTGCTGCGAGTCATCTACTTTGGCAACTATTCCAGCTAGTTCGTGTGTCTTGCTCTTCGGTCCTTCGTTTCTTGGCTGACATTTCCTTAGACATGTTCTGCGGGGTTGGTTCGTTGAGTGCATCGTCCAGGGTGGTGTGTTGATTGATCGGGTCTCCTTGCTCCTGCTCCTTGCGTATCGGCTCCTCGTTTCTCAATGTTGCCACTTGCTCGGTCGAGCTTCCTCGTGGGGCTTCTTCTTCTCCTTTTGTTGGGGCATCGGTTACAATCTCAGCTTGGAGTCGCTCCCATTCGTAATGCTCTAAGTCGAGGGCGAGTTGCAGTTGCTTGTCCTCGAAGTCCTGGAGGAGTTTCTTGACTTCCTCGTTGTGTGTCTGGGCGAGGGAGGAGAATTCCTCGGTGAGGTCTTCTTAGAGCAGTTGGATGTTGTTCTTATCCATCTTGTAAAATCTTCAACCCTCCTTTTTGCGATTCTCGTGGTCTGTTCGGAATATTTGTAATTCGACCACTTATCCCAACCATGTGTTCCATCTGTGCGATAGAGCTTCCTTGATCTACGAGTACAAATGTTGTCAATGCTTGGTTAGCAAAGCCTTAATCCGAGTTCTACATATCTCACTTTGTGCTCAAAACTCCTGCATGTCCTTGGCCAAGTCAGCATGTTGGGCGTACATAGCTTCCATTTGAGTCCTCATTTCTTTAAGTCGGTCCTCATAGTGGTCATGTTCTTGTTCTAGTTGTCGCGCTAGTTGAAACTCAGCTGCCTTAATAGCGTTTCTAGAATAGGCGAGTTCGTGTTGATACGTCTCAATTTCCTCGCTTTGCAGCCGATCATGAATTTGGAGGTCAAGCAACTATTGGTGGTGTCGGTTGAAATCGACCAACATCGAGTTGTGTTGGTGGTTCGTGGTGGGTGGGTGCTTAGATACAAAGAGGGAAGAGGTGAAGAGCTTAGGTAGAGAGTATGTGTTTTCTTCTTTGCATGAAATGACTCTAGGCCTTTGCAAAAACGTTTTTTGTATCCCTTGTGATTTTCAAGGCGATGCGGTGTGCCCTAGATTTAGAATCCTTCTGGCCATGATGAGGGTTAATGTCATGCGTTGGGAACAAACCTGTACTTGCTTTTCTTGAACTTGGTGCATGCGCATGCACTTTAAATACTGACTTGGTGGGCTTTTTTTTTTCATAATTAAACCTAATATATATGTTAGGGTAGGTTGGGTTGTTATTGTGATTGTGGTAAGGCGGAGTCGGTAGCCACTCTTTGACCTACCACCGACGATTCTTGTTTCCGTGTCTCATCGGAAAAGGGGTCCGACGGTGTGTCCACCATTGACCCATTTTGGCATGACGTCACCCACTAAAGTGTCGAGTTGGTATGTCTCGTTGAATTCATCAATGATCCAGAAGGGTCCGATCCAGCAGACCCGTAGATTATCCCTAGATTGGCCTTGGGCAAAGCATCCAACTAAAGATTTACAACAATTGTTTGGGTGATGCATGACAAAAGTTTCCACCACTCTCAATATTGGGAGTCAGGGACATTATAGACATTCATGCATACTACATATCCCAATCATTTCTTAGTTTCTCATGTTGGCGTTGCACGTGGGGATGCAAGAATAAGCCATCCTCCTAGATCAATGGTGGGGTTGGGAATTTGGAGGCTTGATGCTCGTAGCCTTGTCACAAGCTTAGATGACATATTTACACTTTCTTATTATAAGGAAGTTGCATAAATTTTGGTCATCAATTTTAAATTTGGTATTCAATCTTCAAGTTCACACTAATGGTACAAGGTGTTAATTTGAAGGATGTAATCCCGTATAACTTATGTTTATTCTTTCCTAAAAGAGAAGAGTTGTTTTGTTGGGATTACGGTCCCTTCGGATGGGATGGTCGGATATCGGAGATGAATGCCGACAAGCCCGGTTTCGGTTTCGGAACCGGATGATGAAGACCCCGGCTTCGGAGCCGGATGACGAATGTACCCGGAGCGAGATCCGGATGCAGGGACATATCTGTGAATATGTTTGCCAAGGGCCCTTGAGGCTATAGTTGTAAATAGCCCCAAAGTCATATGTGTATAAATATGACTTAGGGCAAACAGTTTTGTTGTTGCTACTCATTTTTCTGTTTTTCCACTCAAGAGGAGTGAAGAGAGAGCAGCCGTGAGAGAGATAGAGCGTGAGAGAGGAGGAGGTTGACGCCTCTGTGTATTTCCGCCGCCTGTGGCGAGGACAACGAGCTCAAGGTCGTCGCCTTGCAGCTCGCCATTGTATATTTCTCTGTGCATAGTTTTGGTTTGGAGTCTTGTACTCCCGTGGTTTTTCCCGTCTAGGGTTTTCCACGTTAATCCCTGTGTATTCGTGTTCTTTCTCTGTGGTTCCTATTTTCTGCTGCATTGATTCGTGCTTACTCGGTTGTGGCCGAGTGGTGAAGGTTAATCGGAGCGTCGATTTCTCTACAAACTGGTATCAGAGCGACTGCTGCAGAAAATGGAAGGCGGCGGCAGCGGGCAGCCGGGGATGATGGTGCTGAATGCGCAGAATTACGCCGACTGGAAGATCAAGATGGAGGATCTTCTGATTGTTCGGGACCTGTACGAACCGATCGACAGGTCGGAAATACCGAAGGGGGTACTTGAGTCGGAATGGAGGCTTCTGAACCGGAAAGCCGTAGCAACCATTCGGCAATACGTAGACGTGAGCGTTCTACAACATGTGGCGAACGACACCAACGCATATGAGATGTGGCGGAAGCTGTCGGGCCTCTACGAGAGGAAGAATGCGTTGAAGCGGACCTCCCTGATGAGGAAGATAGTGAACCTCAAGTACCGGGACGGCGAGAGTATGGTGGAACACGTAAGCACGTTCATGGGATTCGTGAACCAGCTTGCGGCGATCAAGTTCCCGCTGGAGGATGCAATGCAAGCCATCATTCTGATGTGTACATTGCCGGAAAGCTGGGAGAACTTGGTGGTGACTCTCAGCACCTCCTGCACCGAAGATAACTTGTCCCTACAAACGGTAAAGACAAGTATTTTGAACGAAGAAGCGCGTCGGAGAGATAAAGAACCGGCCTCCGATCCGAAGATGTTGTTTACCGAATCGGATCGGGGAAGACAACGGAACCGGAGTCCGCAAAGACGGGAGAAGTCGGGGACCCGGTCGCAGTCAAGAGGAAGACCCACATGCTTCCACTGTGGGAAGCCGGGGCACTTCCGAAAGAATTGTCAGCATTACCGAAAAGACAACGGAGCCGACGACACCGATTCGAAGAAGTCTTCGGAACGGAACGGTGCTTACCGGGGAGCCACGGACCGGAATGGTTCGGATCGGCGAGGGCAGGACAGGAAAGGAACGACGGCACTCGCGGCAAGTGAGGAAGAAATCATGCTCATCACCGAAGAAGGTGAGCTAAACATTGCCGGCGATGAGACGACCTGGGTGGTCGATTCCGGAGCGTCGTTCCACCTGACCCCGGAAAGAAGATACTTCTCATCCTACACAGCCGGTGAGCATGGCTGTGTTCGGATGGGAAATGAAGGTACGTGCCGGATCGCCGGCATAGGAGACGTGTGGTTGACAACCTCGACCGGATGTAAAATGCTGCTGAAGGATGTCCGACACGTTCCGGAGGTTCGATTGAACCTGATTTCGGCCGGGAGGCTAGACGATGAAGGCTACACAGGTAGCATCCGGAACGGCGTAATGAAGTTCAGCAAAGGGAGCCTGATAGTGGCTCGGGCCCGGAAGATCAACACACTGTACCTGATGAATGCCTGGTTATGTCCGGAAGAGCTGAATGTGGCAGTCGACACTGCCGGTGAGCTGTGGCACAAAAGACTGTGCCACATGAGTGAGAAGGGGATGAAGAGGCTTGCAGAAGACAACCTTATTCCAGTGAAGCATGTGCACCTGGAGAAGTGCACCGATTGCCTGGCCGGTAAACAGAACCGAACCTCCTTCCACTCAAGGCCACCGACGAGACGTAGCGCACCATTGGAGTTGGTGCACACCGATGTGTGTCAGGTAGAAACGAAGTCACATGGCGGAGCCCAGTACTTCGTAACATTCATAGATGATCATAGCCGAAGACTGTGGACGGCACCGATGAAGACAAAGGACCAAGTGTTGTCCGTCTTCAAAGAACTCCACGCGAGAGTGGAAAGAGAATCCGGCAAGAAGCTGAAAGCTATACGAGCGGATAACGGAGGGGAATACCGGGGACAGTTCCAGGAGTACTGTCGCTCGAAGGGAATCCGGCTCGAGTTTACTGTGCCGAAGACGCCGGAACTGAACGGGCTGGCCGAGAGGATGAATCGGACCATAATGGAGAGGGTCCGGAGTATGCTGGCGCATGCGGAATTACCCAAGGGGTTTTGGGCTGAGGCGATGTCGACGGCGACATACGTGATAAACAGATCACCCTCAGTACCTTTGGACGGAGACACGCCGCAGAGAGTGTGGACCGGTAGGGAAGTATCCTACCGGCATCTGAAGGTGTTCGGGTGTCTCGCATACGTGCATGTGGCAAAGGACCGGAGAGGAAAGCTAGATCCAAAGACCCGGCCATGCATATTCCTCGGTTACAGCGATGACGAGTTCGGCTACCGAGTATGGGACCCGGTCGACAAGAAGATATTCCGGAGTCGTGATATCATCTTCATGGAGAACAAGACACTCGCCGACTGGGAGTCGGAGAAGAAGATGAAGAGCTCCAAGTCGACCGGTGAGGATCAACTCTACGAGGAGCAGTCCCGACCGGCAAGGGACCGGTTAGCACTCGAGGATCCGGCCGAAGACGGTGAAGAAACAGAACCGGCCGAAGAAGATGAAAATGATACCGGAACCGGCCCCGATCCCGAAATAGATTCGGATGAAGAAGAATCGGAAGAACCGGTTACCGAAGCTCCGGAACGGAGATATCCTCTAAGAGAGAGAAGGGCCCCCCGGAGATTTCCGGAACCAGAGCACCTGTTGCTAACCGACGAGGGGGAGCCGGAGAGCTTTGAAGAAGCAAAGCATGACACCCAGAGCCGCAGGTGGTTGAGTGCCATGCAGGACGAGATGGATTCCCTGCATGAGAACCACACATATGAACTTGTGGAGTTGCCGAAAGGAAAGCGGGCACTTCGAAACAAGTGGGTGTTCAAGCTGAAACCGGGAGATGCCGGAAACCCCCCGAGATACAAAGCCAGGATCGTGGTGAAGGGGTTTCAGCAAAAGAAGGGCGTCGACTTCGACGAGATATTTGCCCCGGTAGTGAAGATGACCTCCATCCGGACGGTGCTGAGCATAGCGGCAAGCATGGACCTCGAGGTAGAACAGATGGACGTGAAGACGGCATTCCTTTACGGTGACCTCGAAGAAGAAATCTACATGCAGCAACCGGAAGGATTCGAGAAGAAAGGGAAGGAGCACCTGGTATGCCGGTTGAAGAAGAGCCTTTACGGACTGAAGCAGGCTCCCCGGCAATGGTACCGGAAGTTCGACTCCTTCATGACCGACGAAGGGTACCTCAAAACGCAGTTCGACCACTGCGTGTTTGTGAAGAAGTTCGAAGGAGGAGACTTTCTAGTACTCCTCCTGTACGTGGACGACATGTTGATCGTCGGACGAGACCAGGTCAAGATACGGATGCTGAAGAAGGCTCTCCACCGAACCTTCTCAATGAAGGACCTGGGTCCGGCGAGACAAATACTAGGGATGCACATCATCCAGGACCGGAGCAAGAAGCAGTTGTGGCTGTCACAGGAAAAGTACGTGACAAAGGTGCTTAAACGGTTCAACATGTCGGAAGCAAGACCGGTCGGATCGACCCTCCCGGCAAACTGCAAGCTGTCCAGCAAGCAAAGTCCCAAGACAAAGGCTGAGAAGGAGGACATGATGAAAGTGCCATATGCCTCTGCCGTCGGAAGCTTGATGTACGCAATGGTGTGTACCCGACCGGACATAGGATATGTAGTCGGAGTGGTGAGCCGGTACATGAGCAATCCCGGCAAAGAGCATTGGAACGCGGCCAAGTGGATACTCCGATACCTGAAGGGCACGGCAAACGTGTGCCTCCGATTCGGCTCCGGTAAGCCCGAACTCGACGGCTTTACCGATTCGGATATGTCGGCTGATGCAGATACCAGCCGGTCCACATCAGGGTATGTGATGACGTATGCAGGGGGAGCTGTTTCATGGCAGTCGAGGCTGCAGAAGACGGTTGCGTTGTCAACCACGGAGGCGGAGTACATGGCAGTTGTTGAAGCCGGCAAGGAAATAATATGGATGAAGGACTTCATTAGAGAGCTCGGTATCCGGCAGGAGGAGTACCGACTCTACTGCGACAGTCAGAGTGCAATCCACCTTGCAAAGAACGCGGCCTATCACTCCCGGACGAAGCACATCCAGCGAAGATATCACTGAATCCGGGAAAGGATAGAAGACAAGGAGTTCGTGCTGACGAAGGTCCACACGGACGAGAACGGATCGGATATGCTGACCAAGGTGCTCACGCCCGACAAGCTGGAAGCATGCCGGAAGAGGATCGGATTGGAGAGACATCCCATGCCGAAGTGAAGGGGGAGTTTGTTGGGATTACGGTCCCTTCGGATGGGATGGTTGGATATCGGAGATGAATGCCGACAAGCCCGGTTTCGGTTTCGGAACCGGATGATGAAGACCCCGGCTTCGGAGCCGGATGATGAATGTACCCGGAGCGAGATCCGGATGCAGGGACATATCTGTGAATATGTTTGCCAAGGGCCCTTGAGGCTATAGTTGTAAATAGCCCCAAAGTCATATGTGTATAAATATGACTTAGGGCAAACAGTTTTGTTGTTGCTACTCATTTTTCTGTTTTTCCACTCAAGAGGAGTGAAGAGAGAGCAGCCGTGAGAGAGATAGAGCGTGAGAGAGGAGGAGGTCGACGCCTCTGTGTATTTCCGCCGCCTGTGGCGAGGACAACGAGCTCAAGGTCGTCGCCTTGCAGCTCGCCATTGTATATTTCTCTATGCATAGTTTTGGTTTGGAGTCTTGTACTCCCGTGGTTTTTCCCGTCTAGGGTTTTCCACGTTAATCCCTGTGTATTCGTGTTCTTTCTCTGTGGTTCCTATTTTCTGCTGCATTGATTCGTGCTTACTCGGTTGTGGCCGAGTGGTGAAGGTTAATCGGAGCGTCAATTTCTCTACAGTTCCATAGGGTTGCACTTGGCCCTTTGTCAAGCTATTTGTTTTAGGAAATCCTCCTTTATTTCTCTAAAGCTCATTGGTACCTCCTTGGGAAGTGTGAAACCATTTATTGGCTTGGTCATCAATGGTCAACCTAAAAGTTGCCTCTCTTGTGACATTATAATTTTTTTCATAAGCATTTAGGACTTGTTTGAGCCATTTGATATTGTTTGTTGCATTGCCTTGCCCAATATATGTCGACACCATCTTGGTAATAAGGGCAACGTTATGTGGTTGCCAATGAGCTATTGTGGTTGTGGTATAGTTTGTTGTTGGCCTTCGATCATCAGTGTTGCGAACGAATGCATAACAAAGCAAAATGTTGACATCATGTCCAGCTTGGCACTTCGTGGGTATTGGAGTGTTATCTCTAATGGATGGTGGGTTTCGATAGAACCTTGTGGTTTGATCCATTTAGCAATTGGGGAATCTCCTTTTGGAATGGTCGAAATGCTTTGTTATCCTTATCATATGCTTACTTTAGAGCATACCTCTAACAATTGATATCCGAGCCATGTTTCTAATGTTTCATTTGTTGATTGTTTTCTTTTGATGGATGACGATCAATCGGTGTGCGGTCGACCGTGATTCAGAAAGGCATTAACAAGCAAACTTCGGTAACTCTTCTCCCAATCTAATCATGTGTAGTCAATATGTTTTTTGTTTATTGATTCAATGATGTTGTAGTGGTAATGGATTGGTTGTATAAAACATATACGTATGTGTATGAGATCAATACCTCATTTGGCATATATTTGATATGTGATTTGTGTCATATGCACATGAGGCTAATACCTCAATTGCGTGTGACGTTCACATACATATGTTACGTATGCGTATGAGGTCAATACCTCAATTTGTATATAAATGATATGTGATTGGTGTCGTATGTGTAAGAGGTCAATACCTCAATTTGTATATAAATGATATGTGATTGGTGTCATAGTGTAAGAGGTCAATACCTCAATTGCATATTATGTTCACCCTTATTTTAGGATGTTTTGGGTGCGTAGAGGCGAGACTATATGCCTCGATTACGTGTCTCGATTTCATCATTTTTTGGCTATTTTATGTTACGTTTTTTTTTTACTATACGCATGTGTGGTCACATGTATACGTATATTAGTTATTACATGATCTATATATCAAACATTGTCCTTTTCGAGGAAAGGATCTTGGTGGCCGTCATCACCATCCTTTTTTCAACAATTTTTTGTTGTCATCCCCGTTGGTCACTTTGATTTCGCTATGCGTTATAACAAAACGATCATAGCCACAATGATGTTGAGAGTGTAGGTCTTGACCCACTTCATGTGAGGTCGCTCCTATGACACACGTATCCAACATCCCTCCCTAGTTACATGGATACGATGCCACCATGAGATCATCATTACGGAAGGCATTCGTAATGACGTACAACCATGTGATGGGCCATGTGGGCCTACTACGAAAAGAGGGCTATTTGGCTTGACCATTAGGTTGCACTTTGGTTTATGGCATCGTAATTATGAGGCTTGAGGTTAGGTAACATACCAACATAGTTTTGTCGTAAACGAGGGGGAAATAAGAACTCTCAACATATATGTTTTCTTTTAAAAAAACCTATATGGGCAAATTCCTTTGCATATCTCTTATCACATAAAATACTAAACCTTCACTACGAGGAACCTATTTGGTTAGCTTAAGTGTTTAATGCATTTGTTCGCGAGGTCTTGAGTTCAAATATGACCAAGACCATACAACATTGTTGATGCATATGACTATAAAACATGGGTGGGCATAGAGACATAGTTGACAGTTAACATTTTTCGTGTTTAAACTATTCATGACCGAAACATACATGGTTGAGCCTTGGGGAGCCACCATGAAAAAATCAATATAGAGATCAGGTAAGGACATTCATTTGTCACTCCCATGGTTTTTAAAACACATTTGTGTTACCATAGTAACATGATCTTGAACCTCATCTCATACATCTAGAGGGTATTGACGTGAGATCATGATATTGATTAATGTTTTCCCCGGATATGTTTACATCACGACATAATGTTATGACTATTTTTCTAACCTTATCCTATTTCTTTGCCAGAAATTATCATTCAAAGGCTCATAATAACGACCCGATGGCATCTGCACAAGCGAAAGGAAATCAAGGAAATCCTCTTGGGCCAATCCAATCCCCATTGAGTCATATTTTTTACAAATACAAAATTTCCTTAATTCAACCTTGCATCAGATGACCGAACATCGGGAATCTCATAGTGCTCTCGAGGCACGTGTCATTAGTTTACAACGTGATACTAATAGACCCGATGAGCGTCAAGGTGAACCATCATTTGTCATAGAGCCATTTACATACTAATAGACCCGATGAGCGTTAGTACGAATATTGCATATGTTGGCCAAGAACTTGGGGGTAAGGCCGCCGCCTGGTGGCATGGGCTCCGAACTTTGGGGAAATTGCTTGATACCTGGACACATTTTGTCACAGTTTTCAAGGGCCAATTTCTGCAACCTCCATCTTGAACCGAGGCAACACAAGCTTTAATGAACCTCTCTAGCATGAAGTTTTCCTCTCTAGAAGACTATGTTCACCATGCTAGCTTGTTTTGTCAATGGAATCCCCAATTCGGACTATCATTGGATAATGCACGATAAGGATCTCAAATCCTTCGAAGAGGCCGTTGAAAAAGTTCTTCGCTATCAATGCACTTCGAAGAAGGACCATAACAAACCCAACAAAGCGCTAGGGACTAAGGAGTCGCAATTCGCTGGGAAACCCAAGACACCCAACAAATTCATGGATCACAATTGTAAGTGACAACATCCTTTTTGCGTATTCTGCAAAAACAAGGGTCATACAAAAGAGCAATGTCGAAACCTCCAACGGAAAGAGCACGATAGCAAAACAAAAGTTGCAGACCATAAATGTTAGATTCCTAATGTCCTTCAGGTCTATACACATCATTTAAGTAATTGTAAATGTTCTTTCCCTCACTATGTATTGGGATCCAATGCTTTACTACGTGCAAACGAGTATATCAATGGATCTCCCGTACAATTTGTATTTGATTCAGGAAGCTCACACAACTTTGTGAATGATTGTTTGGTTCAGATATGAGGAATCCAACCCACCATAAGTGATCACACCTATAAGGTGCACTTGGCTGATGGAAGAGTACAATACATCAACGGGACGATTCATTCATTAGGAATTTCTATTGATACTTATATAGAGGAAGTAGACTTCCATGAATCTTTGTACCACTGAGGTAATACTGGGTTATCCTTGGTTTTATAATAAACACTCTTCTTTGTCTATTGATTGGGTTCGCCATTCCATTTCCTTTGTACTGAATGATTGTACTCATTTTATTCAATGTGTAAATAAATAATCTCTTTTGATTGTTTCCTCTCCATCATTATCCGAGTTGTCTTGTTCTTCTTTATTTTTTTGTGTACTTGATCCGAACATTCACGTTTATAATATCGATAATGTCTCAGGTCAATTATCATAGTTTGAACAACAACAACTTGATGAAATCTTTAATGATCTTCGTGATGTTTTTCCAAGTGAACTACCACATGGGTTACTTCCTAAACATAATATAGACCATCGTATAGATATTGTACCTAGTGTTGCACCAATAAGTATACCTCCTTATCGCTTAAGTCAATCCGAAGAGGATGAGGTATCTCAGCAACTCAAGGACTATTTACGAATGGGTTATATAAGTTATAGTAAATCTCCATGGGGTGCACCTATTCTCTTGGTAAAAAAGAAAGAGAGCACATGGCGTATGTGTATTAATTACCGACGCTTGAATAAAGTGACGATCAAGAATTCATAGCCATTGCCCTGGGCTGACGATCTGATTTACTATCTCCAGGGAGCTCGATATTTTACGAAACTTGATCCTATACGGGCTAACATCAAATTCGTATAAGTGCGGAAGATGTTCCTAAAATGACATTTCGTACGCGCTATGGCCATTATGAGTTTTTGGTTATGCCTTTCGGTTTGACCAATGCTCTGGCCACATTTCAACAAGAAATGAATGACATTTTCCGAGAACAACTTGGAAAATTTGTCGTTATTTTCTTGGATGATATTCTAGTTTATAGTTGTACATTAGAAAAACATGCTAAACATGTCTACTTTGTTTTACAAACATTACGTGACAAACAATTTTACGTGATGTTGTGAAGATTTTCGGCAACGGTGTGAAAATCACGTGGAAAGGAGACACCCGAGAAGGGTTCACTTTCGCACTTCTCTTACTGTTTTTTCTCAGTGAGTTATCCCACATATATATGAAGCTAATACAACTCTCTCAATATATATACTAACTTATCACACACACACACACACACACACACACACACACACTACACATATATATATGACTATGTATATATATGTATGTGTGTATTCGTCTGAACTTTTATTCGACCGAATCCCATTTCGGCTTTTTGGTCGATTTCGGCCAACCAACTCTCATTTTAGCTTTTTGGTCGATTTCAGCCAACCGACTCTCTTTTCGGCTTCCTGACCGATTTCGGCCAGCCGAACTCATTTCGGCTTTCCGGCCGACTCCCCCACAAGGAGGGACAATCTTATATAACACAATTGACTTACCACTAAGCCAAGTCATTTCTTTAAAAGTTATATTTTCTATTATATTCTTCACATGTAAAGACCCTAAAGGTCGTAAGGCACGATGGGCAAATCTCATCCAAGACTTTGATTTTTCCATAAGATATCGTAAAGGTTCCATGAACATTGTCGTTGATGCACTAAGTCGCATCCGTGAAGTTAACATGCTTACCTTCACTAAAATAACACAAGATCTTTATGATCACCTTCAAGGAAAGTATCCTGATGACAGTTATTTTGCGAAATACTGGGCAAGAGTTGAGTCTGGAACAGACATCACCACATCCTCGAAGGAATACTTCCACATTGCTAACAGTCTACTCTATCGTAATGGGAAGGTTTGTGTTCAAGATTTGCCTAAGGTAAAAAAGATAATTCTTTTTGAATGCCATGATGCACCCTTAGTAGGCACCTTGGAATACATCGTACACTCATTCTCATCTCCACTCAATTCTATTGGCCTAAGATGTGTCCTGGCATACATAGTTATGTGACTAAATGTCACCAGTGTCAGGTTAACAAAGTCAAGTGACTTAAAGCCGCAAGACTTTTACATCCCTTGGACATTCCCAATAATAAGTGGGAAAGTATATCAATGGATTTTATTGTTAGCCTTCCTTGCACCCAAAAAGGCTATGATGCCATCTGGGTTGTGGTTGATTGACTAACTAAAATGACCATATTTATTGCTACTAAAACCACGGTAACAGTTCATGAATGGGCTTACTAATTTGTTGATGAGTTATTTCAATTTTATGGGTTACCGATGGATATCATGAGTGATCAAGATCCAAAGTTTACTAGCGACTTCTGGACGTAAGTCTTTAAGAAGTTAGAAACTACATTGAGCATGAGCTCCACGGATCATCCTCAATCCAATGGAAAGGCAGAACGAGTAAATCAAATTATTGAGGACATGCTCCGTGCATATGTTAGTACAAAACCAACAAAATGAGAACATTATCTCCCAATTTTGGAGTTTGTTTATAACAGCTCCAAGCATACGTCGACGGGATATAGTCCTTTTATGTTGATGTATGGTTTTCAACCACGAGCCCCAGTTGATGTTAATATACATCATGATGAGTTGCGAAGTACGCAAAACTTTCTTCGGGATATACAAGATATGTTGCATATTGCACAAGATAATATAAAAACAGCTCAAGATAGAGCGCGTTTTTATGCCGATCATAATAGGCAACCTCGTGTATTCAACCCTAGACAAAAGGTATTTTCACGTGTACCTCACAATTCTAAGGCACTATCTACGAGTAAGTGCGCTAAGTTAGCCCCACGGTTTGTGGAACTTTTACAGTCCTCAAACACATTGGTTCATCAGCCTATCGTCTAACTCTTCCTGATGGCGTTGAAACTCATCTAGTTTTTCATGTAAGTCGTCTAAAAGAACTTCTAGGTTATGGTGACAATACAGTGACAACTGAAACTCTGGTTACTTCTGAAGAATTATCTTCTAAACCACATGTGCCAAAAAGAATTCTCGATGTTAAAACAAAAAAATTGCGTTCTAAAATAATCAGAGAATTTAAAATTAAATGGATGGATAAGTCTATAAAAGATGCCACATGGGAACACGAAAATACTCTTAGAACTAACTTCCCTAAGTTTTCATTACAAGAGTGTAATGTTTTGACTACGTCGAGACTCTGACATTGTGGTGGGCCAACTCTTGTAGCTAAATTCAAGTCTACTTGGGTAAACTATATGGAACCCCCTTACATGTCCCAATTGTTCGCACACTAGATTCTTTGAGTTATAGGCATAGTTTAGAGCCATCAATAGCCAAGTATTGTCACCAACAGGACTTTTATTTTCTTGGAGTACCAACCAAACATAACCATTTTAGACTACATATGTTATTGAACAAAGGTGGATGCAACATTATAACAAAAAGAAAACTTGTACATGCAATGGAATGTGGTACTTATAATTCATGAATGCTATCAAGATTGCATATCCCAAAATCATACAAATAATCATCCTTGATAATTGGCCAAGTCCGCTTTAAACCTTTAAAGTTTTGTTCCATAAAACAAGTTGAAAGAGTTGTCGTTGCTATTGTTCCATGCCGATTTCAAATTTCTTTTGTGCAATCTTTGGGCAATCCTTGTTATTTGTTTTGAGTGTGTAAATAAATGTACACTATTTGTTAGTTATAATCCTTTTTGCAGCATTTCATATCCGTTCCCTCTATGTTTTGTTTTAACCTTATTAACTTCATATTTAACCGGCATTATTGTTTAAAGGATTGACTCATGAATTTGAAAGCTTTCCCACACTCGCAGACCATATAACTTCCCTTCAACCAATTCATAGAATCCCTTTTCATATCTTTACTTCTTTAGTTGCATCCTTCAATGAGTTTTGTTGTCCAAGGGGCTACTACAGCTTTGGTAAATTCACAATTCCCCGATCCTTATTTATTTGCAGCAGCATTGTCATCTAACCGTGGGTTTTGAACCGTACGCCATTGCGCTTTTCTTGTCTTATATAATTTTTCCCATTCTCGTAGCAACTAGGAATCAGCAACAGTTCGGTTTCGGCTTAACCGGTTTGGCCTTGTCCACACCAAACAGGTTAAGTCTTAACCTGTTTGGGAGTTTCCACATTTGAACCTAGTCGGGTCCTAAAGTGGATAAGGCTAACAGGTTAAGCCTAAACCGGGGGTTTGGCCCAAATCGGTTCAGTTCAGCATGAGCCATCCCAAACCGGTTAAGGAAGCTCATGCCTAAACCGAACCACCAAACCGTTTTTAAACGGTTCAGTTCAAGCTTGCGCCGAGCCATTGCCAATTCCTGGTGGCAACATCACCTAGCATCACCATCTCCATCTCCATCATTGTCATAATCATCTCAAAGGTATCCAGCTCTTCATGCACGACCACGCAAGCCTGCGTTTCTTGACATCATCTCCTGAGCTGCTGCATGATCTCAATGCCTCCAGCTCCCTTAAGCTCTTATGAAGCTTGCTCTGTGCACTCGAGCACGCAGCTCTAGCGTCTTTTGCTTCCGCCCGAGCCTCAAAAAGCTCTCTTCTCAGTTTCTCCAGTTCCTCCACCACAGCTTTGCCTACCTTCAATGACGATGATGATGATAGCGTTGTCGTGCAAAACATTCTAGTCTCTTTTTGCACTTCTAAATGGCCTTCCTCATCTCCATCTCCCTTCATTTCAATCTCAGCATCTTCCAGCTTGCCATTAGTAGCTGCCATTGCAGCACTATAATGTCCAACTTTAGTTACATCAAGAGTCATATTGGCATTGTGTCCTTGCCGATTATAAGTGGCCAGAGCTTTTAAAGCCTCGCCCAGGACCTGCAATAGTTCAGAAACATCGGCAGCAAAACCTGTGAAATTAGCACATGAACCGTATACTTCCCTCGTCCTAAGCTCGATCAGATATCTTTCTTTCTTCGCAGAGAGCCCCAAAGTTAAGGCTCTAGCTTTCACCTCCATTTCTAACAATCTGCCATGGAGATCCACCAATTCAGCTTCCTTCTTTTCGAGTTCGCACATGAGAGTTGTTGTCGTCCTATTATTTCTACATACTTGGTCCTTGAGAGCTTGCAATTCCACTTGGTTTTCTTCGAGCTCCATAACCAGTGCAGCAAGCTTATGATCTGTACTTGATTGCTCTAGATTAAGCATACACCTACCACACTTTGTATCCCAATTAGCAGCCAATTTGCACTCAAGCGATGAAGAAGAAGAGCATTTGCTCGCTTGATCTTGCAACTCCCATCTGCTTTCTGTAACTTCAGCTTGTAGCAAATAAAGCTTCGCAACTGCAGAGGTTTCCCTTTCTTTGAGAGCCAGTATTTCTGCTTGATTTCTCTCTGCCATTTCTACCAGGCTGGCAGTTAGCTCTGCTATTTTAGCCTTCGCATTCCATTCCCTGCGTTGTGATTCAAGGGCATCCACTAGGTTTTGCTCAAGCTGAACTTTGAGAAACTCGAGGGAGGAAGATAAAACACTCCCTTGTAAAGCCATGGCCAATGCGATTTCGTGTGCACCCTCAAGGTCTTTGGAGGCCTTGTCAAGCAAACCAAGGGCTACAATTTCGGCATTTCTCGCCTCTTCTCTTTCAAAGAGTGCTGCTTCCAGCTTGGCTTGAGTATCTACTACCACCACATCTAGAGCCTTCTTCCATTCGGCCTCAGCTTTCGCAGCTGCACTGAGTGAAGCTTCCAAAGAAGCTGTTCGATCTCTAAGAATATGTGCCTCTGAGGAGGCTTTCACCTCAGCAAGCTCCCTTGTGAGGATCTCAACTTCGGCCATTGCCCGAGCAGCTGACTCGGTTGCGTCTTTCAAACTGGCCTCTCGGTTAGCCAACTCGATTGCCGATTCCCGTGAAATCCTTTCGCAGGCCATGTTCGCCTCCATGAGGTTCTGCTTCGTAACCGCAAGTTCTTCCAGCAGCAGCTCTTCCATTGCTCCTGATCTACCAGAAGCATCACCAGCAGTAGTCCTAACCAGTTCCTTATCCATCTCAGTGGCAGCACTGGCAGTAGCAGATTCAATCTTGGTTCGGAAGAGCTCAATCGAGAGCTCCTCGACGCGTTTGGCTGTAGACTCGGCTGCATTCATCGCCTCTCCAGCAAGCCTCACCGCTTCATCTTTGGCTTCCACACAAACTAGAAGCTCATACTTCAAACTTCCTAAGGCTTGCTTGTTAAGCTGCAGCTCAAAAAGTGCAACATCATACTGCTCCTTCATGCTATCTAGCTTTGCCTTCCATTCCTCTGCGGCTGTGATCATCGTGCTAGTATAGCTTATAACATGGTCATGATTCACATCTAGCATCATCTCTCCATGTGCACAAGGAGATCGAAGGGCCTTATCTCGTAATTTGGAAGCTTCGTTCACCTCATTGTTAACTTTGATAGTGAGGTGATCCACATTCTTCTTTGCGCGTGCAAGGTCGTGTGCCAAGCTAGACTTCGATTTCTCGAGTAATCCGAGTTGCTCCTTCGCTTTAGCAAGATCTTCCTGCACCTGCTGCAAGTCGAAATCCGAGACCTTCGCAGCTACTGTTGTTCTTTTCAGCAGCTGCTAAGAAAAAGAAAACCAGCCATGGTTTTTTAGCATTAGAACAACACCATGTGAAATTTGGTTCCTTCCCTTCCATCATATGAATAAAATGAAAACAAAATGAGCTAGTCTCAGCTTTCTTGCTATTTTTCCCAAGATTGCATAGAATAGAATGAACAGCAAATTATTGGAAAATCAGAACTCAATTTCGCTTCCAGATTCCTTCATGATTCTTACAGAACTCAATTTAGGTTTCCAGATTCCTTCATGATTCTCGCAGAACTCAATTTAGGTTCCAGATACCTTCATGATTCTTACAATGGGAGTATATACCTCTGCGCAGCTTGGAGAGCGGCCACCCGACCTGATTCTTGGAAAGCTCGCCATGAAAATGAATTTATAGATTTGCAGCTCTGTTACATAAATACATTTTCAACTCCAAATTTTCTACTGCTCTGTCGTATTCCCACAAAAGTTGATCTCATGCACTCATTGGCGTATAAGCTCTGCTGTGATATAACCCCAAAACCTAGACCTGAATTGGGCCCAAATCTATGTTATAGCCCTAAACCTAAACCTGAATTCGGTACGCAGGTGTGACATAACCCTAAACCTGAATTGGGCCCCGAGTTATATTGTAACCCTAACCATGTGTTGGGCCCAAAGAATCTTCCAACCTTAAACCTGGATTGAGCCCAGAGCTATGTTATAACCCTTAACCTGGATTCAAGGATTGAACCCAGAGCTATGTTAGAACCCTAAACCTTGATTGGGAGGTATGTTAATAACCTAAAGCTGAATTAGGGCCAGAGCTATGTTAGAACCCTAAACCTTGATTGGGAGGTATGTTAATAACCTAAAGCTGAATTAGGGCCAGAGCTATGTTATAACCCTAAACCTGGATTGGGCACCGAGTTATGTTATAACCTTCAAGCTCAGTTGGAGCAAGACCAATGGTACAATCCTAAACCCCAGTTATATTAAACCCTTAAACCTTAAGCCTGGATTGGATTCAGCGCTATGTTGCAAACCTTAAAACCTTCAAGCTCAGTTGGAGCAAGACCAATGGTACAACCCTAAACCCCAGTTATCTTAAACCCTTAAACCTTAAGCCTGGATTGGATTCAGCGCTATGTTGCAAACCCTAAAACCTTCAAGCTCAGTTGGAGCAAGACCAATGGTACAACCCTAAACCCCAGTTATCTTAAACCCTTAACCCTTAAGCCTGGATTGGATGCAGCGCTATGTTGCAAACCCTAAAACCCGGGTTGGGGTGAGAGCCCTAAAACCCCTGAAATCCTATAAGACCCTAAAACTCTTGAAATCCTATAAGACCCTAAAGCCCCTGAATTCCTATAAGACCCTAAAACCCCTGAAATCCTATAGGACCCTAAAACCCCTGAAATCCTATAAAACCCTAAAATCCCTGAAATCCTATAAAACCTTAAAACCCCTGAAATCCTATTAAACCGTAAACCCCTGTAAAACATTAAAACCCCCTAAAATCCTGTAAAACCTTAAAACCCCCTGAAATCCTGTGAAACCCTAAAACCTCCTGAACTCCTGTGAAACCCTAAAACCCCCGAACTCCTGTGAAGCCCTAAAACCCCCCTGAACTCCTGTAAAACCCTAAAACCCCCTGAACTCCTGCAAAACCCTAAAACCCAAAAAAAACCTGCACAGGAGTAAAAGCTCTTGAACCTAAGCAGGGGAAACTAAGGTCTTGCATGTAGAATAAGATTAAATGTGTGTGTGTGTGTGTGTGTGTGTGTGTGTGTGTGGAAATTGGAATGATATGATAGAGAGACAAGACATACCAACTGGACACAGCAAAAACACATATGTATACAGTATATGTATTCATAGCCAAATTGGACACACACAAACACACACATATGATGAGCTTTCTCTCGGCTTCGTTGATCGTGCTCTCGGTGTTCTTCCAAATGAATATCTCGCAAATTTCGTGTCTCATATTTTTGTGCTGGGTTGTTGTATGAGTTCGATCAAAATTATCATTTTTTGGGGTGCTTTGTCCGTGTCTTTGTTCGGTAATCCGAGAAGCATGTGGAACCAACCTCATGAGTCATTGTTTCTTTCTTTTCGCCTTCGCAAGGCCCTATGCTAGCGAGGTGTTGTTCTTATTGAACGGCGGTACTTCATTCTCTTTTTATTCTATGTCAAATGCGTGTGTTTGCAGTAAGGTGCAATTGAAGCTTCTCAATACTCTCACATTCTTGTAGCCTTGTAGTATACAACGTTATTGAAACAATGAAAACTAAAGGCTAGTAGCCCATTCACGTTGAAATTATAATCGTACCTTATAACAAGCATGAGCAAAGCTTTTTGCCAATTTACAAAAATGATATTAAGCACATTGAATCCAGCTTGCAATCTCTTTAAGCAATGACAGATTTATATATGAATGATCATGTGTTGATACGAACAATAATTTATACATTATCAAATACACAGATATACATCCTCAACATGCAAGACATAGGATCAACACTCGTGTAGAATTGTAAATTCCCATTCAGAGATGCAAATATAGCTGATATAAAAACTCAAAACACAAGGCTTTGTCCATTAAAATAAGCACCATTACGATCCTAATTTCTCAAATTGACGTGCAATTTTAGTTATGGTAATAACTTCTTGCAAGGGAAAATAATAGAATTTGGCAAAAAAATTGGTGTCCCACGCACGCACACACACACACACACACATATATTCTAGCAAGGATATGGAATTCAGTATTATACTCTAGTGAGCAAATAGAATTTATGAAATACAATGGTGGGATTAAGAAAGAAGGAAAAAAAAATTCAGAAGAATTTGAAGATGGATATTCCTTAGATGAAGAAAATGTAGCTAGGTGGTTCTTGTTAAGGAAATGGTTAATCTCTGTGGTTTTGTGGTTTTGTGGTGAGTTCAGAGTTGAGTACAATACGTCCTCACACAAGGAGTATGAGTGATAAAAGAATAAAAGTAATCTCGATCGATGCAAAAGGCCTTCATACAAAGAGTGTGAGTACGAGAGCACAAGGATTTTGACACCAAGAGCATGATTGCGAGAGCTTAAAGAATGTGAATGATTAGAAATTAAGAGCGGATGCTTTGAACATTATAACTACACTACACAAATATTTATGAACTTATATTATTGATGAGTAACTATGGAACTGAGTTAGCACGATTTTGCCACGGTTCTTGTAGTAAGTAAGTAGAACATTCGGAATCTACTCCAATTTCCCAAATTCGACACGCACACCCGCATGTGTGTTGATGGTTGTGACTACAAAAGCTCTTGATTACTCAACGAGAAGGACTAGTAGAGACATAACCTTGAAATCCAAATGTTCTTGGGAATAGCAATTTCTATGAAGCGCATTGTAATGCACATATGCATCTAGTCTAATGCACATATGCATCTAGTCATTTATTATTGGCATACTTACACCAACTCACTATACTCCCTCACTTGGACCATTCGTAAATAGGCTATGATGATATACCTTTTGGCGAAAGTATTATGACTGCAAATTATACAAAAATCATGATTTTGGCTTCTTAAGTAGCTTATAAAATTTGTTCCTATGGTTTCAATGATAGTATTTGTACATTTTACCTCCAATTCCCACTTTGTTTGACTAAAATGCGATAACTGTATGACTTGGCAAATCAACATTACAAGAATGCAACTTTTACTTGTCCAAGTAACTTATATATTTGACATGACACGGTCCATCATAACACCATACCCAATGTCAACTATCTTGCTAGTTTGTAGATGTAAACACCATACACTTCAAATGTCAAGGATACCTTCTAAGAAGCAACCTACAAATCCATGTTTATTGTTATTGTAATTATTTTGTGGTTGTATTCATTCATTGAAATGCTCAAGTTTCTTGGAGCATCTTTGGGCTTTGTGGCAATCCAAACTTACATTTATGATAGTCTCCATAGAAGGTCAAGGAACCTCAACTAATTTGAAATGCATGCAAGGTTTTCAAACCCAAGCTTAGCCACTTCCATAAATCTCTTTATATGATCCTTGGGATTTTGCAACCAACAGTATGGGTCAATTGAAGCTTTGTTGTTTGATACTAAATCATAAGGGCCATATTTCAAGATTACACACAACCATTCATTAGTGAATTGGACCTTCCAAAAAATGTTGCATGAAGGCATCTTTGTTGGGATACATTTGTTTATGTTATAACTTTACAAGCTTGATGTTGTCACACATTCCATAATACAAAATGTGAAAACAATAGATATTATTGCCCTTTAAAATAAAACATGAAAATATAGTACTAAAGGTCCTTGAAGAAACCCTAGCGTGAACAAGTTGTACATATTTATTTGTTAGATTATGCACATACATCTAACAAGTGTGTATTGTTCTTAGCTCTAAAGCAAATTGGGAAGCATTGCCTTCATTTTGTACACAATAGGACATTAGATACTTTACCCATATCTACCTCCATCTCACAATTTAATAATTTATAACCCTACATTATTAAACTAAATGATGGTATGGTGGCAAAGATCGTGCTTAAAGCTTAAAGTTGAGTGTTCAATATCGCATTCATTTTAATGTTTCTTAATTTGACATCATGTACACTAATAGTTTCTCCTAAAAATGACTTTACACAACCAAGAGTTGAAAATGGTAATATTGCCTCTAAATGAAAATGTTAATAAATTCATATTCATGGCCTTACATGAACTAATTTAAATACATGAAGTGAGCATATAGAGACAAAATGGCACTTTGTGAATGAATCTCTCTAAAATAAGTGAGAAATTAAGAAAACAAAAAAAACATTTTAGCTCAACAAAAAGGACTCCAACATGCACATAAAAATCTTTCTAGTATCATAGTATGCACAAATTTCTAGATTAAAATCTTGAGGTCTAATATTAAAAAGGACCACATGCTCAACTACAACTTACCCAAATTTCTTGAAACCCAAAACTAATAGAAACCCAAACAAGAATAGATCAAGGTTATGTCAACAAAATTCATCAAGCACAAATAACACCAATAAATACACTGCAGGAATACTTGATATCCTACACCCACTATCACAATCCTATTCCTCTACAATGGGGAGATCTACATCCGAGTTACAACAATGTACCAACAAGAAAGCACTAGAATACTTGTTGTGTGTTATTCATGTTCATAAATCAACTAGGGAGTACAAATAATGTGATAACTATCACAACACTGCCACTAGGTTAAGGTGCACTTCCCCTATCCCTTAAAATGGACAGCACTACTTTAACAACAGAGGTCGGTCAGCAATACGTGTTCGAAAAACTTCCTAATATAAACCCCCATGTTTCATTGAGGATGCCAAAGATCAATAAGCAAGTCACAGTGAAGACTTGCCAATCTAGCAGCAAAATTCTAGAGTTCCAATGTGCTTTTCATCATTTCTCAGTTTCGTACAAAAGATAAATCGCTCACTTGCTAAACTGGAACCCATAGAAGTCAAAACATCAAGTAAACTATGTATTCTACACTTTACAAATTTATGCAAGAGTGCGATGTGATCAAATAAATCAATCAAAGCCATTAAAAAATTTCAACCTAAGATGCTTAAAATTGCAGAGTTTCTATTTGGTAACAAAGGTGTTTAGATAAGAATGTCATGACAGCCCACAGCTCAAGTTCCACATAGGTTTTTTTCATCTATGCACATTAGCAAATCATGATGTCTCAAGCAACATCAGAGAATACAATTACATAAACCTTGCTATACATGCACAAATATGCATTGGCTTTCCGATAAAAAGACAAAAAAAAAACTATAAAATCCAGCCTGGCTTTTGGGAGACTCACATCGTAAATGTCCCGGGCTCCATAACCTTCTGCTGATTATGTTTCCAAATTGCTAAAAATTATAAAGCCGATGTATCCTCACTTAAGAGGCACAATGCAAAGCAAGGATAACCAAAACAAAAAACAAGTTCATCACATTGCATTGCACCCCAGCTCAACTGATAGTTTTGCTATTTATCCACCCATATGATTCACTGGGGCCAATGTTTTTGACTTCTGTAGAGTTCTGGCCTTGACATAGGAAGCATGCCCCTGTTAGATGCTAGATAAAACTGTGCTGCAGGAGTTGCTCCTGCATCCCCTCCTTCCAATGGTACTGGTGACGACAATAACAATGGTGCAGTCGGTGGCATACTTTGCCAGCTTCTATTGTTTCCCGGTGCCTGTGTACCAGGGTCAATGGATGGTGTTTCTGGACACCACTCTGGCATATCATCATCATTCCAAAGTCTGCTTGCCCGTCCCCTATGTCCAGCACTCATGGTGGTAGATTCATCAGAAGACATATGAGGTCGCCCATACAAAGATGTGCCTGATAGCAGTCCTGGATGTTGACTAGACCCTACATGTATGTGACTTGTTTGTGCATGTAATGATAGAGGTCTTGTTTGCTCCAGTTGACCAGATGCATGAGAAAAAATTGGTCTTGGAAATGATGGCTGCAAGCCAGATATATTTGATGTTTCATGCTGGGAATTGAACCTCCCAGCATGTTGCTGTGAAGGGTTCCCTACAGAATTCTGAATGTGAGGAGCTTGCATATGAAGGGGAAGAGTTCCAGGAGGAACTTCAGAATGTTGGGCACTACTATATGGCAAAATAGTCTGCGCAGAAAATTCATACTCTGGAAGATCGTCACTTTCGTCCATTGCAAACCTACGTTTCATAGCTTTTGGTCCAAATCCAGGCGGCAAATCATCGCCAATATTTAATTCTTGCTTCAAATCTTTCTCTAACCCTTCAGATTTGCCCCTGCCAGACCTAGAGCCTTGGAAGGATCTAGAAAACTCCAAGGGCTCACATGTGCGTTGCTCTCGTATGTTTGACATGCACTTATTTGTCAGACTAATCATGCCACCTTCAACATTTTTATTAGGTATTGAAACATCTTTTTGCAAGTTTACAAAAGACACTGGAGCATGATGATTTTCATACTCTTTGGAAGTTGGTAATGGAAGAAGAGGGGCTTTAGATCTAGCAATAATATTTCCACTCCATTGGATTCCATTAGGGCGTGTTGGAGAATCCAGTTGTGCTGATAAAGCACTCTTGTTTGCATTGAAATAGTGACCGGATGGTTTATGGGTAGTCGTCGATGGTATAAGGCTTCGTCTGCACACAACAAAACCAACTAGCAACCCTTCTTCCTCAACCAAAACCTGATCTACGGTAAGATATCCATGATCAACGAGCAGCCTTAAAGAGTTACCACTTCCGGGAAACAGGTAAAGTTCATATCCTGGAAGTGGCTCGGCATAGCCTACTCTTTCTCCTCGTTGATATTGGTTGGCAGCCTGCAGTGGTTCATTATCCCACTATCAGAATACTTATAATCCATATTAACTTTCCTGACTATAAAAACAACTGATTTAGACATAGAAAATTCTGCCTAATTTAATCACCAATAGCATGAGTTTCTGAGACTACATAATGCATCATCACTCATAATAAATGAAGCTAGACAATCTTCTCACTCTCACCTCTTTCAAAGCATTTATGGAAGCCACATGATCTGATTCTTTCCGATCTACTTGGCATGTTGTAACCTGAAAGAAAATAATGCATAAAGTTTATATCAAACAAGAAAATCATTTCATGAAATGCCTCATGCATCAGAGCAATAAATTAATGGAATTTCCAAAACGCATTTATCTTTTTGATGTGTTAGCTTACCATAACAGCTCGTGCCCGAGACAGTCGAAGCTCTTGCAGAAACCTCTCAAGAGCATCTAGCTTTACTCTACCCTTGATCTCAATCTGCTTTGGCCAATTTTGCAATTCTATTGCATCACCACTGATGCAAAATGGAAAGGAACAGAACATTTTATTGAATGAACAAAAAAATAAAATTATATCGCACCAAAATCAGCGTCATAACCAAAACAAATATAGCAGATTACATCTTTAAGACCTTTCGGACCAATCAAATCAAAGTTCAAACAGTTCAAATTCAGAGTCCATATTGTAAGTTATACATCCTCGCTTTTATAAGTCCATACTTACATTAGGGTTCATGCTGTGGTCATGCAGATGCAAGTCCATATACACATTTGTAATGTTAGTAGATTAGCATTATTTGAAAACATAATGTCCAACTATTTTTGTTAAATGTGCTTGGCTGTATCAAGCATAATTTTTCATCGTGATTATATTTTTTGCTCACATGCTGTGGCTAGAGATTGCTCACATAATGTATTGATACACTTTTAAACACAGGCATACGTGCACTCTGTTCTGTTAAATTCCTGTAAAAGCCTTTTGACTTCAACTCTCTTTAATTTAGAAAATTTAGATATCACTGACCACATCCTTGAATGTATGCCAAACACTCTCATTACTATTGCAGAAGTTCTTTTCGCGCTGCATATCTATGCATGCATACATGTATGCAGTATTTATTCGATGCATGTGTGTACACATGTCACACGCATCACTGATATAGATATATATGCATCCATATTGGTTGGTTGTGTTTTTCTTTACTGATTATCCAAGTTCCCTTTCGACATTTGAAAAATTGGCAACTATGAGAAAATACAGGAATACAGGAATTTAGTAAGTACTTCTGTCTGAATCCTGATATTGTTGCCTTCATAAATATTTCACACCAGCCAATGCAGATGTATTTTAGTAAATGAAGGGGGGGCTTCTAATTATCAGAGGCACCTTTTATTTCATTTATTAGGAAATATGAATGCATTTTGGCACTATATCAATGTGAGGAACATGAACCCTATTGCAATACAATCATAATGAAAAAAACCTCAAATCAGTTCCAAAACTGGAAAGTGTTCCAGGATGTCTTAGGCCATCAGATAGCATGTTCCATAACAGATAAACAGCCACTTTTCACTGTTATTAAAGATTCCATGATCACAGGCTTTCAATTTATTCTCTTATTTGTAAATGCCTAGGACACTTAGTCTGCCACCAGGTGCAATCCCTATATTTCCCAAAACCTGTAGATCGAAGAAAGCTACCACATTTATTTCTGTCCACAAAATCACATAGGAATTCTCCAGTCAGCATAAAGGGCAGGGTATCCCAACAGCACTTTCACAATCTTCTGTTTGCCTGGGTTGCAAAGCTTTAGTGGTAACTTGCCCCTCCATCTACTGCAACAATAGGTTTGCAACTTTATAGTAGAGCCCATATTGTGGCAGTCTGCTGTTGTGATTCATTCTTACTTCACCAAGGATACTGTAATGGAAACCCTAATTGCAATATTCCCACAACAAAATCACTGAGTAACATTACAGTACAGAATTTCTGATGCTAGAAATAATCACCACAGAGTTCATAGCTTTGAGAAAATTGAAGGTAATCATTTATACACATTGGACATAGTTGCACTAATGGAAATGAGCTGTAAGGAGACAAACTTAAGTGCAAAGATTACAGTAATCTAGATTTTTGTATTCAAGGGTGTAAAAGTAGGAGAAGAATGTGGTTACCAATGACCATCATTGAAGGCTATAAACAGAAATGTGGAAATGAACTTCCTATTCAATTTGACTTCAAAGTTTGTCTCAGCATGGCTGTAAACATTACAGCACAGGCAATCAGTAGAAGACTTCTCTGCAGGAAGTTTTGGAAATCAAATACATATCACCGTGATAGAAAGTAAATATCAAGTCACAAGGTGATACCTGTGGAATGGGAAAAAAAGCCAATTGCAAGCACAGCTGTTATGTGAAGCAAATCTATTTAGATACACAAGAACACATCATTATTGAAGTTTATGAGCCTCAGAAATAAGGGTTTTCTCTAACGATACAAGTTTACGTATGCCCCTTATTCAACCTCATGTAAATGTTGGTTTGGGCTTGTAAATAAATTATTCAGAAAAATCTGACAGCTACTATAAAAATTCGTTTATATGCAGAAGTGCTAGCATTTACAAAACCTGACATGCAGAATGTGCCAGAGTCAAAACAGAAACCAAATCCAGTTTTCAAATTCTAGCATGACTGCAAAAAAAGCACTCTTAACAATGTCATATTGAATCCTGGCTACAAATCGTGGCGTACATGTACACTATGTATATATGTGTGTGAGAACTTGAACCAACGTAGCAGAAAAGTTGGTTGGGTATGAAAAACCCAAATCCAGTTTTCAAATTCTAGCATGAGAGCAAGAAAAGCACTCTTAACATTTTCCTATTGAAACCTGGCTACAAATTGTGGCATAGTGTACACAACATATACAGGTATATCGTGTATATGTGTGTGTGTGTGTGTGTGTGTGGTAATTTGAACCAGAGTAAGTAGCAGAGAAGTTGAGTATGTAGGCATCAAAGCCAAGATTTCTGACTGGCTGTGTTCTTGAATTATACCATGCATTTTTTACATCCAAGTTTCCTTTAGTTCCCCATCTTTGGAATTTTTTAACTATTTGTCAAACTGGACAATATCAATGTTAGTCTAATATACAGCAGGGACCCAAAAGGTCTGTTCATCTGATACCAAATCATTGGACTTTTTAACTGTTTGTCAAAATAGAAGAAATCGATGTGAACTAACATACTGTGAGAGCCTAAAAATCCACACGCATCTGATATCCGAAATTCCCATATACTTCTGCCTCACATAAAATAGGCATGAAGAAGTTATGGTTCATTAATAACACGCTTCCTTTTGCCACAACCAGCTAAGCTAAGAATGTCTATTAGAAAAGTAATCAATAGGTAGCAGTTAACTCAGAAGGAAAATAGCTAATTACTGACAGCACAGAGACTTGGTATCCTCCATCAAAGTCATCAAAAAGGAATCAGCACAAACAAAAAAGCAAGCACAAAATGAAAGATGATCCACATGCATTCACACTCAGGTCAAACTTGCTCAAATATTGCATGAACAGAGTGATGGTGCCTTACCATGCAGGGTCAGGAAAATCCCACAAATTTCATTCTAGTAAAAGGCAACAGAAATTTACCTTTTATAAATGGCAAGGATCGGTGAAATTTCGCAACCTGACAGTTGGAAGCTCCCTTCCCAAAGCGTCTCATTGAAGTTATGCTCATTTTTTCTTTCCTTCAGAGACATTAACCCATTCTTGGTGACCCCAGACTCTTGAGAACTGTGATTTGGACTCTTAACAATCTTTTGAGGCGCCCTATCCTTTGAATTGCCAGAAACGATGTCCGAATCAGTATCACCAGAATCCACTGCAGACTCTTTCTTAATACCTAGGCATTCACCAAGGGCAATAATCACAGAAAGGTTAATACTCACTTCCCTTTGAAAATCATTTTTTATTTTAGCTCCCCTTTATAAAATACCTGCAAACATCTCAGAATTTAATTCTCTAATAGCCAATTTTGGTTGTTTCCCTCCATTTACATCAACTGTGGTATTGCCAGTTTCCTGAGTAACAGACGAAGACTCTGGCACATCTGCTGCTTCTTGTTTAATTGGCAATGCAACTCTCTGCTGTGAGCCAGCAGTAACCACTTCAGTAAGTACATCATCCTTTTCGACTGTCACTTCAAATTCACCCTTATGCGTCTTTTTCACCAATCTGGGTTGGCCTCCATCTGGCTCAGTAAGCACAATCATATGAGCAAATTCCTCAGCTTTGGCTATCCTCCATTCTGATAACTCTTTCGAAGCTAGTTGTTCGGCGTTCATGCTACACAAATTCTCAGGGGTTATCTCCCCAGAAAGAACACGTGCCCTGAGTTCTGGGTTAGAACGATCTTTCAAATTGAAAAGCAAGGAGCGAGCTTTCTCTTTATATTTCCTATTGACTCCGCCAAAATGCCTGTACATCTCTGATTCAACATCAAAGGCAACTCTCTCTGCAAGATCAGGTGCTTTCTTGAAACTCTTATCTTCTACTTCTACGCTCTCTACTTCCAACTTCATTTTCTTGGAAGGGTTCTCCTCTACTTCTAATGAATCTGGATTTTCCTCATTTACAAAGTTGCTTTCATCTTCAATCTTACTCTGACCTTCTTTACTGATCTTCTCCTCATCTAAGGCTACAGAACCTAGAGTTTCCTGTTCCTTATTTGTCGTTTCTTGCACAATTTCCCTGGGCTGGGAAACTGCATCTGTACGATTTTCTGTTTCTGAAATTAAATTTTGACCCTTATCATCGTCACCTACAGTAAGTGTGGAGGAAATAATTCGATCCTTGTCATCAATTAACCGAAGTGCTGCAGCTAAAGAATCCCGTAACTTACACCTTACAGTGTCATCACTCTCATTGATCTTGGGGGATGGCAATTGAGCAGTGTCTGCTGCCCTTCTGCTCTGTGTCCGCTTCATGCTCACTTCTGTCTTTGGATATTTCGGATTCAGCATGGGTCCCTTCATGTACTGGTGATTATCCATGGGAGGTTGCAGCAAGTGCACATTAAAAAAGCTTGGTGAAAACTAATCTGCATCTTCCCTCTCTTGAATTTGCTTGTTTCTTTGGTTTCCTTCTTCGTTCACCTGGAGTTTTTCACAGACAACCGTAGGTCAATCTCTTCACTATTAAACATGCTGAAAATTTACAGACAGAAAGCACATACTGTACATATGCATACATAGGGTTTTTCACAGACAAGCGTAGGTCAATCTCTTCACTATTAAAAATGCTGAAATTTTACAGACAGAAAGCACATACCGTACATATGCATACATACACACACACACACATATGTAGAGAAAGCGAGAGAATGAGAATGAGCACAATTTCACGCTTTTATTCAATCTTGCCGCCACAAATCAAAAGCAGTCCTCTGGAAGAAAGGCCTAAGAGCACAAACACACAGGAATGCAGGTAAAGAAGAAAGGGAGATACACAAAAACACATACGATAATACACTACAGACAAGCTCCACTACAACAACAACAAGAAGAAGAAGAAGAAGAAATAAAAGGGCAGGGAAGATCCCCCTCCACACACACACAAGCACAAGCACACATACTCTCTCTCTCTCTCTCTCTCTCTCTCTCACACACACACACACACACACACACACCGTGTTATGCTTACCTGTGCTGGCAAGAAAAAAGATCGGATATGTATGGTGGGTAGGAGCAGTAGACCCTCTCTGTCTTCCTGGCTGCTGATGATGCTTCTTCTTCTTCTTCTTGGAGGAGGAGGAGGAGGGGGAGGGGGAGGAACTGATGATGGGTTATTTCCTGATTTCTTGCTTTCTTAGCGGCGATGGAAATCTGCAGCAGAGCAGAGCAGAGCGGAGATGATGGATGGATGGATGGGTCGAGGGAGAAGGAGGGAGGAGAAGAGAGGCGGTGGGGGGGCAGAGTTCATTCAGATTGGGCGGACAAAAGAAAAACGAAAGAGCAGACAGAGCTTGGCCGCCCAAAGACATTATTATGTATTTCCTCTCTCTACAAAGAGAGAGAGAGAAAAGAGAGCTTGATCTGTGTTGCAGATCTTCGTGAAAAACCCCTCATCAACAAGACTATCGCTCTCGAAGAAGAAGAAGAAGAAGTCGAGAGAGTAGCAATGGGCATATACCATCGACAAATTCGAGACCAATATCCTCGACACAACAAACACAGAAGGACTTCCTCCAGCTCACGTGGCCGTTAACAATCGGTAACGGTTCGGTTCAGTTCGAGAGGGTCAAAACCGAACCGGTTTAGAACCGAACCATTTAAAATTTTTGAAACCTGAACCGAACCACGAAACCGTTAAACTATTAAACCGTTACAACCGTGGTTCGGTTTCGGTCTTCAACTTAGGTCAATTTTTAATTTTTTTAATTTTTTAGATTTATAATATTTCATTATTTTAAAATTTTAAAGATGTTCCTAAAATGTGAGAATAAGTCTAAAAATGAAAATATAGTTTTTAAACAAAATAAATTTAATTTTAAAAATAAAAAACTGTTAAATCGTTTAACCGCGGTTTTTGACTATTGAAACCGAACCGAATCGTTGAAACCATTAATCCGTTAAGTTGCGTTTTCGCGGTTCGAGAACCATTGCCGATTGTTAGCGGCTGTGTTTTTTTTTATTCTTCCAAGCAAAGCAGCTTGAGGATGGAACAGACATATGGGGAGATCGATTACAACATTTGCACTTCGTTCTTCTATCTTGGGAGTATTGAACCTTCCCTCATGGCTTTAGGCTTCGGCAAGGAAATAAAAAAAAAGAAAGATGAGTTGTTGCAAGTGCCATGCTCATATATCATCCACGTGTTGGCAATTTCGGGAAGAAGCAGCATGGACATAATCGCTAGCTTCGTCCTAGAAAGAAGATCAAATTGACCCATCCTTCGGTCATCGTTAAAATAGACATTGGATTATTTTGTAGCATTTTAGCGAGAACGTTGATTACCTTGAGGCTTGCTTTTGACACTTGTAATGAAAACTCTCATGAGTCTGAGATTTTTGTCTCAAAAAAGAAGAAATGACATTCTTTCTCCTATGTGTGTTTGTGTATGTATGTGTGTGTGTGTGTTTATGGCCATTGGCCATTGGTCACTCACCATCACGCTTGCCCACCTATGGGGCAATAATGGCCACCCTAAACCCTACATCTACCTTCCTCACCCACGCACTCATGCATCTCCATTACCTTTGACATATGTGCATATGGATGACCTGATGACAACCACCCCCCCCCCCCTCTCACGCATCAATCAACATGGATCCTCAAGAAGTTGTATAGATAGATAGATATATTTTTAACATCCAAGAGACATTGAATGTGTTCTACGAGAGAGAGAGAGAGAGAGAGAGAGAGAGAGAGAGAGAGAGAGAGAGAGAGACATACTCCTCTTCGTTTGTAGTTGTCTCTACTCGATCGTAGTGTGATTATTGGTAAGTCGTTGCGATAAGGGATCGTTCTCTTTATCCAGGTGTCCCCAACAATTAACCAATATGCTCAAAAGAATAATGGTTGTGATGGTGTTTTCCAATCACCGTGCCCATATATTCTTATTCGTGTATTCCCTTCTGGAGGATCAATTATTTGTCATACATTTATTGATTACGGTTAAAAATGAACCTCTCTCAAGAATTTATTCATAGGAATAGTGCAATGAGCGGTTCAATATACCTCTTTGTCACAACTTATAAGGTGAAGGTCACGCCAAGATTTCCTAACAATTTCTCACCAATGGAAACACATAATGGATTGTTCTAGAATATCTTCTCGTGTTGCCTTATCAATGATAAAAATTTCTTGAACAAGCAAAGTCATCTATGACCAAATATATATTCGGAGAGGCTTTCCTAGATTACTAATAGATAAGTCTTATTGTTGTTGTATTCTCCACCTAGTTTTAGTGGGGTCATTGTGAAATGCACTCTCTAGTTACAAGAATCTCCTAAAACAAAAAATGACGACGACGACACTATCTACGTGTGGCATGGATGTCAACAACTATATTTAAATGTTTAACTCTATGTCCTCCACCTCATACAATCAACTAAAACAGTGTATATTGTGGCCAAACATATCACGCTTTATTTTGAAACACATGTAAATTCTTAATTCGACTAAGAGTATATGACAAATCATGATTAGTAAAGTTTAAGAGCTAATACCTAAATAATTACAAGTTTGGAGAGATTAAATTAGATGACATGGTCTAAAAGTCTCTCTCTTTTGTTGCAACTTATATAGTGGGTGTAGCATAGTGAAGTCCAATGGATTTTGGTTCATCTAGTGTTATCTTATCACTTGTGCCATGTCATAGTAGTTTGAATTTTTCCAAAAGGTACTTATTTCCTAACAATTCTTAGGCTTTCCTTTAGGGTCTATCTAGTTACTCTCAAATAGACCCTAGTGAACCTGGCATTTTGCAATATTATACACCTCACCGTGCTCTTGAACAACTTCCGGAAAGTGAATGACCAAATATGTTTTTCTTTGCCAATGTTACACTACCATCAGAATTGTCAAGAGAGGTTCAAATGACCAAGGTTGCAAATCCGCATAACAATAATTGATTTTCCTCTGATTTTTCGGATGGCGGACATTTGGCCATATTGTTAATGTTGCATGGACTAGATTTGATGTCCACTTTTTTGAGACACTTTGATATTCTTGGATAAGATCCTCCTTCCTATGTTATTTGACATATCCAACCAATGCAATATCTCTTCCAAAACTTCCATAATCCACTATCTAATATGAAAGAATGTTGTTAGGAAATTTTGCAAGTAGGTTTGCAAATGAAGTACTTGTTTGTAAAGAAGTATTATTTACTAGTTTAGTATTACATGTATTGGTTTGATATGCATTCTAACAATTAGGAATTAAAAACATCCCTAAACTTGGGTTGTGCCATCTAGTCTTCAAGAAGTTTTTTAGTGTGGTCATTGATCCAAGATAATAAGGCATCTTTCTACAATCAATTTTTAAGGGAAAGTCCTTTTAGAATCCCCCTTTGATTGCATAGGTGGCTCTCCTTTATCAATAAGTCTGGTATCAAATCTTCAAACAACTTGCATTGTTCTTCATATGCTTCATTGAACCCATTCTCATTCTCATTCTCATACTCATCAACCTTCGCCCACTTAAGGACGAGAGTGGATTGTAGAGCGAGGATGAAGATGTCAGATGAGTCAATAAGAAATGGGGAAGAGGTTTAGTGTTGATGACATCATGTTGTTCTCATATATTTTGATGATATGCATCACTTACTTAGTGTATCGGAAACATATCGCCCAATGAACAGGCTATCTGCTAATGTGGAAACAAAACAATACAACAAAAACCCTAACTCAATTTTTACATATAGAACTAATACGAATGATGCAAAGCTTCAAAAAACTTGGTGTTAATGTCCCATTGACAAATATGTGGAATTCATGTTATGAGTTACGAATCTATAATTCACATAGGTTGTAATAGTTATTATACATATGTTTGAGAATCAATAAATCCAAAGTGATACTTGGAGATGAGAAGTGAGGTTGACGTTATCAATGCTATGGTGGTCCAACTGATGCTTTATGAAAGTGGAATTGGGGGGTGGCACTTATATTCACTTAGTGCATGGAATGAAATAGAGAAAATTCAAAAATTATATGCACGTACACAATTGGGAGTTAAATTCTCGTCATCCTATCAGGCCATGCTATAAGAAACAAGTGTGTTGCCCATAAAGGTATACGCCATGCAAAGAGTAAACACTATGTATATCACAAAAGTCAAGAATATACCTTATCACTGATTACGAAAACAAGCTTGGAACAAAGGGATGCAAAGTACAAAATAAGTAATAAGAACAAAATTCTCTCAAATGGTTGGGTACAAGATATATTAAAGCTCTTAGGTGATGCCTATGAGGTATGTGATCACCAAGGACAAATTACAAGCGGCATCGAGGATCGAATGGCAAGATGCAATAATGTCAAAACTAGAAATATTATGTTTACAAATGTTAACCCTTTGATGTTGGCATGGAATACACAGTCAACATGGCATGTAACATTCCAACCACATCTTATAACTACCTCCAAGGGCCCCGGGGTGTTGGAGAGCCCGAGATTGCTTTATCCAAGAAACTCACGCACACAAATGAGGAATCGAGGGAGCATCATGGCGTCATTGCCCAAGAACCGAAGATATGCAAGGGTACGAACTGAGAACCTAGTGGAGGAAGAGCAACATCCCTTACATCTCTCATTGGCATCAACATACATACATACATACATACATACATACATACATACATATGTAAGTGTGCGATTCACACGATTCGAATTGGCGCTAATTTTTATGATGTTGAGAGTTTCTGGTGTCCGATATGTCGAGATTGGCATATGCTCGGACAACAAAAGAAATTCCCGTTCCATTCCACTTAAGAAATTCCCATTCCATTCCACTTTCTCTGTCTCTTGTCTCATGTCTCTCATTCTCACAAAATAACAAGAATAGTTACTCCGTAAATATTCTTCTTAGACATGTATATGTGTGTGTGTGTGTAAATCTTCTTCTTCTTCTTCTTCTTATTATTAGTTCTTCTTCTTCTTCTTCTTCTTCTGTATGTTGATTTTCTGTGGAAAAAAGGAAGCAGAGCATATCATTAGCAGGCTGCAGCAGAGCAAGCTCTGTTCCCTCTCAGATGACTAAGAGGGCTTGGCCCATCTATCTCTATGTACCCAATTTGATCGGTGAGCATATCTGTCTCTTTGTTCCACCCCCCCCCCCCACCCCATATCTGTCCGTCTTCCTCTGTCTATGCTTAATTCATTCTGAGGTCCTTCCCTGTGTCTCTCAGGCTATGCCAGGATACTAGCGAATCTCGTGGCCTTTGGCTATGCCTTCTCCCACAAGAACCTCTTTACTGGACTCTATCTCATGAGGTTCTAAATCTATATGTATACACGCTTTTAATCCATTGATATGCTGTTATATTCTCGAATCATCATACTGCTAGAGTCGCAGAAGGAATCCAGTATTTTATTTATTAAAATTTTCCAAATCACATCGAAAATTCTTGTGATGGCCAATGCATGAAATGCTTTTATTTATTTATTGTTTTTGCAAAAAACTCACTGGAAAAATGACAGTTATGCAGAAGGAATGCTGTATTCTTCTTCGTCTTCTTCGTCTTTTGTTAAATTACATATCATTGGTGTAAGCCCCAATGTAGTAATGAAATCCAAGCGTATAGGTGGATTGATCTACCAAGTTCCTGTTGAAACAGTACCCTAAGAAATGGATTATGTTTGTTTATTTGCTAATATATATTTCAACTGAAACCCAGAAGACCAGTGATGCAGAAGGAATGGAATATTTTTTAGTTTATGTGTTGAATTAAAAAACACATAAAGAATGATTCTGATGCAAAAAGAGATGAAATCAGTTTCTGTTAATTTTACTGTCAGCTTCATTTGCGATGAATTGGATGGACGATTTGCACGGCTTCTAAATCAAAGTGAGTAATTCATCTTCAGATCATGTATTTTTAGTAGTACTTTAAACTGCTCGTTGTAAAACCTTGATTGGCTAATGTAATTCAAGATGCTACTTTGCCACATGATCATGCATAATCAATAACATTTCATAATTAAATTCACATAATGATGGGAATGCTATTTGAAAGAGTTCATTTTAATTACATTAATAAAAATGTAAATGTGCAGCATCCACTTTTGGAGCCGTTCTGGACATGGTGACTGATAGGTATTGCAAATATTATTGTGATGGCTTATATTTATACTTCCTCAACTTGATTTGGATTTGTCATTGTGCTCAATATGTGTGGGATTGATTCTAGGGTGAGCACAGCTGGACTTCTAGTGGTCCTCTCACACTACTATAAGTGAGTGATCTTCTATAATCTGTCTTGAAATCATATCTTTCATATGTCTATTGTTCTTATATTGGCTTATCTGTTAGTGTAGGAGCTGCTTTGGGTTTTTTCTAGGATTGCTGGCCCTTGATATTGCAAGTCATTGGATTCAGATGTATAGGTATGGTGCATTTGTCACTTAAGCAGCCTTACTTAAATGCACTCTTATCTCCTTCTCCATATCTATATATCTCTCTCTCTATCTATATGGTCCATTTTCACTTAATCGGTCTCACTTAAAATGTCATATGCATATATTTCCTTTCTCCCTTCTCGGTATATATGTATCCCATTCAAATGGTACCCTTTTGTATGGGAATAATGTGTAACAAGGGTTTCAAATTATCCTGACCTATGGAGCTTACTTAAATGCAAACACACTTTCTATTCAGTTTTGACGTATATCTCCTTTAAGTGGTACCCTTGTGATATGAATTACCTATTATAAAAGCGCTTATAATGTGTGAAAACAGTGATATGAATTACCTATTATAAAAATGCTTATAATGTGTGAAAACAGGCGTAAAATCCCTTCTCAAATTTTCATGAACAAAATACACCTGGTTCCTATACAAATGATAACCCTTCTGGAAAAATAATACTTTTGTTGAACTAACCTGATATGGTATATGGAGTTTGCAGTATGTTCTTAGCAAGCAAAACAAGTCATAAAGATGTTGCGGATAGTAAGAGCACACTTCTCAAGGCGTATTACCAGCATCGCATATTCATGGGCTATTGTTGTATTGGGGCAGAAGTAAGTTTTTAGTTTTCATCATTGAAAATGTAAGGAATCTAAATTGTAATGATATCTAAATTATAACGGTATTATCATTTTTACAGGTAATGTATTTGATATTGTATATTATTGCACAAGAGGAATTTGATTCTATCCTAGATGTAAGTGTTCTACTATGTATGTATCAGTAGATTTAAATGTTTTTTTGGTATTTTAATTGATTATTATTGACATACTAGGTTGTACAAGATGCTTTTTCAAGATCGTCCCCATGGGTCATTCTTGGACTGATAGCACTACCAGGATGGGCGATAAAGCAATTGGTAAATTGTTTGCAGGTATGTTGGCTATTGTTACTGTGCTTGGGCTAAAAGAACTATTATGCTACTAGGAAGGAAGCACTTAAATACAAGGCAAAGAAAACCCACAAAATGATTGTACACAGAATGGTCACATTGCGTCAATCATGCTATCTGGAAGATAGCCTCACTATAAGGCGAATAAAACTCACAAAGAAATTGTATGATCAATCTAGAATGGGCACAATCTCATAAAACAAAAAAGAATTACACATGCTCATTAGTACTAGGATTGTAACAAAGTATTGTGAAAGCCTCAGCCCTGTGGACATTAGATAGAATTTGTTTATATTCTTTCACTGGTTGCATACTTTGGCCTACTACTCAAAAGTGGCCAAACAACTATTCTCTTTTTGAAACATTTGCTAAAATTTACAAGTAGTGTATTCATGAAAGGAGCTAAATGAGAAGCTGAAATACTAGGCCAAAATTTGTATACTTTCAGTGCTTCATTTGTAAATTCTTCCAAATTTCAATCATTTAAATTTTTTTACAATAGAGGTTGATGGATCATACTTTTGTACAAGACATGTAAACACTGATAGATGACATCGCAAACAGTTAATCACAAGATACTATTGTCCTACATAGAGAACATCTTAATCTGTTTGTTGCAGATACGTTCAGCTGCCGAAGTGTGTGTTCTCCACGACATTGAGAAGTCAAAAAAAAACTGAGGTTTAATGGTGATTTCAGAAGCAACATACAATGACATATATTTAATTACCATGTCCAGAATCAACAATATTTGTCATTCTTCATCTCCCTCATCTGGTTAGTTATTGCTGATATATATATGTACACATACATACACACATATATTTGCATTGTTGTTACTAACTCGATCATCTCTTTGAGAGAGATTGTAGCACATGTCTAGTGGTTATTTAATTTATCTGATTATGATAAACCAGTGAAACTCTCTTGATCATTATGACTTGGGGAACACTTTGGATTCTTACCAAAAAGGGGAACAGTTTGGATTTTTACCAAAAGGGGTGCTATAGCAACTTGTCGACAATTATTTTCTGTTGTGATGATTAGACTTTTTGCATAGGGTTATTGGCACTATTTTGCGTGCAATGTTTCTGTATGATAAAAACGTTGGGAACTCTTTCTTTCAAAATAAAATCAAAATTTCATTGCTAAAACATGTTAATTTTCTCTATGTATAAAAACTTTAAAAGCTAATTGTACTGTATAGTTATTGCTGTTTTCATTTTCTGAAATCTTTGAAGATTCTCTATTGCAAGATTCTATTTTGTATAAGGTGAAGTGGGATTCGATTGTTTTGAGAAGCCTAGTTTGATAAATTCCTTTGTTTAATGATGGATATTATTCTTGTTATTGAAAGTGCCTCTGTTTCATGATAGCATTCTCGTGTAGAAGGCGAAAGCCAAGTACGAGGACGATTATAGCCATAGTTATTAAATGAACCATCATGGTTATAAAAGAAGACATTTTGAATTTGCAGAAAGATGAGAACTGTGGCAAGAAGATTTATGTGAATTGTACGAAGGGTGCATCAAAATTGCGAAAGCGCCCTAATTTGGGTTAAGTACCAAAATGATGTCATGCAATTTATGCTATGGTAAACTTGATGCTCACTCCAAGGTGTTGATAAACTTGATGAAGATGGTAGATAACCGAGGTCTTTGATGTGAGATTCATAAGAAACCAACATAAGCATAAACCATCTAAAATGCCCTCCTCTTGTGACCATAAATCTGAGGCATGACAAGTCTCTATAATACTGACGTTCCTTGCGTAGCCTTTTTGCCATCTCTTGTTGCCATTGTTTGAGCTACAGAGTCTTGTTTGTCAATGGTGCTTGTCACCATATACTCCTTATTAGCATGTCTCCAATATACCTCCATAACTTGCACTATGTATTTGAGCATTGTTTGAACTTGGCCAAGCTATGACATGGTGTCTCAATAAGTAGTAAAGGTCTCCTACAACATTAGTGTTAACTTTGTAGCTCAAAGGGTGACCTAATCATTTTTACTAGAGACCTTGAGTTGAAAATCTCAAAATATACCCAAATGAATGGGCAAAGCCTAGCTTGTGAGAGATAGAAAGCCATAACATGATTTCTTGTTTAGTGGTTAAGGTCTCCTACAACATTCGTGTTAACTTTGTAGCTCTAAGGGTGATCTAAACTTTTGTGGCCGGAGACCTCAAGTTGAAAATCTCAAAATAATACCAAATGATTGGGGAAAATCTATGTTATGAGAGAGAAATAATCCCGAGTTTGAATAGTGAGAAACAAAGTATGGAAAAAGAAATATCCGGAGTTTAGAGTAAGCTAATAATCATTTCTAAAGCTCAATGTATAAGAAAAGTTTCTAACATGGAATGGTTTTGTACTCTCATTCATCAAAATTATTTCCATTAGGGGAGAAGGATGAGTCAAAACGACACACTATTTCCATTACATAGTTGGAAAGATTAACCTCAATCACTAATATGTTAAACACAATTTGTAATAAAATAATTGCGCAAATAAACCCTCAAATGAGCAAAATCTTGTTACATCAACTAGAATTTAAATCCCGTTTGGTGTTTAATTACATGTTCACAATCTATTGACACATACTTCTAATATCACCATTTATGTAACTTCAATTTGAAGCAACCATCTACAACTCATTTTATAATTTAATAAAACAATGAGTACAATGCATCTTGTAGATAAACAACATGATATCCATCAACCATCTTTGATCCTGATAACAATCTATCTTATAGTAGGTCTTCAAAGACATTGCATTGTGCCAGACATTCTCACTTCTTTGGTTTCAAGATATACAATGCACAACCTTCGCATATAACCACTTCAAACTTCCGTTTCCAACACAATTGAAATTTATGTAACGCCTAATTGTATACTATGATATCAACGTTATCGACGTGTTTTGCGTTTTAAATAATACAAGTCAAATATTATAAACAAAAACTTATTAAATAAAAGGAATAAACAAACACTTCAATAGTCAATGAACAATGATACCTCTTTTACGCCAATTGGTAGCCAATGTAGCGAGAAGCTCCAGTGAACATGGAAAGTTGTGGCCAAAAAGCTTCCATAAAGATGATCTCGGATATGAGAAGCATGATAAAGCTACAAAGAAACCCTAATTATACCAACATTATATCAATGTAAATCTTTGTAAAGCCCATTCGGAATAAACTTCATTGTCCAATAGTTGGTGAAATGAATCAAATCCAAAATTGTAGGATATAAAAGTATTTAACTTGGGAGACATGAACCTTGATACCCTCTTCAATTGTCAGCGACAAAGAAATCACCTCACTTAATCATATTTATTCAAGAAGGAATTTGAGATAGTTTATGTAAGTTTACGTTGCGTAATACTAATGCAAATCAATAAAAAAGAATATCATGACCACAATTCTCTGGCAAAAAGTTATAATGAAGTTACTAACGTAGACACTAAATACACACACACACACACACACACACACACACACACACACACACACACACTCTCTCTCTCTCTCTCTCTCTCTCTCTCTCTCTCTCTCTCTCTCTCCATTTTACTACCATGTGCACATACCCTCATCATTTTTATTAAGATGGTTTATACAAAGGATTTTGGGGAGCACCTATCTTGTATGTAAAAGGGGACAAAGACAAATGTGTTCAAGTGTTCTTTGATTTTGGGTCAACCTATGTGAATTATGTAAACACTCTGCCATCTTGGCGTCAAAATACATTGTGACAAACTTATCAAATTTGAGAAATGTACTACAAATTTGACAAGTAATCAAACATTATATGAAACGATAAATACTATATTCCACACACACACACACACACACCCAAGAATCGGCAATGGTTTGGTTTAGGTTTAACCGTTTTGGGGTTCTCAAACCCGAACCAAACAAAACCGATCCCTAAACTGGTTTGGGACTAAAAAGCTTTAAGGTGTGAAGAAACCCAAAAAACACCAACACCACTTCTCCTATTCTTCTCTCCCCCTCGTAACTCCCACCCCTTCAACCTTACCACCGATGAGTCCGAATTCAACTCCAAGTCCCACCTCCACGACTCCCTCTCCGTAGACTACTATGGTTGGTCGGCCAACGTCCACAAATTTCCCACCTCCCACCACCCGAACCATGAGCCCCAAGGCTATGGCGACCTCTCACTCTTGATGATCCAATCCTTCTCCAAATTTGACATGCTCCCGTGCCCCCCAACCTCTCTCTCTCTCATTACTCAACGATCGTTTTCTATGGCTTCTTATCAGTCTCTCTCTCAAGTTCTAACCTCTAGCTGCCTAATTTCTAACTTTCTAAACCTTACTTATTAAATCACATAAACGGTTTGAGCCGGTTTGGCAAGGCTCAAGCCGAGCTCTAACCGTTTAGGTAGGCTCAAGCCTAAGCTGAGCCGCTAACCTGTTTAAAACCGGTTTAGGCTTGAGCCGAGCCGTTGCCGATCCCTACACGCACGCACGCACACGCGTGCACACACACACACACACACACACACACACACACACACACACACACATTCTCTCTCTCTCTCTCTCTCTCTCTCTCTCTCTCTCTCTCTCTCGTAAATAATGGCTTTCATTACGAAAGAAAAAACACCACCATGACTAACTTACAACAAACTATAGAACCCCTTCTATCTAGGGATCTAAAGAAAACTACGACACCAAACTCAATGCCACCCTACACACCAATTCAAATGGCGAATATGATGATATGTGCCCTTGCAAAGTTCTCTCTCTTCCTGGTTGAGATTTTGTGACTTCTCTAGCACTGTCAATTGCCACAAAAGAAGTCCTTTTAACTTTAGAACATATTTTCTCACCCCAACTTGCGAATAAAAAATGAAGGCATTCCGCATATTCCAATTGAACCATAGCCCCCAATACCTCAAGAACTCAAAAATAATTTGAAAATGAGGCATCGGTTCATTGTTCTCCATATGTGCAAAAACCCAACTGAAGGAAGATAGACTTACTCCTGTTAGAGACATCCACACTAAACTGATACACCTCCAAACCATCCTTGCCATCGGGCATGAAATAAATCGATGCCTACTATGTTCCAATTCCACCGAACAAAAGAAACACAATCCTTTAGTAATGTTTCTTCTTTTTAATGCATCCCCTAATGGTAAAGCTCCAACCATAACTCTCCAAATAAATACCTTGGCTCGTAGCATCAATCGAGAACACCAACCTGCCTTGATCACATGAAACCACCAAGTAATGGGCTTATGAAAACACTATATCTTTATAACCCTTTCTTCCAACCACTTATGTTTGTCAATCAACTTGTGATAAGCAACATTTGTTGAGATCATAGTCAATCTCTTATTTCCAACAAACCTCCAATCAAGCTCTTGAGATCGCCCATCTAAATCAGGAATTGGCTCATGCGAAGACAATATTTGTTGCAACTTATCCCAAATAAAGTTATAACCTTTTGGAATACGAAATGTTGATCTTATTGTTCGAAAAGCCATTAATCTTCTTTGTGAAACCAACATAGCATCCTTAACTGTTACCAAACCCAATCTAGCCATCCGATTAAATTGAAGGTTAAGAATGTGTTTACCTTCCCACCTCAACAACCTTGATGTTGCCAAAACCTCCATTTGTAATGAATTGGCACATCCCCTTTCTTGTGGGGGATGCCATTCCACAAAATCCAACATACTTTGCCAAGATGTCAACAAATGATTAACTATCATAGACCCTGTACATTTGACATCCCTGTTAGAATTAATTACATTCCACCAATTCGCTTCAACCTTCATGTTTCCAAGCTTTATTCCATTCTTCTCTACACCATTTCTGTCCAAGGTTGTACACCTTCAAACATGAATAGAATGAAAGTAAATCGACGAGCCACCATATGCTCATATAGATTCAATATTGATGCCCCACCAAGACGCTTCGGAGTACAAACATGATCCCATGCCAACCATGACAAGGCACTTTTCCCTTTTCTTTTCCATAACAACATTTGCATCGAGCGTGACAACATTTCAAGAGCTTTCTTTGACCATGGGAGCAAAGGAAGATAATAAGATACCATAGAGACCATAATCGATTGGACCACCTTAAGTCGTACATGAAAAGGCCAAAATTGAGACCTCCAATACATAAACTTATCCTCCGACCTTTTGGATACCCACTCAATAAGTTTCACATGAGAAATTTCCAACCCAATTGGATATCCAAGATGACGACAAATCATACCATGATGTACTATCCTTTCTGACCACCCCAACCCCTAACACATCTTGTTCTGTACATGAAATGAGGACAGATTTATGTATATTAATTCTCAACCCCGACGCATTTGAAAACAATTCCCACACATCTCTTGTCTTACTAATATTTTCCCGATTAGGTGCCAAAAACATAATATGGTCATCTGCGAGAGCTTGAACAATACATGGCTTCCCTGATGGCAACCTTAGTCCAAGCAATTCTTCCCCCATAGCCATATTGTGTAACTTAACAAGAATAGGATGCATCACAATAGTGAATAGTAAAGGACTTATCGGGCATCCTTGTCTAACTGACCTCTGAATAGAAATCGGTTGGGTTACTCCTCCATTAAACATCACATGTGAAACTGAACCCTCCCCTAATGTGTATATCAACTTAGACATACGATCACCAAAACCCATATGAGACATCAATTGATTTATAAATGACCAATCCACATTATCATAGGCTTTCTCGATATCCAATTGTAGCAACACTAATTCTTGTTTAGACTCCTTTGCATAGTCAATTGCCATTTGAACATTTACAATATTATGTAAAATGTCTCTTTTTGCTAAAAACCCATATTGAGCATTATGAATAATAGAAGGTAAAACCTTATGCAACCTATTGGCCATCACTTTCGCAAAAATCTTGTGCATTCCCCCCATGAATGAAATAGGCCTCCATTGAGCAAAGGAAGATGGAGAAGGCACCTTCGGCAAAAGCTTGATCAAACCAATCTTCCAAGAATGAGGCATTTCCCCTGATGTCCACACCTTCTGAAATAAAATCGTAAAAGGCCCCTTTAACTTAATCACATATTTCTTAAAGAGTTCATGTGTTAATCCATCCCACCCATGACTCTTATCATTAGCAAGATGTGACATGACATGTTCCACCTCATCCTCTGAAATATTAGCATCTAATGATTGTGCCACATCATGCGATACATGATTTTTCACTCCATTAAAAAATACATCTCTATCCTTTTTAACATTATCATCGATACACACTTGTACATCCAACAATTGTGTATAATATTCTATGCATTTCTTCACAATTTCTTGAGGATCGGAACACATGATACCATTTTCCTCTAACCTTACCACATTATGTCGTGCATGTGATTCATGAAGGTCATGGAAAAACTTATGTGATTGACAATTAGCATCATCCACTTCTTGTCTTAGACGATGTAGTCTAGCATGTTGATAATTTTTTGCCGTTAGGTCATGCATCGCAGAAATTAATACCTCTTGATATCCCATCAAGTCTACATCCGTTGGCCAATAAGTTAACAATGAGTTGCATTTATCAAAAAAATTAACTAGGAGACTTAATTTCTTTCTCCTTTTAAAAGCATGGTGAATTCCATAATATCTAGTTAACCTCTGAACATTTGCAACAAATACTTCCCACGCTTCATACCCATCAAATTGAACACGATAGGCAAATGCATCAATCAATTGACACATATAGGCATGGAAGACCTCATGATCCAAAAATGATGAATTAAAAATCAACGGTGGTTTTCCTAAAAACTCATGAAAACCTCTAATTGAGTGGTGATTGAACTCAAAAATTAATGGGAAATGATATGATATAATTGATCCATAAGACGCTGAAATATCCAAAATCTCTGGTAAAAAACCTTCGGTATGCATTACATACATTCGATCCAACCTACTCCAAGTATCCTTATATTGAGCCGATTGAAAGGGATAACCAGGTTCATCTCCCTTGATCCATTTCCATACATCCCTTTACATGACTTCAGTCTCAAAATCTCCCCATTCTTGAGCCTCTGGTCCATCCATAATAGAGTGGATAGATGTTGATTGATCTGTCTCACAACAAACATTAAAATCTCCCATCAATAAACCCGGTCTACCATTACCAAGCACTGAGTTTAGAGATCTCCATAACAACTTTCGTTCTTGTGGAACATTTGATGCATACACACCAACTAACCAAAGAGCTTGCCCTTCATAACATATCTCTACCACAATAAATCTTTCAAATTCATCTAAAACAATTACTTTTGGGTGAAATTTATCTCTTATAAACATGACAATCCCAGAATAATCCCCATGAACCTTGCCAGCATAACATAATGTATAACCCTTAGAATAACAAATTAAACCAGGATTACGATGATCTTTATGCTCTACTGCACATAAAACATCCCATTGCTCACTTAACAAAATCCTCTAAACCTCATGCATTCTAAATCTAGAACACAATCCCTTCACATTCCATGTGGTGATCTTCATACTTTATTTTTTCCTTTTATTCGAGAAATCTCCTTCTCCTTCACTGCTAATGTTTCTGCCATATCCTGAAATAAATCCCCTAAGATTGCATATGAATTACTATGGGAATGCAAAACTCCAGACCTCGATGGCTCCTCATGTGAACGAGGCACCGATTTCCGTTTATTCCAAGGAACATACAAATTACCTTTATTATCAAAAGATAATTTCTTTGGATAGTCCTCTTGACGAGCCCATGGCTTATTCCGCATGGGATGTGTCGATGTGACCTTCTCCATAGATACATTATGCCCAACATTTTTATTAGACTTCTTCATCTTTCTAGAAACTATTGACCATTGTCCTTCATCCTCTAGAGTCTTTCCATTCGTCTCATTCACAATTTGTGGTTCCTTTGTTTGCTCTAAAATTGTCAAATCTTGAATCTGATCATGAGTTGTAGGCTCTTCATGTACCACTTCCACTACATTATTTTTTTGTTGAGGACATTCAGGCATAAAATGCCCCAACACACCACAGTGGAAACAATGTCCTGCAAATGTACCCCATTTAAGCCGAAAATACATAAGTGGCATACCAGAACATGCAATCTGTAAACAACTTGGCCTCTTTATAGCAGTATTCCAAAGAATACACATCCGATATCGATTTTGAGCATTAACACTAGGAGGCACCAAGATCTTTCCCAACTTTTCCATCGCTGACCGTAATATTGGCCAAACCACTGAATATGTGCACTCTACCTCAACCCATACGGGACACTCTTGCTTTAATATATCTTGGTATTCCACTAGTGGTCTCCACGGAACAATATGAACCAAACTTTTCCCATAAAAAATTGGCAATTTATTGAGTAATTTCTCTTTATACTCTTGTGATACTAAAACAACGTCATAAAATCCACGAGGACTAACATAAACATCGTGAACACAATCAGCTTGTAAAATCCCACGCAACCATTGTTTGACCCTCCAAAGGAAAGGTATCTTTCCCGTGAAAAACAATATGACCCCTTTATCACAAAAATTAGCAAATGAGCCCAAAAACTCCTTATTGTCTATTTCTACCTTAGCCACTTCATCGTCAACAAACTCCTCAGCAACTTTCACATTCTCCCTTATACAATCTTCCATAAATATATTTGCCATGCATCTTAAATGTTCCCAATGACTATCATCTTTCTCAATATCATTTTGTCGCATTGCATCGGCATAAGACATGTTATTACTATTATCTCCAATACATCGTTTTCTTTTACCATCCCCTCTTGGGCTTAATACTGACTCAACCATGCACGCATCCTTTGAAGAATTTGGAGACTCATCCATATTCATGAAAACACTACCATCCATATGACAAGAAATAGGAGAGAGCTCACTTACAAGTAATTGTGTTGGAGAAGGAATCAAAGCAAGTGATCATGAGATGCATGCAATCGAATGGATTTTTTTACTCGTAACGTTCTACCAAGAACTCCAAATGATACGTGCAGATACTCTTTAGAAAGCTCTATGCACAGGCTTCGAAACGAGCTAAAGAACAAAGGAAACGGACACCGTAGCAAGAAGATACATCAAAATTAGTGTTTGTCCTTCTCCAACATCTCCGAACTTTGCGTTCTCTCTGTCTTTGTCTTTGTCTCTCTCAAAACATACAATTAATATATGTGTGAAAACACTACAATGGCGCCACATTTGAGTGGGGTGTCATCGTTATATGGGTAATGGGACATGTTGAATTGCTAATAGGTAAGGCAAATACTCCACTTAGGAAGGAATTTCGACTTGCACCAATAAATAAAACTATTGCATTAGTAATCCCTTCAAGTTTCGTACATATGCTCTAACTCCATGCCTACCATAGAATAAGGATCGGCAATGGTTCAGTTTAGGCATAGTCGGTTTGGCCTGATCCAAGCCAAACCGGCTAAGCCTAAACCGTTTACGAGATCTCAAACCTAAGCCAAGCCGGTTCACAAATCGGTTTACGCTAAACCGGTTTATGCTAAACTTGTTTGGTAAACGGCTTGGAAACTGGTTTAGAAACCTCCCTCCCTCTCTCTCTCTCCCTACCTCCCTCTCTCTCTCTCTCAGATGATCCACTATATAATATACATTGTACAAGCTCTCCCTCTCACTCTCTCTCACGTCTGTTGTCTCGACTCTCTCCCTCTCCCTCTCTCTCCCCCCTATGTGTAGTCTCTCTCTCTCCCTCTCCCCTCTATGTAGTTCCTCTCTCTCTCTCTCTCTCTCTCCTTATATGTTGTCTCCCTCCCTCTCTCTCTCTCCTCGTCTGTGTAGTTCTCCCTCACTCACTCTCTCTCTCTCCCATCGTCTGTTTAGTCTCCCTCACTCACACACACTCTCTCTCCCATCGTCAGTTTAGTCTCTCTCTCTCTCTTTCCCCTTGTTTGTTGTCTCTCTCCCCCTCTCTCGAAAGTTTATAAATGGTTTAGTCGGCTTAGCCGGTTTGGCGAGGCTCAAGCCAAGCCAAGCCGAGCTCAAACCGTTAAGGCAAGTTCAAGCCTAAACTGAGCCGAGCCGAGCCGCTAAGCCGTTTTCAAGCCGGCTAAGCCAAACGGTTTAGGCTTGAGCCGAGCCTTTGCCAATCCCTACCATAGAATATAAATTAATTATGCATTTCCCAATTATGTCTCTATCCCCAATATCTCAGACATAGAAAAATGATCTTCATCTTTGATTTTGGGTTGATCTCTGTGAATTGTGCAAATAATGTCCATATGGGCATCAAATAACAAACTCATAATGAGCTTGGTCCCCACAAAGAAGTAATCTCATGAGAAGACTTTTCTCATAGTTGTGGTAGCAATTAAGCAATGATAAACATTGGCTACTTTCTTTACTCGTCCACTACTTTACGAGGGTTTTTTTCTTTGTTATCTTTACCTATAAAGATTGGCTAGGATCGTTCGACATGGCTTTACAACATTGATTGTAATATTGGACTACTTTGTATATTGCCTCTTGCCACTTTACTTTTAATACCAATGGAGGATATTTTTCTTGGAAAAGAAATTTAAGCAATGATAAAGAGGTCAATGAATAATAGATCCTAACTCACAAATTGCTTTTTATTCACAATAAACATGAATCCCATGATAGATGGATTATCTCCCAACTCATGATAGGACTGGTCCCAAGCCAGGATCACAATCTAAACCACAATAGTGTTAATAAAGGAAATGAAGGAGCAAGATTAGGAAAAGAGACAAAGAAATAGTGAGACTTGAAGCACAACATTGGAAAAGTTATAAAATACACTTCTAATAGTCTTTGAAGTTTTTTCTTCACATTTAGCAAGCTTGACCTAAAGCTTAATCTTCTCTTAATTCCTTAAACTTCTCATTACCTAACCCAAAACTTGATTCTTAATCCTACATGATCTCTTATCCCTCAATCAAGTGGTTGGTCACTTTCTTTAGTTGCTTTCATCGCCTATTTTGTTCAATAGTTTAACATTGATATTTAAGGTATTAAGCACGCTTGATTAAATTTAGGCTTTCTTATTGTGTGTTTAAATTAAGTTTAGTGCTTATTTACTCATTTCTCTGTATTTGCTAATGGGATTAGGAGTGTCTTGACATCTACCCCTACTTGTCCCACCAACCATAGAGTAGTTGACATTGTCCTAACCCATAGATATTGATTCTAGATATAGTTAGAACTAGATAGATCAAAGTTAGGTAAGTCTTAAGCTTCCCCATATTGGCGTTGTTGTCACAGACTAGGGTAATGTTGATGCCTTAGATTGGTTTTTTTGTAAATTCTCATGACAAGTGAGCAAATTTGATAAGTTCAATCCCCCTAATCAACCTAAGCTTATTTGTCCTAAAATCATTTGTGTGTTCTCACAATTGATTAATTCAACATTTTATTATATAGCCTTTCATATTTTCCATTTTTTTGCTTAATTTGGTGTTATTTTGTGTCGATGAATTATTTAATTTCTTGTACTTGGTGCATAATCTTCAATGCTCATAGCTTTAGGAAGCAAAAGATTGACATCATTGCTTAATTAGCCTTCTACTTGGGATTCACTGCTTAATCAACCTCTTCTTGCAAATTCTCTATTTCGGGATAATGCAGGAAAAGTGTTGGGCCTTAGAACTCACCTTGCCTAGGGTAAATTGTATAATGGGCCAGCTGCGTCTGTAAGCACTTGGATTCAATTCCAACAGATGCCACAAGCAGATCGTCTTGCGCATTTACAAGCTGTTCATGGTGCCAAGATTCAACGACATATTCCTCATTGGCAGCAACCGTCCAACCCATACAAGAACATTTTTGGTTTGGATGCTTCATAAATGACACATTGTTGGCTGTGAAGGGTATCTCACCTAATGGGTGCATTTCTTTTTTGAGGTTCTTGACAACAATAGATTGCAACCTCATGCCTTTGATTGCAACTATCTACAACACACACGGAATGCACCAGTCAGAGTGGTTGCTAAAATGCGAAAGAAGTGGCCGCTTGATCCTTACCCTTCCATCGCTCATATGTGTGATATGATGTGGTTGTATGCAAAAGAACTTGTTGCGAGATTACTATGGGATCCGGGGGGTTGGTTCTGGTCATATTCATTGGGGGAACGGATCATAAAGGTTCCCTTCTTTCAGTATTCAATGAAGCTTGGAAGGTCATTACTAATGTCTACGAATGTAATGGTGCGAGCAACTAAAAAACATTGGACTAACTGGGGTGTTTCAACGTTGCAGTTGAAAACCTATTGGAGATGATTTGGTCTTTCAAGGGGCCCACTAAATTTATTCTTTTTAGATGGCTATTATTGCATGCAACATTACCAATTGGCCAATCATTGAACGGGAATGTAGCACCTAATCTCGGGCAATGTGGCTTTTGCTATGCAACTCGGGAGACTACTAACCATGCTCTCTGGTCTCATCCCTTGGCTCAACAAGTATGGAATAAAGTTCTTTCTTTATTCCGAACGATCAATGTTGGTTGCTTGTTCTCATGGGGAGTAGCGGTGTGGGAGTTTTACATTCCATCGTGATGTTGTATGAGGCGGACGATATTCAAGAGGCTATGATGGTACACAATAGAAGATTGATATTGGTTAGTCCGTTTCAGCAGTTACCTCGAAAGAAGGTGCGATCAATTGTGACTACAATAACGTTATGGGTATTATGGAAATGTAGATGTAGTTGACTTTATGATGCAACAAATCTTGGTCCTTCACATGTACTGCTTGAGATATGGGAAACACTGCTCACAGTAGTCTGTGGGTAGTATGATAATATCTATGGTTCTCCAGAAAATGTTCATAAGAGAAGGATGAAGCTTCTTCATTTATGGAGGAAGTTGTCCCTCTTTGTATTGTCAAATCAAGGGTCTCAATGGAACTATCAACTTCCATGGACCCTTTCTTGAATATTAGTACATAATGGGAATATACCACAGTATCAGGGTTCAATACCCCTTTATAAGTTGTTTTTGTATGTACACGTTTGGTGTACATACAATGTCTTTTATTCTACGTTGTAAGCATCTAGGTAGATAACTTCAACATGCAGTCTTCAGATGTTTTTTAATACTATTGAAGAAAATCTTTGAAGGAAAAAGAAAGAAAGATTGACATCACAAAAGATGGGGAAAACACACCACCACCCATGATAAAAAAAGTTCCAACAAAGAGATCTAATGTCACAAGGGAAAAGCACAAAAGAACCAATCTAAGAAAATGATAGAAATAATGCTCGGACACAACCGAGTTCCACAATGCAAATGGAAGATTGAACACAAATTAAGAATGCACTTAACAAGATGGAAGAGATGACACCAAATGTTAACGTGGAAAACCCTGATCGGGAAAAACCACGGGAGCCCACAGACTCCAAACTATACCACCACAGAGAGGAAGGGTACAATGAGAGACTGAGAGGCAACGACCTCGAGCTTTGTCTTCGTCAACCGGCGGTTACAATAGAAAATACTTTATGTTTCTCTCTCACTCTTAGACTGTCTCTTTGTACAACAATAACAACTTAATAAAAATGATCTACAACTATAGTATTGCCCTAGTTATATTTATACTTATATAACTTTGGGGATATTTACAAATATGACCTCAACAGTCACATCAGAACATATTTACTAGTATGTCCGGCTGGATACCAACCGGATCCATCCGATCCGGTTCCTTCCTTTGTCCTGTCCGATCCGGCTCATCCGGTTCTCATCAGGATCCCATTCAGAGGGACCAACTTCCCAACAAACTCCCCCTTCACTCTGGCATGGGATGTCTCGTCAGTCTGATCCGTCTTCGGCACGCGTCCAACTTGTCGACTGACAACATCTTGGTCAGCATGTCCGACCCGTTGTCGCATATTTCCGCGTGTGCGTGTAGAATAAGGCGGGACCACGGGGGTCTTGGACTAGGGAGTAGATGGGAAAACATGTATGAGCAAAGTGGAAAAGATTAACACGGTAGAGAAAGTAGAAATGTTGAGAAGCAAGCTCAACATGGTATGTGATGCTTATTAGGAAATAAGCTATAGTAGCTATTTAGCTACTTGTGAACATAAAGGAGAAACAACTAATTAGCTACTGACAGCTATTTAGCGACTGACAGCTAATTAGCTACTGACAACTATTTAGCGACTGACAGCTAATTAGCTACAGGCAGCTAATTAGTTGCATACGTAAGTAACTTATTACTTAGGTAAAAAGTAAGAGAGTAGGTAAGTAAGAAGAAGATACACAGGAAGTAGAACTCTGAGAGATAGAGCGAGGATAGAGAGGAAGAACTCAGAGAGTGAGAGCTGAAGAGAGAAACAGACGAGAGCAAGTAGAGCTCTGCGGGTAATGAAATAGAAGAAGTTTTGGCTGCTACAGAGGTAAGTCTCCTTCCCCCTTCCCTTCTGTGTTTGAGCACCAAACGATCTTGCACACCACGATCCGCCGCACACATAAGAAGAGCCCAAGTGCCTTCTTCACGTTTTCTTAACAAGAAAGAGACAAGATTTATGAAGTTATGTATATTATGGGCATGAAAGCCGCAATGTGATTACAACTGTGGCCGCGTGGGCCGGACTCAAAACATATGTAGAATGTAAACCCTAATCGGATAAGTAAAGAAAGAAATGAAGAAACCCTAAACCGAATAGAAACCCTCGACCTAAGTGGTATACCTCTTCTCACTCAAAATAGGCAACCCCTTCACAAGAGACCCTTCACTCCCTTTTATAGTAGTAAGGAGTGAGGCACATTACAAAAGGAGAGGTCAAATCCCCTTCTTTCAATGGTGAATATTTTTCCTTGATCTTAAATCGGTGGGCCTTTAACTCTCTCTCCTCTCACATTCACACTCAATGCCCACTACTCCCTACACCCATTCTTCATGTACTTTCCTAGTCTACAAAGTGCACATCATCTTTATGCCTCTACAAACCTCATGGTGCACCTTTAGCACCTTAGATTATTACCCTTCCCCTTACATTTTGTTATCTTATTCTCATTATACAAATTTACCAGTGAATGTGCAATGTTGCACATCCCCATTTTATTTGTCCTACTCGAGTTTCTCACCGTAGCCAGAAATCTTCACGACACCGTTCTCCTCTGTATGGATCTTTGTCAGCAAAAACTCTTTATCTTCTACCTTCTCTTAGAGCTAGTGATATCTCCTCTAGATGTGCTTAGTCCGGGAGTGGTAAGTTGCGTTCTTCGTAAGGTGGATGACACTTTGACTGTCACAATAGCAGATATTCCTCTTGTCAGATCCCTAGCTCTTCGATGAAGTCCTTCATCTTGATTACTTCCTTGCCGGCTTCTACAACCGCCATGTATTCGGCTTCCGTTGTCGATAATGCAATGGACTTCTGCAACCTTGACTGCCACGATACGACTCCCCCTGCATATGTCATGACGTATCCGGACGTAGACCGGCTAGTATCTACATCGGCCGACATGTTCGAATCGGTGAAACCTTCCAGTTCGGGCTTGCCTAAGCCCAATCAGAGGCACATATTTGAATTGTCTTTCAAATACCAGAGTATCCACTTGACAACGGCCCAATGCTCTTTTCCCGGATTGCTCATGAAACGGTTGACCCCTCCGACTGCATATCTGATGTCCGATTGGGTACACCATTGCCTACATCAAGCTTCCGATGGTTGAGGCATACGCTACCCTCGTCATCTCCGATTTCTTTGCCTTTTTCTTCGAACTTTGTTTTCAGGACATCCTGTAGTTTATCGGAAGTGTCAACTTGACCGGCTTTGCATCTGTCGTACTGAACTATTGAACCACCTTTGTCACGTACTTCTCCTGTGACAACCATAACTGTTTCTTTGTCCGGTCCCGGATTATGTGCATTCCCAGTATCTGTCTCGCCAGACCCAAATCTTTCATTGAGAAGGTCCGGTTCAAGGCCTTTGTTAGATTCTGATTTTGATTCGGTCCAATCTGATGATCAACATGTCATCCACATACAGTAGGAGTATCAAGAAATCGCCTCCGTCAAATTTCTTCACAAACAAACAGTGGTTGACCTTTTTCTTGTGGTATCCTTGGTCGGTCATGAAGGAGTCAAACTTCCAGTACCATTGTCGGGGAGCTTGCTTCAGTCCATATAAGCTCTTCTTCAACCGACACACCAGGTTCTCCTTCCCTTTCTTGACAAATCCCTTCGGTTGCTGCATGTAAATCTCCTCCTCGAGGTCCCTGTGAAGGAACGTCGTCTTAACATCGAGTTGTTTGACCTTGAGGTCCATGCTCACCACTATGCTCAACACCGTTCGGATGGATGTCATCCTAACTATCAGGGCAAAGATCTCGGCGAAATCCACTCCTTTCTTCTGTTGAAACCCCTTCACCATGATCCGGCCTTTATATCTTGGTGGATTTCCGGCGTCTCCCGGTTTTAACTTGTACACCCACTTGTTTCGGAGCGCTTTCTTTCCTTTCGGCAGCTCCGTCAATTCATATGTGTGGTTCTCATGCAGGGAATCCATTTCATCCTGCATGGCACTCAACCACCTACGGCTGTGGGTGTCCCTCATAATTTGCTTCATTAAGGTTTTCCGGCTCCCCCTCATCGGTTAGTAGCACATGCTTTGCATTCGGAAATCTCCGTGGGGCTCTTCTTCCTCTTAGAAGGTATCTTCTTCCTTGGTTTTCGGCCACTGGTTCTTCAGTCGGTTCTTCATCCGAATCTGATTCGGGGTCTTGTCCGGTTCCGACGTCTGATTCTTCTTCTTCGGTTTGTTCAGTTTCTTGTTCAAATCCAACCGGTTCATTGAGTGTCATCCGACTTCCGGCTGGGTGGGCCCTTGTATCTTTCGATCGATCTCTGTTGGTCATCCCGAAGTCCAATGTTTTCTTCTTCGACTCCCAGTCGGTAATGATCTTGTCTTCCATGAAGACTATGTCTCGACTCCGGAAAACCTTCTTGTCGACCAAGTCCCACACTCCATAGCCAAACTGATCATCGTTGTATCCAAGGAATATGAGGGGTTGGGACTTCAGGTCCAATTTCGCCCTCTTGTCCTTTGCTATAAGCATGTGGGCGAGATAATTGAACACCTTCAGATGCCAGTAAGAAACGTCTTTACTGGTCCATATTCTCTGTGGTGTATTTCCTTCCAAGGGTGTTGAGGGTTTTTATTATTATCACATAGGTCGTTGTCATTAGCGCCTCAACCCAAAATGTCTTGGACAACTTAGCATGTGCCAACATGCTCCAAACTCTCTCCATCATGGTTGAGTTCATCCTTTTGACCAAACCGTTCAGTTCCGGCGTCTTCGACATGGTAAATTTGAGTTGGATTCCTTTCGATAGGAAGTATTCCTCGAACTGGCCCGATACTCTCCACTATTGTCGGTTCGAATTGTCTTCAACTTCCGACCGGTTTCTCTTTCCACTCTTGCGTGGAACTCCTTGAAGACGGTCAATACCTCGACATCAGGTACAATGTGTTGATTTCCAGGCTCGGTTCACGATCAGGCTCCCTTTGCTGAAATTCATGACTCCGTTCCGGATGCTAACCATGTAGCCTTCATCATCCAGTCGACCGGCTGATATCAGATTCAACTGAACCTCCAGAACGCGTCAGACATCTTTCAATAGCAACTTGCACCCGGTTGACGTCGTCAGCCACAAGTCTCCTATGTTGACAATTTGGCGTGCACCTTCATTCCCCATCCTCACACAACCATGATCTTCGGCTCTATAGGATGCGAAGCACTTATGGTCGGGAATCAGATGGAACGACACTCCGAAGTCGACCACCCACGTCATCTCGTCACTGACAAGATGTAGCTCACTCTCCTCGGTGATGAGCATCTGTTCTTCCTCGTTTGTCGCAATTGCCAACATCCCTTTCTGATCTGAACTCTTTTGGTCCGAACTCTTCTTCGAGTCGATATTGTCGCCCCCTTTCTCTTTCTGGTAATGTCGGTAGTTCTTTTGGAAATGCCACGACTTCCAGCAATAGAAGCATGTGGGCCTCCCCCTTGACTTTGACCTCGTCCCCGATTTGTCCCGGTTCTAGGGACTCCGATTGCGGCCTCTTCCCTGTTGTGTGTCCGTTTCGATAATTAGGGCTTTTGAGTTGGAGATCACTTGACTTTCTGACGAGCCTCTTCATCCAACAAGCTTGATTTTACTCTCGTTAGGGATAGGTGTTTAGCTTCCGGCTCGACGTTGCGCAAAGTGACAACTAACGTTGTCGAGTTGTTACACTCTTCGCGTGTGGAAAGAGGCGGGACCGCGGGGGCCTTGTACCAAGGAGCGTGAGAAAGAAGATAGAGTGAGAGAGAGCAACTTGCAGAAACACAGAGGGAGAAAGAGAGAGAGACAATGTCTTAATTATAAATCAATAATGATTACAACCGGCAAGTCGGCGGCGGACCCAACTTAGGCGAACACACACACACACACGATTCTCACGCACGCACATAGCTCGACTGCATAGTGGAGCCTCTGCCGGAAGCACCCAGGCTATCCATGAAGCAGAGGCAACACAGGCCGAAATCCTGCAGAGAAAGACGAACGATGGAGCAGAGAGCTTGGTCCCGGTTCGACAACACTTCGTCCTCGCTCCCCAAAACGCGATATCTTATTTCGCCTTCTTCCTCCCCTTTTATAGGCCGTCCAGCAGGCCGTTACACCCTCGTTTTTATCAATTTATGCTCTGTCCTTTCGGACAGAGATACTCTTCGATTTCCTAGACATTCAATGTGTCACATCTAGTCTATTTACACCCATCATCCTACTCCTAGTTATGTACAAGGTATTAATTGGCGTGGAAAGTGTAAAGCCGGTTCATGCGCCTTGCGTCGCCGATTCCGCTTCTGGCCGGTTTTCTTCACGACATCCACCCCCACCAAACCGCGCATCCACTGGTATGCGCCGGAGTAGAACCGATACTGGAGAAAACCAGCTCACGTTCACTCGTCGCTCTTCGGACTATTGGTGTCCGCGAACCGATCGTCCTCGTTATCACTCCCCCGCTACGGCTCGTCTTCGTACTGCTTCTTGAACATTTTAATCCGCTTCCCGGCTACTAGCACCACCAATTGTGCCCCGTCGAGCTCCGCAAGATGGTACGTGCCGTTGTCGTTCGTGCTCGTCACCGTGTAGGGCCCGAACCATCTCCTCGCAAATTTGCGGGTCGCCTTGTGCTGGTTGTCGAGACTGCTGTCGTAAACCAGCACCCAGTCGCCTTCCTCAATCTTCTTCGGTCGTAGCCGGTGCGTCTGGTCGAACCGGGTTTTCTTCCGTTCCCTTGTCGCGCGCAGCTTCTCCTTCGCCCGTTCCATGTCATCCGGTCCCGCTCAAGTTGCTGGATCCGCGCCGCCAACAACTCTTCCTGGCTCATTTCGTCCTTCTAGCCCACCGCGGTCAACGAAGAAATCGTCCGTTCCACCGTCATGATCGGCTTTTGCCCGTACATTAGTTCCACCGGCATGAACCCCGTTACCGAACTGTGCGTAGTCCGGTCCGCCCACAACGCATAGGGTAAGTGTCGCGGCTAGTTTCCGACTTGGTCTCCACACGCCCGTACTAACGCTTTGACGACCGGTCCGTGTCCGCATTCCACTTTCCCGTTAGCCTCCGGATTGTACGCCGTGGTGAGCGAGATTTTAACCCCTACTCGGCCAAACATCTCTTCAGCCTCTTGCGCGTCTAGTTCTCCGCGGTCGGCCACGATCTTGCTGACGCACCTGTACCGGCATACCACATCTTCGATTAGAAACCGGCACACGGTTGCGGTCATTTGGTTTTGCAACGCTCGGTCTTCCACCTGGTTCGTCAGGTCCTCCCGAGCCAGCACTAGATATCGTATCTGCCTTACCCCCATCGACATCGTCACCAGATCCACCATCCACTTGAAGTGGACGCTTTCTTCCGCACCTGGCGGGCCTCTTCTCTCGTCCACGCCGCGTCCGGCGCCATCGTCCGTAGGAACCTCCCGATTCAGAGCTACTCTCCGTCGTATTCGCTCTCGTCGAACCCGTGAAGTGCCGGAGTGCTCCCCGTCCTAGTTGTCACGCCAATTGATCCGAATAAGTCCTCGCCGACGTCTTCGTCTTCCGAAACCATGCCGTCCTCGTCGCTGAACTGTGCCCTCGAAAACATCTCGGCCATGGCGTTGTCCTTTCCGGAAATGTGTTGTATTTCAGGATTAAGGGACTTGACGTACGCTATCCACTGGAGCATTGCCAGGTCCGATGTCGCGCACCCGGAAATCATATTGAGAATTGGTAGGAAATCCGTCTCAATGATTACCTCCGTCCCGATCAGATAGTCTTTGTCGGCCTTAACTGCCGAAACGATACCCCACAACTTGCGTTTAACTTGGGTGTATCCTCGCTGCCGCTCGCTCAATACCTTTGCCCCGAACCGGATCGGGAATCGTACGCCGTCCTTGTCCTCCTGACTGATCACCCACCCGATCCCGGTCGGGCTCGTGTTCACCGTCACGTAGATGGGGACTTCCTTGCCGTAAACCGCTTTCCGGAGAGCTGGTGCCGCAGCAAGCGCCTCCTTTAGTCTCCGGACAGACTTCGTGTGATCTGTCCTCCACTTGAACCTACACCCTTTCTTCAATAGCCCGTAGAGCGGTTCTGCGACATGCGCGTAGTGAGGAATCTAGATGTGGTAGAACGCGCACACACCCAAGAATCTGCGGACCTCCGTAACTGACCCACAATCGTCCTTCATCACGGAGATGGTTTCTACCTTTGCCGGGGACAGTTTCCGGCCATAGGGCCCGCACAGGTGTCCGACTACCAGGATCTCCATTTGCCCGAACGCTGATTTCTCTCCAGAGAAGGTGAGCTGCGCACTCTCGAGCCTCTGCAACACCTTATTGCAGTCGTCGATGTGGTTCGCGACGAACCTCCGGCATCCGTCCGGGCCGACCATTTCGTTTGCATCCTCCACTGGACACCCCTTTATCGGTACATCCTCTAGGAACGACATAGTGATGTCCGGGATGCAGTCCCTCAACACCTTGTTCATTGCGTTCACCATGTGCGCCACCGAATTCGTTCCTCCTTGCGATAGGGTACACATCCGCACCAAGCCGAGAGGAGTCCACATTGTCGTGATGTCCCTGCTCTCTATGGCTAGTTGGAACTAGTCGTACCACAAGTATAAGTCACCGACCGAATAGATAGACCTTCCGGCGAAGGCCTCCGCAAACTCGTCTATGGTCGGCCCAATTCCTGCATTACGGATGGTCACCTTGTTGACCGGTTGCAGGTCCTGTATGAAGCGCAACGTGCCATTCTTCTTTGGCACCGTGAACCACCGATTCGAGTATGGGGCACTCGACGGTTCGAGGATGCCCATATCCACCTTCTGCTTTAGTAGCTCCATCAACATCGAGATGTGAGCTCTGGGCACTAGAATCGATTTGAGATTCCATGGCAAATGCGGTACCGTGAAGATCACCATTGGCTCGACGATTGTCGGGTCTACGCACCCGATCTCCTCCGGCGAGAATGCGAAGGCCTTCCTGTGCATTCCGAGCATCCTCTGAAACCGGTCCTCCTCCTCCGGCAGTAGAAAGCCACCCCACCAACCTTGAGCCCTCGTAGCGTTATGTCGGTGAACCGGTGCCCTCTGTCGGCTGGATTCCGTAAACTTGGGTCCGACGCGACCCCCTTTATCCGCTCTCCGCTGCCCTCCGGCAAGGATGCCACAACTGGCCTCACCTTTCGGTGCACAGTCTTATACTTCGTATCCACGTGGGCTGTTCGATCCAACCCGATCCTCTCCCCGAAGTCCGCGATGACTTCGTACATTCCCATCAAGCTAACCGGAACGGTCCGGTCTTCGCTAAGGCCTTCACCGACCACCTTTCGTAATTCGCCCAAGGTGTCGTCAAAAGAGACCGCCTCCACGACGCCACTAATTTCTTCGTCGGGGGAGAGGACTCCACACACCCTAAGTCGTCTCTCCGCCCGCTTCCTCTCTTGGCTACTGATGCCGGTTAACGTACAACCTCCGTTTTCGGAGAGCTAAAAATTCCTACCTATAATACATGTGTGGGGTTCTTCTGGGGTGTCCGGACTATTGCGGCCCCACGCCTTGATAGCCCTCTCTAAAAATCCCCTCGGCCATTGCCGTCGAGGGTCTCGCGGTTTCGCTCGTGGTTGGGTCGCACTGTCATGAATTGGACGGAATGCCGACCGTCTTGGCTCTTGATGCGCGCATATGCCGAACTATTGTCCAGTACTTTCGTCTCCATGCGTGCTGTCGTAATGTACGGTTCGCTGAGAATTACCGGGTGCGAGGAAGTCTCCTGCACGAAGAAATGCCGATCTATCTCAACGTCACCGATCTTCACGCGTACGTTCGGGCACGCACCATGCAGCTCCTCTATAGCGTGCTTCGCCGCTCGTATCTTCCACCCGTGCTTGGTGTTGATCGGCCATTTCCCCTTTTTATAGAAGTTCATGGACATCAGATTGATCTCCGAACCGTGGTCTACCAATGCCACCACTGGCTCCTGGACGTCGCCGATCTGAACAGGGGTTTCCAAGTCCATGGACATCAGGTTGATCTCCGAACCGTGGTCTACCAATGCCACCACCGGCTCTTGGACGTCGCCGATCCGAACAGGGGTTTCCGTAGTGGCCCTAGCCCAATGCAGCTTCGCGTAGTGGCTTTCCGTCAACTCGTCCTCTAGGGCCGTGTCTTCTAAGTGCCTCGTCCACACTTCCACCGGCCTCTCCGGTTCTGGCTCCGCCGAGAGCCTCTTCCACTTCACCTAGTCCACGATGGAGTCGTGGAACTCCTTCTTGGCGATTCCCAGCACCTCCCGTAATGACAACTCGACCTTGCTGTAGAGAATTCTCTCTTCCAGGACCTTCCGCAGGTCCATTCTTCTTTCGATTTCAGTGCTCAGCCGGAAACCGGCCTGCTTCTTCTTCTCCGGTGCGCTGGCATTGGCGGCCTCATTCGGCTTCGGTCCGAACCGGGTTTCGTACCGCTGCGAGGGGCCGCCCCCTCCGGCCTTTCCTGCACGCTTGTCCTCTACCAGAACCTCGTGGTTTTGGCATGCAGCCGCCACGAAGCTAGTCTTTTCTTCCACCGGGTCGTCCCATTCGGTAACGTCCCGAATCCGTTGTTCCGCACGGTCTGCCTCTTCCTTCTTCAGTCGTACCCCGGAGAGACCCTCTAGCACCAACGGCCAAAATCTGGAATCCTTCGCTTTTCGGGCCTCATCACCCCCGACTTGGATTCCTGCCAATGCCGAGTAGTTAACGACCTTTGCATGTCGTCCCGCGGCCTCTTCCATCAATTGCTTCATTCCGCCGCGCCCCGTATTCAGCTCTAGGGCTTTCCGGGTCTCGCTCGCGTGCACCCGCCCGTTCTAGAGGTACACCACGTTGGTCCTGAGTGCCTCGACGAAATCCGCGCATTCTTTCTGGATGTGGCCGACCGCGTCGCACCACATGCACCACTGCCCCGCCGACGGCCTTCAGTCACGAGACTATTCGCCATCGTTCCTCCGGGCCTGCGCGATTTGGAGATCTCACACCATCTGCGACAGCTCTTCTGGAGTCGCGCCTCCGGAGGGACCTTTGACCACTCCGCCCGGGGCTGAGCCCGTCTCAAGCCAACTCCGAGTTTCTTCCTTCCTAGCCGGTACCGGCACCCCGAGCTCCCTCACCGGGACCGACCTCGCCGCCGCCAAGCCCTCGTCGCTCCACTCGCGCCGCTTGTCGAAACGACCGCAGACCCTCCTTACCATGGCCCAGTTTACCGTGAGCCCATCATCCGTTTCCAACAGGGGACCCACCTTCTCCCTGTCCACGATGTCCACCGACTTGACGAATAGTAGTACTTTGCTTGTGTCGAGCACGGTCCGGTCCAGCGTTGACAGCCGTGCGAACCGTTTCTCGAACTCCTGGAGGAGCACCGACGTGTTCCTCCCCTTCCCAGGGCTCTCAACCCATGCCATGAAGTCTCGCTTCGACAGCCGAAGCGAGTCATCGAACCCATACATCTCGAGGAGCTGCAGCTCGAACTCGTCCCAAGTTTGGCATCTGGCCAGCCCCTCGAGCACCTCTGCGTGGACGGCTACGACCATAGCTTCAGTAAGCTCGGATCCCCTCATTCTTCACTCCTTTGCCGCTTGCTTCATGTCGGGTTCACCAAATATGTCGAGTTGTTACGCTCTTCGCGTGTGGAAAGAGGTGGGACCGTGGGGGCCTTGTACCAAGGAGCGTGAGAAGAAGAGAGAGTGAGAGAGAGCAACTTGCAGAAACATAGATGGAGAGAACAATGTCTTAATTATAAATCAATAACGATTACAACCGGCAAGCTGGCGACGGACCCAACTCAGGCAAACACACAAACGCACACGATGCTCACGCACGCACACATCCCGATTGCACAATGGAGCCTCTGCCGGAAGCACCCAGGCTGTCCACGAAGCAGAGGCAACACAGGCCGAAATCCTGCAGAGAAAGACGAACGATGGAGGAGAGAGCTCGGTCCCGGTCTGATAGCACTTCGTCCTCGCTCCCCAAAACGTGATATCTTCTTCCTCCCCTTTTATAGGCCGTCTAGCAGGCCGTTGCACCCTCGTTTTTATCAATTTTTTCTCTGTCCGAAACACTTGGATTTCCTAGACATTCAATGCGTCACATCTAGTCTATTTACACCCATCGTCCTACTCCTAGTTATGTACAAGGTATTAATTAGCGTGGAAAGTGTAAAGTCGGTTCATGCGCCTTGCGTCGCCGATTCCGCTTCTGGACGGTTTTCTTCACGATAACGTCTCCAAACTATCTGGGAGGGAACTGAGCGGAAACAACGCGAGTACCTCATCGTCTAGAGGTATCTCCAACGAGGTTGTCTGATTTATAAGCCCCTTGAAGGCATTCATGTGCTCCGCCATGCTGGAGCCGTCTTGATATCTGAGTCTTACTAACTTCCAAAAGACCGAGACTCGATTTACGACATTCTTGTTCTCAAACATGATGCCTATTTTCTCCTAGAGTTCGTGAGCTTTCTTCTCCTCATTGAAGTTGTTATACAGGATCATGTCGATGAAGCATTTGATGTAGGTTGTCGTCTTCATGTGCATCATCTCCCATGTTGATGCATCAATCTTGTTTGGTCTTTTGTCCTTGAACTGTACCGGCAACCAAAGATCTTTAACCACTAGCATGTCCCTCAACTTCGACTTCCACACTGAGTAGTTGGAGTCGGTGAGCTTGAACATGCCACCAAATGGATCTTCCATGCTCTTGCTTTTGTTTGAAGTTTAGAACTTCGCTCTGATACAAGATTGATAGAAATAGTGCTCGGCCAAAACTGAGTTCCACAATGCAAATGGAAGATTGAACAGAAATTAAGAAGGCACTTAACAAGATGGAAGGGACGACACCAAATGTTAACGTGGAAAACCCAGATTGGGAAAAACCACGGGAGTCCATAGACTCCAAACTATACCACTAGAGAGAGGAAGGGTGCAATGAGAGCATCAGAGGCAACAATCTCGAGCTCTGTCTTCGCCAACCGACGGTTACAACATAAAATACTTTTTGTTTCTCTCTCTCTCTCTCTCTCTCTCTCTCTCCCCCCAGACCGTCTCTTTGTACAACAATAACAACTTAATAAAAATGATCTACAACTATAGTATTGCCCTAATTATATTTATACTTATATAACTTTAGGGCTAATTACAAATATGACAATCAACAGTCACATTGGAACATATTTACTAATATGTCTGGCTGGATGCCAACCGAATCCATCCGATATGGTTCCTTCAGCTTGTCTGATCCGGCTCGTCCGATTCTCATCCGGATCCCATCCGGAGGGACCGGCTTCCCAACAAAAAAAACCCAAGCCAACCTTTTATTATAGTGTTTTCATATTTTCTGTGTTTTTGCTTAATTTGGTGTTATTTTATGTTGATGAATTACTTCATTGCTTGTACTTGGTGCATAATCTACAATGCTCATAGCTTTAGGAAACAAAAGATTGACATCACAAAAGATGAGGAAAACACCACAACCACCCATGATAAAAAAAATCCAATAAAGAGATCTAATGTCATAAGAGAAATCCACAAAAGAACCAATCTAAGAAAAACCCAAGCCAACCTTTTATTATAGCCTTTCATATTTTTAGTTTTTTGCTTAATTTGGTGTTATTTCGTGTCGATGAATTATTTCATTTCTTGTACTTGGTGCATAATCCACAATACTCATAGCTTTAGGAAACAAAAGATTGACATCACAAAAGATAAGGAAAACACCACCACCACCCATGATAAAAATAATTATCCAATTAAAGAGATCTAACGTCACAAGGGAAATCCACAAAAGAACCAACCTAAGAAAAACCCAAGCCAACCTTTTATTATAGCCTTTCATATTTTTAGTTTTTTTTCCTTAATTTGGTGTTATTTTGTGTCGATGAGTTATTTCATTTCTTGTACTTGGTGCATAATCTACAATGCTCATAGCTTGAGGAAACAAAAGATTGACATCACAAAAGATGAGGAAAACACCACCACCACCCATGATAAAAATAATAATCCAATAAAGAGATCTAATCTCACAAGGGAAATCCTTTTTTTTGTAGTAACACTTTTTTTTTTTTTTTTTTTTCCAAAATGAAGCTACTTTCCCATTAGTTAGGAAGGATTATTACAAAAAGACTGTACACGGGGCTTATATACAAATCGGGAAATCTCCCTCCGAACAAGTACAAGAAAATGAGATTAGTTACTTAGCATAACGGGTTGACTACTCAATATAAGCAGATACCTATAGCTAAAAATGGTGCTCGTCAATTTTGGCTAGTACGAGACACCTCCTAGGGCCTACACCGCAGGGAGGGCGGCAAGTGACTCGGAAACAGCCAGCGTGGGGGCTGGTAGTTCCACCTCGGACCACTTCCTCCTTGTGTCACCATAGGCATGTTCCGCCATTTTTGCCAAAAGCGCAAACGGGCAGTGACCACATCGTTGGAATGGCTGCAAACCTCGTCCAACTGCCCTTGTAGGCAGCTGATAAGAGCAAACCATATGTCCATGATCACTTGGGAAACCTCAAAGTAAGGTGAAAACCCACAAAGCATAAAGAGAAATATACAAGTTTCAATTAGACACTAAAGAGCTTAGAAGCACTCAAAGTAAAGAGTGTAAATGTGCAATGTGATGTCTCTAAATTATAGACAATCAAATAGAGATTTCCTAGGGGATTGCTTAAAGAAGCTAACTTCATGCAATTGGTTTCGATCAAAGCGCTTATTATTGCGGGCCGTCCAAATGGTCCAGAGTGCCCAAAATCTTGTCCATTGGAGAAAATAGGCATTGCTAGATAGGGCGTACAGAATTTGTCCAAATAACCAAAAGTGTTTCCCAAACCTTCAGCCAGCAAATCTTTGAGAAAGAGATGCATTTAATTTTTGTACAAATGTTATAGGGAATGAGCAAGTCCATAATAACTATGGGACTATTTCCAATCGTCCACCACATCTTGCACAATGCATCGAGGCTATTGATTGCTTTTGAAGATTCAAGCCAGTTAGGAGCACACCCAATAGGCATCTCCATAGGAATACTTGTTGCTTAAGTGGAAGACCAGAGCTCCGTAACCTTGTAAGTTTGGTTTTCCACCAGGACTGTGTTTTGTGTAGGTGCCATAATGCATTTGCATGTTCGTGAAACCATGGGGTAGGTTGCAACAATATATACACTAAATGTGTTATAATCTTATTAATTGGAATAACAATGTTGCCTTTTTGTAACATCCAATCTTGAATCTTGCGATCTCCATTTGGAGGTGGCATAGGTACTAAAAAAGTACCAACTCTATGACTTGATTCCAGATAATGAGATGATGCAACCTAGGACTATAACAACATGTCATTGAAGCCTAATAGGTGATCTTGGTAATTTACTAGATCTACAATTGATTTTAGCCCCTTCTTTGTTAAAAAAATAAGCTTTCTTATTATCTTGTTCAACTAGTGACTATAATATAACACTCCAATGTAAGCTTTCGAGGTGTAAAGAATTCCTTGCTTTTAAATTCATGCCTCTCCATTTTATGTGGTGCAATGCTTCCTTCCATTGATTGGCATATTTTCATGTGTGGAGGTTTCCAAACGAATGCATGAAAAGCATTCGTAAAAAAAGAGAGAGTTCATAAAGTCCCTCCTTTTTAGTTGACTTCGAGAACATGGTCTGTATGCAAAGCTGGAAAAATGTAGTTTCGGGTACAACCAAGTGGAATTTCTCGGCTACATCATTTCGTTAGAAGGCATCTCCATGGACCTAGCTAGGGTCAAAATGGTGGTAAAATGGCAGACTCCGCGTTCAGTGCGGGATGTGCAATGCTTCCTAGGCTTTGCCAATTTTTACCGGAAGTTCATACACGATTACTCAAAGATCGTTCTACCTCTCACACAACTTACCAGGAAGGGACAACCGTTCATCTGGTCTGAAGAAACGGACATGGCCTTCGAGAGTCTTAAAAAGGCATTTACATCGGCTCCAATTCTAGCTCATGTCGATCCGGAAAAACCATTCATTATCGAAGCTGACGCATCGGATTTTGCATTGGGGAGCATTCTGTCACAACAGGGGAATGATGAGAAGCTACATCCTGTGGCTTTTCACTCACGCAAGTTTGACGCCGCTGAAATCAACTACGAAATTCATGATAAGGAGGTATTGGCAATAGTGGATTCTTTTATGCAATGGAGGCATTTTCTGGTGGGATCCTCTCATCCAGTCACCGTATTTAGTGACCACAAGAATCTTGCCTACTTTCAGGATGCTCATATGTTGAATTGATGTCAAGCTCGGTGGGCCCACTTCCTCACGCGTTTCGACTTCAAAATTACATATCGTCCGGGGAAGCACCAAGGGAAGGCAGATGCATTATCACGGCGTTTGTATCTAGCACCCCGTCCCGGCGAGCCAGCTTTCGATAACCAAAAACAAGTTATCTTGGGGCCGACACGACTACAAGCAACACAGATCATTGACATGCCCATGGATTCCCGCGTTATCAATACCATACATGAAGACTTGAAGACAGATGCGTTCGCCCAAGCTATACTAGCACAAATTGATCCCTCTCGAGCGTCGTGTTCACAGTCGCAACCACCAAGTACGGACTATCGGAAATTGAAATACCATGATGGATTACTCTTCTTTAAAGAACTTTTGTATGTTCCTAATGGTTCTTGCCGCCTTCGAGTAGTACAAAACTGTCATGACACATATACAGCTGGGCATTTTGGTAGTACTAGAACATTACATTTAGTACAACGATCATTCTAGTGGCCCTGTATGCGACAATTTGTCGAGGATTTTGTTCGGACTTGTGATACATGTTGCAGAGCGAAAATGCCAAGGCATCATCCATATGGTTTATTAGAACCATTACCAATTCCAAGCAACCCGTGGCAATCCATTGCTCTAGACTTCATCACAGATCTTCCAGTCTCTAAGGGGTTCAATGCGATTCTAACGGTGGTCGATCGATATACGAAGATGGCTCATTTCTTGCCATGTACTAAGGAGATCTCCAGTGAAGACACTGCCGAAATTGTCATGCGTGAAGTATGTCGGCATCGTGGACTTCCCGATAGTATCATCAGCGACCGTGGACCCCAGTTCATGTCAAAATTCTGGAAGCACCTTTTTAACATGCTCAAGGTCACTTGTAACCTCTCCTCCGGCTACCACCCACAAACCGATGGCCAAGCTAAACGAACAAATCAAAAACTGGAGCAGTATCTATGGTGCTTTCTCAGCTATCATCAGGATGACTGGGCAGATATTCTCCACTTCGCCGAATTTGCCTATAATAACTCTATCCACCCATCGACTAAAGTTACGCCATTTTATGCTTATATGGGATGTCACCCCCGGTGGAGTGTACTTGAAACCCCAGAGGTGTCCACAAATCCGTGCGCGGAGGATTGTTTGGAGCGGTTACGCAAGATACAAGCGGATTTATCTACTCATCTCCAGTAAGCTCAACAAACACACAAGGTCTACGCGGATCGTCATCGACTTCCATCCAGTTTTAATATTGGAGATTGGGTGTGGCTGCTACGACGACACATCAAGACTACTCGCCCATGTGAGAAGTTGGATTATCAGCGATTAGGTCCTTTCCGTATTATTGGACAGATTAATGATGTCGCTTTTCGTCTTGATCTACATCCTCAACTTCGGATACATCCGGTGTTTCATAGTTCTCTCCTCAAACCCTACCACGAGAGCACCATCCCAGGACGTCTTATCCAACCTCCACCCCCGATCGAGCTTGAAGATGGGCCGGAGTACGAGGTTGCCGCCATCCTTGATTCCAAGATTGTTCACAACAAGCTCTACTATCTAGTCGATTGGCTAGGCTATAGTCCCAGCGAACGTACTTGGGAACCGATCGAGAATGTGACCAATGCTCGTGCTCTTCTTGAAGACTTCCATTGTCAATATCCACACAAACTGGGTCCTCAATCCAAGACGACTCGTGACACTCGTCGTTTTAAAGGGGGGATAGTCTCATGATATGGCAAGACTCGAACCCATGACCTTAGGTTATATGGGTCGAGCTCTTGACCATTAGATCATCTATTGTAATACGTAGGATATTATTTTCATTTTCATTTTATTATAGGAAATTAGTTTTTATTCCAAAATTCTCTAGAACATTCTAGAAGCTTCAGGATTACTCCTGAAAACACTATAAAAGAGGGCACTAGGCATTATGTTGAACCAAATTGGTTCAATGCCAGTCTTAAGCCTCTTAGCCACCATTGTATATTCTCTTCACATAATACATATCTTTCTTATCATCACTCTCTCCCTCTCTCGATCTCTCTCTTTCTCTCCGTCTCGCTCACTTCTTCCTTCTCTCGAAGAAGTTCTACACCTCTCATAGTACTAATCCTTCATTTAGTACTAATTCCTTCTCTGTCTTAGTACTGTTCCTGACATCAGTCGGCTTTGTCATTCTTGACTCTACCACTGTTGCCGTTTGTTATGACTTTATCGGATGTGCCGACTTCTTCAGTAAGCTCGGCTCCCTTTGTTTCGTTCGTTCTCCTTCTCTCCGACTGTTTCTTTGGTACCTTTACCTATCCCCCGCGTTCCTGTTCTCCCCCTCAAGTGCGGCATGTCAAGATGATGTAGCCCAAGCATCTCCGACAAATGCTACAACTTGTTTGATCCGAGCACCTTGGTGAAGATGTTGGCAACCTGCCGATCGGTTCGAACATACTAGAGTTCGACTTCACCGCTTAGGACTTGCTCGCGCACAAAGTGATAATGCACCTCGATGTGCATTGTGCGAGCATGGAACACGGGGTTCTTGGCCAATTACATGCTATTGATGTTGTCGTAGTAGATCGGGATTGGAGTCGGTACTTCGATCCGTAAGTCTTGTAGTAGCCTCCGAAGCCATATGGCTTTACAGGTCACAATGGTACCTCCTCCGTATTCAACCTCAGTGCTCGACAGAGCCACTATCGGCTGCTTCTTGTTGCTCCATGCAACAGTCGCGCTCATGAGAGAAAACATGAATCCGTATGTTAATCAATGATCCGACACATCACCGCCCTAGTCAGCATCAATATAGCTGACTAGCTGTGCAACTACACCGTTGTGGGGTTTGCTACGCCCTTGCGTGCAGAAAGGAGGAGGGACCACGGGGGTCTTGGACCGAAGAGCAAGAGAGAGAGGAGTAAGAGAGAGAGACCCGATTACACAGAACCGAAGATTGCATAGGGACACGGCCCAACAAACAGAGATCACAAATAAACGCCGACGCAGATGGACGCAACAACGAAAGATATGTACTTATGAATGCAAGAAAATAACAGACTAAAGTATTACAACCCACGGTGGGGCACGAAATAGATACTAACGAAAACGAACAGGGCGGCGAACAGATGCCGACCCCTGTATGTCGCGACGCACAGAAAGGGAAAACAGGTCGGAGGTGCTGCAGGACGCGCTCGGGGCGTTCCACGGAACAGCGCAAGCCTCCTCGAAACCTGCACAGGTACGCGATGGAGCAGTAGACAGAGAAGGCAGGAGTGAGAGAGAAGCTCCGAAATCGGTTCGGCAGCACTTCGTCCTCTCCGCGCGAGATACCCCACTTCTAGTCTTCCTCCTCCTTTTATAGCCCGTCAAGAGGCCGTTTGGCATTAACTGCATACCAACCGAATCTACCCACCTAGGATCCTCGTATGTACCTACTTCGACCTTAGGTACTTCTTGGCACGCGTGTGTGTGTAGAGCCGTTTCCCACGCCTTGTTCCTCCGATTCCTCTTGTGGGCGGTTTTCTTCACGACATCCGCCCCCACCTAACCGCGCATCCACCGGCATGCGCCAAATTAAGTTGGCACGGAGAAAACCGGCCCGCCTTTACTCTTCGCTTGCCGGCCCTTCCTCGGCCTCGGATCGGCCGTCGCTGCTGTCCAGGAGAATCAGGTCGGGTTCGTCGTCGTGCCGCTTCTTGAAAGCTTTGATCCTCTTCCCGGCCACGGGTATCGCTATTCTCGTACCGTCGAGTTCCGCCAGATGATACGTCCCGTTGTCGTTGGCGCTTTGTACCGTGTACGGCCCGAACCATCTCCGTGCGAACTTCCGCGTTGCTCGGTGCTGGTTGTCGAGGCTGCTGTCGTAGACGAGCACCCAGTCACCTTGTTCGATCTTCTTCGGTCGGAGTCGGTGCGTCCGGTCGAACCTGGCTTTGTTCTTTATCCTCGCCACTCGGATCCTTTCTGCAGCCGTCTCCACGTCCTCCGGTCTCCGTTCGAGTTGTCGTATACGCGCTGCCAACAACTCCTCCCGGCTCATCTCGTCCCTCCAGTCGACCGTTGCCCATGAGGAGATTGTTCGTTCCATCGGCATGATCGGCCCCTGGCCGAACATGAGCTCTGTCGGCATGTACCCGGTTACCGAACTGTGCGTAGTCCGGTCGGCCCACAAAGCATAAGGTAGAAGTCGCGGCCAGTTACCGACTTGGCCTCCGCATGCCCGAACCAGCGCTTTAACGATCGGCCCGTGTCCGCGCTCCACCTTTCCATTCGCCTCCGGGTTGTACGCAGTGGTGAGCGAGAGTTTGACTCCCAGCCGATCGAACAGCTCCGCGGCTTCCTCGGCGTCCAACTCCCCTCGGTCAGCCACGATCTTCCCGACGCACCCGTACCGGCATATCACATCCTCGATCAGGAACCGACACACGGCCGCGGTCGTCTTGTTCTGAAGGGCTCGGCCTTCCACCTGGTTCGTCAGGTCTTCCCGCGCTAGGACCAGATACCGCATCTGTCCTACCCCCATCGGCATCGTCACCAGATCTACCATCCATTTGAAATGGATGGCCGGAGGGTACGTAGGGTGAAGCTCGTCTCGATGTCGGACTATGGAGTGCATCTGGCAGCTCTCGCAAGTTGTCACGAACCGATGCACGTCCTGGTACAATCCCGGCCACCAGTACTTCCCCTTCAGCTTCTCAAATGTCGCCCACGTTCCACGGTGTCCAGCCCAAGGGCTGTCGTGGTAGGCCGCCAGTAGCTCCTCCTGTTCTTCCTTCATCGCCACCACCCGGAGCGGGACGCCGTTCCTCTTCTTCGGGTGCTTCCACAAATGCCCATCTCGGAGAAAGAATCGATATGCTTTCTTCCGGATCCGGTTGGCCTCGTCCTTCGTCCATGACGCATCGGGCGTCATTGTCTTCAAAAACTCGCCGATCTGCAGCCACTCCCCGTCGTACTTGCTCGCGTCGAACTCATTAAGCGCCGGAGTGCTCATCCCGTCGGTCGTTATGTATGCCGCCTCGAAGAAATCCACGCCGACTTCTTCGTCTTCCGAAACCATGCCGCCCTCGTCGTCGAACCTCGCCCTCGAAAGCATGTCGGCCATGGCGTTGTCTTTCCCGGAAATGTGTCGTATTTCCGGGTCCAGGGACTTGATGTACGCTATCCACCTGAGCATCGCCAGGTCCGGAGTCGCGCATCCGGAAACCATACCGAGAATCGGCAGGCAATCCGTCTCGATGATCACTTCTGTCCCTATCAGGTAGTCTTTGTCGGCCTTAACCGCCGAAACAATACCCCAGAGTTCGCGTTTAACCTGGGCGTATCCTTGCTGCCGTTCACTGAGGACTTTCGCGCCGAATCGGATCGGAAACCGATTGCCGTCCTCGTCTTCCTGGTTCACGACCCATCCGATCCCGGTCGGACTGGTATCCACCGTTATGAATACCGGGGTACCCTTCCCGTATACCGCCTTCCGGAGTGCCGGTGCCGCTGCAAGGGCCCCTTTCAGCTTCCGGACCGATTCCGCGTGCTCGTCTAGCCATTCGAACCTTCGCCCCTTTTTCAGCAACCCGTACAGTGGCTCCGCGACGTGTGCGTAATGCGGGATCCATATGTGGTAGAACGCGCATGCCCCCAGGAATCTCCGTACTTCCGTGACCGAGCTGCAGTCGGGCTTCATCGCGGAGATGGCTTCTACCTTTGCCGGAGACGGTTTCCGGCCATATGGTCCGCACAGGTGTCCGACCACCATGATTTCTGACTGCCCGAAGGCCGACTTCTCCCCGGAGAAGGTGAGTCTCGCATCCTCTAGCCTTTGCAGCACCTTCTCGCAGTCGTCGATGTGCGCCGCCACGAATCGCCGGCATCCGTCCGGCCCGATCGTCTCGTCCTTTTCTTCCACCGGGCATCCCTTGATCGGGATGTCGTCCAGAAACGGCATGGTGATGTCCGGGATGCAGTCCCTCAGAACCTTGTTCATCGCATTCACCATGTGGGCCACCGAGTTGGTCCCTCCTTGCGGCAGTGTACACATCCGAACTAGGCCGAGGGGAGTTCGCATCGTCGTAATGTCTCTGCTCTCCACGGCTAGCTGGAACTGGTCGTACCCTGAGTATAGATCCCCGACCGAGTAAATTGACCTTCCGGCGAAGGCCTCCGCGAACTCGTCTATGGTCGGTCCGATCCCTGCGTTCCGAATGGTCACTCGATTGACCGGCTGCAGGTCCTGGATGAAGCGCAACGAACCGTTTTTCTTCGGTACGGTAAACCATCGATTCGAATATGGGGCGCTCGACGGCTCGAGAATTCCCATATCAACTTTCTGCCTCAGCAGCTCCATCAACTTCGGGATGTGAGCTCTCGGAACCGGGATTGGTTTGAGATTCCATGGTACATGCGGTACCGTGAATATCACCATCGGCTCCACGATCGTCGGGTCAACGCACCCGATTTCCTCCGGCGAGAATGCGAAGGCTTTCCCGTGCCTTCCGAGCATTCTCCGAAACCGGTCTTCCTCCGCCGGCAGTAGGAACCCGCCCCCACCGATTTTGAGCTCTCGGAGCGTCTCGTCGGTGAAGGTGTGTCCTATGCAGGCCGGATCTCGTAGACTAGGGTCCGATGCAACCCCTTTGATTCTCGACGCGCTGTCCTCCGGTAAGGGTGCCGCGACTGGCCTTACCTTCCGGTCCACAGTCTTGTACTTGGTGCTTACGTGGGCCGTCCGAACCGACTCGAGCCCTCGACCGAAGTCCGCGATGACTTCGTACATCTCCTCGGAACACACCGGTATCGTCCGGTCTTCGTTAAGGCCTTCTTCGACTACCTTTCCCAGCATTCCCAAGGTGTCGTCGAATGAGACCGCCTCCACGGCTCCGTTGATTTCCTCGTCAGGGCCGAGAACTCCGCACGCTCGAAGTCTCCCCTCCGCCTTTGTCTTCTCTCGGCCGCCGATGCCGGCTATCGTACACGCTCCGTTGCCGGAGAACAAAAATTCCCTACCTATGGTACAAGGTTTCTTCGGTTTTATCGTACAGGTGTGGGGTTTTCCCGGGGTGTCCGGACTGTCGCGGCCCCACGCCTTGGCAGCCCTCTCTAAAAATCCTCTCGGTTATCGGAACCGAGGGAGTCGCGGTTACGCTCGTGGTTCGGCCTAACCGTCAAAAACTGGACCGAATGGCGCCCGTCCTGGCTCTTGACCCGCGCATAGGCCGAACCATTGTCCAGCACCTTGGTCTCCATTCGCGCCGCCGTGATGTACGGCTCTCCCAGTATGACCGGATGCGAGGACGTCTCCTGCACGAAGAAGTGCTGGTCAATCTCGACGTCGCCGATCTTGACTCGCACATTCGGACAGGCCCCGTGCAGTTCCTCGGTGGCGCGCGTTGCTGCCCTTATTTTCCACCCGTGCTTGGTGTTGATCGGCCATTTGCCCTTCTTATAGAAGTCCATGGACATCAAATTGATCTCCGATCCGTGGTCTACCAAAGCTATCACCGGTTCCTGGACATCGCCGATCTTCACCGGGGTTTCCGTGGTCGCTCGGGCCCAGTGCGGTCTCGAATAGTGGCTTTCCGCCCACTCGTCTCCCAGCGCCATGTCGTCTAGGTGCGTCGTCCGTACTTCCACCGGTCTTTCCGGTTCTGTCTCCGTTGACAGCCTCTTCCGTTTCACCAAGTCCACGATGGAGTCGTGGAACTCCTTCTTGGCGATTCCCAGCACCTCCCGTAGCGACAGCTCCACCTTGCTGTCGAGGATCCGTTCCTCCAGGACCTTTCGTAAGTCCGTGGTTCTTTCTATCTCCGTCCCCAGACGGTACCCGCCCTTCTGGGGTTTATCTTGCGTACCGGCCCCGCCGGCTTCGTCCCGTCGTGGCCCGGACCGGGTCTCGTATCGTTGTGAGGGCCCGGTCGTCCCGGGTTTCCCCACCCGCTTCTCTTCTACCAGAGCCTCGTAGTTCCGGCAAGCGGCTTCCACGAAGCCCGTCTTTTCCTCGACCGGGTCGCTCCACCCGGTCATCTCCCGTACCCGTTTCTCCGCACGGTCCGATTCCTCCCTCTTCATCCTCGTATCGGCAAGGCCTTCCAGCACCGTCGGCCAGAATCCGGCTTTGCTTCCTCTTCGGGCCTCGTTGCCCCCGACTCGAATACCGGCCGACGCCGAGTAGTGGACGGTTTCCGCATGTCGGGCCGCCGCCTCTTCCATCAACCTCTTCATTCCGCCTCGCCCGTCGTTTCGGTTTAGGGCCCTTCTCGTGTCGTTGGCGTGAACCCGGCCTTCCCATAGGTATACCACCCGGTTCTTCAGCGCCTCTGCGAAATCGCCGCAGTCTTTTCGGATGTGGCCGACCCCGTCGCACCACATGCACCTGTTCCCTGCCGCCGGCCGTCGGTCACGAGCAGGTCCTCCGCCTTCTCTGCGGGCTTGTGCGATTTGGAGGTCTTTTATCGCCCTCGTCAGTTCCTCCAACGCAGCTCCTCCAGTCGTGCCTCTGATCACGCCGGTCGGAGCTGAACCGGATTCCAGCCACTCCCGAGTCTCTTCCCTTCGCACCGGCTGCGCCAGCTCGAGTATCCTCGCCGCGACTGAGCCCGACCCGGTTGCTCTGTCATCCTCCCATTCTCGCCGTTTGTCGAAACGACCGCAGGCTCTCTTGACCGCCGCCCAGTCGGCTGTCAGCCCGTCTTCGGTTTCTAGCAGGGCGCCCACGTGACTCCGATCCCTCTCGTCAACCGATTTGACGAACAGCAGGACCCGGCTTGTATCCAGGACCATCCTGTCAAGCGCCGAAAGGCGCGCGAAGTTCTCCTCGAACTCCCGGAGGAGTGCCGACGCATTCCTTCCTTTCCCGGGAGACTCCACCCACTCCATGAAGCTTCGCTTCGAAAGCCGGAGCGCGTCGTCCAGTCCGTATTTTTCCAGGAGCCGACCTTCGAACTCCTCCCAGGTACGGCTCTCCGCCCGCACCTCGAGCACCTCCGCGTGGATGCTCGGCATCGCCACTCGGGGAAAACCGGCAAGACGCCTGTCTTCCGGAATGTCCCGCATTAACATTTCCGCACCGTAGGACGCCAGGTACTTCGTGGCATCTTTTCCGGTGAATCGACCGATCGTTCCGACGACCGCCTCAATAGCTCTATCGAGGGCGCCGGTGCCCTCGCGCGCGCTTACTATCCGATCCACGGCCGAAGCCATGGCCTCTGCAAGATCCGCCCCCTTCATTTCCTACTCTTCTGCCGCCTCTTTCACGTCGGGTTCACCAAGATGTGGGGTTTGCTACGCCCTTGCGTGCAGAAAGGAGGAGGGACCACGGGGGTCTTGGACCGAAGAGCAAGAGAGAGAGGAGTAAGAGAGAGAGACCCGATTACACAGAACCGAAGATTGCATAGGGACACGGCCCAACAAACAGAGATCACAAATAAACGCCGACGCAGATGGACGCAACAACGAAAGATATGTACTTATGAATGCAAGAAAATAACAGACTAAAGTATTACAACCCACGGTGGGGCACGAAATAGATACTAACGAAAACGAACAGGGCGGCGAACAGATGCCGACCCCTGTATGTCGCGACGCACAGAAAGGGAAAACAGGTCGGAGGTGCTGCAGGACGCGCTCGGGGCGTTCCACGGAACAGCGCAAGCCTCCTCGAAACCTGCACAGGTACGCGATGGAGCAGTAGACAGAGAAGGCAGGAGTGAGAGAGAAGCTCCGAAATCGGTTCGGCAGCACTTCGTCCTCTCCGCGCGAGATACCCCACTTCTAGTCTTCCTCCTCCTTTTATAGCCCGTCAAGAGGCCGTTTGGCATTAACTGCATACCAACCGAATCTACCCACCTAGGATCCTCGTATGTACCTACTTCGACCTTAGGTACTTCTTGGCGCGCGTGTGTGTGTAGAGCCGTTTCCCACGCCTTGTTCCTCCGATTCCTCTTGTGGGCGGTTTTCTTCACGACACCGTGTTGGTACAACAGTCCCCGATCCTTAGTGCCGCTCACTTATCGTAGTAGTCGATGCGCGCACTGAAGGTGCTTGACGGTCGATCACTACATGAATTGGCTAATCACTCAGATTGGATAACTAATGTCGGGTTAGGTGATAGTAAGGTATATGGGGCTTCCGATAATTTGTCGTAACTGTTTCTCATCGCAAGACGCTCCTGAGTCGGGACGTAGCTTCAGGTTCTGGTCAGGAGGAGTGGAGACAGGTCGGCAATCCGTCATGCCGAACTTGAACAACATATTCAATACATAATGTCGTTGAGACAACAATATGTCATTGGGGTGTGTATCATTTTGATCCTGAGGAAGTAGTGAAGGTCTCCTAGGTCCTTCATCTCAAATGCATCCGACAATTGGGACTTGACTCGACCGATTTCAGCGAGGTCGGGTCCAGTGACAACTTGCAGTGACAACCAAGTTGTCGACATATAGTAGAATGCATACCAGACCTTTTGGGCCCTTCCGTTGAACAATGATGAGTCGGACTTGGAGGCCGCAAACCCCATCTTACGCAATCGGTGCGCAATCTTCGAATTCCAAGCACGGGGGGCTTGCTTTAGGTCATAAAGCGACTTCTTCAGTCAACATATTGTTGACTTGTTCACCTCTGACTGAAATCTAGGAGGCTGGATCATGTAAACTTGTTCTTGAAGGTCTCCTCGAAGAAACCAATTCTTCACATTCATTTGGTGAAGATGCCACCGCCTCGTCGTTGTGACTGCTAGCACCACACGAACCGTCGTCATCTTCGCCACCGGGGCTAAGGTCTCATCGTAGTCGATTTTGTGGGTTTGCGCGTATCCTTTGGCCACTAGGCGGGCGCGTTGTACCGATCGACCGAACCGTTGGCATTATACTTCACCTTATATACCCATTTGCACTTGATCGGTTTGCAATGTCGAGGTGGGTCAACTAGGTCCCATGTGTCGTTGGCATTGAATGCCCACATTTCTTCCTCCATAGGGGCAAACCAATTTGCGTCTCTCGCCGCTTCTACATAGCTCTCTGGCTCACACACTTTTGCCACCTTTTGTCATGATATGTCAAGACTCGACCCCATGACCTTATGCTACATGGGTCGAGCTCTTGACCATTAGACCATACATTGTAATACGTGGAATATTATTTTCATTTATGTTTTATTATAGAAAATTGATGTATATTCCAGATTTCTCTGGAACATTCTAGAAATTTCAGGAGTATTCCTTAGAACACTATAAAAGGAGGCACGAGGCATTATTTCGAACCAAATCGGTTCAACGCCAGTCTTAAGCCTCCTAGCTACTATTGTACATTCTCTTGACATAATATATATCTTTTCTTATCATCTATCTCTCTCTCTCTCTCGATCTCTCTCTCCCTCCCTCTCACTCACTCTTTCCTTCTCTCGAGAGTTCTTCACCTCTCTTAGTACTAATACTTCTTTTAGTACTAATTCCTTCTCTGTCTTAGTACTGTTCCTGACAGTTTGAACCGATTTCTGGTCGATCTTCCTTTCCTCCTTTTCCTTTTATCTTCTTATTAATCCTCTTATCCTCCCTAGTAAAATGGAAACTATTAGCGCTCAGGAATACCAATCTGTTTTCTCGGAGCTCCAATGCTTAAAAGAGAAATTTGTAGCACTAGAACAAGAAAATCATCGCTTGTTGGGGGATCTTCAACAAATAGCGCTGGAAAAACAACAACACGGGGAGCTGACACTACTCGAAGCGACTAGGGTTTAGGGTTTAGGGTTTAGGGTTTAGTACAACAACTCGAAGCGACTATCATATCATTACAACAACAAGGATCAAGCACTCAAGGGATTCACAAAGAACCCAAGATCGGTCTTCCTGCAAAATTTGATGGGACCCGATCACAGTTTAGAGGGTTTTTGAATCAGGTACGTTTAGTGATACAAATGCATCCTTCTCGATATCCCACCAATGCATCACAAGTGGGACTAGTAGGCACTCTCCTTAGTGGCTCAGCGTTAGCATGGTTTGCTCCATTGTTGGAAAAGGATTCTCCATTATTAAACAGTTTTGAAGAATTTATAAGTGAGTTTAAGGCCTGTTTTGGAGATACTGACAGCATAAGGACTGCAATCAACAAAATCCGGCGATTACGCCAAGGTGATCGTCCAGCTTCCGCATACGCTGCAGATTTCCGCCTACTCGTTGTCGATATCCCTTGGGATGATCACGCATTGATGGAGCAATTCCGTTATGGCTTACACAACGATGTCAAGGATTTACTCTTGACCTTCCCCGAAGAGCCAAAGTCATTAACATAAGCAATTAGTTGTGCGGTGAGATGCGACAACCACCTCTTCGAACGACGTTCGGAACGACAATTCCGGATTCCGAGGGCAAGATCAGAAACTACCTATGCCTCAGTGGTAGCGAAACCTTTTCCGAGGGAGTCATATAATGTGCCTCCAGCAAGTACTCCAACTCCGAAGGAAATTGACACCACACATCGTCGTGGACCGCTATCGGAAGAAGAAAAGCAACGACGCCGAGCAAACCGACTATGTCTTTATTGCGGTGGACCAGGGCATATCGCGGTAAACTGTCCCCATAGGCCAAGAAGGCAGGTAAACCAAATAGTTGCCAGTTCTGATTGTACTAAACCCGAGTCTATTTCAGTAGGGATATTTGATAGTCCTAATAGTACTAATAGCCCAAATCTAGCGAACAAATTTGATGTCCTTAGTCAGTTAGAAGAAGAGTTAAACGACTAAGTCCAGCCAAAATAGGAGCCATTTGGTTGGACAGCCCTAGATCTGTGCAACCCATTAGTGGTTCCATTCCCTCTAAGCAAGTTAGCAATGTGTTCGTAGCCCAAGTAACAGTTAGTACTAAAAGTACTCCTCCAGTACATGTCTTAACACTTCTAGATTCCGGAGCTAATTCTTGCTTCATGGATAGGAAATTTGCCCAAGCTCATCAGATATCTCTCAGAAAACTCCTGTGTCCTGCCCTTGTAGTAGTCGTCGATGGTCGTCCCATTGCCTCAGGAAATATCATAGAAGAGTCAGAGCCCGTTAATATTGTCCTAGATAATCTAGCATGTGTCATATCATTTAATATAATTAGCATCCCAGAACACCCCATTGTCTTAGGATTACCATGGTTCGAATTACATAACCCAGACATAGATTGGCGGACAAGAGAAATCTACTCATGAGATTGCAACGATTTCACTACATCAGTTGCGTGAGGAAGGATGCAAAGAAGAAATGTTCCTCTTCGCAATATCAGTAAAACCCTCCAGCACCACTAAAGAAGAATCCACCGTTCAACTTCCAGAGAAGTATCGTCAATATGCCGATGTGTTTGATAAAGTACAAGCCAGTACACTTCCTCACCATCGATCATATGATTGCCCCATCGATTTACAACCGGGGAAAGAGCCACCTTGGGGACCGATCTACAATCTGTCACCAACCGAACTGAAGTCCTTCGTGCCTATATAGAGGAGAATTTGGAGAATGGTTTCATATGACATTCGAAATCTCCAGCCGGCGCACCCATTTTTTTCGTCAAGAAAAAGGATGGCTCACTTCGGCTCGTTATAGATTACCGTGGCTTGAATAAGGTTACAATCCGAAATAGGTATGCACTCCCCCTTATCTCAAGTCTTTTAGAACGGATCAATGGTGCCAGGTTCTTCACGAAGATCGCCTATAACCTCGTACGGATCCGACCAGGAGATGAATGGAAGACCGCGTTCCGCACCAGATATGAGCACTTCGAGTATACGGTCATGCCGTTCGGCCTCACTAATGCGCCAGCAGTCTTCCAACACATGGCAAATGGTATTTTCCGAGATCTCTTGGATGTGTGTCTAATCATCTATTTGGATGATCTACTGGTTTACTCGAAGACCCAAGAAGAGCATGATTCTCATGTACTGTTAGTACTAAAACGACTTCGAGAACATGGTCTTTATGCAAAGCTGGAAAAATGTAGTTTCGGGTGCAACCAAGTGGAATTTCTCGGATATGTCATTTCCTCAGAAGGCATCTCCATGGACCCAGCTAAGGTCAAAACGGTGGTAGAATGGCAGACTCCGCGTTCGGTGCGGGATGTGCAATGCTTTCTAGGCTTTGCCAATTTTTACCGGAAGTTTATAAAGGATTACTCAAAGCTCGTTTTGCCTCTTACACAACTTACTAGGAAGGGACAATCATTCGTTTGGTCTGAAGAAGCGGACGTGGCTTCTGAGAATCTTAAACAAGCATTTACATCGGCTCTGATTCTAGCTCACGTTGATCCAGAAAAACCATTCATCATCGAAGCGGACGCATCGGATTTTGCATTGGGAAGCATTCTATCACAACGAGGTAATGATGAGAAGCTACATCCTGTGGCTTTTCACTCACGCAAGTTTGACGCCGCCGAAATCAACTACGAAATTCATGATAAAGAGCTATTGGCTATAGTGGACTCTTTTATGCAATGGAGGCATTTTCTAGAGGGATCTTCTCATCAAGACACTGTATTCAGTGACCACAAAAACCTCGCCTATTTTCAAGACGCTCGTGTGTTAAATCGACGTCAAGCTCGGTGGGCCCATTTTCTCACGCGTTTCGACTTCAAGATTACATATCGACCTGGGAAGCATCAAGGGAAAGCAGATGCATTATCACGACGTTCGTACCTAGCACCGCGTCCCGGCGAGCCAACTTTCGATAACCAAAAGCAAGTAATCTTGGGACCGGCACGACTACAAGCAACACAGGTCTTTGGCATGCCCATGGATTCCCACGTTATCGATACCATACGTGCAGACCTGAAGACAGATGCTTTCACCCAAGCTATACTAGCACAAATTGATCCCTCTCGAGCGTCGTGTTCACAGTCGCAACCACCAGGTACGGTGTCGTGAAGAAAACCGTCCACAAGCAGAATCGGTGCACCGGAGCGTAGGAACCGGCTCTTCATGCACGTGCGCCTTATGTTGTACATAGGAGATCCTAGGCAGGTAGATTCGGTAGGTAGGAAGTAAAGGGGAAACAGCTCCATCCTCGCCTATAAAAGGAGGGAGACGAGGAGGAGGAAGGGATCGCGGAGAGTCGAGGACGAAGTGATGTCGGTTTGTGGGCGAAGGCTTCTCTCTCTCTCTGGCTCGCAAACTCCGTGGCTGCCTTCTGTGCAGGTTTCAGGAGGCTCGCGCTGCTTTGAGGAATGCCCGAGTGCTTCCGGCAGCACCTCCAACCTACTCTTCTCTTCCTGTGCGTTTACGAACAGGCATCGGCATCTGTTCGCCGGCCTGTTCGGTTGTAACCGACTTTGTGTTTTTGTTGTCTTCGTGTTCTTGTTGTTTGTCTTTGTTAATACATACATACATTCGTGTCTTTCTGTGTCGCTGTCCCACTTGCGTCTTTGCGTCGAAGGGCCGTGTCCCTGTGGATCTACGCTCGCACGTAGTGGGTCTCTTCTCCTTCCTCTCTTGCTCTTCGGTGCAGGACCCCCGAGGTCCCGCCTCATTCCATGCATCCGCGAGGAATACCTCGACATCTTGGTGAACCCGACGTGAAGGAGGCGGCAGAAGAGCAGAAGATGAAAGGGTCGGATCTTGCAGAGGCCATGGCTTCGGCCGTGGATCAGATATTGAGTGCATGCGAGGGCACCGGCGCCCTCGACAGAGCCATTGAGGCGGTCGTCGGTACGATTGGCCGGTTCAGCGGAAAGGATGCCACGAAGTATTTGGCGTCCTACGGGGCAGAAATGCTGATGCGGGACATTCCGGAAGAGAGGCGTCTTGCCGGGTTTCCTCGAGTGGCGATGCCGAGCATCCATGCGGAGGTGCTCGAGGTGCGGGCGGAGAGCCGTACGTGGGAGGAGTTCGAAGGCCGACTCCTAGAAAAATATGGGCTGGACGACGCGCTCCGGCTTTCGAAACGGGACTTCATGGAATGGGTGGAGTCCCCCGGCAAGGGAAGAAACGCGACGGCACTCCTCCGGGAGTTCGAAGAACGCTTTGCGCGCCTTTCGGTGCTTGACCGAACCGTTCTGGATATGAGCCGGGTCCTACTGTTCGTCAAGTCGGTGGACGAGCGGGACCAGGACCAAGTCGGCTCCTTGCTGGAAACCGAGGACGGGCTGACAACCGACTGGGCTGCGGTTAAGAGAGTCTGTGGCCGTTTCTATAAACGGCGAGAATGGGCTGACAACGGGGCGGCCGGTGCGGGCTCTGTCACAGCAAGGAGGCTTGAACCGGCACCGCAAGTGCGAAGGGAAGAAACCCGGGAATGGCTCGAAACCGGTTCGGCTTCGACCGGCATGGTCAATGGCTCGTCCGGAGGAGCAGCGCTGGAGGAGTTGACGCGGGCGATAAAGGATCTCCAGATCGCCCAGACTCGAAGGGAAGGCGGCGAACCGGCTCGTGACCGACGGCCGGCAGCGGGGAACAAGTGCATGTGTTGTGACGAGGTTGGCCACATTCGGAAGAACTACGGCGATTTCGCAGAGGCGTTGAGGAACCGGGTGGTGTACCTATGGGAAGGCCGGGTGCACGCCGACGACACCAGGAGGGCCCTGAACCGAAACGACAGGCGAGGAGGAATGAAGAGACTGATGGAAGAGGCAGCGGCCCGACACGTGGAGGCCATCCACTACTCGGCGTCGGCCGGCATTCGAGTCGGGGGCAGCGAGGCCCGAAAGGAGGGCAAAGACAGATTCTGGTCGGCAATGCTGGAAGGTCTTGCCGGCGCACGGCTAAGGAAAGATGAAACGGACCGCGCTGAGAGACGGGTCCGGGAAATAACCGGGTGGAGCGATCCGGTCGAGGAGAAGACGGGCTTTGTAGAAGCCGCCTGCCGGAACTACGAGGCTCTGGTTGAAGACAAACGGGTGGGGAAAGCCGGAGCGGCCGGGCCCTCACAACGGTACGAGACCCGATTCGGGCAACGACGGAACGATGCCGGTGGGTCCAGCCCGCAAGATAACCCCAGGAAGGGCGGATACCGACTGGGGACGGAAATAGAAAGGACTACGGACCTACGAAAGGTCCTAGAAGAACGGATCCTCGACAACAAAGTGGATCTGTCATTGCGAGAGGTGCTAGGGATCGCCAAGAAGGAGTTCCACGACTCCATTGTGGACCTGGTGAAACGGAAGAGGCTGTCGACGGAGACGGAACCGGAAAGACCGGTGGAGGTGCGGACGACGCACATCGACGACATGGCGCTAGAAGATGAGTGGGCGGAGAGCCACTATTCAAGGCCGCACTGGGCCCGAGCGACCACGGAGACCCCGGTAAAGATCGGAGATGTTCAGGAACCGGTGGTGGCATTGGTGGACCACGGTTCGGAAATAAACCTAATGTCCATGGACTTCTATAAGAAGGGAAAGTGGTCGATCAACACAAAGCACGGGTGGAAGATACGGGCGGCGACGCGCGCCACCGAGGAACTGCACGGGGCCTGCCCGAACGTGCGAGTCAAGATCGGCGACGTCGAGATTGACCAGCACTTCTTCGTACAGGAGACGTCCTCGCACCCGGTCATATTAGGGGAACCATACATCACGGCGGTGCAAATGGAGACCAAGGTGCTGGACAACGGTTCGGCCTACGCGAGGGTCAAAAGCCAGGACGGGCGCCATTCGGTGCAATTTCTGACGGTGCGGCTGAACCACGAGAGAAACCGCGAATCCCTCGGTGGCGAGAACCGGGAGGATTTTTAGAGAGGGCTGCCAAGGCGTGGGGCCGAGACAGTCCGGACACTCAGGAAAGACCCCACGACTGTACGATAGAACCGAAACCAAAGGAACCCTGTACGATAGGTAGGAAATTTTGCTTCTCCAACAACGGAGGGTGTATGATAGTCGGCATCGTCGTCCGAGAAAAGACAAGGGCGGAAGTGCGACTTCGAGCGTGCGGAGTTCTCGGCCCGGACGAGGAAATCAGCGGAGCCGTAGAGGCGGTCTCCTTCGACGACACCTTGGGGATGTTAAGAAAGGTAGCCGGAGAAGACCTTAACGATGATCGGACGATACCGGTATGTTCCGAAGAGATGTACGAAGTCATCGCGGACTTCAGTCAGGGGCTCGAGTCGGATCGGATGGCCCGAGTTAGCGCAAAGTACAAGACTGTGGACCGGAAGGTAGGGCCGGTCGCGGCACCCTTACCGGAGGGCAGCGAGTCCCGAATCAGAGGGGTGGCGTCGGACCCCAGTTTACGAGATCCAGCCTGCATAGGACACACCTTCACCGACGGGACGCTCCGGGAGCTCAAGATCGGTGGGGGCGGGTTCCTACTGCCGGCAGAGGAAGACCAGTTTCGGAGAATGCTCGGAAGGCATGGGAAAGCCTTTGCCTTCTCACCGGAAGAGATCGGGTGCGTAGACCCGACGATCGTGGAGCCGATGGTGATATTCACGGTACCGCATGTGTCGTGGAATCTCAAGCCGATTCCGGTACCGAGAGCTCACATCCCGAAGTTGATGGAGCTATTGAGGCAGAAAGTAGATATGGGCATTCTCGAACCGTCGAGTGCCCCATACTCGAACCGATGGTTTACCGTACCAAAGAAAAACGGAACGATGCGCTTCATCCAGGACCTACAGCCGGTCAACAGAGTGACCATTCGGAACGTAGGAATCGGACCGACCATAGACAAGTTCGCGGAGGCCTTCGCCGGAAGGTCGATTTACTCGGTCGGTGATCTGTACTCGGGGTACAACCAGTTCCAGCTAGCCGTGGAGAGCAGAGACATTACGACGATGCGAACTCCCCTCGGCCTAGTGCGAATGTGTACCCTGCCACAAGGAGGGACCAACTCGGTGGCCCACATGGTGAATGCAATGAACAAGGTATTGAGGGATTGCATCCCAGACATCACCATGCCGTTTCTGGACGACATCCCGATAAAGGGGTGCCCGGTGGAAGAAAAGGACGAGACAGTCGGGCCGGACGGATGCCGGCGATTCGTGGCAACACACATCGACGACTGTGAGAAGGTGCTACAAAGGCTAGAGGATGCGAGGCTCACCTTCTCCGGGGAGAAATCGGCCTTCGGGCAATCGGAAATCCTGGTGGTCGGACACATGTGTGGACCGTATGGCCGGAAGCCGTCTCCGGCAAAAGTAGAAGCCATCTCCGCAATGAAGACCGGTTGTAGCTCGGTTACGGAAGTTCAGAGGTTCCTGGGGGCATGCGCATTCTACCACATACGCCCACGTTGCGGAGCCGCTATACGGGTTGCTAAAGAAAGGGCGAAAATTTGAGTGGCGAGACGAGCACACGAAGTCGGTCCGGAAGCTAAAGGAAGCTCTTGCGGCAGCACCGACGCTCCGAAAGGCTGTCTACGGGAAGGGTACCCCGGTATACATAACGGTAGATACGAGCCCGACCGGGATCGGATGGGTCGTCAACCAAGAAGACGAGGACGGCACCCGGTTCCCGATCCGATTCGGCGCAAAGGTCCTCAGTGAGCGACAGCGAGGGTACGCCCAGGTTAAACGCGAACTCTGGGGTATCGTTTCGGCAGTAAAGGCCGACAAAGACTACCTGATCGGGACAGAAGTGATTATCGAGACGGCATGGTTTCGGAGGACGAAGAAGTCGGCGTGGACTTCTTCGAGGCGGCGTACGTGACGACCGATGGGACGAGCACTCCGGCACTTAACGACTTCGTCGAGAGCAAGTACGACGGCGAGTGGCTCCAGATCGGTGGATTTCTGAGGACAATGACGCCGGATGCATCATGGACGAAGGACGAGGCCAACGGGATCCGGAAGAAAGCTTACCGATTCTTTCTCCGAGACGGATACTTATGGAAGCACCCAAAGAAGAGGAACGGCGTCCCGCTCCGGGTGGTGGCGATGAAGGAAGAACAGGAGGAGCTACTGACGGCCTACCATGACAGCCCTTGGGCTGGACACTGTGGAACGTGGGCCACGTTCGAGAAGATAAAGGGGAAGTACTGGTGGCCGGGACTGTACCGGGACGTGCATCGGTTCGTGACAACTTCCGAGAGCTGTCAGATGCACTCCATAGTCCGACATCGGGACGGGCTTCACCCTACGTACCCTCCGACCATCCACTTCAAATGGATGGTAGACCTGGTAACGATGCCGATGGGAGTAGGACAGATGCGGTATCTGGTCCTGGTTCGGGAAGATCTGATGAACCAGGTGGAAGGCCGGGCCGTATGTCGTATGTCGGTTCTTGATCGAGGACGTGATATGCCGGTACGGGTGCGTCGGGAAGATCGTGGCTGATCGCGGGGAGTTGGACGCCGAAGAGGCCGAGGAGCTGTTCGACCGGCTAGGAGTCAAGCTCTCGCTTACCACTGCGTACAATCCGGAGGCGAATGGGAAGGTGGAGCGCGGACATGGACCGATCGTCAAGGCATTAGTTCGGGCATACGAAGGTCAAGTCGGGAACTGCCCGCGGCTGTTGCCTTACGCATTGTGGGCGGACCGAACTACGCACAGTTCGGTAACCGGATTCATGCCGGCAGAGCTCATGTTTGGGCAGAAGCCGATCATGCCGATGGAACGTACGATCTCCTCATGGGCAACCTGTAGACTGGAGAGACGAGATGAGCCGGGAGGAACTGTTGGCGGCGCGCATACGACAGCTCGAGCGAAGACCGGAGGACGTGGAGCAGGCCGCGGGGAAGCTTCGGGTGGCAAGGACGAGGAACAAAGTCCGGTTCGACCGAACGCACCGGCTCCGACCGAAGAAGATCGAGGAAGGCGACTGGGTGCTAGTCTACGACAGCAGCCTCGACAACCAGCGCCGAGCGACACGGAAGTTCGCAAGAAGGTGGTTCGGGCCTTACGTGGTACAAAGCGCCAACGACAACGGGACGTACCATCTGGCGGAACTCGACGGCACGAGAATGGCGATACCGATAGCTGGGAAGCGGATCAAAGCGTTCAAGAAGTGTCACGACGACGAGCCGGATCCGGATAACCTGAACCGGGATGATGAACGATCCGAAACCGAAGAAGAACCGACGGGCCGGGAATAAAGGCTGGACCGGTTTTCTCCATCCCAACTCAATTTGGCGCATGCCGGTGGATGCGCGGTTAGGTGGGAGCGGATGTCGTGAAGAAAATCATCCACAAGCGAAATCGGTGCACCAGAGCGTAGGAACCGGCTCTTCATGCACGTGCACCTTATGTTGTACATAGGAGATCCTAGGCAGGTAGATTCGGTAGGTAGGAAGTAAAGGGGAAACGGCTCCTGCCTTGCCTATAAAAGGAGGGAGACGAGGAGGAGGAAGGGATCGCGGAGAGTCGAGGACGAAGTGCTGTCGGTTTGTGGGCGAAGGCTTCTCTCTCTCTCTGGCTCGCAAACTCCGTGGCTGCTTTCTGTGCAGGTTTCGGGAGGCTTGCGCTGCTCTGAGGAATGCCCGAGTGCTTCCGGCAGCACCTCCAACCTACTCTTCTCTTCCTGTGCGTTTACGAACAGGCATCGGCATCTGTTCGCCGGCCTGTTCGGTTGTAACCGACTTTGTGTTTTTGTTATCTTCGTGTTCTTGTTGTTTGTCTTTGTTAATACATACATACATTCGTGTCTTTCTGTGTCGCTGTCCCACTTGCGTCTTTGCGTCGAAGGGCCGTGTCCCTGTGGATCTACGCTCGCACGTAGTGGGTCTCTTCTCCTTCCTCTCTTGCTCTTCGGTGCAGGACCCCCGAGGTTCCGCCTCATTCCACGCATCCGCGAGGAATACCTCGACAACGGACTATCGGCAATTGAAATACCATGATGGATTACTCTTCTTTAAAGAACTTTTGTATGTTCCTAATGGTTCTTGCCGCCTTCAAGTAGTACAAAATTGTCATGACACATATACAACTAGGCATTTTGGTAGTACTAAAACATTAGATTTAGTACAACGATCATTCTGGTTGCCCCGTATGAGACAATTTGTCGAAGATTTTGTTCGGACTTGTGACACATGCTGCAGAGCGAAAATGCCAAGGCATCATCCATATGGTTTATTAGAACCATTACCAATTCCAAGCAACCCGTGGCAATCCATTGCTCTAGACTTCATCACAGATCTTCCAGTCTCTAAGGGGTTCAATGCAATTCTAACGGTGGTAGATCGATATACGAAGATGGCTCATTTTTTGCCATGTACTAAGGAAATCTCCAGTGAAGACACCGCCGAAATTGTCATGCGTGAAGTATGTCGGCATCATGGACTTCCCGATAGTATCGTTAGCGACCGTTCCCGATAGACTTCCATCATCAATATCCAGACAAACCGGGTCCTCAATCCAAAACGACTCGTTACACTCGTCGTTTTAAAGGGGGGATAGTGTCATGATATGGCAAGACTCGAACCCATGACCTTATGCTACATGGGTCGAGCTCTTGACCATTAGACCATACATTGTAATACGTAGAATATTATTTTCATTTAGTTTTATTATAGAAAATTGATGTATATTCCAGATTTCTCTGGAACATTCTAGAAATTTCAGGAGTATTCCTTAGAACACTATAAAAGGAGGCACGAGGCATTATTTCGAACCAAATCGGTTCAACGCCAGTCTTAAGCCTCCTAGCTACTACTATACATTCTCTTGACATAATATATATATTTTCTTATCATCTATCTCTCTCTCTCTCTCGATCTCTCTCTCCCTCCCTCTCACTCACTCTTTCCTTCTCTCGAGAGTTCTTCACCTCTCTTAGTACTAATACTTCTTTTAGTACTAATTCCTTCTCTGTCTTAGTACTGTTCCTGACACCTTTCTCATGTAGACATAATGATGGGCCATATATTCATTATACTTGTACCGCATCACGGGGTCTGGCGGGTAGATCAACGTAACTTTTGATTCGTCGATTTTAAGGCCCTCTTAGCCGACTCGGCTTCGCTTTCGAAGGTATGTCTTCATTCTTTCCGGTGTCGGACTCGTTCCAATCCGACTCTTCCTTGTCAATGTCGTATTCTAGCATCTTCTTCTTCTCTTTGCGCGTGAGCAGTCTCCTTGGTTCCTTGTGCGGGTAGTGCACAGCCAAGTCATCACTACTCGTCGACTCTTTGTTTGACTGGTCGTTCCGAGTTAGTCCCTCATTCAGCCCGCTTAGCTAGAATGAGATCCAACTCTCCTCCAAAGTACTGATATCCTCCTCCTCTTCTTCTTCTTCCTAAATCATGTCGAGTTAACTGGTCTCATCTTCAGTGATCGAGTGATCGGAGTTGTCGGGGTTCGGAGTCAAAGTCGGTAGAGAGTACCATGATGCTGACTCGTTGAATTCAACATCTCGGCTTACTCGAACTTGTTTGGTTCGGGGGTTATAACACTTATACCCCTTCTATTCACGTGAGTAGCCAACCAATATGCACTTCTCCGACTTCGGGTCTAGCTTCCTTCGCTTCTCATCGGGCACATGCACATATGTAATACTCCCAAATACTCTCAAGTGTCGTATGTTTGGCTTCCTCCCGAAATATAACTCATGAGCCGACACCTTATATCCGATCCGATTTTGGATGTAAAGCGCGGTCCAAACCGCTTCAACCTAGTAAACCTTGGGCATGCTCTTCTCTTCAGCATTGCCCATGCTGCTTCGACAATCGACCGGTTCTTCCTTCTAGCTACGCCATTCTGCTCCGGCATATATCTACAACTAATTTCTCTCCGAATTCCATATGTTGTAGATAACAGTTGAACTGGCCAGAAAGTATTCTTTCCCGCCATATGACCGCAGACACTTTAAATTTCTCTATGTTTCCCTTTGGACAAAACTTTTTAGGTTCCGGAAACAATCGATGAAGGAGACGAAATATTAGCTCTCGCCTAGGCTCACGTTCTGTGCCGGTCCCGATACATCCAAATGTATCAAGTCGAGCTTGTTCCGGCTTTAGTTATGCACATTAGGGAATGGAAGTCGGTGTTGCTTCCCAACCTAGCAAGCTTCACAAATCTGGGCCTTCCGGCCACTGAACTTTGGCAAGTTGAACACGACCTATTTCTACTACATCTCCTAAAGCCTTTGGTAGTTGACGTGACCGATCTGCTTGTGCCACAAATCGATGTCCGACTCGACTTTTTATCCTTTGGCAAACATAACGGTGCCCTTGTTCGACAATCTGGCCCTCTTCCTCGATGAAGCACCCGAGGTGGGTGAATCGAACTTCCATTCCTTGGGCGACGATCAGTTCGACCAACACCAAGTTCTAAGTAATTGTCCGGACGTGCAACACATTCATGAGTCTCCCCTTTTGTCTGACATGGCTAAGAGGGGCTTCGCTGACATGTTCGATTGGGTGTGGAGTGTCATCTCTAGTTTCAACCACTCCTGGTTGCTCCGATTTCTCTAAATACGAGAACCACTCTTCATGGCTTGTCATGTGATTTGATGCTCTGGAGTCAACGTACCACACCTCATCCGATTGTGAGGTGGTCTTCTTCATCGAATTTTCCTTGTGTTTCATCACGAAGGTTGGCCCTTTCCCGGTTTTGGGACCTTCGGCGTAGTGTGATTGCTATTGGTTCCCTTGTCCAGCTCTACCAGATCTGGATTTGTCTGAATCAACCTTCTTCTTCTAGCACTCGCTCTCATGATGACCCTTCCGGCCACAATACCAACATTCTGTTTCAGCCTTTGCTTGCCAGTTTCCAACACCGCCTTGACTCCCCCAGCTTATGGAGGGTCCGGAACTACAATCGGCACTACCTCTGTGCCTTGTTTCCTACTCTTGTCGGCTTCTATCATTGCATGTCAATCCACCTCATCCTCCACGCCCAGGGGGGCAATCCCCGTCCGTGTACAACATCCATTGTCTGATTTTCAGTGGTCCTCAACCCACTTGCGTGGTTTTCCTTGACCATTAGCATCGATTGCAGGTCGAAGAAAGACGGTGGCTGCTCTCGTGTGCAAATAGCCGTCCGGATTGGCATATACCTTTGTGCTAGACCACCAAGACAGATCTGCGCCATTTTGTCCTTGTCCACCGTCACGTTGATGGACCCTAATGCATCGCGTATCTCTTTGATCTTTGTGGTTTAGTCAGTAACCGTCACACCCCTCTGTCAGATATTGTTGAGCTCTTGCCGGAGCTGCAACTTCTTGGTCGTGGTACTTGTGGCAAAACTTTTCTTCAGATTTTCCCAAGCCTCCTTCGGTGTCTTCGCATCTATGATGTAGCCCATCATCTGGTCGTGCACACGGGACGCAAGGCAGTGTAACACTATGCTTACTACTTGTTCCCACAACGGGAAGTCCTTGTGTGCCGGTTTCGACACTACGTAATTTGCTCCTTCCACATAACTCCAGTAGTTGTGCCCCAACAGGTATTGGTGCATCTTGTACAACCAAGATGCATATTTGCTACGGTCGAGCTTTTCTATAGGAAGTGAGCTTGTCATGCTTCTGTCCATTTCTCTCTTCTTTCTTTGTTCTTACAGGGTGTTAGGTCTTGGTTTTTCTGAACGCTTTGTCGGCGGCAGAGGAGCTCTGATACCATGTAAAGATTAAGATGCAGAAGCTTAATAGACACAACCGGTTACAGCTGGATAGCAATTGAAAACGGTAAACAGAGAGAACAATGGAGAGATACAGAGAGAGTACATGGGAGAAACAGAGAGAGCAGAACACACACAATTTCTCTTTCAAAATAATACTCTGTTTGTACATACAAGTGTGCTCAGTGAGCACTTTTATACAAGTCCTTAAAAGGACTGACAGAAGTACTGACATGTACTTCAATGCTCATAACTGAGCAACTAACACTAACTCCTAAAAATATGCCTATCTACTAGGCTAGGATTGTAGGCCTCCAACAGCCTACCAGCTCTCGTGGATCCGGCTCACTGATCTGACTATCTAATACGGCTCACCGATCTGATTCGACTCTTGGCTTATTTAGCCAATTCGGCCCATGTTGAGCTTGCTTCTCAACAATGTCTGACCATTTCATTTGGGCTAACAACTTGACTTAGCCACAAAAGTTGATGCCAACTATAAGGTGTCGAGGGTAGGAGTTTGGACTTGTTGAAGTTAACATGCATTTCAACAACTAAGCCATACAATGTGAGGGCATCTATAATGACTCTCATATTATTTGGATTGACCAATTGATACTAGATGATCCATGTATAATAGTAGTGGATGAGTTCCAATTGCATACAACAATGCACTTATAGGACAACCTTGTTGTAGTGATTTGGCTAAGCTCCATGAATCTCTCAATTCACCATCAATAATGCATGAAGATGTGCTACACCCATTTTATGCCAATAGATTACTTGAGACATTTTCGAGCCAAATCCTAGTTTGACCATTGTAGCTGCCACAAAATCCCATTGGATGGTGTCAAAGGTCTTTTCAATGTCAATTTGCATGATCAATACATCTTGTTTGGTGTATTTGGCATATTGCATTCTAATATAGGCATTAGCAATATTACTTGTAATTTGCCTTCGTGGAATGAGCCCATACTGGTTTACGTGTATGCCTCCCAACAAAGTGTCCTTAATATGATTAACAATTATCTTTGCAAGAGTGATTGGTCGCCAATCTGAAAAAGATTCACACAATTTCGTTTTGGGTATTAATTTGACCAAACCTTCTTTCCATAAGATAGGCCTATCCCATTGTTGCCAAGCTTTATTTGCCATATATAAGATTAAATCCTTAAGGACATCCCAAAATTTTGCAATGAACTCTAACGTAATACCATCCCAACTAGGCGCTTCGCCTTTCTTGAAACCCTTCCAAGCCTCCAAAAGCTCCTCCATTGTGATTAACAATTATCTTTGCAAGAGTGATTGGTCGCCAATCTGAAAAAGATTCACACAATTTCGTTTTGGGTATTAATTTGACCAAACCTTCTTTCCATAAGATAGGCCTATCCCATTGTTGCCAAGCTTTATTTGCCATATATAAGATTAAATCCTTAAGGACATCCCAAAATTTTGCAATGAACTCTAACGTAATACCATCCCAACTAGGCGCTTCGCCTTTCTTGAAACCCTTCCAAGCCTCCAAAAGCTCCTCCATTGTGATTAACAATTATCTTTGCAAGAGTGATTGGTCGCCAATCTGAAAAAGATTCACACAATTTCGTTTTGGGTATTAATTTGACCAAACCTTCTTTCCATAAGATAGGCCTATCCCATTGTTGCCAAGCTTTATTTGCCATATATAAGATTAAATCCTTAAGGACATCCCAAAATTTTGCAATGAACTCTAACGTAATACCATCCCAACTAGGCGCTTCGCCTTTCTTGAAACCCTTCCAAGCCTCCAAAAGCTCCTCCATTGTGATTAACAATTATCTTTGCAAGAGTGATTGGTCGCCAATCTGAAAAAGATTCACACAATTTCGTTTTGGGTATTAATTTGACCAAACCTTCTTTCCATAAGATAGGCCTATCCCATTGTTGCCAAGCTTTATTTGCCATATATAAGATTAAATCCTTAAGGACATCCCAAAATTTTGCAATGAACTCTAACGTAATACCATCCCAACTAGGCGCTTCGCCTTTCTTGAAACCCTTCCAAGCCTCCAAAAGCTCCTCCATTGTGATTAACAATTATCTTTGCAAGAGTGATTGGTCGCCAATCTGAAAAAGATTCACACAATTTCGTTTTGGGTATTAATTTGACCAAACCTTCTTTCCATAAGATAGGCCTATCCCATTGTTGCCAAGCTTTATTTGCCATATATAAGATTAAATCCTTAAGGACATCCCAAAATTTTGCAATGAACTCTAACGTAATACCATCCCAACTAGGCGCTTCGCCTTTCTTGAAACCCTTCCAAGCCTCCAAAAGCTCCTCCATTGTGAATGTTGCATCCAAAGCAATAGCTTTATGAACACAACTAGTGGGTTGAACTAGTGACAAGAATGTATCTATGGCATGTTTAACTGCATCTATAACAACTACATTACTCTCAACGATGTGAGAGAAGTGTGTTACACATTACTTGGTTATTTCAAGTCGGTTTTTAATCCACAAACCATCACCAATTTTGATGAATTTAATGGATTCCTTTTGGCGTATTAGATGCAACATTTTGAAGAAAGATTTAAAAGAGCATTCTTTGTCTTTCAATCCACAAAAGAACCAATATAAGAAAAGGCCAAGCCACAATAAGATTCATGATAGGAATCTTATCTCAAAATATACATCAAACCCACGATAGAAGATTTGATTTCTATGTACAAAAGTCTAGTTTTCACAAGAGAGGGTATTTTTACTAGAGCACTACACTTGATATCAAATGCAAATCTCTCACACCTTAGTTCATGAAAACATATCCTCCCAAGCCAACATGGATAGTCAAAATCCCAATCGATTCCTCCTTTGGAGAATGGTGCAAAGATAACATTACTTATGGATTACATGTTGATGAAACTAAACAAGAATTAATCCCAAGAATGAGAAAATACTTGGAATTTGATTGTGAATATTCTATGGAAGATAGTAAACTTTTTGGGTGCCAACTTATTCACGATTAGTTATGCAAGCTAAGAAACTTATTGGATGTGAAACTGTTGACTTGAGGGTCGAGGTGCAAATATATATAAAAACCTCTCACTTCACGTCTAAGGGGGAGACAAATAATGAAAGAATAATCTAATGCAAAGAGCATTTGATTCACGATTTCTTCTCCAAAGACAAAATATAATGTCCTTCTCTCTAAACGTGATTGAACACACCTCTCTCGTTTATTCAATAATGTAAATCACAACTACACGTAACCAAGAATTTTATAAGCATTGGCTCCTTAATGCTTACAACAAACATCAAAGAGAGCGTGGATCATCACCCTTTAATGGTGACATCTCTGAACTTTGCCAAAGAGTTTTTTTAAATTGATTAAGCTTTTAGGAGCTATTCCCTCTGGCGATCACAATATAGACATGGAAGAGAAAACACAATAATACCAATTGCTTTTATATAACAAAACAAAGAAGTTGATGTGTATTTACATTTCATAGATGTCAATGCCTTATTACAAAAGGATTTATACTTTGCATTAACCATGTATTTAAAAAATCTCAACCAATATCTTAACAAATAGATTTACAAGTTTGCCATGGTAACGAAATATTGATGTCTATGTTTCAACAAGCATGTTGAAATGATAAATGTAACCATGGCTCATAACCAACACATCATTTCGTATCCAATCTCGTGTTATGCATTTTAATGATGGAGGACGACTTTCAAGATCATGTTAATTATTCTCATTGAATTCTAATGTGCAATTTTATGTCAACAGCTTTAGGAACCAGTTTTTCTCTCTCTATTAGGCACATGAATGTTAATGTCAAAGATTTGCATCACAATTGGATCATAATCATTTGATATCTTTACATTGAATCATCCCACCCCTTTAGTAAAGGCGTGTTTCCCTTGCCACGTTTGTGCATGCTCTTTTTTCGTATTTTACAGAGGGTAATCCAATCATTTTCACCCTTTTTATATTGTAGAAAATGTGCCAATGGTGTAAATCCTTTTTGTGGGGACTCCAACCTCCTTACTTTTACTTTAGAAGATGTATTGCCATGAATCATATTTTTACGAGGAAGCTAGTAAATGCACATGATCCCAAACTAAAATTGTGAAAGAGTTTCTAAAATGAATGCAACATTTTCGCTGATTGTATTGTAGAAAATGTGCCAATGGTGTAAAACGTTTTGAAGAAATTCCACTTCTCGTGGTTACTTTGGAAGATGTCATGTCATAAATATTTTCTTACAAGGAAACTAGTAATATGCACATGATCCAAAGCTAAAATTGTGAAAGAGTTTCAAAAATGAATGCAAAAGGAAGCTTGTTCTTGAGGTTTGAACCCACGACCTCAATATTGTAAACCCCAAGGACTAGCACTCCATGGCAACCTCATGACTTCATCCATGTAAATCGTAAAGAGACAAAATAACAACCTCAAGAATTTATTGGTATTTCTTTATCTAATGGGTAATTAAATAACAACCAAAATGTCATGTATGACTAACAACACACAAGGACAATCGACATTGAGAACATCACGTAACATGATATGGATGTCATAATCATTTCAATCTAGTGTACTCTTTAAGTGGATGGCCCATACTATCAAGTAATTATAACCTTTTGTTCTAGTAAAAGCAATTATTGGAAGGTTATACCATTAAAAACTGCGCATGAAGTTTCCGTGCATGAAAAGTCTGAAGGCAATTATTACCCATTCATAATAATCTCCCATGAGGTTGCCTAGTGCAATGACAAAAATAATATACACCCTTCCTAATGTTCTACATGAAAATTTCATGAACTTGCATTCACCACAATGTTTGGAAAAAGATTACATTAGAACATTAATAAGATTAATGTTCAGCTCACTTTGGAGGAACCATAAAAAATAGCCTACAACTTGTAGCTCCTTATTGTATTTATCAAGTGAGAGTTAAAAGTTCATCTCATAGAAATGAATGCATGCACACGAAACCCTTTTTTGTTTTTCCATGTTTGGTTCTTTTGCTCTCCCTTGTTTGATCGACATGGGTAGGAATAAGGTTGTTGGCATTTTGCAAGTGTTGCACGCAGATCGAAGAGAGCACATGTACTTTCCCGGTACTACCTTTCGCACTTGAAGGTGTGATTTCTGTCCAATAGGCCTTTTCGGGCCATCAATGAGGCGGGTTGAATACATACACACACGAACTATGCGAAGGGATTTGCATTGAAATGGCATGCGTGTGCCCAGCTTGCAGGTTTGTTTTCTTGCGAATGTGGGCAGGATGACATGTGTACATCGTATACAGATAGATACACACACAAAGGAGAGGAGATTGTGGTCTTGCGGCAACAGAAGTCAGAGTGGCGTGTCCTTGAGCCGGGAAATGGGCCTTTGCCTGACACAGTAGTAGTAACGAGGTCCGGCCAGCCGGACCCTCGGGTTCTCTCTCTCTTTGCGAGTAGGAGGAGGTGGGATAGGTACCTAAAGGAAACGCTTCATTCCTTCTTTGAACTCTAGACTTGGCCTCTCTCTCTCTCTCTCTCTCTCTCTCTCTCTCTCTCTCTCTCTAAAAGGGATGAGAAGGAGTAGGTAAATAAAAATTTGGACCTTTTCAGTGGCTTACTTTTTCCCAAGTGTTTGTTGACTACGAAAGCCCAACTGTGGCGCTGACGTGGACGAGGGGCGGAGGGCCCCACGCCGCTGACGCCAGCATCACCTTGCTGACGTCACACGTCCCCTCTCCTTTTTTCTTTTCTCTTTGTCCTTCATCCGGGCTTCTTGTTTTTTTTTTATCCCCTCCTTTTTCCTGTCTGTTTTACTTATTTATGTACGTGCCTTTTTGTGTTTTTTTTTCTAAATTTACTGCGCTGGTTTTTTTTTCTAAAATTTAAATAGTTTTTTTACTTTCGTTTATTTTTTTGTTGTCTGCGCGCTTTTCTTTTCATATTTTTCTCTTCCTAATTTTGTTTTTATTAGATTTTTGTTTTTTGGTTGGTGGTGGGGGAAGGGAAGGTGAACTAAAATAAATAAATAAATATTATATATATACATATATGTACATATATGGTAGACCTTAGGAGCTCCGAACATAATTATTGAAAAGAAGAAGGAGAGAAAATCGAAAGCAAATTTAAAAAAAAAAGGGAGGAAAAAAAAAAACGCAAAAGGAAAAAAAAAGAAGACAGCGAAAGAGAAACAAAAACCAAAAAATAAAAAGAGAAAAAACAAAAAATAGAAGCAGGGAGAGAGAAACAAAATTAAAAAATATATAAATTAAAAAACAATTAAAAAAATGAAATAAACAAATCTTTAAGAGAGAGAGAGAGAGAGAGAGAGAGAGAGAGAGAAGATACTGCTCCCTAAATAAATAAATAAATAATGAATTAAGGGGAGACGATTAAAATAAAAAGCAAATCTTACTTAGGAGGGCAGGGGAGCAGTTTATAACGTGAAACTCTGCAGATTAATCGTGAGCCGTTTGATTTGATTGAATGAACGGAGGGCCGTTGATTGAATGGACGATGGTTGGGAACGGACGGTCATGCCGGCCCGGACATACATATCCGCTGCCCACTATGGCCGCCAAAAGACCAAAACAAAAAACTCGATGGATATGGGCTGGTTCCTCTCTATTATTATTAATGAATGAATGGTTTTTTGGCTGGCGTTATAGATGAGCTGGACAGAAAAGCAAAAAACAAAAAACTACGACCGGTTCTTCTCTGTCTCTGTCTCTGTCTCTTTCTCTGTCTCTCCCCCCCCCCCCCTAATCTCTCTGCTTCTCTCTCTCTCTCTCTCTGCTACAGATTCAGTCACGGCAGGCCCATCCTTCATCATACACAGATAGATCGCAGATCTCTGTCTGTCTGTCTGTCTCTCTCTCTCTCTCTCTCGCACAGAGAAAGGAGAAGCTTGAATAATCTTTCATGTAATATCTGCAGTTAGCTCAGCTTCGATCTCCTCCGCCTCCAATTTTAGAGATCCCTTCCTTTTTTTTTGCTCTGCTCTCTGCTGAATTCTCTACAATCCCTTATCAGAATGTACACAGCAGCAGCCTCCACTGAGCAGACTCGTGATGATCATACCCACCCCCCTGCTGATCATGCCGCCTCTCATGATTCCATCCTCCCCCACCATCACGCAGCTTCTGCGATCTATGGCGCGGTGGAGAATAGTAGAGGCAGGGATGGATCCGATGCTATACTCATTGATGGATATGGAGATGGCGATGGCGATGGCCAGCAATATGCTCCGCAGGCTCAGAAGATCAAGGAGAAGAAGATGGTCGATTTTCCCACACCCACTGTGCTCAAGAATCTGTTGAAGCTCGCAAAGCAGCGTCCGATTCAGGCTGCGATGGCGTCCTTAGCGTTTCTGCTGCTCCTGGTGGCCCTAGCATACCAGATGATGGTGGGATCTGTCAACGTGTGGCCTGATGGGGCCAATCTCCAGGATTTAGCTCAGGTGCAGAGGGAGATTGTCCATGACCTCACATACATCACCAGTGCCACTTTCAGTAAGCTCCAAACCCCCATCTCCCCCAAATTCAAATTTCTTTTTTTTCCCGGTTGTCTGCACAGCATTAGGTCAGATCGCTTTTGAACACTGTTGTGAATAACTTAGGATTAGAACTCAGATTTCAGGGGAGATGGAGATTGGTTTTGAATTCATTCAATCTAATCAAAATGAGGTGGTTGTGATTGTTTTTTCTTTTTCACTTTGCTTCTTCTTCTTCTTCTTCTTCTTCTTCTTCTTTTGTATGTGTGTGTCTGGAGGTCTTCATGGTCATGGAGATGAATCTGATCTATAAATCTGATGTATTAATCTGATGTATGAATCTGATGATGGTGATGGTGATGGTTATGCACAGATTGCTCAGATTTAGGGTTACGGGATACGAAGCATGTGGTGGAGGAGGCACATCACTACCATACATTCGATCCAAGAGCTTCGTCTTCATCATCTGCGTCTTGTCAGAGCAAGTATCAGCAGCACTGCTTCCGGACGAACAATGGAGAGAAGCACCAGCCCCCAACCAAGTTCCTGTATGTGCTGAGGGAATACGAAGCTTACCATGAGAGGTGCACGAAGGGGGTGGACCTAACGGAGCTGGGCATGGCAGGGGAGGTCCCAGAAGGCTGCAAATACCTGGTATGGAAGGCCATGGATGGGATGGGCAACCAGCTGCTGTCTCTGGTCTGTGCCTTCGTCTACTCCCTCCTCACCAACAGGGTCATGCTCATAGCCACCGATTCCCACGTAGACCACCATATCTGCGAGCCCTTCCCGAGGTCTTCATGGCTCCTCCCCGACGCCTTCCCGGAGCCGAAGCTCCGTATGCAGGCCAAGCGAGTCTTCGCCTACCTGGATGAGGCCCTCGTGGCGGCCTCCTCGCAGAATTCCTCGGCCTGTCCCTCAGGAGGGAGCTGGAGCCCCATGTCCGTCTCCTCCGCCGAGCTCCCCACCCTACTCTCGCTCGCCCCCGCCCCCAAGCACCTCCAGGTCTACATTGTGTGTTGTGACCAAATGCGGGACCACCAGTTCTTCTGCCCGACCGCGCAGCGCCTCTTCTCGGCCGTGAACTGGATCTTCTACCACAGCCACGAGTACACGCTCCCCGGGTTCTACTTCGTCCCCGAGTTCCGGGAGAAGCTCAATGACTGGTTCCCGTCCCACGATGTCTTCATGCATGTCTCGCGGTACCTCCTCAACCCCGTGGATCACTTGTGGGGTTCCATCACTAAGATCTACAAGGCGGAGCTCGACGGCGTGCCGAGGCGGGTCGGCTTCCAGGCACGCTCGTGGAAAGGGGATTACAACCCTTCGATCAGCGCCCAGATCTTGCGGTGCGGCATAGACCGGAAGCTCCTCCCCAAGCCGCTACGAGACCAGCAGAAGCCGGCATCATCGGAGGATGCCCCCCCGAGGCGGCCGGACATATCCGTGCTTGTGACTTCGCTCCGGGCGGAGTACCGGGACAACCTCCATGCGGAGTACGCGAACCACCCGAACGAGGACGGGTCGGAGGTCACAGTGTGGACGGCCTCCAACGAAGGATGGCAGAAGACGGGGGACACGAGCCACGACGAGACGGCGATCGTCGACATCTGGCTGCTCAGCTTCATGCAAGAGCTCGTGACCACGCCTTTCTCCACGTTCGGGAGCACGGCCAGCGGGCTGGCCGGGATCGTCCCTATGCTCTTTAACTGGTACGGGGAAAACCGGGTCAATGATGCCGCGTGCACGAGGACCAACGCAGGAGGGCCGTGCTTCATCGTGTACCCGAGGAACCAGCCGTGTGACCTCGACCAGGCGCGGGCCAGCATCTTCGACCCCTTCAATAAGGTCCCCGAGGTCAAGTTCTGCGACTTCAATCCCGGCCTCGGCATCGTGGTGAAGACTTAGGTATATATAGCTCTGGGCCGGACCGGATTAGGATTATTTTTTGGATCATTCATATACAATGAAGAAAAGAGATGTTGTACTCAAAATACTTGTATAAAAAGAAGAAGAAGAGCACCAAAGAGTCTACTACTACCCCAATTCTTTGCAACAACATTCAACATTATTGGATTTACATAACACCAAAACAGAAAAGAAGACACATTTAACATGTCAGTATTCAGCCATGAGTAGAGAGAGACAGAGAGACAGAGAGAAAAAAAAAGAGCTACTACACATACCACTCACTCACAATTGCTTGCTTAGTACAGGCAGTATTCATACTGTCTTTTTTTTCTAGGCTATAAGTCAGAGGCTTTTGTTACAGTCAGAGTATTCATGAAGGAGGGGAGGGGGTGTTGGTGTGCAGTAGTAGCAAGGCCATGAATCAGGCCATGGATATGTCTATATATATATATATTATATATATATTATGATTATATCTATATACATACATATCAAGTATTTGATTTTTAGAATAAGACCACTCTTGCATGAATAACACAGGATTCTTACTTTCCATTGATTCACACCTCAACCATTTTACTCAAACATACATACATATGTGGATAGAACAATAACAATAAAAGCAATGGAAATCATGGAACTCTTTAACTCATTTTCCACCTCTCTCACATGTCTTTGTCTGTTTTGATTTTTTACTGAACTAAAACCCATCCCATGTTTTTTGGTGGTCTCCATGTAAGTACAAGAGTAAGTGCCCAATGATGTACCCATCCACCCCCCCATCATTTGATTTGTGTTGAGACTCGAGAGAAATGTCATGTCCAAAGCTCCATTGGCATGAGCGTGCACAACACTCTGTGGCATACGATCGGCGATTTTGATTGGTGGTGCTCTTCGTGGAGTTGGGGTGCTCTTAGAAGAAAACCATCCACGGCCCGCTGAAAGACTAGTATGGTATGGGCGGAGACACATGGAAAACTCGTTCACCATGTTGATATCATGGATGATACAAGCGAAGCAATAGTCAATTACAATGGCATGCAAGATTGCTAGAGTAGAACTAGGGAGGCACCATCACCTTGATGATAGTCCGAGCTTTGTTCCATAGGAGTCCTTCATCATGATAGGTACTCCCATTTCCTCTTACATCATCTTTGCGATTAACAACAATAAGAACCCAAACATTAATGTTGGTGAGCTTGAATGAGTATCTCGTTAGGCTTGCATGATATTCCTCACCCACAAACTACCAAAACCTTTTCACTCTAGTTTGGATTGCCCTAGTTTAGGGCCTAATTGAATCAAGTGATAGAAATTTGGCATACTAAGGATAAACTTAAATAGAGGCGAGTAGATGGCAAAATATGACATAGATTTTAAAGGAATTTTTGCTTATATGTGTTCAATAGATACATTTACGTCATATTATTGCATGTGGATACGGCACTTTGTTTTAACAAGGGTTTGGATTGTTGCACAATATTATGTTATTTGAGCACTAAAGAGTTTTTGAGATCGATTGATTACATGGCAACCATCTTTTTAAGATTCTTCAAATCATTTATAAGGGCCCCTCCTCCCCCACCCTCACAAGACTATCACTCTCTTCTTTCTCCACCATTTTGTCCATGTGACACCCCCAAAAGCTTTGCATATGAGAGAGTAAGATATGAGTAGTTGTATGGGAGGGATTAAAGTATGTCTCTCCAAATTTTACAAAGTTTAGAACGTGGTTGAATTTTTTATTTGTTTGGTGTTCCAACTCGTTGTTTTCAAGAACTATTACGTAATCTTTTCTACTCCATGTTTTTTACATCAAATGGGTTTAAGTTATGAAAAATGTTGAAGTCATTATAAAACCGAAGGAGAATCATCGTCATAAAGCTCTCTCTCTCTCTCTCTCTCTCTCTCTCAATTATTACTTTTAAATGAGGATGAATCCATGTTAACTTTATCTCAAAGATTGTAAAGACGAAACCTAAAAAATGTCGTAAGGTTCTGAAAACTACGTACCACATATGGAATCATGCATAAAGAATTGGGAAAATAAATCTAATATGCATGTATGATGTACGCATAAGAGAACAATAAAGTATGGTGGCTTGTATCTACATATGATTTGTCAAAATCAAGCTTTATAATGACATGAAACTTAAAGCAAAGCATTTAATTAAAATGGGAAAACATTATGTGTATATTCTATCTCAGTTTACGATAATCCAATATCTACTTAGAATTGTTATTATAACTTAAGGTTCTAATTAGGTTAGGTTAAAGTCAACTATTTGATTAGAGAGAAATTAGTAATTGAATAATGCATTTAAGAAATATGCATTCATACTTACTGTAAATTAAGCTTCATGACCTTATTTTTAAGAAGAGAAAGAGAGACCCATTAATGAAATATCGATTCTCGATCTCATGGAAGAGGTGTGAGTCGTGATATTAAAAGCTAGGACACTTCCATATACATTGAAACAACACGCTAGGCCATTGCCTTGTGCCCCTAGAATTTAGTAGTACAAATACTTTACCTTAAGAGAATTGATTGAAGAGATCTAAAGAACTTGGGGACAATATCAACCCCAAACAACATGGGAGATGAGTGAGACATGGTTGGGAAGCATCAAAGATTTACATTTAGACCCTTGAAGCACAAGAGTGCAATCACAACAAGGGGTGTCATGGGGATTAGGGATGGATTAACATAACCAAATTTACCCTTTTATCTATATTAAGTGTTTCTTAACTTTAAACTCTTGAGCTAAAGAACAAGTTATATGATGTATATTGTTCTTGTCCTTTTCGGAGACACCAATACACATCTTCCTCTTCTTTTCTTGTTTTTCGTGAAAGGACTCTATGTATTAAAGCAATACAACAATATGAAAACCCTTCTCTCTTTCTCTCATGCGCCCTCTTTGTAAAAGTTAACATGGACATGTGCTCTTTTTACGTCCAATTTAACGTGCCCCCTTTGTACTTTGTATATTTATCGTGATTACAATATTATTATTTAAACTACCTTATATTGAAGGAAGGCACAATAGTACTTAATGTTCCATGAAGGAAATATATGTTTCCATGTCGTAGGATAATACTAGGTTGATAAAAAAATTGATAGGTGTATCAACTAATTAACCTACTCACAAGTGACAAAATGAGGTTCAAATTAACTAAACTATGGGTTTTTCTTATAAGCATAAATCTAGGGGCAATCAAATCATTTCATGGAATCTCTTAGCCTTGCTTTTATTTGGATATGAACGTGGGCATCTACTCATTTTGTGTTCATTGTAACATATTATTACGTTTTTGTTTGGCCCAAAAGGATGGTGCAATGTATTGTCAATTTCCATTTATTGTGAATCGTGATGTTATCGTTACATGCTACAATATTGTAGCTCTTATGATTTCTTAATGTTGTTAAAAGCACATTTGTAAAACTATAGTAATATAACATATAATTAAAAAAATTCCCTCCACTCCATATTTTTTAAAGATTAACAATCTTCCTAATAGCTCTAATGACTTAAAACATCTAACCTTTTTTTCAGATTCATAGAATGTAAGAGCTTAATACATCCAAAGTTTAATTGTCATCTAAAGATTGTATGTTTTATTACCAAAGTAAATTACAACGCTTAAAAAAGGTTTAGGGTTTAGGGACGTAACGTTTATTCAATTGTTGTTTTCCCAATAGATGCTATGTATGCCTCGGATTGAGCAATAATTATGTCCCTAACATACCAAAACTAGCAATAGCACCACTCGTAGTTAGATAGGTGGGAACTGATATAGAGAATAAAGTGATAGAATTAACATTATCCTCATAATAGGAACTATGCCTTTTTATATTAATCTTAATGGTATTGTTATCTATTCATGGGTTGTGAAAATTGAATTGTGATCCTTATTTTAAGAGAAACAAATAATTTGTATTGAAGGACACTATATGTTTAATGCGCATACATACCTTTTAGAATTATATTGATCAATATTGATGATGAATAATTACGTTAAGCGTTAAAAAATTTTGGACTAAGAATGCTCACCTAATCAACCATTTCTAAGCAAAGGGCTTCTCGAAGCGCTGAGGGTGGTTTTGGAAGAAGGGCGAATACAAAACTCCATTAAGTGTCTCATAACACCAATTTTGGCTTTGTGTTATACCCTGGAAGTTAGCTAATGAGAGAGATCCAAAGTACGACTTGCGTCACCAGTAGAGTCTCAACAATGTCCTTTAGATGTTGTATTTAAGGGGGTGGTTAGTCAACTTTTATACAACTAAACTCCCGGCCGTGACGTGTTCCATTGGTTGTTTAGATCTATGTGGGTTTTTATCTCACTTGGAGGTTTCTCATATATATTACGTGGTATTACTAAAAACCAACACGTATTTAGAATTCAATGAATGTTGACCTTGGCAATGAAATGAAGTGTTCATGAATAATAATAATAGAAAAATAATTAAATTAATATCACATCTTTATGGTACCATTTCCAATAGAAGTCGTGGAGGAATTTCTTGCCTTTTTAAAATAACACTATTGACAATAATCTAGGATACTTGGACATGTAGTGTTGGTGACGATGCGATCATTTTTGTTTTCTTAAAGCAATTAATAATGAAGCAATTTTTTAATCATGGATTTGTCCTTTACAAATCGGTCTTATATTGTGAATTTGAATCAATAGTAGCCTCATGCCTTCCAAGTTGAGGGGAATTTTGATTTAAGTAAATTGTTGCCACTCATAAAAACTTGGGCATATGAAAACCAATCGGTTAGCTTGGCATTACAACAAGCTTGTGAATTAATGTGAGTGTTTAACATTGATTTGGACAATGGGAAGATGTCACTAGTCAATGCTTTAGTTTTGGATCACAAATTGTGAGTAAGCGTCTATACACAAACTACATAAAAGGTTCCCTAGAATGAGATGCGCTTGTTTGTTTACATAACATACACACTCCCTATCAACATGAAACATATACCTCATCCCCAACTATTATTGGGCAATATGAAGGAGGTTTATGTATTGCTCTACCCCACCTTCATTGATGATTTTAGTGTAGAGATCATGAATGGCCACCCAAAAGACCCAATTTCATTGGATCACATCCCATAACAAAGTGAAATAAATCTACTTGTCCTCCTATGTTAATAGCTTAATGAGTTTGGCACATGTGGTTCTTGTCCTCTTTTGATGCATTGATTTGGTGGTGTAATGGAAATATATGGCATAGAGCCTATGAGTCTTGAAGTTATACTTGGGAGCTTCATGAACCCCATGTTTGTTTGCTATAAGCACTTTTCCAAAGAGTCAATTGCCTCTTGTGAGATTTGGTTAGATCACTCTATTTGCAAGCTTTTTTAATGTTACTCTCTTTGTCTCATCAGATTACCTATGCATCAACTTAACGATGTTCCTTGTTGTATAAACATGGCCACAAGAAAATGTGCCCTGGTTTTCAAGTAGATGTTGCATTTGTGTGATTATAGTAGGGATTTAAACCCACTCCTTTTGGCTATATAATACTCAAAGGTCATTTCATGTTTTCAAGCAATGTTACTCCCAAAATGTTTGTGGAAACGATTTCGCAAAAGGGAATCGAATGATGACATGGTAATTAACAATGTCCAACATCCCCAAGCTTGCGATGCATTATAGTTTCTTATCGATGGACTTCAAAATACTCGAGATTCATCGTTGTCCCTCATTATGTCTCTAGCATTAGGGCCAATCTCGTGGGTGTCACTTCTTCATCTACTAAACTTCAAATTCCAATGAATCGATTGCAAGTTTTGCTTCTACACTTGTTTTCCCCTATTTTGATTTTGTGCGCCTCACGGAACCCCTTCTATCAATCGATGGATTTTTGCCTCCTGTTGATGTCGTGTGCTTGGGGATCGGACCGACGTATACCCTATTGGTGGCAAACCGGACGGAGGTAGTTGTCAAATACCTCCGACTTGCTAATTCACTTAATAATTTACGATTAATACTAATATTTGTCTCGCACTCTCTAGCTTACTCTCTCAAACAAAGTAGAAAACAAGGTATATGATTTATTTCACCACTCTTATTACAAAGAGGTCTAGCATCGCTAATCTCTCTTGAGCTCTTGGTTACAAAGGAGGTAGAGAGGAGGCTTAGGGCTTTAATCACGAGAAGATTCTTAAGCATGAGAAGAAGCTAAATAGACACCACAAAGGTGGCTTTTATAGCTTTTACATCATAAGTGTGGTCGTTTCACACCAGGCTACCCATTGGCTTGCCCCCCCTCCCACTATTTGGCTAGTTCTACTCCGTTTTTGTATAATCCATTAGTTGGTCGGTGTCCTTTGTTGGTGAACTCTTCTTCACGATTGGTGTGTTGTGTGCCATACATGTAACATCCCCCTTGCTTTTATAGCTTTTACATCATAAGTGTGGTCGTTTCAAACCAGGTTGCCCATTGGTTTGCCCCCTCCCCCCCCCCCCCCCCCCCCCTATTTGGCTAGTTCTATATCTCCTTTTTTGTATAATCCATTAGTTGCTCGGTGTCCTTTGTTGGTGCACTCTTCTTCACGGATCGATGTGTGTTGTGCGCCATACGTGTAACATACCCGCATCCCTGAAAGATCAAAGAGTTCCATCAGATGGTTTTTGTTGATGAAAAGAGAGTGATCTTTCTCTGGAAGTTTCTAGGCCTCTACATGTGTGTATGTATGTTATGTATGCTATGTATGTATGTGTATGTATGTGTATGTTATGTATGTGTATGTTATGTATGTGTATGCTATGTATGTTTATGTATGTATTGTGTATGCATTCAAACTGCACCGTATCCTTAACCCTAAACACAAATCCAAGAACAGAGAGGCAAAGGCAAAGGCACACAGAAGAGTAGCAGCGATGGCGGGGGGTGGATTTCTGCATCGTGTCCTTCAGTATGTTGCTAACGAATTCATAGTCGATCGATTGGCAAACAGGTAATCCACGAAGACACATCCATATATATATATATATATACATACATACATACGCACAGAGAGAGAGAGAGAGAGATCACCTGTGTTTATGCAAATGATTTGGTCGTAATTAGTTTCCACTTTTGTTTTCCCCCCTTTGTATGGCTTCATAACAGCCATACTTTCCAGAGATTTGCCGTGAGATCAGCCAAAGCAATCGAAAATGCGTCTCAGACGAGTGAGTAAGCCCTTGCTTGGAATAAATTCACGTCAAACTTTTCTTGCTGGTAAAAAAACATGTAAAGGTTGATGTTTGATCTAAATTCCATGATGTATTGCAGTACCTAAGAAGACAGAACAAATGAAGGAGCAATTGACAGATTTCGTTGAGTTCCTCAAATCAGAGGTTTGTTTTGAACTGAATCTCTCTGTGTTATCAATAATTTCCTTTGTATAGATGGAAGGCTAGCTTTTCTGAAGGATGTATTTTCTCTGTATTCTGGTATAGTCCTTCCCATATGATGTCTGCCAATTGTCACCTAGAGCCAGTCTACACTGCACTTTAATAGCAGTGAGACAGAAGAGGAAATTTTATGATAAGAAGAGGAAAATTTGTTAAAATGGCACAAAAGAGACAATCTTGATGAGATAGATGCGTCAGCTGATTGTCATCTAGAGCCATGACTTTGCTGCACTTTAATAGCAGTGAGAAGAGGAAAACTTATGATTAGAACAAGGAAAATTCGATTAAATGTACAAAAGAGACAATTTTCATGGAGTAGATGCTTTGAAAATACTTTTTATTCTAGATTTTTAGACATTTCGCACGTTTAGAGAGAAGAAACATGGTGAATGTTTAGAACGTATCTGCAAAATAGTGTTCTAATGTATTTTGTAGTTTTAAATAACTGTTTTCTAAATGCAGTTGGGTATAGCTCTTTGTGTGTAGACTATGCTTGTAATCTGGGTGATTATAGTTTTGAGAGATCTCATGCTCTGACAAATTTCAGATGTATCTTGTTTCCAAAGAAATCATATGCATTAACAAGTGAAAGAGATTCATTATGGGAAATGAAAAATATGGTCCTTAAATAGTTATCTCTAGTGGAAACTTTTGGCCACTTGTTTTTAAATGCTCGATGTTGAAAGGTTTGCCAAAAGTTGCTAGGAAGTTTAGAGAACTTCTAGTAAGATTAGCGTAACATAGGCTAAATATTGTGGGAACTAGCCTAATATTTCTTGATTTCAATTAGTTAATATAAGTTCGTCCAATTCTTATACCATGGTTATGAAATTTTGTGGTTTAATCAAATTCTATTTTATGCAGCACATGAGTGGTTCTGGAAGGAGTGGAAGGTGATTCGACTTTGACCTTGTTTTCATACCATACACAGCAACAACAACTTAAATCATGTATTATATTATATCTTAAAAAGGGATATAGCATATTTTGCGAGTCCTTGTTTAATATACCGTGGTTCTACACATCGTTCGGTCAACATTTCATGAAAGCATATAATCTGTCATGAAATGCTTTATAAGTTTGTTTTTTTGATAGATAAGCATATTGAGAATTATAAATTCTCGAGTTATTAGTTATATCATTTGGTTTTTAAAGGTTAATTTTTTAAGATACTAAAACTCACAAAAGAAATATCGTTGTGTGAATTTTTGTTTACATACCCTGGCTGTACACATCTTCATTCATTGGATATTTTGTGAAATCATATATAATCTGTCATGAAATGCTTCAACATTCTGTTTGTTTGGAAAATATATTCAGAATCATCAGTTCTCATATGGTCAGATATATCCTTACGATTTTTAAAGATTGGATACCTAGCATAACTGCAGCCCTCTAAAGAATGATGGGAAAGCTACTTGGGAGAATGCATCTCTATATAAGAGATTATGATGAATATTTATTATGTATAGGATCCTGTACAGAGGATATTTAGGGAGTTTTTGTATTATCTGCATTTCTACAATGAAGAAGTGCTGTCTGTTCTCATATTCTCCATATGACTTTAAGAGGCTGTATGAACCAGTACACACATTATATTCTATTTATATTCATTGCTTCATTTCGTTGGACTTATTGCAGAAATTCTAGCGTCCCGTTTATTTGTACCATGCATATTATCATATATGTGTACATGTTATATCTCTTTTAGTTACTGCATGTGTTTGATCCTAATTATACATATATATTGCTCTCATGATCTCTTGTTAAAATGTGTATACTTGAAAGTTATAACACGTGGGCAAGCAGTAATGTATGCTTTTAGCATATTGGGTTAAAGGGATTATGAAGCAACAGCATACAAAGCTTTGAAGGAAATGCGTATACTTGAAAGTTATAACATGTGGGCAAGCAGTAATGTATGCTTTTAGCATATTGGGTCAAAGGGATTAAGAAGCAACAGCATACAAAGCTGTGAAGGGAAAAACGCCAATAAAATGCCCCCAAGTTTTTCCCCATGTGCTATTCTTGCCATTTTCTGTAATGACCTCGGTCAGCCCTGTAACAAGGAAATTATATTGGTTCAATTGTTTGGTGACTATCCATTGAGAACTGTTTTATGCCTATCCATTGATAATTGTTTTTATTGTCAGCCGTTGGGTTGTAACAAGGAGTACAAGCGACTTTGCAATAGGGTAGATAATGTAATAGGAAGAAAAAAGATTATGAGCACAAAGGTGAGAGAGAGAGAGAGAGAGAAGAAATTTTCATTAAAAAGAAAGACCTTATGCAGCAAACTAGTTTTGCTCAAGAATGAGCTCATCAGTGCAAAGGTCTTTTACAAGATGGGTGTAGGCTTATATTGGTGAATCCTTTTGAAGATTTATAGTTCTTAGAGTCCATGGTAGAAGTTAGTATTGTTGTATCTCTTTCTTTACTTAAAGCTATTTTCCTCAATTGTTGAATCAACTGTTTTTCTCGCTCCATGCATTGGTGTTAAATAACTCAATACCCAGGTTAGGCTTTCATTTTACTCATAAATTGAACCCTACAAATCTCCTCTCACTTCTTCCATGCTATGCAATGACCAATCTATGTTGATGATGTGATGTTACAGTTGCATAATGATCACAATGACTACGAGTTTGAAACCACAAAGCTTGAACTATCCCTACTACATTTTAGCTTAAGATATAGTGTGTCAAGATTGAAGGTGTTTCACCAAGCCAATGTGTGAGGTCGCCAATCAAATTCAACATTCATATAAAAGAGACGGCATTTGTCAATGAGATGGGTGAATTTACAAAAACAACATTAAATAATATCTCAAGGTATGAAAATTTGGTGTGAAATCCATAGATTAGAGCTTGAAGGCAATGAAACTTTGTTACTTGTAACACTTTCCCAAGATACAACATAGAAAAAGGGGTGCATCTGTTAAGGAGAAATTTCATGCTATAATAGAAAGTAAGAACAATCAAGCAAAAGTTTGAAACACACATTCACATTCAACAAGGATATTGCTTTCTTGAAATGGATAGTATGGTTATGGCCATACATCTTCATAATGTTAATCTTTTGATTGTGAAGTGTCTATAATGGTAGATATTGAAAAACCTTTGACGCTTTTGTAAAGAGAAGCAAAAAGGTTTTCCAAACATTTTTAAATTGAAACGACAACGTATTCCTATTGATAGATTTTGAAGTTTTTGACATTCCCAATGATAGAGAAAACTTATGAAATGTTGGTTAAATTGGTAGGGTGGACAGGTGGTAAAACCTCGTTACTTTGGCTCCCTTGAATGTCCATAGGATATTTTTATGAACTACATTGAAGATGAACATTCATCACTTTCAACTTCTCAAAGTTTGTTTTTTCACCACTTGTGGTCAATGATTCTCTAGAAGCTTCTTATTTCCTTTGAGTTTTCCTAAGATACTTGAGAGATCTAAATACTAAAATATTCAAAGCAAGTTTTTATACATGAATTTTATGGATAATTTATCAAAAACTCGAAATTTTAAGTTCTTCTTAAATTATCCTTGTACATCAACCATTTCCATGCCCTCCTCATTGTAATTTGCTTCCAGTATCTTGAACCTCTTTCTTTAGAAGCCTGGAAAATGCCAAGGATGTCAGAAGCTTCTAGAGAATAGAGAATCGTTGGGCATAAATAGTTAATGAGAATACAAGGGCATCGTTGACGTGGTCTAGTTTCAAGGATAAAGTTCACTTAAACCTACGATTTTCAAGATGTGGTATTAGAGCCACAAGTAATTGTAGGAGAAAAAACTCCCACACCAACCACACATCTTAGTACGATCTCTGCAAATGCTCCCATATATGTAAGGTTCCTCAATTTGGTCTAGCCCTCTTAACATAGAGGTGTTAGGGACTTACGATCACAGGTGTGCCAAACTTAGCATCACCTTACAACATCAACCCTTGGTGCCAATCTCTTCCTCTCACTTATAGGATGCTTAAATCAAAGAATGATAGAATGCTATGCAATTTTAGATCACAAAAACATGACATTGACGCTATTCTCAAACAATTAATATATATTCTTATTGTCCCTAGCTCTTGATTTTCCCTTGGGTTTCATATGTGGGGGCTATATATCTATAAACAAGCCTATGTACACATAGTAAATTTCATGTTGGGACTAGCATAGGCCTTGTTGAAATATTTTTTGTCCTAAAAAAAAATTGAGAAATCTTTTGCAAATTGTGGTTCTTGTATTCTAAATTAATTGTTGGTTTGCGAAAAGTCTCATAACTTGATTGGGAACTTTTAACAAACAAAGGTGACATGTGAGACCTAAATACATTGCCATCATTTTATGCCCTATGGTGGATACCCACTTAGACAAACGACACTTATGGTTGAGGAAGCTTGAATGATGATCACGGTAGAGGAAGAAGATCGACTAATGTGGCAATGGTCGAAACAATGACAAGCAAGACATAGAAAGCCATGTAGAGGGGAGATTGGAATGGTGGTGCACACCATCAAAATGATCTAGAATCTTGACATTTTGGAAACCTTGGTAACATTGAGGTGGATTTTCGTAAGAAGAAGAGTGATCTAGCTAATGACCGAAACCTCGTAAACTACATTACTAATTGTTAGCTTGACGATTATAGTGGAGTGCTTGTAAGAAGTTACAAAGAACAACTCTATTTTAGCTACCACCAATTGGTCAAAGGATGTGTTGTTCATTGATCGAGGCATGTCAAACCACACCACTAGTCCTGACGACTATTTTGGTGATGTGCAAACACACCCAACCAATCAACGATGTAGAGATCGATGATGACACTACACACTCAAGTTGTCTGATGGGAGATGCCATATTTAAAATGACATATAGATGCATGAAAAGAATTGAATAATCTATCATTTGATGATGGTGAGTTTGGTGAGCCCATCATCAGGACACTTGGTATGGAGGAAGACCTAATAAAAGAATGAGCAACTATAGTGCTCCATCCATGAGAAAAATCCATTGACCCAGTTCATATATAACCATTACATAGTGTATACCACTGAGCCTACAAGATGAAGGTAATGGTAGTTCCTAAGGACAAAATACTTTGTGGCCGTAACCGGAGGTCTATTAGTGGGTGAAGGTTGTTGGGATGAACATATGCTAGTAGATCTCCATGAGAATTGGGGCATGTGACCTCACCTTCTTTGTAACACGCACGAAAGGCTTTGGTTGTGAATGGGTCTACAAAGTGAAGCATAGCTTGGAGGACATCATGAAGTGGTACAAAACTTGTCTCATTGCCAAAAGTTATGTTGGGATCCACAATGCAAGCTAGGATGAGCCATTTGGCCCCATGGTCAATTTGGACAAGCATGTGGATTGGATTAGTGCTCATTGTTGTTGAATGGGTGTATGTGAACAATAGTTTCCTCCGAGTAAAGCAATGGAAGTGGCCTATATTTAAAATAACCATATTCAACTTGGAAATCCCATCCGCTCGCATTATGTCCACTTGACATATGTTCTCAATCAAGCATTGAGGATGTGACCCCCCAAAGATCACGCAACACTTGAACAATATTATTAGCTTTTGCATGTCCAACTCTAAAAAACTGCTTCCTATTTTATTGTATTAATCATCCCATATGTCTATGACTCGATGATTGGTGAACACTTGGATATCATTGAGAGTGTGAACGATTTACTCACTACCAATTGGAAATCGAAGACATGGATATGCTTTAATAATCTCTTGGTGTAGAGATCATCATGCATATTGTAGGATCGATGATGTGGTGATTGAAGAACACTTGACTAGCATTACATGCTTTGATATTCTCTTGGCATGAGGATCGTGTGCACATATCGTAGGATAATGTTCTCTAAACACCTTTACATCTTGAATTTGGTGCTCACATTCTCCATGAAGGATTGTAAGACAATCATGACTTCAATTGACTAGAATTTGGAGATGCACTTTGATTCCAACCCCATTATCCATAACCCAACACAACATCAACAAATAACTAGAAACCTGGCCTACTCAAGAATCATGAGGTTTGACCTTTGATATATGATCAACCTCCTTGTTGAGTTCATGCAACACCAATCGATGTGCACTTGGAGTATGCTAAGTGGGAGTTGGTACCAAGGACCTCAACATCTCCTCTATTAAGTGGCAATCCTGGTCATAGACACCAATTGATTCATTAGTTTGGTTGATTGTCATTGACATTAGCTTGGCCTTCTTCATCTTCTAGAGCAATAAGAACCAATGAGCATTGAGGTAGATTGTAGGGGTATGATCATTGTTGCTTGTGAATTCAACTAAGCTACACATTGATGACCTTGTGCAAATAATTAGTGACAACCTTGACATGATCCAATTGGGCTAAATGCAATTGTAATGCTCAAATAAATGGCATTGAGAAACACTATCAATATATAGAGATTGAACCATAGTGGAACATGTTGACCTCCAACACATGTCGACCAACAAATAATGGATGACTTCACAAAGCACTTGGAGCAGACAAGCTAAGATAAATTTCAACTATTCAACATATTTACACTTGATTCATTGAGTTTGATGGGGAGTGAAGGCATGCCTAGTGAGTTACTCATAGATATGAACCATGAGATGTCAAGCTCAACTACGTCATTGTATGTGAACACACCCCTTAGTGTGTGCTAAAGTTCATTCGTGACTTAACGAATAGGACATACCTTTATATTAATGAAGTGGAGACATCCCACCTCCTCTTCCATTGATTACTAGATTGATCCTAATTTCTAGGTATAGTTATTTACTAATAGGCCCTACATAAATCAAGCCTCCCCTCTTGTATCTAGTGATGATTCTTGTTAGTTCATTGTTAGTTTAATATTCCCCCATTTTTGTTTAATTGAGTTTATTGTAGTTGGCGTAACATTGTTATGTTAGTGCTTGAAACGAACTTGCCAATGGATAACAACTTTCATGGAAAAAAGCTATTCAATGATATTTGTCAGAAGATTAGCTCATGAAATAAATTAAACCAATTAATAAATAGGGAGATAAAAATTTGGTATCCATTAACTATCGAACTATCATTGTTACCTCACTTATGGCCAAGCTATAACACTATTATGGAATAAAAGGATAGCTCATGGTTTGAACATCATTGCAAATGATCATTTGGTCAAGTAGGCTTGAAATCAAAACATCCCATAATTGGTCATTTGGTTATGTTAGAAAGCCGACTTCACGGGTAAATTCCATGTTATTTTGTGGACTTCAATATAGCCTTTGCCATTATACTTCAATAAGCCCTTGGCAATAAGAATATCTCTAGAGTAGAGTAGTTATAACACAATTATGTAGAGAAAGTTAGGACCGTGTCAATTGAAAATAGACTGTGGTTTCTCAAAATACTTCTTGAGCAACATGGGGGTGTCCACTCTCACCCACACTCTATGGTCGGTGTATTGATAAACTGAACAAAATAGTAAACAATGGTGCAAAACAAGAAGGATTAGATGGCCCAAATCTCATGTGAGACCCCATAAACATATGATACAAGGTACAAAAAGCAAACACTTTGAAATGGTTTAAAAGATGGAATGTAAAATATTATTGGAGTTTCTTAGGCGATCGTATGAAATATGTGATCATGGTGGATAGAAAATGAGAGGTCCTAAGGATGAAGTGGCAAGTTACTCAAATCTCAAATTTGGAAGTATTATATTTTTAATGTGTTACCTTAATGTTGACCCCAACCCTAAATGGAATGTAAAGTTGCTAGAACTTATCCAATTGCATCTTACTATCCCCCATAGAACCTTAGCTCTCAGAGAGCCTTAACACTTCTTCGAACTCGCTCATACAAGGTAGGTGTTGAGGTAACAACATGGCATCATCACTCAAATACGACGATATGCAAGGGATGCATTGAAAACATAGTGGACATATAAGTGAATTTGTGAGAAATGTGATAAACTGTTAGACAATCATGATAATTTAATGTCATATTCAAATCTCTACCAAGAAGGGTGATCACATATATGTGCATGCATTATTTTCAAATAGAGAGTTTTTACTCCAAAGTAGTTGCCCCCCTCCTTAGGAAGGAGTGTGCTCAAGGTGATACGTTTATTTGATCCCATAGGTCAAATTTACCTCATTGTGGACGATAAAAATTCTATTCTCCCCTCTAACGTGAACGCACATGTGCGTGCACACATCTTACTTCATCTATTTTGTTGCATAGAACTATATTGTATTAAATAACAAGTGTATGAAAGTGGCACATATTCTTATGACTTGAGTCCAAATGTCATATTCTTATGAAATTTGAGTTTGTTCCCTCAAAAACAATTCCAGTCATCAAGCTAAAAAATACGACTACAATATTTTGTGAAGGGAGCTACTTTATCTTGAATATTGTTCAAAAACAACCACATGAAGAGATTGGAGGATGTGTATGCTGAATTCGGGTTGTATGAGGCTGAGTAATTCTATGCTCAATGGATGATGCGGTGATTAGGAGTTTTTTTGTTGATTCCTTCACCATGCAAGTTGGCCTGTAAGATATGAGTTGTATATTATCCTATGTACATTGCTTAACTAATGGGATGTGTATGCTGAATTCGGGTTGTATGAGGCTGAGTAATTCTATGCTCAATGGATGATGCGGTGATTAGGAGTTTTTTTGTTGATTCCTTCACCATGCAAGTTGGCCTGTAAGATATGAGTTGTATATTATCCTATGTACATTGCTTAACTAATGGAAGTAGTTTTTTTTCGGAAAATAAAAATAAAAAATCTATGTTGAGTAATCTACTTCAAGACCAAACCTCGAGTCCATGGTGTTTTTTTCAATTTGGGCTTTTATATTTATAAAGTATGCATGTGCCTACCCACGAAATCATGAATATATGTTATTATTACAATATATTTGCATATGTTGGACCTCAATTTATGGAAAATGACTAGTGGAAGAAGTGTATTAGGTGCTAACAATATTAGTCCATGTTTTTCTCCATTTGGGTTTTTATATTTGTGAAGTATGCATGTGCCTACCCACAAAATCATGAAACATGTTATTTATGTATAATATATTTGCATATGTTGGACCTCAATTTATGGAAAATGCCTAGTGGAAGAAGCAAATGGGATGCTAGGGGTGCTAGCATTTGTGTGATAGTATATTTCTACAACTTTCTTGGTAATTATGTATAAAAAAAAAACACCTTACTAGTCAAATGTGATAGCTATAATTAAAATAACGCCAGTGATTCTAGACTGTAGTAAAAAATGTTGTTTGTTTGATGTTGTGAAACTCTTAATTTACAATGCTTGATGAGGAGCTGTTGCTGAATCTGTTTATTATTATTTTTTTAAAGAAGATATCCTGTCATTAGTGTAAACATTTTTACAAGATTTTAAACTCTATCTGATCGGTGGGGGAAACAACCATTTCAGAGCTGTCGCTGAATCTCTTGCACTTGTTGTGCATGTTATTTAATGCTTATAGTGAAAGATCAACTTTCTATGTCTTTGTATTTGAAGGAAGACACATACATTTGAAAGCACATATTACATGGTGTCTTCTTAAAGGATCATTTCTTTTGCATTTACGTGAAGTCAAACCATTACTTTCAAACCTCGCAGAAGAAAAAATGTATGTTGGAACAAGAAACGTTGACCTATTTCATTCAACGATTCCCGATTTGACATGAAATATAGAAATGGACAGATAACTATGTTTTATGTATCCATCAAGCATGTAAAAATAGTTGGTGCATGTTTATATGTCAACGAAATGTTAACAAAATGCCCCTAACCAAGTTTGAAAACTGGCAAATAGAAACCTTAATTTCTAGAGAGCAACATGCTTTGCATTTTATTAAGATCACATTGATTGTTCTCTAGTTTATGTATATTAAAATAGTTTTACCCTAGCATGGATAAAGAAAGGATTCCATTGAATTCCTCTTACTTTCCTCTCTCTACTTGAATATTTCAAGCATTGCTATCAATCCACGTATTGGTTTACATGTAGGCATGAAATTAACTGGACCCCAAGCAATATAGTTCCTCATGGTATATAACGTTATTGTGGGAATAAACTCAAAGTATAAATGTTCTCCCCTTATGGGGTGCAAACATATTCTTTGTCTACCTTATAAAGGAAGCAAACTAAAACGTCAATGAGCTAACGATCTCTTGAGATGGGGTTTCCTTGAACGTTTCTTGCTACGAGCTAAATAAATATCCAATACTAGTAGTGTCAAGTCTTCGTGCATGAGTCAACGATAAATAGGTCAATTTTGAGAGGGTGAGGTTAGTCTTTGAAAAGGTTAGATGTAAATAGTATGTACATATGCATCAACCCTTAGGAACTTCCTATAGGCTATACACAAGATGTAATTCAATGAGAACCCTTCCTTGTGATAAAATATAAAGTCATATATTTGGATCCGTTTATCTTAAATGAACAAATCTCGTGCGAAAAGGCCCTTAAAAATCATAATTTAGATATTCTTTTGGTACCTTTAAACCATGTTTTGTTTAAACCCCACCACAATTCTACATAATCTCAAAATCCTCTCCACATTTATATACGGTTATACCCTCTAACCATAATGTAAACACATCTATAGTACAATCACATTGTACACATTCGATAAACTAAATGGAATAATAAATCATGATAAGCTATATCTCTAAAGAACTAAGAGAAACCAATAAATATTTCCTCTTAATATGTCATTACTTTCACTATAGCAGCAAACCAAAAATTATACTTTAGGAGATCAATCTCTTCATAGGAAATGACCAATTCCCTTGACAAATCTAATCGTTGCCTATAGGGATGATATCAATGTCCTCTCATCAAAGTAGTTGTTTTCATTGAGATCAAACATCTTTTTCCCAACGTTATTGATAGTGGTTTGTCTCATCCTCCTCATGATCAATCATATGTCACTACTAGTGCATGCAAACTCGGAGTACATTGGCAATAGTTGTGCTAATGATGTTTATAGTTGCACCCTTGCCCTTGTTAATTTGTCAGCAATGGCATTGGTTGCTGAAGTGGTTAGATTGTTGTTAGTGTAACATTTTGTTGTTGCTTCATGTTTAAGATTGTCGTTGAGTTTGCCCATTGATTTTCTTTTTTGTGTTTGGTTTGTCAATTGTGTTGATTGAATGAGGTTTTCCAAATGTAGTTATTGGGGATTACTTTGATGTTAGTTTTGGCTTTGGTTCTTATGGTTCTACTCATACTCTTAAGGCCATTCTTTGTCTTCTATAGTGTTACCAAGTCTCAATTTCTCCAACATTTGTCCCAATTGACGTTTCAATATGAGTGTCAATGGTTTTGTTGAAGGTTTGACCTAGATGTGCACATCCTATTAGTTTGACGGCTTTGATAGTGAGCCATTATATAATGAGAACCTTTTGGTTCCACTCAATGGGAAGCTTGTCGATGATTGTGCCAAGAGGTTTGTACTCTTAGTGGTCATGGATGTGTAGGTGGGAATAGCATAGAGGTGGTTTGCTTTGAGGCAAACCATGCATTGCACTACAGTAACTTGTTGGAACCAAAATTCTCCATCAATCTCTAACCCACTTCAAAAGTGCTAAATGCAACATTGGAGCCTTTATGGTCCATTTTTAGGACTCACTCAATTGTTTTCTCAAGTGTGGCGAGCCAAAGTTGACGATGTTATCATGTTTCCTATGGCACATGGTGTGAACGACCTCTATACTTAGTTGATTGTTTAAGTGTGTTGGACCAACTAATGACATTGGCATGTGCCTATGACTGGTGTGAAACTACCAACTACCTCTATACTCACTCAATTGTTTTCTGTAAGTGTGTTGGACCAACTAATGACATTGACATGTTGCCTATGACTGGTGTGAAACTACCTCTATACTCACTCAATTGTTTTCGCTAAGTGTGTTGGACCAACTAATGACATTGACAGATTGCCTATGACACATGGTGTGAACCAACTCCACATTGAAACATTTGTAAACATAGACATTGAATGGGGTTTAAACCTTTATATTATGAAACATTGTAACTAACAAGAAGGTATAGATCATAAACCTAAAAGACACTTAAGTTAGGTTAAAGGATGAACCCCAAGTGGGTGGTTCTCTCAAATCATCTTAGGGTGAGGAATCTCATTATGAATGTAAGGGACACCTTATATAAATTTACCAACTATGCTACAAAACATTCTAGATAACCTTTAAACATTACTTTGTAAACAATCGTTCTAATTCAATGAAAATATTAGTTCTCTTATTTTGTTGATTTTATTCTATCCTTAGTATAGAGTCTTGTGTCTAATATAGAGTCCTTCCTTATAGTTGGCTCAAAGCCTCATGAGCTTAGATTGTGATCCACATATTCTTTGCCAACACCACTTATAATGTCTTCTTTTAGGCTTCATAGACCATTCAACCCATCTCTTAACCTAAAACCCTTGTGATTCCATTCACACTTGCACAAAACATGTTTTGCATGACATTTGTGGACATGACATGAATGGCTGGTAGGAAATGGAGAATTAAAAAGCGGTGTTCTCTGTTCAAGAAGGTGCATGAGGACGAAAGGTCTATGATAGAGATTGGCATAGCAATGAATCAACCCTTGGAGCATGATTGCTAATTTGATAGTACGATTATATCATCTGATATCTATGAAACTACGAAATGGAAATGGTACAAAGAGTTTGAAGGGTGGTGATGGATAATCGTGAACAAGGTTGAGGAAAGCCATACCTCATGGTTGAGATATGAGCATCCAATGCTCATTCTATTCATCTCCAACGAGATAAAGTAACAAGATGTGAATTCATTGATTGGGTTGAATGCATGGACTACAATAACTATAAACAAACGTATCTTTGAGTCATAGATGTGGAAACTTTGCATACATCAATACACATAGAATACGTATGCTACATATTCTAAAAGTATTCTACGTTTGTTTAAATTACTACGAATACGTATTCTACAAATAAAATACGTTAAATGCATATAAGACGTGTAGGATGTGTAGAATACATCTTTAAAATTTGAAGTTTAATATAAAAAATGTAAATTCTTTTGGAAAAATAATAAAAATAAAATAAAATTTTAAATGCTTTACTTTTTTAAATGTTTTTGGAAAGGTGAAATACTTGTTTAATAAGTAGAATATAACTAAAAGGACGTTTCTGAAACATAGAATATGTGTAGAATACTTCATAGTATTCTAAACAAAAAACACAAATTTTTTAACAATTGGGCTTTGAGTTCTAGAACTCGGTCAATAATCTAGCAAAAGAAGACCTCATTTTGGCAAAGTCTTATTGTTTCTCCATGCTCTCGGCATGAAGGATTGGAAGGGCTTGGGTATTCTCCTAAGGTTTCAACCATTGACATGGGGCTTTTGGTATCATGGAATTAGGTAAGAGTGGTGAAAATTGTCTTTGATACATTGTAATGACTTACACATGATTGAGAAATAGACGGCAATGAAATTGATGAACAAAAAGTGGATTATGAGAGAGTGTATTTGGAGTTAACTTTGATTCTGACAAGATCAAGTTCAAGAAAACCTAACAGGAAAGGTGAAACCTAGTCTTGGATACATTGGCGACGAATCTCAAGAAAACTATAGACTATGTAGACCTAAATATTAGTGATACCAACCAAATGGGAAAATTGATGAAGAGTGAGTTGAAGAAATAAAAGATGGATTGAATGAAATTGACGAATGAAGTAAAATATCTACTTTTCATTTGGTCATCGACACAATATGTGAGAAGGTTCATTTCGTTGACGAACAAACCATGAAACCTTCTAAACAAGCAAGGAGAGGCCAATGAAATGTTTGAGGTGGAGAAAGATAAAGGTGATTGAGTTGAAAAGACATGGAAAAGGCACTTGAAAGCAAGTATAGAAGTCGATTCTAAGAAGACGCTCGTAGTCTTGACAAAATATGTTTCATACGAGGGCATCAAGAATATGGAAGAAAATCTCAAGCTATCTACAAACAAACCAATGAGAAGTCACTTGATACAACACAACAATCCATGGAGGGTCCTAATGGATAATTCCAAACTCAAAACAAATATGTTATCCCATGAAGGAAATCAATGTAAAGGGAATAAAGAAGAGGTAGAGGAAAACACAAATACTACATCAAAATAAGTTGCACAAATTGTTTGAGAAGCACATCCAACAATGCGAAGGGGTATTAGATCAAACCCAATCAACAATAGACGAAGATGACATAATCTTATCAAGCGACATATAATCGGCATACTTATTCAAACCCAATTTGAGACAAGCAATTTAGCAGGGGTTGATTTCATTCCACACTAAGGAATGTTATAGTTCACAAAGATGCTAGAAAGAGATACAAGAGGATTTGCACGTTTGGTGGGGTTGAGAATCATGTTACCTACCACACGCAATGTGAACTATCTCTAGAGCAAGTATCCTTAGTAGTTGCAAAAGGGATACAACAAAGGAGACTATTAGATTAGGCCTTAGGTGGAGATTGAAATATTTGTAAATATACACATTGAACGAGTTTGAAACTTGTACCTTATATTATGAAGCATTGTAAATAAGTCTAATCTAGAAAGCATAGGATTAAATAAACATTAAAATATATACATGCACTTAAATTAGGGCAAGGAACCTCATTATGAAATAAATATCTTACCGACACTTCTATCTTGCCTACAAATAATAAGTCTACTTTGTAAATGAACCTCGTGATTCAAAATAGAAACTTCTACTTGCTTCCATTTTATCTTTGCTCTCTATGTTTCCTTGCTTAGTTTGTTGGAGTGCCTTGTTTCTAATATAGAGGTTAGACATTCAAAATATCAGTAACCATATAACCTCATCTAGAGCATTTCTTGTGGTAGATGATATAATAGTTGTGACAGAACTCAAAAAATGTATAATGGACGGGTAAATAATGAACTTGTTTGATTGCAACCTTTTGTCTTGTGCATGCTCCTTTGACAATTTTTACTAAATGATGTTTAGCCCAACAAATGACTTAAGTTGTTAAGTTCTTGTCGCACATAGCACAACCTATGAAGATATCAACATTGGTACAAAAGGTCAAGTGTAAGACCAAAAGAAAGTTTGCGGACATTTATAATAAACAGGGATGAAGTCTTGAACACAATATTCATATGAATAAATAGATTTAGAGTTTTTTGAATAAGATTAAGATTTTGTAAATTAATATGATGATGATATGTGACCTTCTAGAGTTCTTTCTATTCATGGTTGAGATTTCATGACTTCTTACCTCCTTTACTTCTTAGTCAGTGGGGAGCTCCTGTTTGACAGTTCCTTTGTATTCTAAGACTTCCATAACCTATATTAAGTAGCCTAGGTGTTTGACCATTTGATGTGTTATTTACAAGCTTATTAACATGTTCATCATTCTAGAAAGTTCATTTTGGAAAATGTTGTAACAAGTATCCTAGGTGTTGGACAAGCTTATTAACATGTTCATCATTCTAGAAAGTTCATTTTGGAAAATGTTGTAACAAGTAGCCTAGGTGCTGGACAAGCTTATTAACATGTTCATCATTCTAGAAAGTTCATTTTGGAAATGTTGTAACGTATACATGACCCCTAAAGTTGCACGCGTGATGTGTTAATTAACAAAGCTTGTTTCGAACTTTAACATGAGGAATCGATGATTAATTGGTAAGCAAAGCAAAAACGGAAGATCAAACTTAGTTAGGTCGTACATTAAGAACACACCAAGAGAGAATTGAAAGATAATGATTAGAACAACTTAGACGAGGAACAAGTTTCAACAACATTCAAGGTCTTTACTACCCGGAGTTTTGCGTATTGTATTTCAACTCTTACAAATTGGAAGTGATGATTGCACTCTATATTTACATTACTAAACACTTGGAATGGGGGAAAGAAGAAGAAGAAGAAATGTTGGGCATTGAGATGGTAAGTAGTGCTTAGAAACTTTTAAAAGAAAAGCCTTGACCCTAAACGTCGCTATAGTTGACAATCCAAGTATGGATTTGACGCACGCCTTGGATTGCCAAATCAAAGCCAAGACCTACAATATATGAGAAGGAATTCTCCTCGTGCAAGTCTAGGAAAGAAACCGTTTCCCCATACAACAACAAGAATGTGTGTGTACACGAATCTGCGGTTGACTCACAAACACATTGAGGACACGGACATATATTCACACACACACACACACACACACACAACACAAAACACATCAATACATCATACATGCATATACAAACACATCCAACATGGTTATCACACTCATACATATGTACCTACATACACACACACACACACACACACACACACACACACACACACACACACACACACACATACATATACAAACACATCCAATATGGTTATCACATACATACATACATACATATACAAACACATCCAATATGGTTATCACATACATACATACATACATACATACATACATACATACATACATACATACACACATACATACCATACCATACCATACCATACATAAACAAAACACATCAATCAAGACATACCCAATATGGTTATCACATACATACATACATACATACATACATACATACATACATACATACATACATACATACATACATACATACCATACCATACCATACCATACCATACCATACCATACCATACCATACCATACATAAACAAAACACATCAATCAAGACATACCCAATATGGTTATCACATACATACATACATACATACATACATACATACATACATACATACATACATACATACATACATACCATACCATACCATACCATACCATACCATACCATACATAAACAAAACACATCAATCAAGACATACCCAATATGGTTATCACATACATACATACATACATACATACATACATACATACATACATACATACATACATACATACATACATACATACATACATACATACCATACCATACCATACCATACCATACCATACCATACCATACCATACCATACCATACCATACCATACCATACCATACCATACCATACCATACCATACATAAACAAAACACATCAATCAAGACATACCCAATATGGTTATCACATACATACATACATACGTACATACATACATACCATACCATACCATACCATACCATACATAAACAAAACACATCAATCAAGACATACCCAATATGGTTATCACATACATACATACCATACCATACACACGATTTCTAAAAAGAATAGGTAAGTAAGGAATTTAGCTATATTTTGCAAAGCTTATAAGGTAATGTATACATTGGAAGACCCAAAGAATCTGCAACTCTTCTTCCCACAACTTGTGTGTGTCTGTGTGTGTGTGTATGAATTTTGCCAGGTAATGAATGATGGTGATATGTGGTTAAGTAGGAGAGGAAGGGAGGAGGAGGGTTATGGATGCAAAGGAGAAAAGATTGCCTCTCTTTCTCTCTCTCTCTCTCTCTGTGCTCTGTATTTGTCTAGATATATATATACATATTATGGTAAGGTCAGATCATTAGCAAAGATTGTGGGTACAGAGGATCTCTCTACAGAGGATCGATCTCTCTCAATCTCTGTCTCTGTGTGTGTTGTTTTTTATGGAGAGGATCTTGAGCACCCACCTCATGATCATGCCCTCCAGTAGCCATAATAACAAGAATCAGAGCTTCATGGATATGGACATGATGGATATGGACATGGACTCTTCTTCCCTCTCGCGTGGACATCAGTGTCAGCACAGACCTTACCATCGGAATTGCAAGTGTGCCCTCCACCATAGCCATCATTACACCACTCCTCCTCTTTCTTCTTCTTCATCTTTTAAATCCTCATTATCTCTAATCCCTTCCGCATGTCAATCGTCCATGAAACCACTCAGGTATACGCATCATTACATTGCTTTCCCCCACCTTCCTCAAATTCCTCCAAACCTGCCATTGCAGGCCCTTCTTCATGATCATTATCAAATTACAGTTAACCCCATCAATCATTTTCCCCGAATGGTAGGTAGAGAACCCATGAATCATTTTTCGATGAGGAAATAAAAATTCTTTAATTTACTTATCTAATGCTTTGGAAAACTTAGCCCTTCCGAAAAGCTCTCTTTCTCCGTCGGAAATTTCTGTACCCGCTGAAATCTCATTCACCAGTAAGCAGTCACAGATGGCTTAAACTATATCGGATCAACTGTATAGCTAAAAAGGCGTAAAAAATCCATGGCTACTTAGTTTCTCAAAATCAATTGGCTAAAAATCTAGCATCTCAATTCTTCTCTTTTTTAGTTTTCTTTGGCAATCCTCCATTATTGTACTTCCCCCTATACACACACACAAGAGAAACCTAATCTGATAATTAACCAAGACATATTTGCTAATTATGTAGCTGGTTCCACATCTTCTCATTGATTATCATAGTGTAACCAACACAATACAATACACATGGGTGTATCATTACTGTTTATTTTTTTTGCTTATACTAAGCTTATTCTTTAAATGAAATTTTTGTCTTTTGAGTCTGTTTTCATTTCGAGCTATGTTGATCCTGAAGAGACCATTTTGATCCTTATAACTTGTTTCAATTGCCATTAATTTCTATCATTGATTGAGATTGAAATGTTAAAGAAAGCATTACGCGGTTTAGTTGTTTTCATGTGATTAGAGAGGATGACTGAGTGAATGAGTAGCCCAATAGAGTGTTTGCAAGGTAAGGTGGCTTATACAATATGTGGCATAACATAAATTCTTTAAGGAAGTCATAGTTTGTCCGTAAAACGATATGGTTATTGCAAATCCAAAAGATTGAATGGAAGCAGGGGAAGATAATCATTACATGAAATCATGGATAGGGGGAGATAATAACAAAGCAGTGTATATATATATACCATAACTGATCAAGATAGCCAACCATATGCACAAACAGGCAGGGCAGAATGAAAATAATTATAATAACCGTCTGTAGAATGAATGAACAAAATCTGAAGCACAATCATGTTCGAGGCAATTATCGTTCTGCTACAGCTAAGTACAAAGCACAGATGGGTACTGTAGTTACCTGACTAATGTAAGCCAGACAACTCCGATGCAATCCTATAGCATCAAGACTGCTTGTAAAATGTGTGTATCGCCAGTCTAATCTGATATAACAGACAGGGCTGAATCACATGCTTTTTCTTATAATCCGATTTGTTTGTTTGATGGAGGCTTCCTATAGCACCAAGATTCCTTGTAAAATGTTTGTATTTGCCAGTCTACTCTGATATATAAGAGGGCTGGATCACATGCTTTTTCTTCTAATCTGATTGATTCAATGGAGGCTTCCTAAAGCATCAGAGACTCCTTGTAGAATACTAAAATGTTTGTATTTGCCAGTCTAACCTGATATATAACAGCACTGGATCATATGCTTTTTCTTCTGATCCGATTTATTCGATGGAGGCTCTCCTTTATAATCATTATACCAAAAATGAGAGATGGTTTGAGGGTTTTGAGCTTTAGAGGTCGGGGTGCGGCTCACTGTGGCTCTAATTAAACGCAAACATTAACTTGAATACACCACATGGCATCTCCGAAGAACATCTGCTCGCATACAGGATAATGTACTTCTCCAGCAAAGTAGCATCTTCTCAAGTGATAGATATATTCTCATTTAACCTAAACCAACACCACATCGAGCAGAAATGAAGCTTCCTATAGCTAACTTAAGGGAAATTAAGGAATGTCACTCACTCATATAAGTAGTTGAGCATCATAAAACAAAATGTGCGGCATTTCAGAGGATTTCTCTCCCTTTATTTTTTAAGGGAGCCCAACATATAAGGACTACTAATCTTTACAAGAATGCTCTTACAAAACTCATGAAATATATGGTGCTTTTGCAGTTGGATAGATAAAGAACAAATATCCGATGCCAATATTGTAGTTCTTCTGAAGTGAGAATATTTCCATCCAAGCCCACACCGATATTCTAGGCAACCAAATCTTCTCAAATGGTAGTGATTACACAAAAACAAGGCATCAAGCAATGATGAATATTAATAATAACAATAATACTATAGAAGGGCAGTAGTAGTCATAACACAACTTAGCAAAGGTTTTCCAGGGTATCTATCTATCATACAGAGTAAAGAAATTATAAGGGATTCACGGAGAGCCACTAGTCAGGACCTTCTTCAAGCTGGCTCTCTGCTCTGCCGACAAAGTGGTGGGGAACTTGATCTCAAACTTCACCTTAAGGTTCCCTTTCTTCCCTGGCTCTTTCGCAATAGGCATCCCTTCGTTACACACAACCTTCTCGCATCCAGGGTAAATTACTTCAGTGCAATTCATGGTAAGTGTCTTCCCATTCAGTAGTGGGATTGGAATGCTGCAACCACCTAAAGCTTCAGCAAGTGTGACCTTCTGGATCATTATCAGATCGTTCCCGTCTCTCTTGTACAACTCGTGTGCTTTTTCTTCCACAACGAAAATCAGATCTGCAGGAATCAAACCCGATTGCTCATTCCCTTTCTCGACGAAAGTAACCCTCGTCCCCTTCTTCCAGCCAGGGTTTATATTGATGGTTAATATCTCATCCACAGTCATAACCTTCCTGAGAAATCCATTTTTACAACACAAGAGAAAAAAAAGATCGCATCAAATCAATACTTTTGACTGTACAAAGAATGACCTTCCCCAAAAAACAATATAAAAATCATGAGAAATATGACTGAGGAGAAAGACAAATACATAAATGAACATCCTGACTTTTGAGGAAAGGCATTACAAAGAGCAAAGAGATACAACCATTAACTATGGTTCAGAAAAGAGACTAATAGTTAATGCTGACGTGAATCAATACATCAAAGGTAAGAAGGAAGTCAATCCAATGACTGATTAATGAGATAACTGCATGCATTAATCACTCGTTTGAATGAAGGGAAGAAAAGACATATTCCAGGGTAAAAGGAGATCAACTTCATTACAAAATGTGTTACACTACTCACCCGCCAGGACCAAGAACATTGCGAGAGATCTTCATCTTCCGAATAGATCCACTATAAAGCTCTTCCAATGTACATGGTAACTTGTTCTCAATCGGTGGAGCTTTCATCAATCCATCAGAAGTCCCTTCTTGAAAAGCATCAGTGCTAAACGTCCCATTCTGTGGACCCATAGGCCTGTTATTGAAAGAAGCACTCTTCACTCCCGGGAATGAGTTCGGTTTACCATTGAATCCTTCTGGCCTGCCATTAAAAGATGCACTTTTCATTCCTGAAACTGGATGCATTTTACCAAAGACTTCAGTAAAGATGTCCTCGGCCTTTCTGTGGTTGAATCGCTGACCACCTCTACTGCTTCCATGGTCTCCTTGCGCTTCTGCAGGTGGGAACTCCCTCAGGCCTTCTTCTCCATATTGATCATATATATCTCGTTTCTGCGCATCGCCTAGTACCTGCAATCAAGTAGAATTTGTGATTATACAGCATGCTTGAGTCGGTGAATCATGGGCAGATTTGAACCCTCGATCAAAATGCACAGCTAATCTTTGAGAGTAAACTTAGATTTGTAATCTGCAATCATGTAGAAAAGGCATATAGCTAATTTGTAAAAATCAAGGGGGATTTAGAACCCTGCAATCAAGTCTGGAAATTAGCATGATCAGAGGGCATTGCTACGTTGTGAAATAATTGCAGATCTAAACTCAGTATCAACTTAGCATGATCTAAACTCAGTATCAGAGGGCATTGCTAAGTTTTATCTGTGAAATAAAAGCAGATTTAGAACATACAATGAGGTAGAAAGTGTACATGGTCATATAGCCTAATCTGTGAAATAATGGCAGATTTAGAAACTTGTGATCAATTAGAAAATGTATAATTCGAAAAGATCATTTAACTATAATTCGAATCCCTACAGCATGATTTTCGACAACAGGGAATAGTACCTCATGGCATTCCTGTATGATGAAAAGGTTTAGCTTATCTGGGTAACAAAAACACAATTCATAAGCCGGATTGTGAATAACATTTATTCTCAATAGGCAGGACTGTCAAGGAAGGATCATAGAACCTTAGGGTGTTGCGATTCAGAGAGAGACAGAGAAAGATCACTCAGAATATGTGACCAAGAAGAGAATGTACGATCGCTAATCTGTGGAACAAATGCACGTTCATCATCCTTACAGAGAAGCACACAAACTTCTATCTGCTTATTGAATGAAACAGGAAAGATGCGAAGGAGATAGGGGATGAGAGAGAGAGAGATAGATATGGCAGAGGTGCAAGAACAACGAAAACAGTTACAATGTCTGCATGAGAGAGGAATTTCGTTGCATTCCAAGGAAAACAGAGACAATGTCAGCATAAGGATTGAAGAGGCAACCAAGAAATCAACAGAGAGAAAGGCACAGAAAGACAGAGAGAAGGGAATCGATCGTGTATGAATCACCTCATAAGCTTCGCAAATCTGTTTGAATCTGGCTTCTGCCTCCTTCTTATTTTGAGGGTTCTTATCAGGATGCCATCGCATAGCAAGCCTCTTGTAAGCTTTCTTCAGATCTTCCTCAGAGGCATCGCGGCTCACCTTCAAGCTCTCATAGTAATCTACCCCCATATCCCCTCTCTCTCCCTCTCTCTCGCAACACCACCAGATTAGCTTTTACTGCACTCCTCAATGTCAAATACCTTCCATCGTATCTCCTTCTTGATCTTCCAGTCTTTCTTTCGATCCCTTTCTTCTGATCGGAAGCAATGCAGAACAACAGCAAATCTGGACCCCAACTATTTCCTGCTGGAAAATTTCTTCCGTTGTTTCCTTTCTTTCTTTCTTTTCTTTGAATCAGAGGCAATGCAGAGGGGAAATTTCTGAGCCTGAGATAGCCTGTCGAGCTTCTTGGGAAGTTCGTGTTCTTTCTGCCTGTGTTTTCGTTGTCCTCTGAAGTGTCTTGACTGATCAGAAGAATGCAGCGGGAAAATCTGCACACGAACCAGCTCGCCGAACCTTCTTCCCTATTCTCCCGCCTAATCAGAGCAATTGTATCGACCAAATCTGGAACAAACACAGGATAAATCTTCCTTCCTTCTTCTTCTTCTTCTTCTTCTTCTGATCGTCAAGTCTCCCACAGAGAAAGGCTTACAAAAACCCACGTCCTTGATCTTGTAAGAAGAAGAAGAAGAAGAAGAAAAGCCCCTCAAAAAAACACAGTGGCAGAGCTCGATCAGGGGACCCAGAGAAGGAAGGAAGGAAGGAAGGAAGGAAGGAATGGTGTGCTTCTGATTCTGGTTCGAGCAAAGGAAGGGCAGAGCAGGAAGGAGCGGGGAAACCCTAAAAAACGGAACTGTGTGGGGATCAAGGGAATGAATGAATGAATGAATGTGAGAGAGAAACAGAGAAACAGAGAAACAGAGGCAAAAGAAAAAAGGAAGGTATCCATCCTCCATAGTTTAACAGTTATGCAGCATACTTTGCATTCGCGAATGTTTTAACCCTTCGCGTATGGTAAACACCCTCGGAGAATGGTAAATACCATATAACTATTTAATATTAATATTATGAGGTAAATAAACCTATAAATAAATAACCTTTAAAAAAGGGGGGGAGGAAAAAGCACGAGAATGTTTGAATAACATTCGCATTCGTTTTCCAACGTAGGAAAACGAATGTTATGCTAGACGAACACGAATTGTACGTACTATGTGGACCTCAGATGAAGCAAAGCTATGGCTATCACATACATACATACATACATACATACATACATACATACATACAGAAAGATGTACATATTAACATCTTCTAAGACCAAAATTGGCCCATGAGACAATTGGTTTACAACGTGAATGGGGTATTTACCTATTCATCGAAAGTAAAACTAAAAATAAAATAAAGCTTAAGCTAAACAGTTCTTAGTAAGAAAAACATGTATTATAAGGAAATGATTTTATACTAGGGCCTAGTTTCATTTCCATCCAAGTCTCTCGAAAAGAAGCGGGAGGTCAAAGGGTTTCGATGTGGATGTGGCCCGTGGTGGTCCCAATGTAAAAGGTACCCCCCCAACCATAGCTTCTAGGCAGCATAGCTCATGTTCCCTTATCTTCTTAATCGTTTCTACTCCATGTCAAGGAACTTTGAAACCCAACATCCGAGGGCATTTGGTTGTTCTTTGCATTTCAGCTTCATCAAGATAGAGGCCGAGTGGTGTAGGTGTGTCCACATTCATCGTCTCCCCTAGTTCCTGAAAAATTACATTAGTTACATGTTGGTGAATATTAAGAGAGTTATGGTTAACACTTTGTAATTTATTCTCCCTATGTTGTTTTAGCTCTAAGATATACCTACCCAATCTCTTTCTATACGGGGGGCTATCTAATAGTTTGGAGAGGGCGAGAGAGGGTCCTAGTATGTCTTGGTATTTCGCCCTTATCTCGATATAAGTTGGACACTTGCATGTAAAGTGATACTCATCCTCTATCTCTATGTGACATAACTGACATAGCCTTTCCTCTTGAGGGACTCTATTAGCACGACCATTCTCAAACTCAAGTTGGTGAGATGATATCGTAAGTTATCCAATGGCCACCCTTAGTGCATTTGATAAGAATGTATCTAGATATTTTGGTCGTGTCATAAAACTTTATTTAGAGAAGTGCAACAAGTGTTCAACATTTTAGATGTGATTGGCTCTCGTGGGGTGATCCGTTTATATCAGGTGTAAATTTGCCATATTTCTTGGCATATTACGCACGAGTAGGGGGAGTCAAAGCGACGTTGGAAACCAGCAAGGGAAGGCCGAGACGGAATGTTGGTATTGTGGCAAGAAAGGCCACCAAGAGAGTGAGTGCTGGAAGAAGCGTGCTGATTCAGATAAATTGGGATCCGACAGAACCAGACAACGGAACTAGCAAAGCTCGCACTACGCTGAAGGATCAGAAGGGATCGAAAAAGGGCCAACCTTTGTGATGAAACACAAGGCGAAATCAATGAATAAGACCACTTCCGGATTGGAGGAAGTGTGGTATGTTGATTCGGGAGCATCTAACCACATGACGAGACATGAAGAGTGGTTCTCGTTTTTGGAAAGGCATGAGAAATTGGGAGTTGTTGAAACCAGAGACGACACTCCTCGCCCGATTGAACATGTCGGAGAAGTTCCCCTCAGCCATGTCGAACATAGAGGGAAGATCATGAATGTGTTGCAAGTTGTCGTGAAGATCCGTCACTACGCGCGGATCATGAGGCGGAACCACCGGGGTTTTGGACCAGAAGGACTCAAAGTTTGCACCAGCTTTAGTGAGAAAGGAATTAAGATAGATTGAAAGAGAGAGAGAGATTGAGATAAGATAGAACACTTGACTTTAAATTGAGAGAGATTAAGATTGAACTCTTGACTTTAGATTTGAAGAACAAGATTGATATATCAATCGAATAACAAATTTCTTACTTTTAATGTCTTGATTAATACCTCGCTCCCCTTTTTTTATTTTCTATCCACTCTTTTATAGATGCCCCCATGCATATGATGCATGTGGGGTACAAGACATGCATAAAATCCATGATGCATGTTTGCCATTTGGTGCTCATGCGTTACATGTGATGCATAATAACCATGTCACTCATTTAAGCTCTTATATGAGAATTTTCAAGTAAAACTATAATGAAAAAAATATATATATAACTTTAAGGAAATGACTTGGCTTAGTGGTAAATATATTGCTTTTTGTCTTGGAGGTGCAAGGTTCAAGTCTTTCTTACATCGCTTTTAAAGCACAAAATACTATTAGGCTTTTGGACCAAATATCTTTAAAACACCATGCACCACGATCAACCGATTCGTCCGGTCTGGCCCCGTTCGGTTCGCATCTCGAGGTCGCCAGATGTTGGATGCCGGTCACCAGTCGCCGGACAAAACCAATGAACTTGGCTACATCCATTCGTCAAGTCATTCAACTCATCCTTTCTATTCTCCACATAAACATAAAGATAATAACTTTTGCTCTTCCTTATATATGGTGAGATCCTTATTTGTCTTGTCTATGTGGGATATCTCACAATTTTTTATTTTTCTCTTTTTCTTTGCAAACTTCATACCCACATAACTTGACGCTCATATGTTCGTTTGTTATGTAGCAAAGTATATTCAAAAGCTCTTCAAGATCTCCATCTTTTTGTACCAAGATATTAAACTTATTTACATTATTATTGTTTCATATTGTGTGTGAAGAACCACACTCAATTTTGTATGTTCCATGCAATTTTCACACTGTTGCCGAAAATCTTCACGACAACGTTTCGACAATTACAAAGAACCTGGTGTCGGTTAGACAGATCGTCGACCAGGGGATGCAAATGCAGTTTACGCATCTTGGGTGCTTCACCAAGGAAGAGGGACAATTCATCGCACCAGGGCGTTGGGACAAGAGGATGTTTATCCTCGACACCAACAACGTAGGCACCGCCTTGTTCGCAAAAGGACGAAAAGTCGAGTCGGATATCGACTTATGGCATAATTGGATCGGCCACGTCAACTATTAGAGGCTTCAAGACCTGTAATCGAAATAGGTTGTTTTCGGATTGCCAAAATTTTGTGGTTGGAAGGCCCAAATTTGTGAAGCCTGCCATCTCAGGAAGCAACACTAGCTTACGTTCCCCATTGAAAGAAATCAGAGTTGTAACAAGCTCGATCTAATACATTCAGATGTCTGGGGACCGTCATAGAATGTTAGTCTTGGCAGGAGTCGATATTTCGTCTCCTTCATTGACGACTACAGCCGGCACACATGGATCTACCTATTCGAAAGGAAAAGCGAAGTTTTCGATTGTTTCTGAAACCTGCAAAGTCTTGTGGAACGAGAAACGGAGACGAAGATCAAGTGTCTACGGTTGGATTGTGGAAAAGAATATTTTTCTGGCCAATTCAATAGTTATCTACAGTAGAAAGGAATTTAGAGGGAATTCAGTTGTAGATACACACCGGAACAAAACAGTGTGGTCGAAAGAAAGAACCGGTCTATTGTGGAGGCGGCACGAGCCATGCTGGAAGAGAAGAGCATGCCCAAGTTCTACTGGGTTGAGGCGGTCTGGACGATCGTCTATATCCAAAACCGGATCGGGGATAAGGTGTCAACACATGCTATATTTCAGGCGCAAGCCGAATTTAAGGCACCTTAAGATATTTGGTAGCATTGCCTATGTGCATGTACCGGATGAGAAGTGGGGGAAGCTGGACCCTATCATGAAGACATACATTTTGGCATTGCAAGGATTCGAGCCCAAAATGTCTTGGTCTATATGTTAGACCTTTAACCATTATAATAACATATATGATGTATAGTTATAATAAAGGCCATTACGAGCCAAGAGACAACTGAGTTACTCTTGCGAGAGGTGTTTCGGCATCATGGTCTTCCTAATGATATTATCAATTATCGGGGTCCCTAGTTCATCTCAAAATTTTGGCGGCACATGTTCAAACTCTTACATACTTCTTGCAAACTCTCTTCCGGTTACTATCCAGAAACTAACAGACAGAGTGAGCGCACCAACCAAACAGTAGAACAATATCTTCGTTGTTTTGTCAACTATCAACAAGATGATTCGGTTTATCTATTACATTTGGCGAAATTTGCTTACAACAACTCACAAGATTCTTCTACTGGATATTCCCCATTTTTTGCAAACATTGGGTACCATCCTTGTTGGACTATGGTTGAACATCTCAAACTCCCGAAAAACCCGACTGCTGAAGATTGGCTCACCCGACTCCAAGAAGTTCAAGATATCCTTTTGCACCATTTATGGATGCTCAAAACACTCAAAAGAAGGTTGTTGACCATCATCGACTACGTTTCAAGTGGGAGATCGAGTATGGCTTTTACAAGGTCGCATTAAAACAACCTGACCTTGTTGCAAATTGGATTATCAACGTTTTGGCCCATATGTGATTTCTAGTAAGATCAATGATGTGGCATTTCGCCTTGATCTTTCCCCTCATATGCATCTTCACCCGGTCTTCCATGTTTCACTTTTGGAGCCATACACAATCAACTCTATTCCAGGCCGTCTTACATCTCCCCCACCTCCAATCGAAGTTTCAGATGGCTCCGAATATGAAGTTGTTGTCATTCTCGACTCCAAGATTGTTCGCAACAAACTGTATTATTTGGTTGACTGGTTAGGTTATACACCTAATGATTGAACATGGGAACCTCTCGAGAATCTTGCTAATGCCTCCAAAATGGTTGTTGCGTTTCACAACAAATATCCCCATAAGCCAAGTTCGAAATATTGTCTTCTGACTCGTGGAACTCATTGTTGAAAAGAGGGGATAATGTCATGAAGACATACATTTTTGCCTTACAAGCATTCAAGCCCAAGACGTCTTGGTCTATATGTTAGACCTTTAACCATTATAATAACATATATGATGTATAATTATAATAAATGTATTATTAGTTATTACAAGATATTTAGAGTATTCTCGAACATTCTAGGATATTCCATGATTATATTAAATATCATAAATATTCTAGAACATTCTAGAATACTCCATAAGGACCTATAAATAGGTGTCTATTCATTCATCACAACTCATTCGGTTCAACACTAGTTTGTAGCCCCTTAGCCTACACTTTGTAATCCTTGCTCTCTTATAATATAAACACTCTTTCCATTTCTAGTGCTCTCTCTCTCTCTCTCTCTCTCTACCTTCTATTGTCATCTTATCTTTCTCTCTCCTATTCTCAAGTCTCGATAGACCCAAAGTCGGAGAAGTGTATCCTTGTTGGCTACTCACATGAGCAGAAGGGGTATAAGTTCTACAAGCCCCGGACAAAGACGATTCGAGTAAGTCGAGATGTCAATCGACATCCTGGTACTCTCTACCGACTCCGACCTTCAACCCCGACCCAATTCCGGAGGATGAGGCCAGTGAGCCCGAAACGATCTGGGCAGAAGATGAGGAAGGATTCGACACTCTAGACGAGAGTCCGATCTCATTCCGGCTAAGTGAGCCGAATGAGCGACTGAGTCGAAATGACCAGTCATATGAAGAGTCGGCGAGTAGTGGAGACTCGTCTGACTTTCCCCACGTAAGGAACCGAGGAGATGGTTCATGTGCAAAGAGAAGGGGAAGAAGAAGATGTTGGAATATGACTCTGGTAGATATGAGTCGGATCAGAGTGAGTCTTATTCCGGAAAGAAATAAGGCGGATCTTGAGAAGAGAAGTCTGAGTCAGTCAAGAGAGCCCAAAAATCGACAAAGCAGAAATTGCGCCGATCTACCCGCTAAAAGCACCCCGTAGTTCGATACGGATATAACGAGTATATGGCGCATCATTATGTGTACATGGTGAAGGTGGCAATCGTGCGCGAGCCGGTGAGCTACGACGAAGCGGCTAAGGATCCGAACTGGCAGAAGGCCATGGAGGAAGAGATGCATGCGCTCATGGAGAATGAGACGTGGGACTTGGTGGACGTACCGAAAGGAGTGAAGCCGATCGGTTTTCGGTGGGTATACAATGTCAAATACAACACTGATGGCTCCGCCAACCGGTACAAGGCCTGGTTAGTGGCAAAGGGCTATGCGTAACAGCACGACATCGACTACGATGAGACATGCACGTCGATCGTAAAGATGACGACCGTTCGTGTCTTGCTTGCGGTGGCAACGACGAAGGGGTGGTATCTACATCAAATGGATGTGAAACATGTGTTCCTGCAAGGTGATCTTGAGGAACAAGTATACATGGTTCAACCCCCCGGATTTCAGTTCGGAATGAACACATCGGTCGTTTCTCGGCTGAAGAAGTGCCTTTACAGACTCAAGCAAGCCCCTCGCACATGGAACGCGAAAATCAAGCAGTGACTGCGTCGGATGGGGTTTGCCGCGTCGAGGTCAGACTCTTCCCTATTCATTCGGCGAGGTCGGAATGGACTGGTAAGCATTTTGCTTTATGTTAATGATTTAGTCATCGCCGACACCGACCTGGCCGAAATTGACCATGTCAAGTCCGAACTCGCGGCATCGTTTGACATGAAGGATCTTGGGGACCTTCATCACTTCCTCGGGATTGAAGTGATCCGCACCTTGGAAAGCATATTGATCAGTCAATGCCACTATGTGTTGAGTATGCTCTTCAAATTCGGTATGACAGAATGTAAGTCCATCTCAACTCCTCTGGATAGGAATGTTGAAAACGTAAGTGTTTGCGGAAGCGTAAAACAGAGAACACAGAGAGAGAGAGACAGAGACAGAGAGAGCAGAACGTAATTTCAAAATTATATCAAGACTCTGTATACACACTGTGCTAAGTAGCACTATTTATACAAGTCCTCTTGGGACTGACAGAAGTACCATGTACTTCAATGCTCACACGAGCATCTGACAGTTACTACGAGACTATAGCTACCTAGTAGTCTATCCTATACTAGGCTTCCAATTGGACTTCCGGTTACGGATTGCACCCAGCCTCCACTGCTTGCCGGTTCGGTTGCTCACCGTTCATACCGATCCGTTTCGCCCGATCTGTCTCGCTTACCGGCTCCGGCTTATTCAGCCGATCCGGCTCCGGTTGAGCTTGCCGCTCAACACTCCCCCTCAAGCTCAACCTGAGGTGGGGTCGTAGTGTTGACCTCTGTGGTAGTTGGTTCTTCCAACCAACTTCCCCTGGCGTCACTCCTGTTGGGATTTCGGTCCCTCCGGATGGGATGTCCGGAGATGAATGACGGCAAGCCCGGTTGCGGTTACGGAACCGGATGATGAAGAGTACCCGGCATGAAGCCGGATAAAGAGTACCCGGATACGGAGCCGGATGATGAAGACCCCGGTTACGGAGCCGGATGCTGAAGACCCCGGTTATGAAGCCGGATAAAGAGTACCCGGATACGGAGCCGGATGATGAAGACCCCGGTTACGGAGCCGGATGCTGAAGACCCCGGTTACGGAGCCGGATGACGAATGTACCCGGATACGGAGCCGGATGATGAAGACCCCGGTTACGGAGCCGGATGACGAATGTACCCGGAGAGAGATCCGGATGCGGGGACATATTTGTGAATATGTTTGCCAAGAGCCCTTGAGGCTATATTTGTAAATAGCCCAAAAGTCATATGTGTATAAATATGACTTAGGGCAAACAGTTTTATGTTGTTGTTGCTCATTTTCTGTTTTCCACGAAGAGGGAGCGAAGTGAGAGCAGCCGAGAGAGTGTGAGAGACGAAGAGGTCGTTGCCTCAGTGTATTACCGCCGCCTGTGGCGAAGACTGTGAGCTCAAGGTTGTTGCCTTGTAGCTTCATCATTGTACATCTCTGCATATAGTGATAGTTGGAGTTTGAGGACTCCCGTGGTTTTTCCCACTTAGGGTTTTCCACGTAAAATATCCTGTGTACTCTTCTCCCCATTATCTTCGTGTATTTTGTAATTCCTGTTTTCTGAAAGTTAATCCTATTTCTCGGTTGTGGCCGAGCACTGCGTGTAACAAATTGGTATCAGAGCGACGGTAACACAGAAAATGGAAGGCGGCGGCAGCGGGCAGCCGATGATGATGGTGCTGAATGCACAGAATTACGCCGACTGGAAGATCAAGATGGAGGATCTTCTGATTGTTCGGGACCTGTACGAACCGATTGACAGGTCGGAAATACCGAAAGGGGTACTTGAGTCGGAGTGGAAGCTCCTGAACCGGAAAGCCGTAGCGACGATCCGGCAATATGTCGATGTAAGTGTCCTGCAACATGTGGCGAACGACACCAACGCATACGAGATGTGGAAGAAGCTGTCGGGCCTCTATGAGAGGAAGAATGCGTTGAACCGGACCTCCCTGATGAGGAAGATAGTGAATCTCAAGTACCGGGACGGCGAGAGTATGGTAGAACACGTAAGCACGTTCATGGGATTCGTGAATCAGCTTGCGGCGATCAAGTTCCCGTTGGAGGATGCAATGCAAGCCATCATCCTGATGTGTACATTGCCGGAAAGCTGGGAGAACTTGGTGGTGACTCTCAGCACCTCGTGCACCGAAGATAACTTGTCCTTACAAACTGTAAAGACAAGTATTCTGAATGAAGAAGCGCGTCGGAGAGATAAAGAACCGGTCTCCGACTCGAAGGCGCTGCTTACCGAATCGGAACGGGGAAGACAGTGGAACCGGAGTCCGCAAAGACGGGAGAAGTCGGGGACCCGGTCGCAGTCAAGAGGAAGGCCAACATGCTTCCACTGTGGGAAGCCGGGGCACTTCCGGAAGAATTGTCGGCATTACCGAAAGGACAACGGAGCCGACGACACCGATTCGAAGAAATCACCGGAGAGAAACGGTGCATACCGGGGAGCCACGGACCGGAGAGGTCCGGATCGGCGAGGGCAGGACCGGAAAGGAACGACGGCACTTGCGGCAAGTGAAGAAGAGATAATGCTTATTACCGAAGAGAGGGAGCTGAACCTTGCCGGTGTAGAGATGACCTGGGTGGTCGATTCCGGAGCGTCGTTCCACCTGACCCCGGAGAAGAAATACTTCTCATCCTACACAGCCGGTGAGCACGGCTGTGTCCGGATGGGAAATGAAGGTACGTGCCGGATAGCCGGCATAGGAGACGTGTGGCTGATGACATCAACCGGATGCAAGATGCTGTTGAAGGATGTGCGACACGTTCCGGAGGTCCGATTGAACCTGATCTCGGCCGGGAGGCTAGATGATGAAGGCTACACGGGTAGCATCCGGAACGGTGTCATGAAGTTCAGCAAGGGGAGCCTGATAGTGGCTCGGGCCCGGAAGGTCAACACACTGTACCTGATGAATTCCCGGCTATGTCTGGAAGAGCTGAATGTGGCAGCCGACACTGCCGGTGAGCTGTGGCACAAAAGACTGTGCCACATGAGTGAGAAGGGGATGAAGAGGCTTGCAGAAGACAACCTCATTCCAGTGAAGCATGTGCACCTGGAGAAGTGCACCGACTGCCTGGCCGGTAAGCAAAACCGGACCTCCTTCCACTCAAGGCCACCGACGAGACGTAGCGCACCATTGGAGTTGGTGCACACCGATGTGTGTCAGGTAGAAACGAAGTCACATGGCGGAGCCCAGTACTTCGTAACATTCATTGATGATCACAGCCGGAAGCTGTGGACGGCACCGTTGAAGACAAAGGACCAAGTGTTGTGCGTCTTCAAAGAACTCCACGCGAGAGTGGAAAGGGAATCCGGCAAGAAGCTGAAAGCGATACGAGCGGATAACGGAGGGGAATACCGGGGGCAGTTCCAGGAGTACTGTCGCTCGAAGGGAATCCGGCTCGAGTTTACTGTGCCGAAGACGCCGGAACTGAACGGGCTGGCCGAGAGGATGAACCGGACCATAATGGAGCGGGTCCGGAGTATGCTGGCGCATGCGAAATTACCCAAGGGGTTTTGGGCTGAGGCAATGTCGACGGCGACATATGTGATAAACAGATCACCCTCAGTTCCTTTGGACGGAGACACGCCGCAGAGAGTGTGGACCGGTAAGGAAGTGTCCTACCGGCATCTGAAGGTGTTCGGGTGTCTCGCATACGTGCATGTGGCAAAGGACCGGAGAGGAAAGCTAGATCCTAAGACCCGGCCATGCATATTCCTCGGTTACGGCGACGACGAGTTCGGCTACCGAGTATGGGACCCGGTCGACAAGAAGATATTCAGGAGTCGAGACATCATCTTCATGGAGGACAAGACACTCGCCGACTGGGAGTCGGAGAAGAAGATGAAGAGCTCCAAGTCGATCGGTGAGGATCAACTCTACGAGGAGCAGTCCCGACCGGCAAGGGACCGGTTAACACTCGAGGATCCGGCCGAAGACGGTGAAGAAACAGAACCGGCCGAAGAAGATGAAAATGATACCGGAACCGGCCCCGATCCCGAAATGGATTCGGATGAAGAAGAAGAATCGGAAGAACCGGTTACCGAAGCTCCCGAACGGAGATATCCTCTAAGAGAGAGGAGAGCCCCCCGGAGATTTCCGGAACCAGAGCACGTGCTGCTAACCGACGAGGGGGAGCCGGAGAGCTTTGAAGAAGCAAAGGATGACACCCAGAGCCGCAGGTGGTTGAGTGCCATGCAGGACGAGATGGATTCCCTGCATGAGAACCACACATATGAACTTGTGGAGTTGCCGAAAGGAAAGCGGGCACTTCGAAACAAGTGGGTGTTCAAGCTGAAACCGGGAGATGCCGGAAACCCCACGAGATACAAAGCCAGGATCGTGGTGAAGGGGTTCCAGCAAAAGAAGGGCGTCGACTTCGACGAGATATTTGCCCCGGTAGTGAAGATGACCTCCATCCGGACGGTGCTGAGCATAGCGGCAAGCATGGACCTCGAGGTAGAACAGATGGACGTGAAGACAGCATTCCTTCACGGTGACCTCGAAGAAGAAATCTACATGCAGCAACCGGAAGGATTCGAGAAGAAAGGGAAGGAGCACCTGGTATGCCGGTTGAAGAAGAGCCTTTACGGACTGAAGCAGGCTCCCCGGCAATGGTACCGGAAGTTCGACTCCTTCATGACCGACGAAGGGTACCTCAAAACGCAGTCCGACCACTGCGTGTTTGTGAAGAAGTTTGAAGGAGGAGACTTCCTAATACTCCTCCTGTACGTGGACGACATGTTGATCGTCGGACGGGACCAGGTCAAGATACGGATGCTGAAGAAGGCTCTTCACCGAACCTTCTCAATGAAGGATTTGGGTCCGGCGAGGCAAATACTAGGGATGCACATCATCCGGGACCGGAAGAAGAAGCAGTTGTGGCTGTCACAGGAGAAGTACGTGACGAAGGTGCTTCACCGGTTCAACATGTCGGAGGCAAGACCGGTCGGATCGACCCTCCCGGCAAACTGCAAGCTGTCCAGCAAGCAAAGCCCCAAGACAAAGGCTGAAAAGGAGGATATGATGAAAGTACCATATGCCTCAGCCGTCGGGAGCTTGATGTACGCCATGGTATGTACGAGACCGGACATCGGATATGCAGTCGGAGTGGTGAGCCGGTACATGAGCAATCCCGGCAAAGAGCATTGGAACGCGGTCAAGTGGATACTCCGATACCTGAAGGGCACGGCAAACGTGTGCCTCCGATTCGGCTCCGGTAAGCCCGAACTCGAAGGCTTTACTGATTCTGATATGTCGGCTGATGCAGATACCAGCCGGTCCACATCAGGGTATGTGATGACGTATGCAGGGGGAGCTGTTTCGTGGCAGTCGAGGCTGCAGAAGACGGTTGCGTTGTCAACCACGGAGGCGGAGTACATGGCGGCTGTTGAAGCCGGCAAAGAAATAATATGGATGAAGGACTTCATTAGAGAGCTCGGTATCCAGCAGGAGGAGTACCGACTCTACTGCGACAGTCAGAGTGCCATCCACCTTGCGAAGAACGCGGCCTATCACTCCCGGACGAAGCACATCCAGCGAAGATATCACTGGATCCGGGAAAGGATAGAAGACAAGGAGTTCGTGCTGACGAAGGTCCACACGGACGAGAACGGGTCGGATATGCTGACCAAAGTGCTCACACCCGACAAGCTGGGAGCGTGCCGGAAGAGAGTCGGATTGGAGAGACATCCCATGCCGAAGTGAAGGGGGAGTTTGTTGGGATTTCGGTCCCTCCGGATGGGATGTCCGGAGATGAATGACGGCAAGCCCGGTTGCGGTTACGGAACCGGATGATGAAGAGTACCCGGCATGAAGCCGGATAAAGAGTACCCGGATACGGAGCCGGATGATGAAGACCCCGGTTACGGAGCCAGATGCTGAAGACCCCGGTTATGAAGCCGGATAAAGAGTACCCGGATACGGAGCCGGATGATGAAGACCCCGGTTACGGAGCCGGATGCTGAAGACCCCGGTTACGGAGCCGGATGACGAATGTACCCGGATACGGAGCCGGATGATGAAGACCCCGGTTACGGAGCCGGATGACGAATGTACCCGGAGAGAGATCCGGATGCGGGGACATATTTGTGAATATGTTTGCCAAGAGCCCTTGAGGCTATATTTGTAAATAGCCCAAAAGTCATATGTGTATAAATATGACTTAGGGCAAACAGTTTTATGTTGTTGTTGCTCATTTTCTGTTTTCCACGAAGAGGGAGCGAAGTGAGAGCAGCCGAGAGAGTGTGAGAGACGAAGAGGTCGTTGCCTCAGTGTATTACCGCCGCCTGTGGCGAAGACTGTGAGCTCAAGGTTGTTGCCTTGTAGCTTCATCATTGTACATCTCTGCATATAGTGATAGTTGGAGTTTGAGGACTCCCGTGGTTTTTCCCACTTAGGGTTTTCCACGTAAAATATCCTGTGTACTCTTCTCCCCATTATCTTCGTGTATTTTGTAATTCCTGTTTTCTGAAAGTTAATCCTATTTCTCGGTTGTGGCCGAGCACTGCGTGTAACAACTCCGCCTTGCTCACGCTCCTCGTCCGGTCCGGTCCCGTTTGCCGCGACCCCTTTGGTTCTGCGCGCCTCGACCCTCTCGGTCGGCATGTCTGCTCAATAGGCCCATCTCAGCACTCACGTTGCTGTGACTCCGGCGCTTGCCGATCCGTCGGATCTCCCACGATGGCATCGACTTCCGCTGTGTCTGTGTCCTCTTGGCCTTCAGTCGATCCGACTCATCCGGATCCATCTGTTGATCCAAGTCAGCTGTCTCTGACTCGTTCCAGCTCTTGTCTGAATCGGTACACTCCGATTCGACTTCCGGCTTCAAGCCTCTCACCACATCAGACCACTTCCGAGTCTTGGCCTTCTCTATGCTTCCCTCGGCTTCTTCAGCCGGTGAACCGAAATCGAATTCTTCATTCGACTTCGCATCATGGTCAGTACCGTCGTGATGACCTCCGCACATCATGCACTTCTCTTCCTGAGTGCACAACTCTTCTTCACAACCGCTTGCTCCGACCTGTTCGGATGTGTCGGCTTCCTTCATCTTCTTGTCTCCTCTTCTTCCGGTTCTCCTCTTACCGACGGGTTCAACAATTTTTTGGCCTTTGCCCGTTTCGGTAGAGACTTTGCCCTTGCTTCTCCCCCTCAAGTGTGGCACGTCAAGATGCTGAATACCAAGCATGTCGGTAAAGTGCTGCAACTTGTCCAATCCGAGCGGCTTGGTGAAGATGTCGGCAACTTGCCGATCCGTATGAACATACCGTAGGTCAACTTCACCGCTCAGGACCCGCTCACGCACGAAGTGGTAGTGCACCTCGATGTGCTTTGTGCAAGCATGGAACACAGGGTTCCTGGCGAGCTGCAAGCTGCTCATGTTATCGCAGTAAATCGGGATCCGGGTCGGTACCTCGATCCGCAATTCTCGCAGTAGTCGCTGAAGCCAGATGGCTTCACAAGTGGCAACGGTAGCGGCCCGATACTCAGCCTCAGTGCTTGACAAAGCCATTGTGGGCTGCTTCCTGCTGCTCCACGCAACGGCCGCCCTACCTATGGAGAACATGTATCCGGAAGTGGAGCGGCGATTAGACACATCGTCGGCCCAGTCAGCATCTGTGTAACCGACAAGCTCTTCGGGTATACCCCGCCGGTATAGCAGTCCCCGGTCCTTAGTGCCGCTGACATACCGTAATATTCGTTGCGCGCACTGAAGGTGCTCCACGGTCGGCTTCTGCATGAACTGACTTACCATGCCGACCGGATAGCTGATGTCGGGTCGGGTGATGGCTAAGTAGATCAGGCTTCCGACAACCTGTCGGAACCGTTTCTCATTGTAGGCCGGTTCGGAGTTGGGACGGAGCTTCTGGTTCCGGTCCAAGGGTGTGGAGACAGGTCGGCAATCCGTCATGCCGAACTTATACAGCATATTCAACACGTAATGTCGTTGTGAGAGCAATATGTCGTCGGGGGTCCGGATCAGTTCGATCCCAAGAAAATAATGAAGGTCCCCCAGGTCCTTCATTTCGAATGCGTCCGACAACTGGGACTTGACGCGGTTGATTTCGGGAAGACCCGGTCCGGTGATGACTAAATCATCCACATACAAGAGTATACATACCGGACCGTCAGAGCCTTGCCGGATGAAGAACGAAGAGTCCGACTTAGAGACAGCAAACCCCAGCTTACGCAACTGGTGCGTGATCTTCGCGTTCCACACTCGGGGGGCTTGCTTCAAGCCGTAAAGCGACTTCTTCAGTCGGCATACCGCCGACTTGTTCATCTCCGATTGAAATCCGGGGGGCTGAGTCATAAAGACTTCTTCTTCAAGCTCTCCTTGAAGGAAGGCGTTCTTCACATCCATCTGGTGAAGATGCCACCCCCTTGCCGTAGCAACCGCCAGTACCACATGAACCGTCGTCATCTTCGCCACAGGAGCGAAGGTCTCGTCGTAGTCGATTCCGTGGGTCTGTGCGTATCCCTTCGCCACTAACCGGGCTTTGTACCGGTTAACAGAACCGTCGGCGTTGTACTTGACCTTGTACACCCACTTGCATCCGATCGGTTTACAGTGACGAGGAGGATCAACTAGGTCCCAAGTTTCGTTGGCATCGAGTGCACGCATTTCTTCGTCCATAGCGGCACGCTAATTTGCGTCCTTTGCCGCTTCTGCGTAGCTCTCCAACTCACGCACTTCTGTCACCTTAGTCATGTACGCATAATGATGCGCCATGTATTCATTGTACCCGTACCGCATGACGGGATCCTTCTGGCGGGTTGATCGGCGCAACACACCGTAACCTGATTTGAGTCCCTTCTTGGCCAGTTCGGTCTTCGTTGCCGAAGATCCGCCTTTTTCTTTTCCGGAGTCGGATACGTACCGATCCGACTCATCGTTGCCGGTTTCGAATTCCGGCATCTTCCTCTTCCCCTTCTCTTTGCGCGTGAACCGTTTCCTCAGTGCCTTGCGCGGGGAGAGCACGACAGAGTCTCCACCACTTGCCGTCTCTTCATCCGACTGGTCCAACCGACTCAGTCGCTCGTTCGGTCCACTCAACCGTAACGATTCCGGACTCTCATCTTGAGTCCCGGCTTCATCATCCTCTGCCAGGGCTGATTCAGGCTCACTGGCCTGATCTTCTGGCATTGGGTCGGGATCGGAAGTCGGAGTCGGTACGGAGTACCAAGATGCTGATTCATCGAACTCAACATCCCGGCTAACTCGGACTTCCTTCGTCTAGGGGTTATAGCACTTATACCCCTTTTGCTCTTGAGCATAGCCGACTACGATGCATTTTTCCGATTTTGCATCCACCTTTCTCCGCTTCTGATCCGGCACATGCACATACGCTATGCTGCCGAATATCCAAAGGTGTCTTAAGTTCGGCTTGCGCCCGAAATACAGCTCATGAGCTGACACCTTGTCACCAATGCAGTTTTGTATGTAGACGGTCGTCTGGACCACCTTCGCCCAGTAGAACCGGGGCATGCTCTTCTCCTCCAGCATTGCCCTTGCCCCTTCGACGAGTGTCCGGTTCTTCCTTTCGGCCACACCGTTTTGCTCCGGTGTGTATCTGCAGCTGAACTCTCGCCGAATTCCCATCTGCTGCAGATAACTAGTGAATTGGCCGGAAAAATATTCCTTTCCGCCATCCGACCGAAGGCATTTGATCTTCCTCTCTGATTCCCGTTCCACCATCTTCTGGAGGCTCCGGAAACAGTCGAAGACTTCGCTCTTCCGCTCAATGAGGTAGATCCAAGTATGTCGAGTATAGTCGTCAATGAAGGAGACGAAGTATCGGCTCCCGCCAAGGCTTACACTTTGTGCCGGTCCCCACACATCCGAATGGATGAGATCGAGCTTGTTACGGCTCCGGTTCCGTTCGGTGGGGAATGGAAGCCGGTGTTGCTTCCCAAGTTGGCAGGCTTCACAAATTTCGGTTCTCCGGCCGCTAAACTTCGGCAAACCGAAAACGACTTGTTTGGTTTGCAGGTCTTGAAGCCTCCGGTAGTTGACGTGGCCTATCCGCTTGTGCCACAGGTCGATGTCCGACTCGACCTTCTGTCGTTCCACGAACAGAGCGGTGCCAAAGTCATTGGTGTTGAGGATAAACATCCTCCCGTCTCTGCGCCCTTGCGCAATGACTTCGCCCTCATCCTCAATGAAGCACCCGAGGTGCGTAAACCGCACCTGCATCCCTTGGTCGACAATCTGACCGACGGACACCAGGTTCTTCGTGATTGTCGGAACGTGTAATACGTTCATCAGCTTCCCTTTCTGTCCGACGTGGCTTAGAGGGACTTCTCCGACGTGCACGATTGTGTGAGGAGTGGCGTCTCCGGTTTCGACTACTCCTGGTTGATCCGGTTTCTCCAGAAAGGAGAACCACTCTTTCTGGCTCGTCATGTGGTTCGACGCGCCGGAATCAACATACCACACTTCCTCCGTTTTGGAAGTGGTCTTCTTCATTGAGTTTGCCTTGTGATTCATCACCAAGGTTGGCCCCTTACCGGCCTTTCCGGTTCCAGATCCTCCTGATCCGTTTGCGTAGTGCAAGTTTTGCCGGCCATCCTTACCGATCTTGCCGGATCCGGATTTGTCCGAATCGGCACGCTTTCTCCAGCACTCGCTTTCCCTGTTGCCTTTTTTGCCACAATACCAGCATTCTGTAGCGGATTTGTCTTGCCGGCCTCCGGCACCGCCTTGACTCCCCCTACTTGTGGAAGTCCCGGAACTGCTGTCAGCACGCTCATAGTGCCTCCGTTCCTGCTCTTGCCGGCCGCCTCCATTGCGTGCCGACCCACCTCTTCCACCACGCCCACAGAGCCGATCCGTTCCCGTGTATAGCATTCGGTTGTCCGGGGATGCACTGTTAGATGCACCGGCGTGGTTCTCCTCTACAAGGAGCATCGACTATAAGTCGAAGAATGAGGGGGTATTCTCCCTTGTACACACCGCAGTCCGGAACGCTCCGAACTTGGACGTCAGGCCTCCGAGACATACCTGCACCATCTCGTCTTCCTCTACGGTAACATTGATAGAGGCGAGCGAGTCGCAGATCTCCTTTATCCGGCCCGTGGAGTCTGCCACGGACATGTTCTTTTGTCAAACATTGCTCAACTCCTGTCTGAGTTGCAGCTTCCGGGCAGTGGTGCTTGCGGCGAAAACCTTTTTCAGGTTCCCCCAAGCATCCTTCGGTGTCTTGGCGTCACGGATGTGGCTGAGCAGCTGATCGCCGACACTGGACGCGAAGCAGTACATCACCCTGCTTGCCGCTTGTTCCCATACCGGGAAGTCCTTGTGTGCCGAGTCTGGCGCCGCATCATTCGCTCCTTCGACAAAACTCCAGTACCCGTGTCCAAGCAGGTACTGGTGCATCTTGTAAGACCAGGATGCGTAGTTGCTCCTGTCGAGCTTCTCCACCGGGAGCGACGTAGCCATGCCTCTATCCATGTCTTCTACTGTGTCTGTTTTCGACCTGTTAGGGTTTTCTTCTCAAGAGTAAATGTCTGTAGCAGAGGTTCTCAACCCTCGCGCTCTGATACCATGAAAACGTAAGTGTTTGCGGAAGCGTAAAACAGAGAACAGAGAGAGAGAGAGAGAGAGAGAGAGAGAGCGAGAGAGACAGAGAGAGCAGAACGTAATTTCAAAATTATATCAAGACTTTGTATACACACTGTGCTAAGTAGCACTATTTATACAAGTCCTCTTGGGACTAACAGAAGTACCATGTACTTCAATGCTCACACGAGCATCTGACACTTACTACGAGACTATAGCTACCTAGTAGTCTATCCTATACTAGGCTTCCGATTGGACTTCCGGTTACGGATTGCACCCAGCCTCCACTGCTTGCCGGTTCAGTTGCTCACCGTTCATACCGATCCGTTTTGCCCGATCCGTCTCGCTTACCGGCTCCGGCTTATTCAGCCGATCCGGCTCCGGTTGAGCTTGCCGCTCAACAAATCTGAAGCTCCGCCCAACTTTGGAACGCATGCAACCCAAAAAGTTTCCGCCAAACAGTCGAAAGCCTCATATATCTAACCATCACCCGGCCGGACCTCAGCTATCCGATTGGACTGATTAGTCAATTTATGGCTCATTCAACGCTAAGTGCATGCCCATGTGTCTTCGTATGACACAACGCATCGGACCGTGAAGAAGATTTTGGGAGAGTATCTCTCCGGTGGCTGAGACAATCGTTCAAACCATCTTGGGATGATTGAGGTCGTCGTATCATCACTGATGATCATCTCTTGAGTAGTTGATCCACTTTATGGGTCGCTACTTAGGCTGCTCTTTGAGTTAGCTTGACCCGTGGTGGCGGCTTGCCATGTTGCCGCTCTAGTGTGTTGTGCTAGGCTATCAAGAGAAATCAAGGCGTCCTAAAAAGTGACTCTTATGACTTCAATTTGTAGTCGGTTTGTGCATCTCTGACTCGTTGAAAACGACGTCCGAACTTTGGATGATTTGCCTGTTTAACAAAGGAAAACACATTTCCGAGATCGTGGCTCAAGCTTTTGATGATCATCCTTAGGCACAAGTGTGAATGCTTCACAACCAAAAATACGTAGCTTCTCATAATTCGGCCTCTAGCCAGTCTAGAGCTCCTGCGGAATATGAAGTCCTAGAAGCCTACTTGGGAACATGTTGATTATGTGCACTGCAGTGAGTAGTGCCTCAGCCCAGAAACCATTCGATAGTTCAACAAGTTGCATCATGGTGACAAATCGTTCCTGAATTGTCCAATTCATGCGTTTTGCAACGCCGTTTTGTTTTAGACTATATGGAGTTGTCAGCTCTCATCTGATCCCACATTGTCAGAAATATTTGATGAATTCGTGGAGTGGAATTCTCCACCATTATCCGGTCTTAAGCATTTCAACTTTGGGCCTGATTGATTTTCAACCATTGCAAGCCACTCTTGAAAGATCGTGAACACTCGATCGTTGGTTTTGATCATATACGCCCACACTTTTCTTGTTGAGTCATCAATAAACGTGAAGATGTAGGAGGAGCCGCCAAGAAACTAATGTGGCATCGGGCTATAGACGTCCGAATAGACTAAGTCAAGGGACTCAACTCTCTTGGCTCTCTTGTTGGGTGTGAGACATCAATCTATTTGCCGTATTGGCAGTGCACACAGAACTGGTGGTCAGAGAATAAGAGTTTGGGGATGTATTCGGCTTTGGATAAATGCGTAATGCCGGCCTTGCAGAGGTGTCTGAGTCGGCCGTGCCACAATGATGACACAGGAATGTTGACCAGAAACAAGTCCCCCTCTCTTAGTGTGGACTATAGAGGGTACATGGAATGTACTTTTTGTCTTCGAGCAAGCCGGTGTCGCGAAGTTTCGCGCGCGCGTGTTACTTGGGTGGGACCATTGGGGTCTTGGACTAGGGAGTACTCAAGGGATAGAGAAGACCCGAGGTTTGCTTTACGACAATACTATTTCCCGACCCCTTCCTGAGCAAGGACTCATTGCCCTTTGTTTTGTGAGGCCAGTGGCTCTCGTTGATCACGACTCGTCGACCTTTCGAGATCACCACATGAGCCAAGTGATCAAAGTGGTACAAGCAAGATGAACACACAAGGGGACAATAACACAAACACGAATGCATGTACGTCTTTATGAGGAGGAGAGGTGCATGGGCACGCCCGAACGCTCCCTCGTCACAAGACGTCGAACATACGAGTGTCATGATATGGCAAGACTCGAACCCATGACCTTATGGTATATGGGTCGAGCTCTTAACCATCACACCATCTATTGTAATTCATATGATATTATTTTCATTTATGTTTAATTATAAGAAAGTAATGTATATTCCAGATTTCTCTGGAACATTCTAGAAGTTTCAGGATTACTCCTGACAACACTATAAAAGAAAGCACTAGGCATTATGTTGAACCAAATTGGTTCAACGCCAGTCTTAAGCCTCTCAGCCGCTTTGTACTTATCTTTTCACATAATATATTAGTTGTTGTCATCATCTTTCTCTCTCTCTCTCTCTCATCCTCGCTATCTCTCTCTCTCTCTCCTCTTCTCACTTCCTTTCTCGGGAATCTTACGCAGTCCCGTCCTCTTAGTACTAATAGTACTACTCTTCTTAGTACTAATTCCATCTTTGCTTTAGTGCTATTCCTGACAGTTTGAACCAATTTCTTCCTTTCCTCCAGCCTACTTGTCGTTCTCCCTCATCCTCCTACCCTTTTCCCTATACTATGGCTACTGTTAGCGCCCAAGAATATCAATCCGTTTTCTCCGAGTTACAGTGCCTAAAAGAAAAGTTTGTTGCCCTGGAACAAGAAAACCAACGGTTGATAGGGGATCTGCAACAAATCGCTCTCGAAAAACAACAAACGCAACAACAACATGGGGAGTTAGCATTACTGGTACAACAACTCGAAGCAGCGTTGCAACAACAAGGATCAAGTCCCCAAGGATTTCATAAAGAACCCAAGATTGGACTTCCTGTGAAATTTGATGGAACGCGATCGCAATTCCGGGGATTCCTTAATCAGGTACGCTTAGTCATCCAGATGCATCCTTCCCGATATCCCACTGATGCATCTCGAGTCGGCCTAATAGGCACGTTACTTAGCAGCTCAGCCTTGGCATGGTTCGCTCCGCTTCTAGAAAAACAATCACCCTTGCTTAATAACTTTGAAGATTTTATTGGTGAGTTTAAAGCCTGCTTTGGAGATATCGATAGCATCAGGACGGCGATCAACAAGATCCGAAGATTGCGTCAAGGCGATCGTCCAGCCTCTGCCTACGCGGCGGATTTCCGTCTACTCGCCTCAGATATTCCCTGGGATGATCAGGCCCTCATGGAGCAGTTTCGCTACAGCTTGCGCAATGATGTCAAAGATCTGCTTTTAACCTTCCCCGAAGAACCAAAGTCTCTTACGGAGGCAATCAGTCGAGCGATCCGATGCGACAACCGCCTTTTCGAACGGTGTTCAGAGCGTCAGTTACAAATACCACGCTCTCGGCCAGAACCCACATACGCCTCAGTCACGGCTAAACCGTTTGCATGCGATGTACCCCAAGCCAATATTCCGACACCGATGGAGATCGACACCATGCGTCGACGCGGCCCGTTATCGGAAGAAGAAAAGCAACGACGATGTGCCAATCGATTATGTCTTTATTGCGGTGGACCAGGGCATATCGCCATCAATTGTCCCCATAGGCCAAGAAGACAGGTAAATCAAATCGTCGCTTGTACTAAACCCGAGTCAATTCTTCCCTTCGGAGTGTCTGATAGTATTAATAGTACTAATAGAGTGTCAGATAGTATTCATAGTACTAATAGCCCAAGTATCTCAAACAAATTTGAAATCCTTAGTCAATTAGATGAAGAGTTAAATGATTGAGTCCAGCCAAAATAGGAGCCGTTTGGTTGGACAGCAACCCTAGATCTGTACAACCCATTAGTGGTTCCATTCCTTCCAAGCAAGTTAGCAATGTGTTCCTAGCCCAAGTCATTGTTAGTACTAAAAGTACTCCCCCAGTACCCGTCCTAGCACTCTTAGATTCCGGAGCTAATTCCTGTTTCATGGATTGAAATTTTGCCCAAGCTTCTCAGATATCCCTAAGAAAACTTCCTTGTCCCGCATATGTAGTAGTCATTGATGGTAGTCCCATTGCTTCCAGGAATATTGTAGAAGAATCAGAACCCATTCAAGTTGTCCTAGGTAGTTTTGTGTGTGTAATATCATTTAATATAATTAGTAGTGCAGAGCATCCCATTGTCCTAGGATTACCTTGGTTTGAATTACATAATCCAACCATAGATTGGAGGACAAGAGAAGTCCAATATCGACCACCCCAAGAATCTACTCACCGAGTTTCGACCATTTCACTCCATCAATTACGCGAAGAAGGACACAAGGAGGCAGTGTTCCTATTTGCAATATCAATACACCCTTCCAGCACTATTAAGAAGGACTCCTCAGTACAACTTCCGGCAAAATATCATCCTTATGCCGATGTATTTGACAAGGTAAAAGCCGGTACCCTTCCTCATCACCGTCCCTATGACTGTCCCATCGATTTACAACCAGGAACCGAGCCACCATGGGGACCAATTTACAACTTGTCACCCACCGAATTAGAAGTCCTTCGAGCCTACATAGAGGAGAACTTGGCAAGCGGGTTCATCCGTCATTCGAAATCTCTGGCCGGTGCACCCATCTTCTTTGTTAAGAAGAAAGATGGCTCACTTCGTCTCGTCGTTGATTACCGCGGATTGAATAAGGTCACCATCCGGAATAGGTATGCACTTCCTCTTATATCAAGTCTTTTAGAGCGAGTTAATGGTGCCAAGTTTTTTACCAAAATCGATCTACGAGGAGCGTTGTTGCGTTGTTACGCGCGTGCGTGGAGAAATGCGGAACCACGCGGGTCTTGGACTAGAGAGTGATGGAGCGTAGGAAGTCGTGCTTCACTGTTTCTGGGGCATCCCAGAAACACACCGGAAGCAACCGAAGGGAGAGAGAGAGAGAGAGAGAGAGAGAGCGTGCTTAAAACCAACTCACACACACACACACACACACACACAGCCCAACCCGACTCACGCCTTATGCACAGAAAACGCAGGAAAGGGTAAGCACCCGACGCCAACAACGACGCAAATATACACAGGCAAACGTATATATATATATATATATATAAAGGGAAGAATACATTCCCGGCGTCGAGCCGGACTGAGGTAGGTTACAGTAGTCGTCTGCTGTCAAGCCGCCGTCGGGGAGCTCTCAGCTCGTCGCGCCGAGCGGGGTCTTGCACAGGAGGCCGAACCAAAGCAAACCCTAAGCAAAACACGAAGAAGGAGGAGAAGAAGAAGAAGAACCTAACTCTAAACCTAACGGTATACCCTCTAATGCAAAATGGGCAACCCTTTCCCAAAGGGCGTTCCCCTCCTTTTATAGAACAAGGAGAGGGATGCGTTACAATGTGGGACAAATCCCGACTTACATGGGATCGTCTGTCCCGACTTGACTACTCTTCGGCGCCATAAAGGCGCCCTCGATATTCACACTAAATGTACATGGGTGCGTACACACGCTGCACCCCGCCGATGTAGCCAATGTTTCCCGGTTTCCGCCTCTGGCCGAAATTCTTCACGACAACGTATAACCTCGTGCGGATCCGACCGGGAGATGAATGGAAAACCGCCTTTCGCACGCGGTATGGGCATTTCGAGTATACTGTTATGCCGTTCGGCCTAACCAACGCACCCGCAGTCTTCCAACACATGGCAAATGATATATTCAGAGACCTCTTGGATATCTGTTTGATCATCTATCTTGATGATCTATTGATTTATTCGAAGACCCAGCAAGAGCACGATTCTCATGTACTATTAGTACTAAAGCGACTCCGCGAGAATGGTCTTTATGCCAAGCTAGAAAAATGTAGCTTTGACTGCAAGCAAGTGGAATTTCTAGGCTACATCATCTCCTCAAAGGGCATCGCCATGGATCCAGCTAAAGTCCAAACTGTACTAGAGTGGCAAATTCCACGGTCGGTACGAGATGTACAATGTTTTCTAGGTTTTGCTAACTTCTACCATAAGTTTATACAGGATTACTCGAAGATTATCCTACCCCTCACACAACTTACGAAGAAGGGCCAAGCATTTCTTTGGTCCATTGAAGCAGATATGGCTTTTTGGCATCTTAAGAAAGCCTTTACATCAACACCGATTCTAGCTCATGTGGATACTAGCAAACCATTCATCATGGAGGCCAATGCTTCAAATTTCGCCCTCGGTAGCATCCTTTCTCAACAAGGAGATAAAGAAGAGTTGCATCCGGTGGCTTTCCATTCGCGCAAATTCGATGTTGCAGAAATCAACCACGAAATACATGACAAGGAGTTATTAGCCATCGTGGATTCATTTGTGCAATGGTGGCATTTCTTAGAGGGCTCTCCACATCATGTCGTTGTCTTTAGTGATCATAAAAATCTTGCTTATTTCCAGAACGCTCGCGTACTAAATCGACGGCAAGCTTGATGGGCGCAATTCCTCACGTGTTTCGACTTCAAAATCACATATCGACCGGGGAAGCAGCAAGGAAAAGCAGATGCACTATCACGACGTTCATATCTTGCACCTCGTCCTGGTGATCCAACATTTGATAATCAAAAGCAAGTAATTTTGGGACCAACACGATTGCACACGACGCGGATTTTTCACACCCCGATGGATTCACGGATTACCGATAACATACGTGCAAACTTGAAGACGGATAGTTTTGCTCAAGACATCCTGGCACACATTGATACTTCTCAGGCATCCTGTTCTCAGTCTCAACAACCAGGTATTGACTACCGACAATTCGAATATCATGATGGTTTGTTATTCTTTAAAAAGCGCGTATATGTCCCTGATTGCTCCTGTCGCCTTCACATCGTCCAGCATTGTCACGACACCCATACGACGGGACATTTTGGTAGTACTAAGACATTGGAGCTAGTGCAGCGATCTGTTTGGTGGCCCCACATGCGCCGTTTTGCTGCCGAGCAAAGATGCCACGATACCATCCATATGGCTTGTTGGAACCCTTACCGATTCCAAGTAAGCCGTGGCAGTCTATTTTTCTTGATTTTATCACAGATCTGCCGGTCTCGCAGCGGTTCGATGCTATCTTAACCGTCGTCGATCGATATACGAAGATGGCACATTTTGTTCCGTGTACTAAGGCCATCACTAACGAGGAAACCGCCGCCCTAGTCATGCGTGAGGTATTTCGGCATCATGGCCTCCCAGACAGTATCATCAGTGACCGAGGACCGCAATTTTTCTCCAAATTTTGGCAGCATCTCTTCAAGATGCTCAAGGTCTCTTGCAACCTCTCCTCCGGCTACCATCCTCAGACCGATGGGCAGGCAGAACGAACAAACCAAACACTGGAGCAATATCTCTGGTGTTTCCTGAGTTATCAACAGGACAATTGGGCCGAGATTCTCCACTTTGCGGAGTTTGCGTATAATAATGTTGTTCACTCCTCGACTCAAGTCTCCCCATTCTACGCTTATACCGGTTCTCATCCTCACTGGTCGGTGATCGACACCCCTGAGCTACCTACCAATCCTCGTGCTGGGGATCATTTGGAGAGACTACGCAAGATCCAGACAAATCTCTCGACTCATCTTCGTCATGCTCAACAGACACAGAAGACTTACGCGGATCGTCATCGGCTTCCCTCCTCTTTTGCCATCGGAGATCGAGTATGGCTCTTACGTCGTCACATCAAGACTACTCGACCGTGCGACAAGTTGGATTATCGACGACTCGGTCCTTTCCGTATTACGGGTAAAGTTAATGATGTCACATTCCGCCTTGATCTCCCTCCGCAGCTTTAGATACATCCGGTTTTCCATTGTTCTCTTCTTGAACCTTATAAAGCAAACACCATTCCCGATCGTGTTACACCACCGCCAGCCCCGCTGGAGTTGGACGTCGGCCCGGAGTATGAAGTTGCTGCCATCCTCGATTCCAAACTTATTCGCAACAAACTTTATTATTTGGTCGATTGGGATGGTTATAGTCTGAGCGAACGCACTTGGGAACCCGTCGAGCATGTTGCCAATGCTCAGGATCTGCTTGCTGATTTTCACCGAAAGTATCCGAACAAACCCGGTCTGCAGTCAACGCCGACTCGTTCCACTCGTCGTCTTTAAGGGGGAGATAATGTCATGATATGGCAAGACTCGAACCTATGACCTTATGGTATATGGGTCGAGCTCTTAACCATCACACCATCTATTGTAATTCATATGATATTATTTTCATTTATGTTTTATTATAAGAAAGTAATGTATATTCCAGATTTCTCTGGAACATTCTAGAAGTTTCAGGATTACTCCTGACAACACTATAAAAGAAGGCACTAGGCATTATGTTGAACCAAATTGGTTCAACGCCAGTCTTAAGCCTCTCAGCCGCTTTGTACTTATCTTTTCACATAATATATTAGCTGTTGTCATCATCTTTCTCTCTCTCTCTCATCCTCGCTATCTCTCTCTCTCTCCTCTTCTCACTTCCTCTCTCGGGAATCTTACGCAGTCCCATCCTCTTAGTACTAATAGTACTACTCTTCTTAGTACTAATTCCATCTCTGCTTTAGTACTATTCCTGACAACAAGGAAGACACAAACACACGCACGAAATGCTCATACGCCTTTATGAGGAGGAGAGGTGCATGGGCAAGCCCGAAATGGTCCCTCGTCACAAGATGGTCAAACGTACAAGGAAGACACAACACACACACAAATGCTCGTACGTCTTTATGAGGAGGAGAGGTGTATGGGCACGTCCGAAACGCTCCCTCGTCACAAGACGCTCGAACGTACAAGGAAGACACAAACACACACACAAATACTCGTACGCCTTTATGAGGAGGAGAGGTGCATGGGTTAGCCCGAAACGATCCCTCGTCACATGACGGTCGAACGTACAAGGAAGACACAAACACACGCACAAAAGGCTCATACGCCTTTATGAGGAGGAGAGGTGCATGGGCAAGCCCGAAACGGTCCCTCGTCACAAGACGGCCGAACGTACAAGGAAGACACGAACAAAGAAAGAAGGAAAGAAAGAAACACGAATGATATCAGCCAAAGAAATAAATACGTGTTTGATTCCAACGCAAGAGGACCCTTTATAAAATAGGGTTTGATTACAATGGCAACTTATAGTTAACCACAAGCTCAATCAAAACATAAATACTAAATGCCCTTAGAGACAAGAGCAAATCCGAACACAGCGAAGATGAACACATGACCACCACCAAAATGTCAATCCCAACGAACCACGACCACCCGAATGGCGAGCACACGGGCTCGCAACGACGAATGGGGCGGAGCAACATTGAACCAACGAAGCTTGGGCTCACGAGCACTTTGAGTGCCGACGTGAAGAAGACGAGCACGTGGCGGTGGGGGGATGAAGGGGTATGAGATGAAGAGAAGTGGTGAATAAGAAGATGAAGAGCTCCGAAGGAAAATTGGCGATAGTCTCCTCCTCCCCAAAACGTCCTCCCCGAATGAGCCCCCCTCGACCTCCTTTTATAGGAAAAAGGAAGGGGAGGTTACCAATTTTGTCTTTAATGTAAAAAAGGAATAAAATTCCTTAAATCACGTTGCACTATAAGACTAGATTTGAACCGTGCACCTCTAACTAGAAATCAATGTGACTATCCACTAGCCCATTAACTCTCTCTTATATACCTCTATAAATTAATAGCTTGTCTCCCCTCTACCTTTTATCTCTCCTCTCTTTTACTTTTTGCACGAGCTTCTATATCTCCTTTCCACCCTTTCTTTTCCCTTTTATTTTGCATATGCACAATTAATCGCCTTTGTGTGCACACACATTGCACATGCACATTTTGATCCCCCCTTTCGCCGGTTTTCCCACTCTCGAGCACACCACATCACGACATCGGAGGTTCCCCCAATGGAGTGTCCACCCTCCTGATGAGAAACCAACATAGATGCCATCTTTATATGACTGTTTGACTGAGATCAATGGTCTTGAGAGCATACATGTAAAACATTGTGTAGTACTAATGTAGAGCCACCCGGAAGGTTGAGCTCTACAATGTTGACTCCAATTATGGCGCAATGTTGGGAGTTTTAGACTTGGACTGAGTCAGAATGTCAGGCCGAATATTGCCGAAATTGGGATCTATGAGGGGTCACACGATAGGACACACCCGAATCCAAGAGCCATGTGCTCAATTCCTCAATCATGAGCAAAACTTCTTGTTACCATACGAGATGTGCAGAGAGTTGAGTGTTATGAGTGAGGGTGAAGAGACTTAATGATGTTGTATGTATGTGTAATGTGTATGATTACGAGTGTGAGTATATGCGTAAGCGTAAGTGTGAGTGGACGGATAAGATGAGGAGTGAGTGAGTGATTAGTGTGAATGGCCAAGGGGGTTGCACCCCTCTTGTAACTATTTAACCCCCTTATGGGGAATGAATGAAACATGAATAAGTTCTCTCTCAATCTCTCTCTCTTGACATCTCTCTCTTTCTATCTCCCTCTCTCATGTTGAACCCCCTTGGGAGGGGGGTGGAGCCATTCTAGGCACCCAGCCCCACCCCGCAATCCTTATCAATCTATCAACCCTAAACTGATAACACTATTTTGGCACGCTTGGTGGGACAGAGGCATGCGGCGAAATTTTAAAAAACTTGAGGCTAGAGGACAAAATTTCAAAATTTCAAGGGTATATAATAGAATTTTAAAAATCGAAGGGCAACGACGAGATTTTGAAAACTTATCAACGTGAAAGAAATGGACGCGATCAACTCATGATAACTCACAAAATACATGGAAGAACACACATACACACAACGTGATTTTGGGCCCATGATGAAGTTCGTGTGCCGATAGAATGAGATCTTCATGTAAAAGAAGATTTGCTGACTGACGAAGATGTTCGAGTCAAGCATTCCAATCGAGGGAGTCGATAGTAGAGAAGACCGATGAAGTTCCGGTCGAATAGAGATCAAGGCATGTGGGATCAACGTGCAATGCAATGTCCCACGTGTGTGCCATAATGTGTTACCGTACGAGATATCCGGAGAGTTTACTGTTATGAGTGAGGGTGAAGAGACTTAATGTTGTTGTATGTATTGTGTAATGATTATGAGTGTGAGTATATGCGTAAGTGTGAGTGTGAGTGGACAGATCATAAGGGGTGTGAGTGAGTGATTAGTGTGAATGGCTTGCATCCCTCTTGTAACTATTTAACGCCCTTATGGGGAATGAATGAAACATGAATAAGTTCTCTCTCAATCTCTCTCTCTCCCTCCCTTGACGTCACTCTCTTTCTCTCTCCCTCTCTCATAGACGACCACATTATAGGATATCTCATCAAGCTTTTGAGGCATCTCGATCTCTATATGAGTCTGGTTATACTAGCTCAAGGTATGGCCTGATGGTGAGTTGGCTTCTTGCAAACCGTCTAGACATTAATAATCTACGCCCCCTTAGGTACAACCACACGATCGATAATACTTTTGCTAAGAATTAGGTAAGTAATTAAGCAAGGATTAATTAGTACCTAGTTATGTGATTAGTTGATAAGCGGAAGATTAAGTGATATGTGTGTGTGTGTGTGTGTGTGTGTGTGTGTGTGTGAGAGAGAGAGAGACTTATGAACAACACAAGATGGGGGATAAGTAAGTATATTAAATTAGCATTATCATCATCAAATGCAAAAATACCCACAATGAGGTATATATACATCTCATGTGCAAGGGGGCACATGTGTGAGTGGAATATAGGTACTAAGGTGTGCGTAATGATGGGCCATATACTCGTTGTAGCCGAGCCGAGTGACGAGATTCTTCTCTCTAGAAGAGCGTCGAAGTAGAAGAGCGCCTTCTTTGCTCCGGGTGTACGCATGATGGGTACACTGAACTCACTATCTAGTGAGGGAGCCGACACATCTGAATCACTGTCGTCGGGGTGATCAACTTCGTATTCGGGCATCTTACCTTTGCCTTTGTCCAAGTTCGTACTTGGCCACGACGTGCTTGGGTCGCGTGGGGGCTCTTGTGGCCCACTAGGCTTTGTCGTAATCGAACTTTCTTCGAACATGTGTTCGAAGCGATCTCCATCTTCTATCTCTTGTTCGGCGGATTCCGGGTTGAGCGGAGTCGGAGTCGAAGTTGCCTTTGGTGCGTACCACGATGCGGACTCATTGAAGACTACATTTCGACTTACATGAACTTCTCGCGTCGACGGGTTGTAGCACTTGTATGCTATCTTCTCGGATGAGTATCCTATGAGGATACATTCCTCCGACTTCGCGTCGGGCTTCTGTCATTGTTCATTCGGAATGCGTACATTCGCAATGCTTCCGAAAACCTTGAGGTGTGACAGGATCGACTTCCTTCCAACGACGAGCTCGTATGGAGTTAGCTCATGGACTCCATTAGTGGTGCACCGGTTCATGAGATAGACGGCCGTGGATGCCGCTTCAACCCAATAGAAATTCAGCATGTGCTTCTCATGCATCATGGCGCATGCTACCTCGAGTATTTGCCGATTCTTCCTTTCGGCGACTCCATTTTGTTGGGGTGTGTGTCGGCATGAGAATTCTCTACGAATGCCTTCACTTTGGAGGTAGGAGGTGAATTCGTCAGAGAAGTACTCATTTCCTCCATCCGATCGTAGGCATCGAATGTGCCAACCGGTTTCTTTTTTGACTTGCCCCTTGAGCTTTTGGAAGTGGGAGAGCACTTCGCTTTTCTTCTTCATCGGGTAGATCCACGCGCTACTCGGTTTCTTTTTTGACTTGCCCCTTGAGCTTTTGGAAGTGGGAGAGCACTTCGCTTTTCTTCTTCATCGGGTAGATCCACGCGTAGCGCGAGTAGTCAACGATGAAGGTTACGTAGTATCAGCATACGCCGATCGTCGGCGTTTGAGCCAGTCCCCATACATCTGAGTGTATGACGTCGAGGAGGCCTTTGCTCGCGTGGCTCTCCTTCGAGAATGGGAGTCAATGTTGTTTGCCGAGTTGACACGCTTCGCATACTCGGTCGACTCGTTTCGACTCAAATGTCGGAAGTCCAATGAAGACTCCCTTGGTTTGCATCGCTCATAGCCGTCAGAGGTTTATGTGGCCGATTCTCTTGTGCCACAACTCGATGCTTGTCTCGGTTTTGAGACCTTTGGCATACATTGTCAATTTCACCTTGTTCGAATTGAGGATGAACATTCGGTCATCTCTTCGCCCCTTAGCTATGAGTCGGCCATCTTTCTCAATGAAACAACCTTCAGTGTTGAAGCGGACTTGCATGCCTTGCTCCACGATTTGGCCGACCGAGACCAAATTCTTCGTTATTGTGGGCACGTGCAAGACATTCTTGATGCAAGTTTGCTCGCCTTCTTTCCCGAATGGGACATTGCCGATGTGCCATATGGGGTGCGTGGTGTCGTCTCCCGTCTCTATGAAGCCGGGTCGATCCGGCGTTCATAAATCACGAAACCACTCTTCGTGAGATGTCATGTGATGTGAGGCGCCAGAGTCAATGTACCATACATCTTCCGAGTTGGAGGTGCTTGCGGAGTTGGAGTTCGTCATAGAGTTTGCTCTATGCCTCATTACAAACATTCCGCCACGGTCACCGTAGTCGGAATTTGGGGCGTAATTTGTAAACATTTCACTACGATTGTTGTAGTCAGAATTCGACGCATGATTCGTGAACATTTCGCTACGGTTGTCGTGGTCGGAGTTCGATGCATAGTTTGTGAGGTGTCGACTTGTTGAAAGCGACTCACTTCTCTTTTATTGACACTCCACCTCGTAGTGGCCGATTTTGCCGGAATAATTGCAAGTTGCAGGCCTCGTTTGCCAACCATGTTCGGCATGGAAGCTCCCCCTTCTTCCGAAGGTTCCTCGATGGCTTCCGTGAAGGTTTGAGTTCCCTTTGCGTGATGGGTCGAATTGACCTCTTCTACCGCCGTGACCTCCTCCTCGGCCACCGTCCGAATTCGAGAAGAACATTTGTCCTTCTGACGTCTTGCTTTTCGTTCGGACGTGGTTCTCTTTGACCAATAACACTGATTGGAGGTCGAAGAATGAAGGAGGGGTTTCTCTCGCCAAGATTGCCATCCGTAATGGATCGAATCGTTGTGTGAGGCCTCCCAAGCATACTTGCACCATCTCGTCTTCGTCGACGTTTATTTTGATGGAGCCAAGAGACTCGCAAATGCTCTTGTTGCGTAGTCAACGTTCTTTGAGTCGGGTTGATTTTCTTGAGCGTCGTTGATGTAGCTCGAATACCCTTGGCCGACGAGGTATTGGGTCATCTTGTACTCCCAAGATAAATAATTGCTCCGGTCTAGCTTTTCACTAGGGAGCGAGCTACCCATTTGTGTGTTCATGTTGATTAGTGTCTTCTCTTCTTTTGCTTTTCTTCCTCGATCACGTACACGTGCTACGTAGCGGCACTACAGTAGCGGATAACCGGAATTTGTCGTCGGCGTTTCGAAAACACAATTATGAAGAGGCAGATGGGCTTAGTGGATGTGCTAAACCACACACTCTAATACCATGTTAAGAATTAGGTAAGTAATTAAGCAATGATTAATTAGTACCTAATTATGTGATTAGTTGATAAGTTAAGCGGAAGATTAAGTGATATGTGTGTGTATGTGTGTGAGAGGAAGAGAGAGAGAGATACACTTATGAAGAACATAAGATGGGGGATGAGTAACTATATTAAATTAGCATTATCATCATCATCAAATACAAAAATACCATCAATGAGGTATATATAGATCTCATGTGCAAAGGTGCACATGTGTGAGGAGAATATAGGTACAACTGTCTAAGTCCTATATTAAATGACCTTGGGAGTGGAGGATCTAGAATATCCTACTTAAGTACAAGGTCCTATTTAAGTCATTATAGTCAACACTTCTAACTAGATTCTATCTAGGTAACTACAAAATTACATGGTTGACTAACTAACTAAGCTAAGTTGAGCTTGATCTCTCAACAAAGACTATGTACATACAATGTCCTACAGAACACTTTTTATACAACTCCTTAAAAGCACTGACAGAAGTATTTACATGTACTTCAATGCTCGTACGAGCAACTGACACTAACTCCAAGGAATATGCCTACGTACTAGGCTCAGACCGTAGGCCTCTAACGGCCCACCAATTACACTCCGATCCGGCTCTTGATTTCGGATACCTATTCGGTTCTTCGTTCTGGATATTGATCCGGCTCCGGCTTATTCAGCCGATTCGGATCTGGTTGAGCTTGTCCGCTCAACACTCCCCCTCAAGCTCAACTTGAGGTCGAATCATGGTGTCAATGTCTGTCGGTTCTTCCCTCCGACTCCTCTTGGCGTCTTCCCGCCTTGCTCGCGCTCCTCGACCTTCCCGTCGGCTTGTCTGCTCATAAGGCCCATCTCAGCTCCTTCGTTGTTGTGACTTCGGCGCTTCTCAACCCGCCGGTTCCTCCGTGTCGATGTCGTTTTCTCCTGCCTCCTTGTCCGCTTGGCCTTGAGTTGATTTGGTTCCTCCGAATCGAATGCCTCTTCTAAATCGGATGACTCTGATTCGTTCTAGCTCTTGTTTAAATTGGTTGTCTCCAATTTGTCCCCAACCTTCAGGCCCTTTACCACATCAGACCATGTCTGAGTCTTGGCCTTCTTCTTCTTGTCCGTAGTGTCCTTCTTGACTCTACCACCGTCACCGCTTGTTCTGCCTTCTTTGGATTCAGCTATATTTTCGTCCTTGTCTCCCCCCGTTTCAATTTCCTTCTCTCCAGCTACTTTTCTGGTTCCTTTACCTACATTTCTGGTTTTTGTTCTAGTACCCCCGTACTAGTACCAATTCTCCCCCTCAAGTGTGGCATGTCAAGATGTTGAAGACCAAGCATCTCCGAAAAATGCTGCAACTTGGTGGTTCTGAGTGCCTTCGTGAAGATGTCGACAAACCTATCGATCCGTTCGAACATACCAAAGTTTGACTTCACCGCTCCAAACCCGCTAGCGCACAAAGTGGTAGTGCATTTCTATGTGCTTTGTCCAAGCATGGAACACATGGTTCTTGACTAACTGCATGTTGCTCATGTTGTCGCAGTAGATCAAGATCAAAGTCGATACTTCGATCCGGAGGTCTTGCAGCAGCCGCCGACGCCATATGGCTTCACAGGTGGCAACGATTGTGCCCTGATACTTAGCCTTTGTACTCGATAGAGCCACTGTCGGTTGCTTTTTGCTGCTCCACGCAACAATCGCGCTAGTTGGAGAGAACATGTAACCGGAAGTGGACTGACGATCCGATGCGTCACCGGCCAAGTCGGCATTTGCATATCCGACTAGCTTTTCGGTTATAGCGTGTCTGTATAACAATCCCCGGTCCTTAGTGCCTCTAACATACCTAAGTATTCGGTGCGTGCACTGAAGGTGCTCCAAGGTCGGCTTCTACATAAACTGAATTATCATCATGATCGGATAGCTAATATCGGGTTGGGTGATAGTGAGATAGATGACGCTTCCGACAATTTTTCGAAACCGTTTCCGTTGTAGGGCGGTCCAAAGTTGGGACGAAGCTTCAAGTTCTGGTTTAGGGGTGTGGAGACTAATCAACAATCCGTCATGCCGAACTTGTCAAAATGATTCACAAACCAAAATGCTAGAAGTCAAATCTAGAAAGCCAACCAATTGGGTCAAACGATCACTCGTAGAAAAAACTCCAAGTTACGTGTTGACTGACCAATCCGAACCGACATCGACACAATTGAACTAGCCGAACACTCATGAAGTAAGGGACAATCTAACATCAATGCAAGACAATTGCAATTGCGAAGTCTTCAACAAATCTCCACCGAACAAAGGTTCAAACAATACTGACAGATCATCAACATTGATCGAAGAATCCGAACTGAATAAATTGGCACCGAGGAGAACAGGACGAGTTTGAAGGCTGACAAAGTCCTATCAACCGGGCCCGGACTACGTCAACTATATGGACACATGAGAACCGAGCTCATACATGGAAGCCATTACTGTGCATGATGCCGAAACATGGCAACAAGCCATGCGATCCAAAATGGACTCAATCAAATAGAATAACACATGGGAATTGGTCGAATTACCATGCGGTAGGAAGTCGCTACCCTACAAATGGGTTTGCATGTACAAATATGTACCTGGTTCGGAAAAACCTAAGTACAAAGCTTGACTCGTCGCCAAGGGATTCAAACAAGAATGCGGCGTTGACTACGACGATATTTTTTTCTCTTGTAGTCAAGATGATGACCCTTTGACTCTTATTCGGAGTGATGGCGACGAAAGCTCTTGAGCTTGAGCAACTAGACGTCAAGATGTCATTTGACCATGGAGATATGGAAGAAGACATTTATATGTCTTGGTCAACAGGCTTCACGGTGATGGGGGGAGGAAAGTCACCTTATTTGTTGGCTGAAGAAAAGTCTTTACGGCTTAAAGCAAGCACCAAGGATGTGGTATCAGAAGTTTGACTCCTACATCCAGAAGCTTGGGTACAACTGGTGTATGTACATTCGGCAATTTGACCCAAATCTACATGATCCTTTACGTCGGCAACATGCTCATCGCCGACAACAACAGAGCCAAAATCGGGAAGCCAAAATGGCAACTTCACGATAAATTCTCGATGAAGGAACTCGAAGAGACCCGACAAATCTTGGGCATAAGGATAGAGCAAGACGGGACGAAGAAGATCCTACTGCTCTCCCAATCCGACTATATATGTAAGGCGTTGACATGATTCAACATAGACACGTCAAAGCCAGCACCGACTCCGCTCCCAACGTTGATCCGACTAGTGCACATGGAGTCTCCCTCTACAAAGGTTGAGACTGAGCAGATGAGAAAGATACCCTATGCATCGGCCGTAGGAAGTCTCATGTACGCAATGGTGGCCACCCGACCCAATCTTGCATATGTCGTAGCCGTCACCAACTGCTACATGTCTAATCCCGGAAAGAAGCATTGGGAAGTTTTTAAACACATATTCTAGTATCTTCGCGGAACCGAGAACTTACAACTAACTTTCAGATCGAACTATCTGATCGACGTCGAAGGTTTCACTGATTCTGACAATGCCGAATCAAGGACAACCCCGACAATCGGAAATCAACATCAGGCTACGTCTTCACATACGGAGGTAGAGCGATTTCACCGAGGTCGAAACTCCACGGATGTACAACACTCTCCACAACAAAGGTCGTGTACATCATTGCGTCAGAGGTCGCAAAAGAAGCTATTTGGCTGCAATGCTTGTCGGCTGATTTTTTGGCCAAGAGTTTATTCGACCATCCAGCTTTGACTCTATATTGCGACTCACAGAGCACAATCCACCTCATTCGGAACCCAGTCTATCATGCCAAGATGAAACATATTGAGGTGAGGTATCACCATATTCGAGAGGTCGTCACCGACAAAAAGCTCAAAATCTGGAAGGTCAATACAGAGGTGAACATCGTTGATTGCCTAACGAAGTTGCTCCTAGATCACCGCTTTGGAACACTAAGGAGACAGATGGAACTTCAACAACAAGTTGAGGAGAACTGCAAAGCTAAATCAAAGGTAGGAGGAGAAGAGCCGAAGGTCGAAAGAGCTGAAAAAGCTGACAATCTGAAGAGCCGGAATCGAGCAACTGGCCAAAGAGCCAAAGGGCTGGAAGAGCCGAAGGACCATAGGAACCGATCATACCAACTCAACCACTCCCAATTTAGGAATTAGCCAAACAACTTGAAATTTGTAATTGTAATTTAAGTCCACAGGGGGAGATAATCCCTAGCTTAGCTCATTGTAATCAATTAGAGTAGTTCTTTTAAGGGGGAGTTTGGGCTTAGGTAACCTAACTATATATGAGAAACTATATCTTGTAAAAAAGTTTATGGCGGGATTAGTAATACAACTATCTCTCTCTCTCTCCCTTTTCTCTATGCATATCTTCTTGATTGAAGAATACACCATTCTACCTTCACATGTTACTCGCATGCCAACTCTATACACAAGGTCCTCCTTGCCTTTCCACACTGGTCAGTAATAACAACACACGATAGCCAACAGATGCCACTATGCAATGTAGGGGTTGAACCAATGACCACCTGGTCTCCATTGGGCAACCTTACTAATTCTGTCTCTCCTTACATATATCTATCTGTTATTTGAGTTGTGTGATTGCCTATCTTATTCTCTAAATCTTGAAATTCTTAACATTCCTAACTCTTGCATAGCTCTACCTTATATTTGAGACAATTCCTCACCAAAAAACATGTGAAACGAAGTGTCTAAAATGTTATAGTAAAAGTTACAAAAAGTATGCTTAGATCAACTAAACAATCCAAAATCCTTACAATTAGAGAAGTATGTGTGTGCTTGTTAATATTCGAAAATTAGATGTTCTCGTATGAAACACATCCATAAAATTTATAACTTATAAGATTTATCTAGAGTGTAAATTAATTCATTGTGCGTAATCATCATACTTAATTTGTTCGGAAAATTTTGATTGATGTAGCATCTAATTGAAGCTACTTGTAATTGTGATAAAACGGTTCACCAAAGCAAAGTTTTTTCTAGTTTCTAATTGAAGATAAACGAATAACTAAATGATTCTACAAATCAACCTCATTTCTTGATTATCTATTGCTCAAAAGTTTATAATTGTATGCTTAATCTAATTAAAAATAAAAATAAATATGCATTTGCAGTTTTGGTAAATTATAACCATATTTTATTGTATTAAGGTAAATATCTATGTTGGTTTCTACATATGTCAATGTAGTTTCGACTTGCAAGAATCTAGCTCACCTAGTTTAGAATTCCGTAAGGAAACTTTAGCACTAGAAATTATGAATAATAAATCTTGTATCGTGTGCCAGATATTCTCAAAGAAATTACTTGCATCTGTAAGGCATCAATGGTAAATCGATGGCTTGTTCTCGAGTAAATTACCATGATTGACCCTAGGCATTTGATATTCTCTACATCATGATGCAAATTTTTACCACAGTCATTAAAATTTCTAGAACAAAGGTCATTAAAGGATGTGATGATATCCTCGAAATGTCTACACACACACACACACACACACATGTTATGGCCCATTTTCTACTTGTTCCGTTGTAACTTGTCTAGAATGAATGACAATATCGTGAGCCCTATTTGCATGGTAGCAAAAAGAAGAGGTGAGGTGCAATAATCCCAAAAATACCATTTCTTAATTCGAACGCGGCCCAAAAGCAAACTCTACCAACAAAGCTCCACGTTAATGACAACGACGTAGCCATACATTTCAAAATTCAGCGAGAAACACCAATGATTAAACTATTGCACCAAGTCGGTGTGGCCTCGACGACGATCGGGTATTGATTGTAGTAATCGCATTTACTACAGGTTTCAAAAGGACAAATGGACTGGACTGATTGTTGTATCCCCGCCCCCACCCCCCACCCCCCAAAAAAAAACAAAAGTCCTCTCCCTTTTGCAAGGAGCTATGGGATGATTAGAAGGTCCCAATGGCGTATATGGAATGTGGTGTGAATGAACTATATGTATACACATTATATACATACAACACAATGTAGAGATGATCGAGTGGGTGGTCGGGCGAGCGAGCGAATCGACCATATATCAAGCATGGTTTTACGGCCGGGTTCGAAAGGGTATGAATGTGTCCACAAACACGCATGCATTCATATGTAGGGGTAGAGAGAGGGAGAGAGAGAGAGAGAGAGAGAGAGACATACACACACACACACACGTGTGCATCCACATGGAGAGACATATACAAACACATGTGAATGGCTATGTATGTGCAATCGGATCGATGCATGTACATATTCCTTCATTCACGTGTGTGTGTGTGTGTGTGTGTGTGTTGGAATCGAAGCAGGAAAAAGGAGAAAGGAAGGAGGGAATCTTATGAGACATGGACAGCAGCAGCAGCAGGAAGAAGAGGAAAAAAGAAAGTAGCCGTTTGATGACAGTGTTCGTTGCCTATAAATTCATATATATATATATAGGAAATTGGTAAATTCACAGTTTTTTCCTTAAAATACAGAAAAAAACTGTGAATTTATCAATTTCCTTTATATAATGGTATCGCTGCGGAATTGCGTCCGTACAAATGTCCGTTCGACCGTACAAATGTCCGGGTAGCATCCCAGTCCGTTCATCCGCCCGGAAACGAAAAGAAATATGCGTGTGCGTGTGTGTGTATGTGTGTCCGTCCGTACAAATGTCCGGGCACCCATCCCGTCCGTTCGTCTGCCCGGACACAAAACAGCTTTCTTCAATGCCCCCCCCCCCCCTGCCCTCTCTCTCCTTCCTCCTTATTATATCTATGTGATGGTGGGCATCCTTCTGCCTTCTTCTTCTTCTTCTTCTTCAAAAATCTGCCTAAATTTGCAGCTCTGTGCTGCCTTTCCTGAGCCTGTGTAGTTTTTTGAACCCCACTCCTTCCCCAAATTCTTAGGTTCGGCAAGCAATGAGGGCTTCTCATGATCTGCCCAAGCTCCTCTGCACTCTGCTGCTGCTACTACTCTTCATAGCACAAGGTATATATGTATGTATGCATGTATGTATGTATATATGTAGCTATGGCGGAAGCAATTCTGCAGGCATTTCTTCTTCCCCTAGCATAGAATGCACACTCGAAGCAACATTGCATTTGCTCATGTTGGCGTAGGAATTCGCTCATCAGAAAAAATCGTAGCAATGCATGTATGTATGAGTGAGTGAATGAATGAATTAATGGCGGAGCTGAGAGGTTTCTCTCCAGATTTCATGTGCTCTTGCGCGCGCAGGCATAGATCTATCTGGCTTAAGCTCGTAGGCGAGGGTTAAGAGAGTTAATTCGTCTGGTGGTGGTGCAGACATGGGATTAACAGGTCCAAGGAATATGGATTTTTGTTTTTTTTTTTTTTTTTTTTTTGCAGGAACGAGCGGCTCCAGGAGATGGATCGTGCAGATGGGGGGAAGCAGTAGCAGTAGCAGCAGAAGAAGTAGTAGTAGTGGTGGTGGTGGTGGTGGGGGTATGCAGAAGAGGAGCAGGGGGCATGGTGATGTGGTAATGGCGGAGGTGATTCACGCGCGGCGGCTGCAGGCGGCGCCATACTGCGTGGCGATTGCTGGAGCAGACGAGACGAAGCTCCAGGACGGCTTGGACTGGGCCTGCGGATCTGGGAGCGGCCAAGGGAACGTGGACTGCTCCGCCATTCTGCAGACGGGCTCCTGCTACAACCCTAATACCCTGCAGGGCCACGCCTCCTACGCCTTCAACTACTATTACGTGAAGGAAGGCGGCTCCTCCGGCTCCTGCGACTTCAATGGCGTCGCCACTACCTCCTCCACCGACCCCAGTACGCTTCCCTACCCTTCCTTTCTCTCCTCTCACCATCATCATCATCTTCTTCGTCTTCTGCACAGGTCTTTTCTCATTGCAGTGTAGTGATGGATGGGAGGAGCTGCTAGGGTTTCTTGACCACTCCATTTGCTTGCATTTCTTGCTCTCCTCCCCCTCCCTCCCTCCCTCCCTCCCTCCTTCAGAGCTGCATTGAAATGACTGTGGGGAATTTAACCTGGAATTTTATTTTAATCCGGTTTTCTGCAAATTTGGCGGTTTTCTTTTTTCTGCAGGCAGCGGGAGCTGCGTGTATCCATCGCTCTCGGCAGGGTACGTTAAAGGAAAACAACAAGAAAAAAACTCTAGATTTTGTTTTGTTTTTTTAGTGTAGTAGGACATGGATTTTGTGTGTCTGTTGTCTGCATTGGCATGGTAGCTTCTGCATCTAACCCTAAAACTTCTCCTGTGTGTATGTATGTGTGTATGCAGGGTTTAGGGTATATGGTTTTCCTGTATCTGTTGTCTGCAATGGAATGGCATGGAATCTTTTGCATAGAACCTGAAATTTCTCCTCTATGTATGAATGTATGAATGTATGTATATGTATGTATGTATGTATGTATATGTATGTATGAATGGTTTAGGATTTTTCTGTGTCTGTTGTCTGCAATGGCATGACTGTATGAATGTATGTATATGTATGTATGTATGTATATGTATGTATGAATGGTTTAGGATTTTTCTGTGTCTGTTGTCTGCAATGGCATGACATTATGTGTCTGTTGTATGCAATTGCATGGCATGGCATGGTATCTTCTGCATCCAACCTGAAACTTCTCCTGTGTGTATGTATGTATGTATGTATGTATGTGTGTGTGTGTGTGTGTGTGTGTGTGTGTGTGTGTATGCAGGGTATAGTTGTCTGCAACGGCATGGCATGGTATCTTCTCAATCTAACCTGAACTTTCTCCTCTATGTATGTGTGCATGCATGTGTGTGTATGCAGGATCAGCAGCCCAACCTCTAGCAATGGAAACTCCACCATCGGTTCACCTCCGAGTGACACCAGCACAAATGGGACATCCATCACAGGAACCACCTCCAATGCTCCCAACCTCACCATTGCCATCTCCTCGGCTTCTCTCCTGACCTTCGCCGGTATCCTGTTCATGTCATCGGCATTCCCGATCGGGTATCTGTAAACATCCGGCGATGGCAAGACCATCCGTTGTTGGCCCCCGCCCGCCCATTTGTAATCATCCGGCGAAGCAAAGACCTCTTTTTTTTTTTGTCCTTGCGGTAGACCTATATATGTAATCCATTCTTTTGTTTCTAAGGCACTATTTTTGGTTTGTTTTCGGTTGAAGTGCTACAGGGCCATTGTATTGTACTACAAAACTTTGGATTCAAATTGACATGGAAACAAAGAATCATTTTGACACATAATGAGACTAGAAATAGACCACGCCCGACATAGCGTATGATCTGGTTGTATTAACTCTGAAGAGATCTCTTCTTTTGTTTCCTAGGCACTAATTTTGGATTGCTTTTTGGTTTGAATTTCTGCAGAGACATTGTATTGTACTAAACTTTGGATTCAAATTGACATGGAAGCAAAGAATCATTTTGACACATAAGGAGACTAAGAATCATTTTATGTTAGTAGTTAGTTTATGATCTGGTTGTGTATGATAGGCTTTTGGTGTTCTAGTGTGCTGTCGAGCGCGGTCCCCTTGTCTCCCCCTGTCAATTGTGTGTTGGGGATGTGGGTGCATGCGAGGAATTGCTTGGTTTCATTTCATATATTGCTGATATTGATGTAGTTCTGGCCATTGCTCTGCCCTCTGAATGAATAATGGTGCCCCCATATGCTTATTCAGCTAGCTAGCCAAGTCTAGCCTTCTAGCTACATAAAATGATTCTGTGAAGTTCAGGTCTAGTTCTACCATTGCTCTGCCCTCTGAATGAATAATGGTGCCTCCGTATGCTCATTCAGCTAGCTAGCCAAGTCTAGCCTTCTAGCTAGCTACATAAAATGATTCTGCAGTTTTTTGCAGTTTAGGTCCATGGGCACCTTTGCTTGTCTTTTTAGATGAGCTGAGCTGCTGCCTTTATGCCAGCTAGTAGTTATATGGCACTTTTCAGGGTTTTTGTATTGTCATGTTGTAGTGTATATACTTCTTTTAATATAAAAAGTGGGGGGAGAGAGAGAGAACCAATAATAAGTCTGAATCAATATGGAAAAGTTAGAAACCATCTGTCTACATAGATAGTGTGCACTGGCCTGGCCAATTTTAGATGCTTTGGATTCCCCTGACACACTCAAATTACCATGGGCAAAGATGACATATTCAGGTGATCAAAGCAATGTCCTCCACTGTAACTTGTAAGAGTCATATTTGTAATATTATGTGAGATTCTCGTTTTTCGTTTGAAAAAATTCTATAGGTCTATAGGCGAAGCATTTAGGCTTCCTACATTGAGTGAGCTATTGTTGATATGAATGATGCCCTTGAAAATACATCGAGAATGTAATGAAGAACTGAACGGGTTACATGGTGTGCACAATGCCATGGTGGTGAGCCATGCTCTAGTGCATGCGCTGGAAGTTTCGTAGTAGAATTATGGTGTGCACCCTTGTAAGGCTATTCCTACTCTTCGCTTCATTCTCTTTGCTCAAATGTAGTAAGCTACGATTTACCATTATCTCCTTTCTTTTCCATTTGCAATTGCCACTAGTACATGGGTTTTCTTCAGTAAGTTTTGTGCATGTGAACACGCACTTCAATAATCGGATATTGTGTCTAGTTGGATATTATGTTAAGGAAATCACATGAGAGAGGTAATATGGAAACTCGCAAGCAAGGTATATGCTCTTTTAAGGTGGAAAAGTAAAATAGTAAGAAACGAAAGGGGCATGTGCAAGGATTGTTCGTGATAACACAACATTCTACAATGTGCTTCAACTCATAGTGCCTATGATGGAGTTTACCTACTAAGTATAGGACATTCAACACAAAGGTTTGACACAACAATGCTTGTCTTGGACTTTACTTCTTTTACGAGCATTTGACACTAGTGTTTCACAACCATGAAAGGGGGTCAACTTTGGTACCCCTAGGTGGCAATTGCACCTTTTATGCTTCAAATATATTTAGCTCAAAAATTTCTCCATGCTTCACAATGATTTGAATGCATATTAATCTAGTAGGAGCCTTGGGTAACAATTGTGATGCAAGTGTTCCTTCTTACGCACCATGCTCAAGTTTCCCTCCATGCTTTGTATAATGTCTCTATGTAGAGAGTGGCCTCCAAAAAGCAATCTATGGATACATTAAGTTGTGCAAAAAATATATATCAATGTATGTATAAATATAGATAGATAGATAGACAGGCATATATTCTCCACATTTCAAAAGAACCTCACAACTCTCTAGAAATAAAGGCTAGAATATTCAATGAATTCGGAGGACAAAACACGTATTCATAGATTCAATGTTTATATTATTTACTTGCATAAAGACTCCGGTGAATACATAGAATTATAATCATACCGTAGAGGTTCTACTCCTTAAAGGGATAACTTTGGCAATAGAATAATTGCTAGCCCTACAGACAAACAAACTATTCCAAAAGTTAGTGTAAAAGCAAGCCCTTTCATTTATTTTAGAGGAAATGTTTTAGTTACAAAACATTTGGTCATAAATCGTTGCCATTTCTTTACCGAAAAAGTGCTCAACATTTTGTTTATGGCATTTTGCGAATCCCCACCTTTTTATCGATGTAACTTTAAAATAGATTTAAGGCACAATTATATCCACCGGCAACAATCTCTCGTTCACATGTTTGATCCGGTTGATCACAACGTTGTGGTGCTTCAATCCATACATGTTTCGAAAAGAGATTCCTCGAGACATTTGATGAGCTACATCCGCCCCTATACTAATTTCATTCAAATGACAATTCATCGTTGCAACTTGACTTTCTTCATATATCTTTGGTGATGTGACTAAATACGTAAATGCTTATTTATATATTGGAATTTTGTACTATTTTAAAAACTATTATTATTTTATTTTCCTAATCACTTCAACTTAGAAATGGCACACACTTTCACGTGTCGGTGTGTGAGACCAAGCCCTAAGTTTCGATTCTGATCCCATGTGACGTACATATGTGGAAGTGGGCAATATTGCTCAAGATGTTTGTTACTATATGAGTAGTGTAAAGTTGTGGCTTTGCAGTTAGCTCAATACTTTATGCTCAAAATAGTATAGCAACCAACAACCATAGCATCACCAAGACTTCAAATATATGCCCATGGACATGAAAAATATATCCTTGCACCTAGTTTCCGTTTTTTCCAAAAAAGTGCTAAGTTTGCTTTCGTAACCAATGTCAAAGGATGCATGCATTTTTCAATGTGGTATGACTGAGATCGGCATTTTATCCCACCATCTAACAATTGTTTATCTCGACACAAAAACACTTTCTAATTTGCATATCATGATAATGTAATAACCTTAATTAAGATTTTCACCATTTATGGGTAAGCTTGCTTTAAATGTTTTCCAAATTGAATGACACATTCATCCAAGCGTTGACTCAAAAACAAGGAGTTGGGCCTCCAACCTTTTGGACAATGGATATAGGGTGAGGTTCCTTGGCCATCATGGTGGTGGTTATCATTCCGAGATAGTTGCTTTGCGAATGAGAACTACACAATTCACTTATGAGACCATTAAGGACTAATCACATCACTACAATATTGAGAACACAAGAACAAAAGCGATAACTTCCAAATGACAAGACTTTGGATACTTCATTTTTTATTCTAGAAAAATCACACTAAATAACTCCTCACTCATTTTGTGTCATTTCGATGCTTAAATACTTTTTTATTCTAACAAAATCACACTAAAGAACTCCTCACTCAGTTTATGGCGGTCACTTCGATTAATTAATTTTACAAGTGTCAACTACTATTTCACCTAATTACCTAAGAGGAAAAAACTTCGAATATCATTAAAATTATTGCAAGTAGGAATAAACAATCAAAGTGACCTCAGTTTGAGGGATGTTCCAATACAATCAGTGGTAACAACAATGCTAAATATTGTAAGAATCACAAGAACACAGATGGATCCAATATTGATGGTAAGTAAGTAAACACTGATCACCATGCTAAACAATGAAGGGTTGCAACTGACGCATCACAATCTGTTATGTTAGCAAATTGTTCCCGAAGAACCAAACCTCGAGCAGATTGATTGATACGAAACCTACCAGCTTCTTCATTGTTCTTGACTCAAGAAAACGCCGACAAGCTTGTCTTAACACCACATATTGTGTTACCATGAACCCCGAATGGATCGATTGATACGGAACTTGCTAGCTTCTTCTCTGTTCCTCACCCAGGAAAATGCCGACAGGTTTGTCCCGACACCACCTTGAATGGATCAATCGATACGGAACCTGCGGGTTTCTTCTCTGTTCCTCGCTCGAGAAAGTGCAGACAAGTTTGTCCCTAGATCACGTTTTGTGTAGGCACACACACAGAGATAGAAGAACGGGGCATCCATACATTTATCCATAGTACGTAAAATTCGTGTTCGTCTAGCATAACATTCGTTTTCCTACGTTGGAAAATGAATGAGAATGTTATTCAAACATTCTTGTGTTTTTGTTTTTTGTTTCTTCCCATTTTTTAATGTTTTTTTTTTTCCATTTTTTAGGCTTATAATAAATAGTTAATCCAAAAGTATGGTATTTATCATTTGAAACATTCGTGAATGCGAATGCACGTATGGTACGTATGGGGTCATACTATGCATGATGATGATTCATCCATTAAGGTTTTTATAGAATGGACTTCAATTTTGAATGTGGACCGTTGGATGAGAGGGCCTCCCATGCTTCGTGGGAGCCGTCGGATCTTAGGGTTTCGGTTTCCATGGCGTGAGGTGAGTCTGGGGGTCTCTCTGAGCAGAGCAGAGCAGAGGCAGGGGTCTCTGCGTTTCGTCGTCTCTGTCTCTCTCGAAGGACAGATCAGGTGGAAGCGAAGAAAAGATCGCCACTGCAGCGGCAATGACCAATTTCCGGGTAATCCTCCAATCTCTGTCTGTATCTGATACAGACACGCTCAATCGATGGCATGGAAGGAAGGAGGGAAGAGAAGCTATGTTTTTGTTTCTTGTTTGTTCTTCTTCATGGGATAGTGGCATGACAGAAAGAGAGAAGGGGGAAAAAGCTACGCCTTTTTATGTTTCTCAAATCTTCCTTCTTCTTCTTCTTCTGTTTATTAGCCTGTTGTGTAATCGGTAGAGAGACAGGACTTCCTTCTGTTTTCCTTTGCAATTCTAGGGAGTCGATGAGATTAAGAGAGAAAGGAAAAGAGAAAGAGAGAGAGAGAGAGAGATTCAGAAATCGTGCTTCTTGCAGTTCCACCAATACCAGGTTGTGGGCCGAGCTCTCCCCACCGCCACGGATGAACAGCCAAAGATCTTCCGCATGAAGCTCTGGGCTACCAACGAGGTGCGGGCCAAGTCCAAATTCTGGTATGCATACACATTTGAGCATAAATGTTCTCCTTTGTACCTCGTCTTTTCTAATCGTGGTATGATTAGCTCCTCTTGACGCTCTTCTTGTTTCTGTAGGTACTTCTTGAGGAAGTTGAAGAAGGTGAAGCGATCTCATGGTCAGGTATTGGCCATCAATGAGGTTAGTCTCTCTCTCTCTCTGTGGTGTTCCATGACTTGTAATTGCCATTTCTGGAACAAGTAAATGACTATTAATTGGCATTTACAAACAGAACATTCAACTATATCTTGTTTTACCAAGTTGTAATGGGTCATACCCTTGCTGAGCATGCATTATTTTTTACTCCATTTGGTCTAATAAAAACCCTCAGGAGCGTTAGCCAACAACTTGAACCTAGGCATTCAGATAATGCCTGTCAAAGTGCTTTTTCCTTTTAATATTAAGAGATTAATCCACTCGTTTATCCTGTGGTATCAAATATTTGTATGTTTTTGACATCGCATGGAACATTTGATTCTTGTACAAAACTTAGCTCTTCCATGCAAGATTTGGTTTTTGCCCAAAATATGTCGTGTTAACTTGCAACCTGATAATTGAGTCCCTCTATCAGACCCTATGTTACAATTAACCTTCTTGATTGAAATAGTGATTCCCGCCTGCAGTCATTGGAAGTCTGATGGAATGCATAAAATTCTCATATTCCCAATTTCATTTTGTTCTACTTATACTTTCCAACATCATCTTTGCTCATTGTTTCTTATTACCTGGTTCCCCACGATGGTCACTAATGAGGATTTAGTCAGTGTATATATTCACTGTTTGTTATACTCTAAATATTTCCAGCTAATTTAAAAAAAAAATTACGTTCCCCTTTGATTCCGTGAATATTAATGCTCTCATTGCTTTGAATTTAGGCTAACATTTTGTATACACATTTGACCTGATCTATAGAGAATGTTTTATTGTTTAGAAGTTTTTCTTAGTTCCAAACTTGGCCATTTCAATTTAATGTAAATCTACTTTGTAAAGGCATTCAAAGAATTGTGAGCTCAGGAGGGGTGGTATCCCCATTTTAATCATTCTATTTTGTTCGTTGAATGTGACCAACTTAGTGTGGATTGCGGATCTGGCAAAGGGATTACAAACCTCTCTATATGCATTAACAAATGCTTAAAAGTGTTTAGATTGGTTTGGTATGGAGATTGGATTTTGCCATTTCTTTGCTTTTTTGAAATGATCTCCCCACAAAGCAGAAGATTATGGATAGACTGATACTTTTTTGATTGATGGCTTGTCACATTATGAGTATTATAGTGTTTTCACTTTCCAGCTTTCTCTAATTGGACAAAGAATTTCCTAGTGTTATACCAGGTTTATTCTATGGCTTAACACCTGTAACACTGTGTGGATTTGTGTAACTGTTTTTATTCAATTGTGACTAAATGCTTTATTTCTTTTTTTTATAAGGGTGGTCATAGTGCCATGGTTTCTATTCAATCATCTGTGGATGGATTTGGAGGGTTATGGCATAATAATTAGTGATTGTGATCAGAATGATATGCTAATATTGCGTGTAATCCTGTATTGCTATTAATCATCTATGCTAGTTTCTTGATTCTTGACCTAATATTGGTATCAGGCATTCCCATTCTGTTTGTTATTGTTTAATCTGTATAGGTAAAGCAAAGTTCATTCACTTTGCGTTTCTCATTTTTTCCTGTTGATGAATGTGAAATGGATTGTGTTTAGATGGCTATCTTAAGATTCATGTCCATTCATTAATTACCTTGGTGCATGTACTTCGCAGATATTTGAGAAGAAGCCCACCACCATCAAGAACTATGGTATTTGGGTCCGTTACCAAAGCCGAACAGGTTACCATAACATGTACAAGGAATATAGAGATACCACTCTGAATGGAGGTGTGGAACAGATGTATGATGAGATGGCTTCCCGCCATCGTGTAAGATCCCCATGCATCCAAATTATCAAAACGGCGACAGTTCCCGCCAAGCTCTGCAAAAGAGAGAACACTAAACAATTTCATGATTCTAAGATCAAATTCCCTCTCATCCTTCGCAAAATTCGTCCTCCCACAAGGAAGTTGAAGACCACATACAAGGCAACTAGGCCAAACACTTTTGTTTAGGATTTATACTTAATTTGGACAAGATTCTTAATTTGCTCGGCAAATGCTCCCCCAGTTGTTTTCTGGATTCAGGATAATATTGAGATTGTGATGCAGTATTTTTGACAGGCTTTGAAAGTTGAGTAAATATATATTTTTGTCACCATCAGTATGTTCAATATATATATTTCAGGGACCGATGTTAGGTTGTTTTTTGATTGCTATGTATATATGTTCTGCTAATTTAGTGTACCATTCCTTTTCAAAAGTATTGCATGCCCATGTCATGACTAAATTTGAGGTGGTGCCTTTTTAATGCAATCTATCTGTGTTCTGCATATTGAGTTTGCATTTTCTTATTCCAAGAATGGGATGCACTTGCTAGAACCGAGGATTATGCGAGAAAAAACCTCTAAATTTTGGTAGAGATTATATGAGAAGCCTATTGAACTAGTTGCAGATGCAGGGTGAAGAAAATTTAATGGATTTCGATGATTTGACTGTAATTTTATGAAGTTGACTGCATTTTATGGTTTCAATAATTTCTAAGCAATTGATGGTTGACATTTGAATGTTCATACAATTGTCCTGATTGTGCTTGTATGTTCATTACTTGTTGAGATCAGAGTATGTACTTGAAGATCGTCTTAGCTGAATTTGTCGCCACGGCCAGCTATGGGCCCGGGCCTGCTTCTTTTTCTTGGCCTTGAAACCAAACCAAACCAATTATTCATAATAAAAACCGAACCAAACTGTTCAAAATTTATGAAGCCATTTAAATGGAACCATTTAAAATATAGGAGAAACCAAACCGTTTACGGAAAATTTAGAAGTAAACCAAATTGGTTTATCATAAATCAAAACCAAACCAAACCAAACCATTTTTTATTGATATTGATTATCATACTTATTATAAATTTGTATGAGAATCATCATAAATTTTGTCATTATACTTATTATAAAATTGGTCATCATTTTTATCTTAAATTTGGTTATTATGCTTATCATAAATTTGATCGTCATACTTATCATATTTGATCATCATAAATGAAAAGGAGACTACATATAATGCGTATAAAATTTAATAAGTTAAAATTATAAGTTGAAAGTAAGAGCCTATACGGAATATTTAGGAGTATTTTTTAACCTATAAACCTTTAAACTGAAACCAAAACTGAAAAGCCGATAAATCGTTAAACCATAAAATTCAAAACCAAACCGATTAGTACCATTTGAAACCAAACTGAACTGTTTATTTATCTTCGAACCTACAAATTGTAAGCCACGGTTTATTGGTTCGGTTTGAGCTAAAACCGAGCCCATAGCTAGTTACGGGTAATAATTGGTTCACACAAACCTAGATTTGATTGAGCTTACATGGGATTAATGACCTGGCACAAAATTCTAGATGCCTTATGTTTCATAGGGAACTCGTGGGTTTGATGCCTTGCCTTTACTATATGTATATTGATGAAGTGGACCATTCGCATTTTGTACACTATTGTAAGCTTCCCCAAAACAATAATAGTTGATGCTTAAAACCTATGTGGGAGATCTTAGATCTTTAGATTTTGTTCCACATGGATTGGTACATGTGACTAAGGTGTAGACATGTTGGCATGAATCGTGCACAAGCGCTAAGATCTTTAGAATAATATGTTACTTTGTTTTATTATTAATCTAGTTATGTGCTAGTTTACAAGAAACATGAAATATTTCATTTTATATTGTTAGTGTTGGACATGTTCTTGATGTTGAATGCATAGACGGGAAAAAAACCCCAAACAAATTTGCATTGAGAGTTGTATTCGTATTTGAATAACTTCTCATAAGCGAAAGCTTAGTGCAAAAGAAGTGTCGGTGAAATGTGGGTTTTTGACTTTATGGGCACAATTGAAGAAATGCCCTTTTAAATTTCCAAAAGAATTGAGTAGAAACATGCATATGATATCAAATAATATTGTTATTAGATGACAACCTACAATGAAAACATGCTTCCTTTGTCCCATTTGTAAATTGTCATCTTTAGTACATAATAGAAAGATTAAAGTCTACCCAATAAATTAAAATTTGCCACGTGCATATTTTGTTGTCTTTTCCTACCTTTGTAGTCATTAGTAAAGACATCTATCCATTGAGAGTATGTCTTATTATATGTATTAAACATCATCAATGGCAACTTAAATCTGTAGTTGTAGGGCAATCAATAGAATGTAACGATGGATTTCAAAGTATTAATCAAATATCCTATGTGTAACTCAAGAGTAATTTCTAAAGAGTGTGTCATAAGTTAAAATTGAAGAAAAAGGAACTCATTCAAGTTTGAGAAAGTAACAATTCACACTCCACAAGATATTATACTAAACGTCATCCCCAAACATATTAAAAAACAATGTGGATCAAGGCAAGTAACAACAAACATCAACAAAACGTTATAAATTATCAAATACTTTGTTTTTGTAGACAACAAAAACCTTCAACGAACATATGTAGGTAGTACAATAGCATTGCAATGTAACAATGCTTCTTAAGGGTCATACATAGCTTGATAGTTATCTCTAACATGTGTTATTAGAGTTGACGTTCCAATTGTAATGCCCTCAAGAAGAAGGAAAATACTTGGAAGATAGTTTGGTGTCCTCAAGGAGATCGAACCTACAAATATAAAAGTAGGACAATAAGAGACATGATTGAAAAGCTAATTGTTGAGTGATGACAGAGTTCGGTTGAGATAGAAACCCGATCACCCAAAGTTCTTTCTAGGATTGCCACTTACGACATGCATCGACAAGAAAAACATCCAAATTTTTCATTAGACATATCCTATGCTTACTCGAGTACATTTACGCAATTAGTATTGCTTGCGTCAAATTTCAATGTAGAGGAGGCTTTGAGATGTATAAGTTTGATGAATCCAATTCCTCTTTTAGGAAAGATTACATCATTGATGTTTTGATTCAAGAGAAGCAATGGATACTAATTAATGGAAAGAGACTGTCTAACATGGATGATGAACAAAAAAGAAATTGGATTAGTTGGTTATGTCAACAAATTGCTTAGTTGTGAACAACTAAAACACAACAAAATTGTAGAAGAAGTTACACGGTAGTTATGAGAGTTGGATGAAGGAATCTAACTTGGTCTCTCTGCCCATAGTAAATGAGTTTAATGCAATCTTCGAGCATTTATGTTACATTGGATCAACACGATTATCTTCACATTGAACCCAAAACTAGCAGAGCAGGGGATAAAAAGACAAGCTTTATAACGACATCATGTGTATGAGTTTACACGTAAGAATGATATGATAAAAAGCATAAACAAAGTAACGATTCATTAGATCGAAGCGGCGATGATGTTCAAAGTGTTGTAAATACAATGTATAATTCCATGGACAACCAAAACCAAAGCCTAAACTGAAACCTATGTGATGTATGGTTTGTCCATATTGTCACTAACAATTGACAATGGTTCGGTTCGAGAGTGTTAAACTCAAACTATTTAAAAATTTTGAAACTTAAACTAAACCATGAAACCGTAACCATTCAAACCGAACCTCTATAGAAAATCCAAACCGTTAAAATTGTGGTTTCATGCTTTGGTTTCGGTTTTCACATTACGTCAAAATTAAAAAATTCAAAAATTGAAATTTACAATTTTATATTTTCCAATATTTCAGATTTCAAATTTTCAAAATAGTAAAGAATTTTCTTAAAATGTCAGAATTAGGCTTAAAAAAATGAGAAGGTTGTCCAGAAAAATATTTAAGAAAATAATCAATTGGCAACGATAAAACCATCCAACCGTTTAAACCGAATAGAACAAAAAAACCATTTAAACCGTTGGTTTCGCGGTTCAAAACCGAACCGTTGCAGATTACTAATCGTTGCATTAATCAGGAGATCAGGGGATCAAATCACAATGAATGAACAATTACTAACTTTAATAATATAATCGTGTGTTGCCATGATATGTCTGCATAACAAACAGCATTTTTACATACATTAAAACCATCATTCTTTTTTATTTTTTTCTGTGTGAAGCTCATAGATCAGAGAAGAGCATGATGAGCTCGCCTCTGGACCAAGCCATTGCTCTGCTTACTACTAGCCATGGCGATGGCGATGGCGATGGTCATGGCCATCATAATGCTGGTTATGTCCACCAGGATGATGATAGATCTAGTGGGCTTCGGAGTTTTCTTCGATCGGGAAACGAAGATCCCATGGTCGATTCGGTTCTCTCCATGCTTGGCTTCACCAACACTTCGGTACGCATTTCTTTCGTCTCTTCAGTTCCCTCTGCTCTCTAAATTCTAAATCATGCTTCTCTGTTATCGGAAACCCTAATCGTGTTGCTCGTTTTTCTAGACACTAGTGAGGGTTTAGGGTTTTCTCATCATTATTGAGGGTTTAGGGTTTTCTCAACACTATTGAGGGTTTAGGGTTTTCTTGGCCTTCTAAATCTCTTTTGAGATGTAGCCTATTGCTTTGGGAAGCTCGGTCTGAAAAGTTATTGTACACTCTATATCGCATGATGAAATTAGTTCTGTTTTATTGTATAGATGTGTCAAATTATACTATGCTCGTTTTTCTTTGCTCTTTCTTTTATTCGACTAGTTTATTTAGATTTAGCATAGAATCTTTCGTTTTCAGAGACTTCATTTGTTTGGATTTATGTATAGTGTATTGTTACGAAGTAACGTATACTCTACATCCATCAGTCAGAAAATTTGAAGAAGAACGTGAATTAGCTATCTTTTTAAAGTTTTCTGCTACCTTGTTTCTTACATGTTTGGCTTAGAATTTTCTTCTTCTGGGTTTTAATCTGCCCAGATTTGTTAACTGTATACACACACACACACACACATGCATGTATGTATCTGTATTGAGATATGATAATGTTTAGGTACATCGATCGTTTTGGAACATTTCAGGGACAACATTGGCAACAATCTTGTCTACTTATGTCGCTTCTGAAACTCAGCTATTATTCCATAGCTTGGAAAGTGTACAAACTTCCACAGATCTGGCCAAAAGTTCCATCTTTGTGGGAGATGTTGTGTCAAAGAATGACAATCCTCAACTTTCTGATGATTATGGATTTGAAGAACCAAAGAATGATTTGAAGGAATTTATGGGTCATGTCATCTTCCTTCTTAAAGGAACTGCAATTGAAGGTAAGCTCATAATTTCAGCCATTTTTTCAATCATTTCCTGAGGAAATATACCGTTTTCAACTCTTGGGTTGGTAAAAGTGAAATTATATTATATAAAAATGATTTTGTTTAGAAGGAAAATATTAGTTAAAAACACTGTTCTCTTATGTAGGAACCTGAGATTGAAGTGAAGTTTCCTCTTACACTTCTCTTTGAGAGGAATTTTGTTTAGAAGGAAAATCTTAGTTAAAGACACTGCTCTCTTATGTAGGAACCTGGGATTGAATTGAAATTTCCTCTTACACTTCTCTTCGAGAGGAGAAGAGGAGAGTGTTACTGTACATGATCTCAAATTTTGAACATGAATGCTTCTTGCAAGGAACGTAATTAACACATTTGTCAGACTCAAACCACAACTTTGTGGTCATAAAGCGTAACCTCCCATTTCATAATACAATTTATAAATGTAAATTTGTACCTGCGATGTTAATGGATGGCATTTTATTGATACATCTAATTTATGATTATAAAACTCATGAGATGTGTAAGGGTAAGGCTTTCTCATTTTGTTTAGGCACATAATGTTATCATTCTAGTTTGCAAAATGTTGTGAACAATATCAACCACTCTTTTTTGTTTCGTTCAGAACCACTTGCTTTGGAGCTATTAGAATTGTTGCTGAAAGCTATTTCTATTTTTTCGTCGATGAAATTGAGACATTCTGGAGGTTGCCTATTGTATGAAAGAGAACATAACACAATGGTATCGGCCCCATCTTTTATGTGTCCTTTAATTCAGTTTGCTTTGGCAAAGAGGGAAGTCTTCTATGATCGCTTCAGCTCCACGACAAGGTGATTGCTTTCCTAGTAAGCTACAATCAAACATAAAAATAATGAATATTCAGTAAAGTAAATGGAATGAATATGTCCTCGTGTCCATTTGGATACCATGCTTTCTTTTGAGAGAAACAGATAGTGATTATGCTGAATCATTCCCCATTTGTGAAGAGTTGCCATTTTGTGCTAGGTTACATTAGTGTTACAGGCATGGCCACACTTTATCCTAGTGTATAACCATAATTTATCCTATGGTAAGTTCTACCGTAGTATTTTAATACACGAGGATAAAGTCTGTTAGGATCATAACCGGCCACAACCGGTTATCACGTATACTTATGTGGGGTGCAAAGAATCGAATAAGATAGTGCACAGACAGAAAATGGGAAGGTACAGAGACACAAGTATTTTAACGTGGAGAAAAACCACGGGGGTCCACAAACCCCAAGAACTGAATAACTATAAAGGTAAAGTATACAATAAGGATCTCAGAGGCAACAACCTTCGAGTCCTTCTTCGTCTCACAGATGGCGGTAGAGTTACTCTTTCTCTCTGTATCACTCTTACACACAGTTATAGAGGCAACAACCTCGTCAGTAACTATTTAACTATAATGATCAACTCCACCAAATCTCTTAACCATAATGATTTGCCCTAGGTGTATATATACTGATACAACATTCGGGGCTATTTACAAATATGGCCCACTAAGGGTATATTTAGACTATTTACAAATATAGTCTCCCGAATCAGCTTCGACTGATTCGACTAATAACCGAGTTGATTTTCGATCCATTGTTGATTTGTCGATTTTTCGGAAATCGATTTTCGGCCTCGGCCAAGTTTACCTATCAACTCCATTCCATTTGGCTCGTGCTCTTCCCATCCGGAGGGACCTATTTTCCCAACAGTGTCATCATGCCCGTAACAATTAGATTTTTAGAAGATCCTATATTGAAATTTCCTTGAGTTTGTGCAACTGAAATTTGAAATATGGGAGAAAGGAAGGCCAAAGTCCTGTAGTGAAGAGGGTTAAACTCACATACCTAGTATCTCAGACACCACCACGTTGGTTCCATAATGAAATGTCCTACATGAGTGGTAGCTGAACTTTGGTTTACTCACAGTTTCTAGGCTTGTGCTTCATACTACATCAGATTACATGAATGAACTACTTTTGTAGACACAGAAACACTTCAAACTATGGAAGGTCTGAACCAACCTTGATCTGTCTATCACAGCTTTTTCTTGGTGTTGTATCTATACTATACTGTAAAAACTGCAGATGGTATGCCAGATGAATAAATAGATATTACAGAAAGATTATACAAAATAAAAAAAGAATGTTAGTACCACAAAATACTGTTGTACTCTGTATAGGGACAGATTGGATTTTTTTCCTATTTAAAGCTATATTATAGTTGTCCAAGGAAATTTCGATTATTTCTGAATCTTTAGAGTTCTGGTTCATAAACGCTGGAGAAGTGCAAGGTTCTACACATATATATATATATTTATAAACTTAATGTAGAAATTCATGCAAGATCTCATTTGTAGATCTTTTTGGTTGGACAGAAGCTCAAAGGAATACTTTTTGGTGGGCACAGATTGCTCTTGTGGCGTCTTCAGCCAGATTTGCTCTTAGAGGATCTATCTGCAATTCTTCAGAAAATTTCACACAGACCACTTCTACCATTGAAGCACGAATTGCGACATGTTGATGGGTGGTATAACCTTGTCCTTGGATTGGTTTCAGGACCAGACATCTTCTTGAAAGCAAGAACAGTATTGAATGGCTGGCTGCTGGCTGTGTAAGTTTTATAAGTAACCCTAAAGTGATTTGGTGTTGATTAGATATTTATCTGTTGTTAGTATCACCTTTGATTAGGCAATTTCTATCATTCTCAAGCCTTGGTTTGTGAAAAATGGATTAACAGGAGCTTGGAAATTTTAATTTATAAAGCTATTTTTTCAGTAGACAAGGTGTTAGCTAATGGTTAGTGCAATGATATCAAAGTCAATATATACATGCAACACTAGTAGAAAATGATTTTATAGTTGACAGTGTTATGATGTCAAAATCAGAATATGAATGCTCCTTTTACCTGAATGCAACATAGGTCCTTTGCATTAAACTTCAATGCAAGTCCTGGAGGTTATCAAGCATAAATTAGAACTACACCACTATACATTTATGTATATTATTTGTAAACTTTCTTATGGGTGTATAAAGGCAATGCATCACATTGTGCTTTAACATATAATGCCTGTTCTTAATTCTGATTGTTTTGTGCTGCAGTGGTGCTTCATGTTTGTTTGATCTGAAAGAAGGGCTTGGTGCTGCAGTGCTGGATGTGCTGGAACATCCATTTTCATGGGGACTTTGTTTTGAGGCTGGAAAGAATCTCCCTCCGTTGTCAGCATTTTACCATGTAAACTTACAATCATCAGTGAAGATTCTTATGAGAGCACCTAGTTTTTGTGGACTAAAGGACCTTCTTGATTTGATCACGAGAAATGGTTCACAGTATACTAGAGATAATAGGGAATCCCAATGTGAAGATTTTGCAAACAGTGCATTGGATACTAGGGCAATAGCCTGTACAGAGATGGATCTTCGCATTCCAGATTCTCTATGGTGTGTATGCAAAACTTTTTATAACCTCTAATAACAAGCAATAGTCTCAATGTACTGACTGCCTGGTTTTCTCTGTTTTCACAGGATGCTTTTGCTGGAGTTTCCTACATGGCTCCATTTTGCTTTGTTTTCACTTTTCTTGAGGCCCAATATCTTGCTTAAAGATTGTGATGGCATTGCTCAAACACAAAAGCTTCATGTAGAAGAATGGATAAGTTCAGGACATCGCGAAATTGCGGCAAGGTATATTTCATGGAGCTTCAGCCCCCATGACAATAAGCTCAGAGACCTTGTAGTGAGGATGCTCTTTGAACTAGTTGAAAATTGGCAGAAAATTAAGGATAAGGGAGGGGGAAATAGTGAGGAAAGTTCTTCCAGGATTAAGCGTAGAAGGTTGATAAAGATTAATAAAGAAGAAAAAACCATAGCAAAAGTTGATCAACATGAAATTCTGAGGAGAAAGGATGCTGTTATTATTGGTACTAATAAACACTTATGGAGAGATGGTTCAGAGGTTTTATTCTATGAGGATGCTGTCAACTGTTGGCTTATGAATTTCCGAGATTCTTGTCATCTCCTTGATACCTATAGCCAAGTAGGATCACATCATACAATAGAACCTCATAGTAAATATCAAGCTAATAGAGCATTGTTGAATGAGAATAGTGAAAGCATATTAGCTCATTCTTCTCATATCAAAATGTCGTCATTTTTTAGCACTTTTCCACTTATAGCGCTTTCTTGTTCGCCTCAGCTACAAAACCATGCCACTATTGACATCGTCCTTCATTTTGTTCTGTCTGGATATGGATGTTTGTTCTCAAAAGTAAATGGCATTGGAACTATGGAAGCGAGACAAGGCAATTCTTGTAGAGAGCCATCTCACCGAACTGAAGATTATAGGGATTTATGTATGGACCCGTTTTGCCGATCTTTTTCTGTTCATGCTTCTTCCGGAATAGCGGCCTTGGCTGTAGCAAGGGTCTTTAAATTCCTTGAAACCATAGATATAATTTATGGTTCACTCAGTTTGGAATGTGTCGATGGATTTAAGGAGATGATTATCAATCAACTAATGGTCTGTATACGTCGTTGGTGTGAAGATGTGGCGAATGCCGAATGTGTAACTGTACTAGATGATTTGCGACATAGAGCTAGTCTGTGGATCAATGGAGCTGAACTTCAAAATGCAACATTAAGGGCTTTTAATCAAGTATTGCAAGATTTGGATGTAGTGGTCATCTCATCATCCTCTGTAGATGTATGATTGTTCATGTAATTTTGGACATTTTGTAAGAGCAGATTCGAATTGCTAATTCGATGTAGATTTATGGCATTATATTTGCTTGGATTTGAGATTGTTTCAGTTTGGATGTTTGTGTATCTATACAAAGCTTAATATCCGGAACATCAAGTGAATGTCTGATGAATGATAAACTCATTGAATATGCATCACATCAATCATGTTTCTTGTGATTTCATATACAGGTGATGTATTAGTTGGTAATAATTGCCATCTTTGAGCCCAACAACCAAGGTGTCAATGTACAAACTCCAACAAAACCTATCTTCTTGAGCTGGGTCAAATGGCCCACATTTGTTAATAACGAATGAGGTAGAGCATGACATAAATTTTATGATGTGGTTGATGTATTGTGCATGATCTCGTTAGTCATGGATTGGATGTGGATTTCATAGAGGATAACGTGGACATGATTTTAAGGCATCTTCCTAATGGTAAGAGCCTTGGTTGGGATGGCTTAACAAATGAAGTTTTAAACGATATTCAAACATTGTAAAGCAGCCCCTAACTTTAATATTTCAACATTGTTGGGATTTTGGTTGTGTGCCGCAATCTTGGAAGGTTGGTCTCATTAAATTAGTTTGAAAGGTGGCATCTCTAGAGTCATTTCATCAATGAAGACCTATCTCTTTGATGTGTGCCACAATCTTGGAAGGTTGGTCTCATTAAATTAGTTTGAAAGGTGGCATCTCTAGAGTCATTTCATCAATGAAGACCTATCTCTTTGATGGGGGGGTTATATAAGATATTTTCAAAGGTCTTATAAAATAAATTACAAAAGCATTTGCTAAAGTCGCTACATCCTACCCTATATAGTTTTATTGTAGGTAGGAATATGTTGTATAACGTGTTAAATGTTTAAATGACCATGAATTATAAATGACACACTCATCAAGAATTAATTATGGTGCAATTAGATTTGGAGAAAGCTTATGATCATGTTAATTGGTCCTTTGTTTTCGGGTTAATGGATACAATAGGCTTTGGACCATATATGTCTTGCCGCATATTTTTATTAGGATAAGATGGGGTGTCTCAACTAATGCTTAATGGGAAATTACACAGATAAGTTCATGTATTAGAAGTCCCAATCTCGGCATTTCATGTATGCTTGAAGGTTGTACAATGTATTATATTACTTGCCATTGTTGCCATTGACAAAGAAGGCTTTCCATTTTGCTTTGCAACCTCTTCAATATTGTTGAGGGAGAAGATGGGAATCACATGGGTTGTGTGGAATGATCTCGTAACCCTTAAGCACTTGGGGGAAATTGGAATATTTAACTTATTTATGCATATGATGGCTCGTCGGTCTTTTCATTATTGTAAGATATGTGTTCAGACTCACAACCACGGATATGTATTGTTCAATATTTCATTGAGACCAAGGGTTTAACACATGGGAGGACAATGATTAAGGCTTCATGGTGATAATTACTAAACGGATGTATGTAGGGATCGACAACGGCTCGGCTCAAGCCTAAACCATTTTAAAACGGCTTAGCAGCTTAAAACGGCTCGGCTTAGGTTTGAGCTGGGTCCGGCTTGGCTTGAGCCTTGCCAAACCGGTTAAGCCGTTTAGAAACTTGAGAGAGAGAGAGAGAGAGAGAGAGAGAGAGAGAGAGAGAGAGAGAGAGAGGTGATGCATCGAATGGGGTTTGGTGATTGTATGTCAAATTTGATATATACATTGGGGGATGCTTCAATGTCACATGTCATGCTTAATGGAGGAGTAACACAACCTATTTCGGTGAGAAGGTCAATTAGACAAGGGTGCCCCCTTAGTCCACTTTTGTTTACTATTGTCACTCATTCTATACTTGTTAAGCTACATAATATGACAGTGGATGGAGATTTGGTTGGGTTAAGATTGCCATTTGGGAGACAGTGTATTGTTCAAGCGCTAGCAGATGATCATTTTATGTTTTTGGGAGCTACATGTAATAATGTTACAAAGGCTATAAAGGTTTGGGAATTGTTTTCTCTTGCATTAGGATTAAAGATTAATATGCATAAATTAGTTCTTATTTCATGTATTGAGCAAAATATATTGGAGCTTGGCTGGTCAGGAAAGATTGTTAATCGTGGGGAAATTTTTCGACACTTGGGTTACCCTATTGGAGTAGAAGTTTCACATGTTAAACTAGTTGATTGGGTGTCGAGAAAGATTGAAAATAAACTGTTCATCTATTGGAGATCTCAGTCATGGCCATTTCATATAAGGGTTAAAGTTGTGCAATCCATTATGATACCCATGGTTTCTTATTATCTTCCATTGTTGCCATGGTCTAAGAAGCCTGTTGAAAAGGTTACCCAATCCATGCGTTCATTATTATGGGAGAAAAAAGAGAAACATGACATTTCTTGGTTGGCATGGGATCATATTTGTACTCCAAAACGGCTTGGTGGAGCAACATTATTGAATGTATATGAGCATATGGTAGCTCGAAGGTTTTCATTACTCATTTCTATGTTTGCAAACACACAACCATGGATAGAAATGGTGATTTTCTTTATTGAGAGAATTGGCATCAAGTTTGGCAAAGTAAGAGTAGAAACACATTGGTTATTGGTGGAATGTAGTCAACTCCAAAGGCAAGTGAAGTGTTCAATGTCTTGGGTTGTTAATAAATTATTATCATCTTGGCAGAATGTGTTAGAATTTGTCAAGTGGGATCCTCCATCACATAGAGAGCATGCAAATTCTCTACAACTAGAGATTTTGGCAACATCAAGGGTGTTGGATTGGGAAACTATAAAGAATCAAGAGATGGATTCTTGTGAAGCGGAAGAGATGTGAGTTATGTGTGTGTGTAAGAGAGAGAGAGAGTGTCGTGACTTGAGAATAGGAGAGAGCAAAATAAGATGACAGTAGAAGGTAGAGGGGGAGAGAGAGAGAGAGAGAGAGAGAGAGAGAAAGAACACTAGAAATGGAAAGAGAGTTTATATTATAAGAGAGCAAGGATTACAAAGAGTAGGCTAAGGGGCTACAAACTGGTGTTGAACCGAATGAGTTGTGATGAATGAATAGACACCTATTTATAGGTCCTTATGGAGTATTCAACAAGACTTCTTGGGCTCGAATCCTTGTAAGGCCAAAATGTATGTCGTCATGACAACAACAAGTATCTGAAACCAAACCGACTCGGGTTCAGGACCGACTAGAACGATATCGGGTGAGCTGACCGGCTGCACCCCACTAAGCTTCCTAGTCAACTCTGAACAGAGTCTTACCAACCGAAACCGAATTAGATGGCATCAATATCCGGCTCATCGGAGATGAGTCTAAGGAGGTTCGACGGCTCAAACTTCAACTTCTAGAAGGAACAAATGTAGGACTATCTCATAGTCAAGAGTCAGATAGACCCGATTGAGAATGAAAATCCTCAAGAAGCATACAAGGCAAACGAGTGGCTAAAGCTGGACAGAATCGTCCGCACCATGATTCGGATGCACTTGTCAGAGTCAGTGTACTTCACAGTGCAATCATGCACTACAACTTTTGAACTTTGGAAAACACTGTCGGAAACTTATGAAAAGAAGGTCACCGCAACGAAGATGTATCTGATCCGGCGCCTCTACAACTTGCGGATGAAAGAATCTGATTCGGTTCAGGCACACCTCAAGGAGTACGAAAGCATAAGCTCCCAAATCTCGTCTCAGGGTACGACAATCGAGGATGAACTCAGAGCAATGATACTCATGAGTAGCCTTCCCTCTTCATGGGAAACTTTCATTATAACCGTGTGCAATGCTTCAACGACTGCCGTTAAGTACTCCAAAGTCACGAGTGCAATCCTGACTGAAGCAGCTCAGAGAAAGTCTTTCGCCAAAGACTCGGCAGATGAAGCTTACGTAGTACAAGGTTCGACCAACCGATCGAACAACTGGGGAAGAAGTTCTTCCCGACCGTCGAACAATCAGCGAAGCCGAAGCAAGTCCCAAGACAACCGAATCTGCAACTACTGCAAGAAACCAGGACACATCAAAGTCGACTGCCAAGCACTCAAAGCAAAAACCGACAAAGCTCAGAGAGCGGATTAGAAGAGTAGTCGGCATGAGGAGGTCAACTACGTCGGCTCTTCAACCGAAATCTTGATGACCGACCCGAACATACAGTCCATAGAGAACCCAGTCGAATCAGAAGTTTTGCTTACGACTGAGGAATCAAGCACATGGCTCCTGGACTCGGGCATATCGTATCATGTGACACCTCACCGATCTCGGTTTCGGCAAAACTCGGACCGGCACTCCGACTTAGTTCGAGTCGGAAACTCGCAACATTGTGCTATAATCGGAATCGACACCGTAGAGCTCAACCTTCCAGGTGGCTCTACACTCGTACTACACAACGTCTGACACGTTCCTGAGCTTTCAAGACCCTTGATCTCAGTCGGACAACTTGACAAAGCCGGCATCCGTGCCGGGTTGTCATAAGGAGGGTGGACACTCCACAAAGGGAACCTCCTGCTTGCTCGAGGACTATGTTGGGAACTCGACGTTCCTTATGTCCGACGCTCGGCCACAACCGAGCTTCTTTTCATACACAGGAAAAACAGGTAATAAAACGCGACACAAAAGAGGAGAAATGGTGCACATGAGGTATACGTGGAAAACCCCAAAGTAGGGGAAAAAACCACGACAGACCACAAGCTGCAAACTGTCACTATGCAGAAATATACAACAGTGAGATCACTGAGGCAACGACCTCGTGCTCTCAGATCTTCGCCACAGGCGGCGGTTACAACAGAGGCTACGACCTCGTCTCTCTCTCTCTCTCTGTCTCTGTACAGTTATGCGCTTTAGTTTCTTCTTGCACCAACAAGGAAGAATAATAATAACAACATAACTAAAAGTTTGCCCTAAGTCATATTTATACTAATATGACTTTTCGGCTATTTACAAATGTAGCCTTGATGGGCTTCATCCGGTTCTCCGCAGTCGGGTACTCCTCATCCGGTTCATATCGGGCCTACACCATCCGACTCTCTGCAGTCGGGTACTCCTCATCTGGTTCATACCGGGCCTACACCATCCGACTCTCCGAAGTCGGGTTCTCCCCATACCGTTTCGGCCTCGGCCTGTCGGCCTCGGTCGAGTTTGTTCGTCGGCACTGTTCTTCTCCCTTCCCATCCGGAGGGACCTGTTTACCAACAAACTCCCCCTTCACTCCGGCATGGGGTGTCTTTCCAGCCCGATCCTCTTCCGGCATGCGTCCAACTTGTCGGGTGTCAGCACTTTGGTCAGCATATCGGACCCGTTCTCGGCCGTGTGGATCTTCGTTAGTGCGAACTCCTGGTCATCTACCCTTTCCCGGATCCAGTGATACCTCCGCTGGATATGCTTCGTCCGGGAATGGTAGGCCGCATTCTTAGCAAGGTGGATGGCACTTTGACTGTCGCAGTAGAGTCGGTATTCCTATTGCCGGATACCGAGCTCTCCGATGAAGTCCTTCATCCATAATATTTCCTTGCCGGCTTCCACAACTGCCATGTACTCCGCCTCTGTGGTTGACAATGCAACCGTCTTCTGCAGCCTCGACTGCCACGAGACAGCTCCCCCTGCATATGTCATCACATACCCGGATGTAGACCGGCTGGTATCCACATTAGCCGACATGTCCGAATCGGTGAAACCGTCCAGTTGAGGTTTTCCGGTGCTGAATCGGAGACACATATTTGAAGTGCCCTTCAAATACCGGAGTATCCACTTGACCGTGTTCCAATGCTCCTTGCCGGGATTGCTCATAAACCGTCTCACCACTCCGACTGCGTATCCAATATCCGGTCGGGTACAAACCATTGCGTACATCAAGCTCCCGACGGCAGAGGCATATGGAATCTTCATCATATCTGCCTTCTCTCCTTTTGTCTTCGGGCTTTGCTTGCCGGACAACCTGCAGTTTACCGGAAGTGTCGATCCGACCGGTTTTGCATCTGACATGTTGAACCGGTGAAGCACCTTTGTCACATACTTCTCCTGTGACAGCCATAGTTGCTTCACTGACCGGTCCCGAATGATGTGCATCCCCAACATCTGTCTTGTCGGACCCAGGTCTTTCATTGAGAAGGTCCGGTTGAGAGCCTTCTTCAGCATCCGTATTTTGCCTTGGTCTCGTCCGACGATCAACATGTCATCCACGTACAGGAGGAGTATCAGGAAGTCCCCTCCTTCGAACTTCTTCACAAACACGCAGTGATCGGCCTGCGTCTTGTGGTACCCTTGATCGGTCATGAAGGAGTCGAATTTCCGATACCATTGCCGGGGAGCCTGCTTCAGTCCGTACAGGCTCTTCTTCAACCGGCATACCAGGTGCTCCTTCCCTTTCTCCACAAATCCTTCCGGTTGCTGCATGTAGATTTCCTCTTCGAGGTCGCCGTGGAGGAATGCCGTCTTCACGTCCAGCTGCTCTACCTCGAGATCCATGCTTGCTGCTATACTCAGCACCGTCCGGATGGAGGTCATCTTTACTACCGGGGCGAAAATTTTGTCGAAGTCCACGCCCTTCTTCTGCTGGAACCCCTTCACCACGATCCTGGCTTTGTATCTCGGGGGGTTGCCGGCATCTCCCGGTTTCAACTTGAACACCCACTTGTTTCGGAGTGCCCGCTTTCCTTTCGGCAGCTCCACCAATTCGTACGTATGGTTCTCATGCAGGGAATCCATCTCATCCTGCATGGCACTTAACCATTTTCGGCTATGGGCGTCAACCTTCGCTTCTTCGAAGCTTTCCGGCTCCCCCTCATCAGTCAGCAGGACATGCTCTGCATCCGGAAATCTCCGGGGCGCCCTTCTCTCTTTGAGAGGATATCTACGTCTTCGGGCTTCGGTAATCGGTTCCTCCATTTGCTCTTCATCCGAATCCGATTCGGGGTCTTGACCGGTTCCGGTCTCAGCTTCCTCTACTTCTTCTTCTGCCGGTTCGGTATCCTTTCCGTAACCGGCTGGTTCCTCGAGTGCTAACCGGTCTCTTGCCGGTTGGGTCTGCTCATTGCCGGTCGACTCGGAGTTCACTATCTTCTTCTCCGACTCCCAGTCGGCGAGCGTCTTGTCCTCCATGAAGATAATATCTCGACTCCGGAATACCTTCTCGTCGACCGGGTCCCACACTCGATAGCCGAACTCATCGTCACCGTAACCGAGGAATATGCATGGCCGGGTCTTTGGATCTAGCTTTCCTCTCCGGTCCTTTGCTACATGCACGTACGCGAGACACCCGAACACCCTTAGATGCCGGTAGGACACTTCCTTACCGGTCCATACTCTCTGTGGCGTGTCTCCGTCCAGGGGTACTGAGGGTGATCTGTTTATCACATATGTCGCCGTCGACAGTGCCTCAGCCCAAAACTTCTTGGGTAGTTTTGCATGTGCTAGCATACTCCGGACCCTCTCCATTATGGTCCGGTTCATCCTCTCGGCCAGTCCGTTTAGTTCCGGCGTCTTCGGCACGGTAAATTCGAGCCGGATTCCCTTCGAGCGGCAGTACTCCTCGAACTGCCCCCGGTACTCACCTCCGTTATCTGCTCGAACCGCCTTCAGCTTCCGGCCGGTTTCTCTTTCCACTCTCGCGTGGAGCTCTTTGAAGACGGATAACACCTGATCCTTCGTCTTCAGCGGTGTGGCCCACAACTTCCGGCTGTGGTCATCTATGAACGTCACGAAGTACTGCGCTCCGGCATGTGACTTCGTGTCTACTTGACAGACATCCGTATGCACCAACTCCAGTGGTGCATTACATCTCATCGGTGGCCTTGGTCGGAAGGAGGTCCGGTTCTGCTTACCGGCCAGACAATCAGTGCACTTCTCTAAGTGCACGTTCTTCACTGGAATGAGGTTGTCGTCTCCAAGCCTCTTCATCCCCTTCTCACTCATGTGGCATAGCCTCTTGTGCCACAACTCACCGGCAGTGTCGGAAGCCACGTTCACTTCTTCCGGACATAACCGGGCATTCATCAGGTACAGTGTGCTTACCTTCCGGGCCCGAGCCACAATCAGGCTCCCTTTGCTGAACTTCATGACACCGTTCCGGATGCTACCCGTGTAGCCTTCATCATCTAGCCGACCGGCTGATATCAGATTCAGACGAACTTCCGGAACGTGTCGGACATCTTTCAACAGCAACTTACATCCGGTTGGTGTTGTCAGCCACACGTCTCCTATGCCGACAATTCGGCATGTTCCTTCATTCCCCATCCGGACACAGCCGTGATCACCGGCTGAGTAGGATGAGAAGCATTTCCGGTCCGGGGTAAGGTGGAACGACGCTCCGGAGTCTACCACCCAGGTCATCTCGTCGCCGGCATGGTTTATCTCACTCTCCTCGGTGATGAGCATCAACTCCTCTTCACTTGCTGCAATTGCCGTCGTTCCCTTCCGGTCTGGCCCCCTCCGATCTTTACCGTTCCGGTCTGTACCGTTCCGGTTCGGGGTTTGCTTCGAATCGGTATCGTCGGTTTCCTTGTCTTTACGGAAATGCCGACAGTTCTTTTGGAAGTGTCCCGGCTTGCCGCAATAGAAGCAAGTCGGCCTCCCCCTTGACTTTGATCGTGTCCCCGACTTCTCCCGGTTCTGGGGACTACGGTTTCTCTGTCTTCCGCGTTCCGATTCGGTAAGGAGCGCTTTGGAGTCGGAGCTCGTATCTTTGTCTTTCCAACGAGCCTCCTCATCTAGCAAGCTCGATTTTACTCTTGCTAGGGATAGCCGTTTTCCTTCCGGCCCGGCGTTGCCCAAAGTAACAACTAACGTCTCCCAGCTATCCGGGAGGGAACCGAGCAGGAGTAGAGCTAGGACCTCATCGGCAAGAGGTACTTCCAATGACGTTGCCTGGTGAATCAGCCCCTGGAAGGCATTCATATGCTCCGCCATGCTGGAGCCATCTTGGTACCGGAGTCTTACAAGCTTCCGGAATACCGACGCCTGATTGACAACATTTTTGTTCTGGAACATTGTGCCGATCTTCTCCCAGAGCTCATGAGCCTTACTCTCTTCATTGAAGTTGTTGTACAGGCTCATGTCGATGAAGCACCGTATGTACGCCGTTGTCTTCATGTGCATCACCTCCCATATCGCGGCGTCGATTTTGTCCGGTCTCTTGTCCCCGAACTGAACCGGCAGCCAGAGGTCTTTAACCACGAGCATGTCCCTCATCTTCGACTTCCACACTGAATAGTTGGAGCCGGTGAGCTTGAACATGCCGCCAAACGATTCGTCCATTTTCTGTGTCGATTTTGCTCTGATACCAATTGTTGGGAACTCGACGTTCCTTATGTCTGACGCTCGGCCACAACCGAGCTTCTTTTCATACACAGGAAAAACAGGTAATAAAACGCGACACAAAAGAGGAGAAATGGTGCACATGAGGTATACGTGGAAAACCCCAAAGTAGGGGAAAAAACCACGGCAGCCCACAAGCTTCAAACTGTCACTATGCAGAAATATACAACAGTGAGATCACTGAGGCAACGACCTCGTGCTCTCAGATCTTCGCCACAGGCGGCGGTTACAACAGAGGCTACGACCTCGTCTCTCTCTCTCTCTCTCTCTCTCTCTCTGTACAGTTATGCGCTCTAGTTTCTTCTTGCACCAACAAGGAAGAATAATAATAACAACATAACTAAAAGTTTGCCCTAAGTCATATTTATACTAATATGACTTTTCGGCTATTTACAAATGTAGCCTTGATGGGCTTCATCCGGTTCTCCGCAGTCGGGTACTCCTCATCCGGTTCATACCGGGCCTACACCATCCGACTCTCTGCAGTCGGGTACTCCTCATCTGGTTCATACCGGGCCTACACCATCCGACTCTCCGAAGTCGGGTTCTCCCCATACCGTTTCGGCCTCGGCCTGTCGGCCTCGGTCGAGTTTGTTCGTCGGCACTGTTCTTCTCCCTTCCCATCCGGAGGGACCTGTTTACCAACAGACTAAAGGTACACTCTCTATACCCTTTATATGTCACACTCAAAGAGGGTGAGTTATTTCTGGTTGATATCCCCATGTCATCTTTATGGCACGGACAACTTGGACACCTCAGCAAGGATGGCATAACGCATCTATCCAGAGCCGGTTACATCCCCAAACTCTCCTTCTCGGATCACCAATTCTGCGAGCATTGCTAGTACAACAAACAGGTAGCCGTATCACACCCGACATCAGCACCAAGAGAATCAAGTCCTCTCGATTTGGTCCACTCGGACGTTTGTGGCCCGATGCCACGTTAGTCTCTTGGCGGTGCTTCGTACTTCGTCAGTTTCATTGACGACTCGACTCGGAAGGTGTGGGCCTACCCCATTAGAACCAAAGATCGGGTGTTCGTCAAATTTTGTCGGGGATGCGGCATTCGACGTGAATACACAGCACCTTAGAGTCCGAAGCAGAATGGAATTGCAGAACGCATGAATCGGACGATTCAAGAACGCGTAGTATCCATGCTCCAACACTTCGGACTGTCGGATGGCTTTTGGGCGGAGGCTCTATTTACGGCAGTACACATCATCAATATGTCGCCAAGTAGACCTATAGGACTTAAAATACCTCAAGAAATATGGAGCGGTAGTAAGCCGAATTATGACAAGCTGAGGATCTTCGGCTGCGAGGCGTATGCCCTCATATCGAAAGACGACCGCCGGAAACTCGAACCAAGATCAAGGAAATGTGTTTTCCTTGGATATGGACCCGACGGCGAGATCGGATACCGAATCTGGGACCTCGAGCACAGACAAATCATCCGAAGTTCGGACATCGTGTTCAACGAGTCGGCTATGCATAAAACGACCGAAAGGCCTATTGAAGTTCGAAGGGTAATATTCTACGAAGTGCCAACCCTTCATGAAGGCCCGACCCACAACACGAGATGAGTTTCACGGGTAACCGACACCTCCCACACTGAATCCACCGATTCAACACAACCGAGTGACTCGACTTCCGACCATCCGACATCTACACCCGGTGCGACCAGTCCAGTGATACCTCGAAGATCCGAGAGACTGTTGCAACCTCCGGAAAGGTACTTTCCCAGAATTGTCTTTACCGACGCTGGCGAATCGACGTCTTACGAAGAAGCATCGACATCTACCGTCAGAAATGCACTCCATTCGCGCAAATAAGACTTGGGACTTGGTCGAATTACCGAAGAATCGACGTGCTCTTCCGTGTAAGTGGGTCTATCGACTAAAAGGGACGTCTGACTCGACCAACCCAAAGTCCAAGGCCAAATTAGTTGCGAAGGGATTTCGACAAGAATATGGCGTCGACTTTGACGAAATCTTTTCACCAGTGGTGAAAATGACAACCCTTCGTTTCATGCTCGACGTCGTGGCTGCCGACAACTTGGAGCTGATTCAACTAGATGTAAAAACGGCATTCCTCCACAGTGACCTACAGGAGGAAATCTATATGGAGCAGTCAAAAGGCTTTGTGGCATTCGGTCAGGAACATCTAGTTTGTCGACTCAGGAAGAGTCTCTACGGCCTGGTGGTACAAGAAGTTCGACGATTTCATCCAGTCGGTCGGCTTCTCCAAGAGCGATGAGGACCATTGTCTCTTCACCAAAACGGCTTAAGATGGGTCTCCCGTCTTCCTCATCATTTACGTGGACGACATGCTACTCTCCAGCCGACATGCCGAAGAGCTCACCGAGCTTGTTCGAAAATTGCGGTTGAAGTTTGCCATGAAGGATCTTGGTCCGGCAAGACACATACTTGGTATGAAGATTAGTCGGCATCGCGATAAATGACAACTTTTCCTGTCTCAAACTGACTACATCAGACGTGTCCTAGAACGCTTCAACATGCACTCGACCAAGTCTGCTTCGACCCCGATCCCCATTAACCTTCAGCTGTCTCAACGAGACTGCCCAACATCCGGTCTGGAGGGGGAAGATATGAAGTCGTGACAGGAACTACACACTCCCCTTGAACAACGCTCGCCACAACCAAGCTTAGAATCAAACACAGAAAACGGGAATGAATGCACGACACAATAGAGAGAAGAGTACACAGGATGTTAACGTGCAAAACCCAAACTAGGGAAAAACCACGGCAACCCACAGACTGAAAACAATCACTATATCACAATGTACAATGATAAAGCACTGAGGCAACGACCTCGAGCTTGCTATCTTCGCCACAGGCGGCGGTTACAATAGAGGCAACGACCTCTTCCTCTCTCTCTCTCTCTGTACACTGTTACTAGCTCTAATCTTGCACCAACAACACACCCTTACTACTAAGTTTGCCCTAAGTCATATTTATACTAATATGACTTTTCGGCTATTTACAAATATAGCCCCGATGGACTCTCAGAAACATATTTACGAATATGTCCCTTCATCCGGTGAGCACTCCTCACCGGGCCTGCATCATCCGGCGCTTGCCGAGCACACGTCATCCGGTTCTCACCAGGTCTTCCGTTGTCGGGTACTCTTCATCCGGTTCTCACCGGGTCTTCCGTAGCCAGGTACTCTTCATTCGGTTTCGACCGAGTTTGCTCATCATCACTGTTCTTTTCACTTCCCATCCGGAGGGACTTGTTTCCTAACAAGTCAGTACCATATGCACTGGCAGTTGGCTCCCTTATGTACGCAATGGTCACGACACGGCCTGATATTTCTCACGTTGTAGGAGTCGTCAACAGATTCATTCACAACCCAGGCCGATCGCACTGGAACGCATTTCAGCATGTGTTCACATATCTAGGTGGCACAAAAGACCACGACATTCTTTTTGGCCCGAACTCAACCTCAGGCGTAGTCGGTTACACCGACTTGGACTTTGCCGGTTGCGTGGACAGTCGGAAATCAACAACCGGATATTGTTTCAAATTCGGCAATGGAGCAATCTCGTGGAAGTCGAAACTTCAAGAGTGCACAACCACCTCAATGACCGAAGCAGAATATGTAGTTACGTCCGACGCGGCAAAAGAAGCTTTATGGCTCAGTCGGCTAGCGCACACGTTTCGACAAGTCGACCTCGACTCGGCTCCAGTTGTCTACAGCGACATTCAAGATGTTCCGGTTCACCACAATGCCTCCAAGCATATCGACGTTCAATATCACTTTGTTCGGGACTGCGTCATTTTAGGGAAAATCGGTCTCGAGAAGATATCCACAACCAATAATGTCGTAGATGGAATGACCAAGTGTCTTTCGGCGGATCGCTTCCGGTCCCTTCAGCACCAGATGGGCGTAATGAAAAATCAGTCTAGTTAAAGTCACAACATAGGATGGTTTCGGAGAATCGACATCGGTCCTTTGAGGATCGACTTCAGCTCTTCCAACCTGATCAGTTCGGTCTTCTGTCTTCAGATCTTGCCAACTCTAACAAAATCGATCTGTCTGATAAACCTTGTATATACCTGTAATTTTAGATAATACGCCCTGTGTATACGCCCATTACAAGGGAGTGTCGAATACGAGTGTATAATGGCCATATTCACACCGTCCCTTTGGACAACCCAAGTTTGGGCTATTTCTGTAAATAGCATAAAGGGCAGTTGCCCTAGGATAGTCACTATATAAAGTGACTTTGTAACCCTTAGTTGGAGTTGTTTCTTTGCCATTCTTGTAACTGTTAATATTGAGAAATAAAGTCGTCTTCTTTTTGCCTATCTCTCTCTCTCTCTATATATATATATATCTTGTTTCACTCTCATACACAGGTCCTTCAACATTACAAATGTTGTTTGTTCTTCCGCACTGACGGCCTTATCCCCAACAATAAGGTTCTCTAAAGGAAAGGAGGAATCAAGAGAGGAGAGATGAGCTTGAACATGTCAGGAGTAGATCTCAGCGAGCTCATGTGTGAAATGTATTGTGGTATGATGGCTTGGTTGACTGGATTTGGTGGCGTTGGAGATATCGCATTTTAGCTCAAAGTATAAGAAGCGATGGTCCGCACCGATAGGGCATGGGGCCACCCAGAAGGAGTTAATCATGTGGGTAGCTTCAGGACATCCTATTAGATAATAGCTTGTGCTAAACCATTATGTATGATCATATGGTGCCGACTTCCAAGTTCGAGCAAATGATGACCAAAGCTTGTGGCGTTCGCACATTGGTCTTTGATGTATGTGTGATGCTTATGGCTAAAGGATCGGCATTCACCATTTCTAGGTTTTTATACATTTGAAATATTGTGCATTGTCTGGATTGGGTTCTCGCATTGAAATCTTCTACGAGGAGAATTTCCCCTTGAGAAGAATATCAGATTATGTCATCCGATAAAGGTTCGTATGGAGAGGGTCCATGTAGCACTGCTTCATCAACTAGTCTCGCTACTCCAGCCATATTATAACCGGATCCTTTTGAAGGAAAGTAACAAATGTTGATAAATATTGCCTAATCCATCCTAGTGAGGACTTTCACTCACATAAAAAGGGCTTCTGGGTCTGTCCTTAGTATTTCTATCCTATTATGTAGCTCTCTCCGAAACAATATTGCAACACCTCCAGATCCTCTACTAGTGTCTTGATGTGAGGCTTGCCTAAATACGGTCTCCCAACAAAAACCTTCAACTCGTGGGAGTCCTCTAGTTGGACTCTGGTGTGTTTCTACTACGAAAAGTATATCTGATACCTTTAAAATCTCATCTAGGTGGCCAGGGTGTGTCCAAAGTGCGCCCTTACAATTCCATAAACTCATTGTAATTTTATTTTTTGTCACGTGGGCCATGCCTCATCAATTGGTAGTGCAATAATTTATTATCACTCGTCCGTCTCAGTAAAAGGTGTGATGCCCTTCTTTACGGACAGAGCGATCAATTATTATCACTCGTCCGTCTCAGTAAAAGGTGTGATGCCCTTCTTTACGGACAGAGCGATCAATTATTATCACTCGTCCATCTTGGTAAAGGCGTGATGCCCTTCTCTGTGTGTGCGCGCGCGTGAGAGAGAGAGAGAGAGAGAGAGAGAGACTATGTGACTTAGGCCACCATTTCAAGCTACAAAATGGAAATGAATAGGTTCCTTGGATTTTCAAGCTACGATGATGTTTACGCGCTGGAGATTGTGGAAAATTGAGAGAATTGTGAAGACAATTCATAGAGACAATACACATGTTTGAGAAATTGTAGTGGATGCTAGAAATGAGTGTGGATCTATCACTTTCCAAACCATTAGCATTGGAAAAGCCATCAAGGACATGGTGATGGAACCGGTTCAGATGAGACAAGCAATTGAACTGGAAAATAAAGGAGTCAAAATGAAGAACAAAAAAGGTTTTGGGGAAATGAATTTGAAGATAAAAAGATAAGCAAAAGAACTTAGAGACTATAAAAAAGGTAAAATAGAAAAGTTTTTGTGAAAATCATGAGGGGAGAAGATCCAAGAGACACCAACTGCCAAAAGGATGAATTCACTGGAAATATTAAGATCCATGAACCAATGAAACGAAGTATGAAAAGGGTAAATGGAAAAGTTCTTTCGAAAATCACATGGGGCAAAGATCCAAGACAAAGCATCAAAAGGTTGAATACAATGAACTATTATGACCGAGAACCAAAGAAAGACATGCAACCACCTCAAGAAAAAGGGCTCGGGACTATTAAGATTGGATCACCTGAGGTAGTAGGGAAACCAAAAATAATGGCCTAGGGTTATTAACATGTACGCATCAAAAAGAAACTTGAGAGAAACACCTAGACCATACATTTTGGGGTCCATAATGTACAAGGCTCACGTGTCTTTAGATTTATGGGTGGAAATATGACTTAACTAAAAAAGGAGCTCATGTCCAAATCATTGGTACACATGGAAAAGGGCTTGACATGCATAACTTTCACACATTGTTATGTTGATGATTGAAGCTTGCTATTGTGTATATACGCACCTAGTAAGCTTCTTCGATGCTCGTCAGTCATAGTTTATGTTTATTGTTGAACTAGTCTTTGTTGTGATGTTACACTTGCACAAAAAAATGTTTTTCAGTTAAGCATATGTCTTACAATGGTACCAATAGATGTATCATATAGCTCAAGAAAAAGATAATCAATAATGGATGCCATGATGCTCAAAAGTACCTTATGATTTTACATTTAATTAAAGATTAGAGAAACCAGCAAAAGTCTTCACATGCATACGAAAGGCTTACTCAAAGAAAGATAAGATGTGAGAAGTTAATTGATAATTTTCTTCCACCCTAGAGAAAGGAAATATATGTGGAAAATATTAGAGAAATACTAAGGACTTATGGAAACTCAATTGTGATGGTTTTGTTTCACATATGCCTTCCTTCTTTTGTATTCATTTAGCTTAAATTGGTCATTTGCAAGGCGGCATGAAGACTGAAGTGCTCAAATGGACTAGAAAGGAAGCAAATATTTGCATTGTAACAAGACACACATCATAGTTGGAGTAAAAATTGGTTCAAATCTTATATAAAAGGGGAGACAAAAATAATATGAACAATTATCGGACAATCATGACTAGTCCTCTAAGTTATTTAGATGTACATATAGTGGAAGTGAAACTAAATGCATTAGCCAAAAAAATAAAAAGGCTTATAAACAAGTTGATTTATGAAAACCAAATAACACCATCAATAGCCATGTCATTCTATATTGTTTGAAATACAAAGAACAATATTGTTGATATGTAGACTTCAAGACAACTACATACTCATATGGTGACATAAAGGCACCTTTGGAGACCCATGGAAGAATTTGTTGAGAAATAGGTCCCTCCGGATGGGAAGGAGAGCGCAAGTCAAAGAGAAGTGTAAGTTGAATCGATCGACAGTAACTTGGCCAAGGCCAATAGGCCGAGGTCGAAAAATCGACCGATTCCGAATTGAGAGTTAGAAGTAACTCTGTTGTAACCGTCTGGTAGACGAAGAAGAGCTCGAGGTTGTTGTCTGTGAGTCTCCTTGTATCCTCTCATATATAGCACAATAGTTTGGAGGTTGTGGGCTCCCATGGTTCTTTCCCTTTCAGGGTTTTCCACATAAACATTTTATGTCCTCTTGCTTGTGTATCCATTTTCTGTTCTTTCATTTCCACTTGTGAGTGATAATCGGTTGTGATCAATCTTGTTCTCTACATAAATCAATATAACAAGTGAAGATATGCTTGCAATTTCTCAATTGTACTAGAAGATAATATGCCATGTGCATATAGGAGATGATTTTGTTTTACTAGCATTGTTAGCATTAAGGATGCTCTTTCCCACTAACTTTTTTGTTTTTTGTGTTGATGAACTTGTTACCATTGAGAATATATTAAACATTCTTTTGTTATATGCAAATGATGTGGTGCTGCTTTTTGCAAATACTTTAGTCATGCCAAAAAGCTTATGAGTGTATTGGAAAACTTATGTATGCATAATAAATTGAGTGGTAACAAAGATAAATCATGCATTGTGTGTTATAATGATCCACTTAAAATTGTAGAAAGTTTAAGGTATATTAGTTTTTCTATGCATTGCAGAACATATGTAATGGTAGAGAAATTAAAGTTTGGATTTTCAAGAAATATCTCTTTGACACATTGGTAAAACTTGTGCTTCTCCATGAGGGTGAAGCATGAGGTAGTCGTGACTCGTAACCCTAAGTTCACTTAGAAAGAGTCATTTCCAAAACAAGTTGCTTATGAAGTTTCGTCAAGTCAAACTAAAAACACCATACATTGTCCCGACTCCTTATTGTGATTAGATCACTTCCTATTGACATCATAACTATGGAAACTGTTGTTAATTATATTCGTAAGGATTTAAAGAACCCGGACATTGGCTTTCCACACAAGTGCAAACTTTTGGGCTTCGAATAGAAACAAGACATGAAAGATGGTTTAGAAAATAGGATGCATCCCATTTGTTTCATGATGCGGCAATAGGTTCTTTTATGAATGTAACTTTTGTGAACTTCAATGTATTGCACAACATTATATTACACATGTTGCCCGAAATTACAAAACCATCTTCGTCTCCTTATAAAGAAACCAAGCCATCTATTTGTCCACCATTGCTTCAATACAACGTACATCACATGCTTTGATGCTAGATGGAGCATTGGGGCACAAGCGAGAGACTCATTGATTATGCATATTTTGTTGCGCACAAGAGTGTGGAATCAAAATAACACACTTTAATATAATCTACTATCAATCACATTCAAATTTGCTTTCGACATAATGTTAATCCAATCCTCCCCCTACACACATTCCTCTCAGAGTCACAATATGTACTCTCGATTGCAACATTTATTAATAAAAAATTCTTGAACATCAAGAGTCACTATCCAATTCCATACATACCATGCAAAAACACTTGGTATACATTCATAAATACATTGTTTAGATTGTTAAATCGGGATAGCTAGATTTTATATAGTAATTGGTTCATAATGACCATGAACATATTGATCGAGGCCATCCTAGTTGTTCCTTTGAAGTGGCATATTTGACGGTTAGTTTGTGTATGTGTTGACTTCAAGAATCACTCTAGAAAGTTCATTTGACTTGTGCATCTAATGTGGTGAGGTTGTTCTATCGAAATTGGTTATAGGAACTAGAGGAGTGTCATGTTATACCGTTTTCACAAAGATATTTCTAGATGAAATCCCTTTATATGAATTTGTGCACATCTTAACTTTCTTCACATGGCATCCAATTGTGTGGATTCATATGGACTACATAATCATTAATAAGTATAAATTCATATATTCATATTTGAACCTCACCACTACACTATTGTGTCACATTTGTTATGTTCCTTTGGGAAACAAATTTTTGGATAGTTATAGATTTGATTTTGTAAGTAGTAGTGAATGTGTATGATAAATACAATGTTAATCATATGTTTACGTTCTATAAAAATATATTCCATTTGTAGGACATAATAAATATGTGAAACAATGAGGACCGACACAAAGTTCAATGTATGTGTAGGTGGGGCTTTACAAAAGGGACAAGGTTGTGGTAGCTAATAATGACTGCTTTCGAAATTGTCGGGATAAAAGATAAATGAACTGACAAAGTACAACTGATCATAGTTTGGAAAGAGGAAGAGAACTAGACTTTAATTGGTTTGGAATAAAGTATTGTTGAAAAATATTTGCCAAGTCGACATAAATATTTTAGCGGGGACTTCTTGTTTTTTGTTCATAACTTTGGATGTTGTTGTCAAGGTTTACTAGCAAATAAATGATAATAATACATACATGTATGAAACACCAATGTTGATAGCTTAATGTAACCAAACTTGTGAATGTGGTACTTTCTCAACAAGTCGACCCTTGGACACAAACACTAGATGGTAGGACCAAAGAAAGTCACATTTTAAACATTCCCGTGACGAAGTTGGCAGTGTCATGTTGGTGAGCTTCCCTAGAGTGAGCACTTTTATCCTCTAGAGTATTTTTTTCGGAAAAGGGAAAAATAACAGTTAAAAGAAGGTAGAAATTCCACCAGCCCCATGTATTAGCACGCGTGATATTGCCAGAAGGCCAAAATTGAGTAGAAGAAAAGGGTGAAAATATACAAAAGCTTTAAGCAAGCATCAAATGATTGTCATTTACACGAAAAAGCTCCATTGAATGAAAGATGTGTGCAGTATTGTGAACTTGATCGTAGACAAGAAACATGTTGTATCGATAAGCTTTTAAAAAAACAAACCAAAACAACATGAAATTAATCAAGAACATAATTAATTGTCAATCAAAAAACACACACACACACACACAATGTCGTTCAAAATGAGGACCCTAAATCTTTGGATAGTTCCATGGATGGACACTTTCTCGCAAAAACATGGTTTAGAGTTTAGGGCTCAAGGTTCAAGGTTCAAGGTTCAAGGTTTACAGTTTAGGATAACACATTGAGCAAAAGCAATAACTTGGGACGTGTTGCCACTTGAAAGCTTTCTATATTGTGTTGAGGTTTATATGGCTTCGACTAGATCGCATTGCGCTTAGATGTGGTTGCGCATTTTGGTTATATAGATAGATAGATAGATAGATAGATAGATAGATAGATAGATAGATAGGTATAGATAAGATATATAGATAGAGATATAGATATAGATATACATACATAAATAAATAAATACATACATACATATATATATATATATATATGCTATGAATGAATGGATGGATGGATGAAATAAGAGGAGAGGGGTTGTTGGTTTAAGCAGCTGCTGCAGGCGCGAATCGAACCCACGACCCCGTGCTCGGGACGGCGGCATTCACCACAACATACAACAAATAGTAGCCTGGTGGGGCAGCTATGGCACTTGGAGGTGCCTTCACCATTGCCCTCCACACAATGAAGCTGCTTGATGAGGAGGAGCCATGGGAAGAGGAGGAGGAGGAAGAAGAAGAAGAAGAAGAAGAATTCTCGGCAATCCGAACCGAAGCCGACACCGACACCGGCTCCAATAAGAGCTGCCTCTGATTCATCTGTGTAGAATGTGTGGAGAATGATGGAGCATACACCTTGAATTCCACACTATCATTGTGACCAGAGCTCCCTTCATCTCCCACTGTGAAGTCAACCTCAAACAACTCCCCGTACCCGATCTGTTGGTTCGGCATGCCCACGATCCGCGGCCTGTCCGTGTCGAACCTCGGGTCTAGGTAGTAAGGACTGAATGCCTCAATCCTTAGCTCAGTTGGGTAAGGCACATCAGAGAAGGTGTAGCCCTCATTGGTGTTGCTCCCTCCCACAAGGACTCTACCATCGGGGAGCAGGACCGCGGTGGAATGGTACATTCTCGGGATGATCGAGGCCGCGAGGACCTGGAACCGGGACCCGATCGGTCCGGACGGATTGTATAGAAATGGTGATAGAGACGGGTTAGTTGCACACCCCCACCCTGCTGTCCCTTGCTTTGCACCATTGATGATGAGGATCTCGGAGGTCGGCAAGATGATCATGTCGCCCATAACCCGGCCCGATGGCATGTCTTCTATACTCCATTCCGGGTCCGGGTCGGTTATGACCATCCGACCACATGTCGCCAATGCTTGCGGGTAGGCCATTTTCGCCACTTGTTGCCACGCGCCATGCGGGGCCCCCCCGCATACCATCACCTCGACCCGTTGGAAAGCATCGGCCGCCGAGAGCGGGAGCATTACGGAAGAGCCCGAGGACGGGTAGTTCCGGCTCCCGCCCGCGAGATCCGGGAACGTCCGCACAACGCGGTTCACCTTGTAATCGAGAAGGATCGACTTGGAATTCGCAAAAATGAATAGGTTCCCGTCCGACGAGAGATGCAAGAAAGGGTAGAGGTTGTTCTCCGAAGACGGCTCGTTGGTCTGGAACAAGAAAGGGAGCGAGAATGCCGTGCCCTTGCCCGTGGCCGAGGGCACGAATTCGTACGAAAATGATCTCCTCCCGCCCACGACAATCACGGTATTGTCCGGTAGGATCTGGTTGGACGCGTACCACCTAGCGGCCCCAAGGCGATCCGGCCGCTCATCCCAATCGCAACGGCTATCGTTGCACGGCACGAGCAATCGGACCACATTGGACCCGTCATTCCAACCCCCCGTCGACACAAGGGTCCCGTCCGCCAGGAAGGAAGCCGAGGAGCACCATGTGTCTGTGAGGACCTCGAGGGGCCGGACCGAATTCATGGAGAGGTCGAGCTCGACCGAATGCGCATAGCAATCGACCTTCAGCGCGAAGTCTCTCGGGTCGTGCCGGCATCTCCCGTCCGGGAGCTTGATCTCGGAGGGGCCGTAATCGGTTCGATCGAATATGATGACCCTGTTGAGGTGGGTTAATGTCATGTGCATGGCCGATACGCCGCCATTCTCTACAAGGAGCTCCCACGAGCCCAGCAGCACCGCGCGGACATGAAGGTTTAAAAGCAGTGGGCAATGGAGATATGACCACATTAGGAAGATAAGAATCAAGTTGCCCCATGAATTGGGTCTAGCCAGTGTGCTACTAGGCATGGTGAAAGGAATGTCTTAGGGAAGAGCTCTTCCAAGGAGAGATAGAGTTTTTCTTTTTGTATGATGTTGTGGACCAAAGGAATGTGGTGTGAGAAAACAAGAGGAATGTTGTCACACTAGGAATGGCATTACCATAGCTACATTTAGAAGAAGAGTGATTTGCAACAACACTAATGTATTGTGGTGAGATTGTAGCAATTAGTCCTTTTTTCTTACCAAATTGTGAACATTATTCACAATGTGAGAAAATGACTCTGCTATTCTAGTATTAAGATTGACTGAAGCTGTAAACAACAGTATGGGGAGTAACTAATAATGCAGGACTGATTCATTGCTATAGCCTATATACATGATTTTGGGGCTTACCTCCCATACCTTTAGCTCATTCACTATTGTTATAAAAGGATGGGGGGGGGGGGGGGGGGCATACTAGTTTTTCAATCACAACATAACACCAAGATGGAGAGAATTGTCTATCAAGTCATTGAATAGGAGTGAAGATTTAACACCAAATGGACATGCCAATTTTTTTGTAAGAGTCCATTGACACTTTGAGAGAATTGTCTATCAAGTCATTGAATAGGAGTGAAGATTTAACACCAAATGGACATGCCAATTTTTTGGTTGTGAATTCAACTAACTTGTCATGTACTTATGTATGAGTGTATGCCAATGATTGTAAGAGTCCATTGACACTTTGAACTCCAACATTGAAACTTTGAACTCCAAATGATTGATTGGTTGAGATAATACACGCCTACACATACGCATACACATACGCATACGCCTACACATTCACATACACCTACACATGCACATGCACATGCACATGCACATGCACATACAATGTAAATTACACACATGTATCACGATTGGTTCACTCATATAGTTCATGCCTAAGCTCTAATGGAAAGCTCGAGTATATGGTACTACTGCATTTTTGCATCACTAGTTCACTTCCTTTTCGTCTCTATCTAGCGATCCATATTTTGAGTGTGTATTAATAATTAGATCTCTAAACAATTGGATTCTTTCTCTTTCTCTTTCTCTTTCTCTTTCTCTTCTCTCTCTCTCTCTCTCTCTCTCTCTCTCTCTCTCTCTCTGTCTCTTGTGGTCAGCTTTTTTTGAATCAAATGAATTATTATTAATACACATATTAGGAATTTTGGATGAGTTGTCAATGTAGTATAGCCTTTATTTGTACGATCTTGTTGAAACAAAAGGGATGGAGGGGAGAGGAGCTTCACAACTGGCATTGATCGAACATTATATTAGAAAACAAATTATACATATTGGTGTCGAGGAAAACATAACACCCCCCTCCTTAACACATCCAATGTGTTGAGGGGTTCCATGATCGGAACCACAATACACTACCTCGACGGATTGAGGTGAGGGCCTTGTCAACGGGTAGAGAAGGCGCCCATGACGCGAGGTGCAAGTCGTGGGCTTCTAAGTCTTCTCAACGGATGGAGAAGACGCCCATGACTCAAGGTGTGAATCATGGGCTTGTGACATTGTCATGAAGCAATTGCTTCATGATATAAAAATAAAGTCAAATATTATATCAAGTGAAATTTGTGAGCCTTGAACCCATAACCTTTCATCATACAAAAAACAAACCATTAGGACACACTATTTTATATAATAATTTTCATCATCATACTTATCTCCTATGTTTATTCTCATACATGAAAACTCAGATGAGCTAGCTATCATGCATCACATGTAAGACATGTGTGCCAAATGGTGATCATACATTTTAATGCATTGCATGAATGTCATGCACCCTCAGATATATCATATGCATGTGAGCACCTATATAAAGAAAGGGAGGGGATGCATGTAAGGGGAAACAAAAGGGATGGAGGGGAGGGGAGCTTCACAATTGGCATTGGTCGAACATTATAATAGATAACAAGTTGTACATATTGGTGTCGAGAGAAGCATAACCCCTACCTCAATCTAGGGTATACACCAACTATGGAGAGGGAATTGTTGACCTCCCCTAGAGGGATTGTTTTCCACGTGCTAGGCATGTTGTGCAAAAAGGCACCCACCTTGGATGGAATTATAAAAGCCTTTTTGTTCTTTAGGTAGGGGAAGTAAAAATTAAAAAGAGTTTCCACATCTATAACACATTTCATCTTTTCCAACCTTGGGCGACCTACATTGGCTAGTCCAAATGCTAGTGAGAAAAAGTTTCTTGGGATATTTTGAACTCCAAATTTGTCTTTACATATAATTTCACTAGTCAATGAACCAACTGATACTCCATATGGTGTTACCCCTAGCATAGCATATTGTTTAAGAGAATAGAAATTGGTGTAAGTTAAGCCTCCTCTTGGTTCACCATCTTTAAGGGGCAACGGACATCTAAGCTAGATAAAGGATGAAAGTAGGTAAATTTTAGTTCTAAAAAATTTGAAGGTCTTGGTTTTGACTTGGACTTGATAAAGGAACTAAGTGTTGCAATGAAGATGGAGCAACCATCTCATGCTTCACTTCTAGTATAGAATTCTACACAAATACACGTGAGAGCCCAATTGATACTTTCCCCATATGTCTCTACAACATGCACAACCAATGTTCAAATGAGAACAAAAGAATGTGTGATTCAAGAACATCCCATGCAATGCGACTAAAGACAACCTCCTCTACCCCCCCATCTCAAATCAATATATAACTACTACATCCTTGATTGATACCAATAGTGAAATTTTGACATATGCTCTATTTCTAGAGTTGGATTGACCTAGACTACCATTGGCTCTAGTTTTAACATGACCAAGTTCTCTTGTATACAACTACTCTCATGTAAGGTGAAAATACAATTTGGAAAGCTAGGATATACCCTAAGGTTTTTCTCCTAGGCATCCCCCAAGAAGTGTGAATTCTAGTGTAAGAGTAAATTATGCCAAAAAAAGCTAGTGCATGACCCACAAAACACTCAAATGATCCTTTTTGAAATTCAAGATGACCTAAAACAATATTCGATCATTGGAAACCTTATGAGCAAAGAGACAACAACATAGGTACCACACAATGAAAAGAGAAAGAGAACATCGATGGGCATTGAAGATAAACAAATCTAACCAAACCTTGGTATAGCTATGGCACCAAAACTAGTAGAGTTGAAATTGTTGCCTAATGAATGGATGGTCATTCACTAGGTAGCAGCCGAAGGCACCAATAAAGACCTTGTCACTATTTAGTGGGTTAAGAAAAGCTTGACAAAACCACCAAAGTTGGTCGGTTATGCATAGACATTCTACCAAACCACTAAAATCAAGTCTCGCAACTCAAAAAGGCAAAGATAGAATTCTAAGGCAAAATACCCATTTGGAACCCAAAAGATGAACTCTTTATAAAAGGAATCATGACCAATGAGTACAGACACATGACACATGTTGCACAAGTTCCTTTGGCAAAAATGAGAATGAAAGGTTTCACAAAAGTAAAAGTAAATGTGGGAATTTCATGGCAATATTTCATCAAACTATGTCACATTGTCTTCCATGACATTATTATATAATACATAAGCAAATATTATGGGACAAGTATGTATTGATTACCCTCACAAAACCTTAGGGGTAGTTTGACATTTATACACAACTCTAGCCGCTTAAAACAATCGGTGCCTAACCAAAAGATATTCCCCACTAGCAAGGTTATTCACCAATGGGTAGTAAACAAATCATATCTTGTACATACCAAATAGGACCATGCATCATGCATGAAGGTGATATAACTAAACCAAAATCCACACTTAACTTTAAGCATGTCGCACACCATAGCAATTAATACAATGAGCATCATTGTTACACAAATTGAATTAGAAATCTCACCTTCACAACCTATGGATACATTCATGAGGAAATTCAATGGTTTTAACTTGGCTACATTCTCTTCCCAAAATATCTTGAAAGTCATAGTTTTACGAGATTCCCATAGATAATATAGTACTTCCAATCGAATAGCATGTTCATTGAAGAACAAAGTCTTAAAATTAGACTAGTGGGCTCACCGACAAATTTGTGTTTAGACGAGAAGCACGCACCCCTTAAAGATCTTACAAGTAATACCACACAGGAAGAAAGAACTTGTGCCTCATCAACAAAGACACTCCCAAGAGAGAGAAAACACACTCAACACGCTATGTGCTCTAGCAAGGACGCACAAACACACAATAAAAACATGTTCTAGCAAAGAAACCATGTCTCCTCCTCACTTGCTCTAGATGTTCACAGCACATCACCAACGTAGTAGCAAAGATCACATTGGTCATCACCTATTCATGCACTCAAACAATGTGTGTGTGTGTGTGTGTGTGTGTGTTTCACCTCACAACGCAAACTTGACCTCTACAAAGATAACAAAGTTTCCTACGCACCAATGAAAAATCTAGCATCTTCTCTACCTCAAACTCCTCCCCATCTTTGATTCTGATTAAAAGGGGTGCAACAAGTTGGTGCTTGAGAAGAGAAGATAGATGGTAAGGTTCCACGAGTGTTCTATGGTTCAAGTACTACATCTTGCTTCACTGACATCTCTTATGTAGAGCAAATTGGCTTTGAGATTGTAAAAAAACCCATTCCTATTGGTTGAGGCTATTGATGTGCGACCACTCGTTTCTAGCAAACTCAATCTAGAGACAACCTCAATGCTTATCCAACTCAATGCATATCAAGAGGATATTTCTCTCAATCTCATTGCTTGTCCACATCGCCCTATTATCCTCATCTTACCTTGGCTTGAATCACACAAACCGATTATATACCAATGAAGTCAATCCATCAAATTCTCTCTAACATGTTTTTGGTCCCCAACTAGTTCCTCACATCTGCAAGTTGTTTCCCTTGCTTACATAGGCCCATTATGCGCAACTTCAATGTCTACTTCTGCTCCATGTACAACTTCTACTCTAGCAGTTGACCTTATACTCTCTCAAGCTACAACTTTCGCTTTGGTAGTTGACTCTGTCTTTGATCCAATGGTGCAACCCATGAGAGTTTTTGCTCTAAAGGTCATACAATTTATTTCAAAGATATTCAAGTATATGTGGTCCTCATCACAAAACCGATTGCCCTAAAGGTTCTACAATTGATTCTGAAGCTATTCAAGTATATGTGGTCCTCGTCACCAAACCCATTGTTCATTCCACTCAATTCCCTCTTCGAATGTCATCTTGCATCCATAACAATTTGAACTCCTAGAGAACAACTAAGTGTGGGACCTTTATATACAACCAAGCATGCAAAATGTACGACTTGAATGAGTGCCACCTTGCACCTCTCAATGCAAGTCACGCCTCCATAAGTATTAATCTCTCTCCCTCTCTCTACAATAGAAGATATATACATAGGTCTTAAAAAAATTTACTTGAATTATGAAATACAAGACACTTGCTTCATCATGCAACGCCAATGTATTATGACAAAAGAAAAATGTAGAGACTCAATTCACAAATTATACTACATATGTTACAACTAATTACAAAACCCAATGTGCACGTGATCGCATTCAACTATGCTCATATGTCATATTTGAACTCTAAAGATAATAATAAAATCTATTTTCGATAAGAATACTTGGCTCTTCACTTAAATGAGACTTGCTTTACTCTTCTTGCGTCACATTAAGGTTGTTGATGGTGCATGATCCTCAATTATCCTCAATTGTCAGAAAATGATGCCTTTCTAAATGTTTATTACCATTGCCTTACATTCCATGTCATGATATAAATAGTATGATCACCCATCTTCATATATGTTGTCAATCCCACTAACTATCCATGATGGCAAGCTACAATACTGTCCACCCACTAATGTTTGTTGGATTCAATATTGCGTTGTATTACAACAAAAATTCAAAAAATTCAACATGGCTGAAATTTGCAAAGCAATTGATGAGTCATTACCGTTCAGTACATTGCTCTTTTCCATTTGATAACATACCTTAACGAGGCTACAGTTACCTAATACCACAATTACAGATTTTCTAATGGCTTTCTCCTACCATAAAACTTGCAATTTTCAAAGAAATTTCTTCTACCTCTACAGCATACTACTTACCACTTGATCTTCCTAGTCTATGATCAACTCTTCGTGGAGCCAGGTGTATATTTCAACCAAATTCAGATCATAAATCGACAAGCAAATTTCTATACTAACAATAAAAAAAGCTGCACATTTCTCTACTAACAATTTAAGAAATCCCAAACTGAGACAGCTATTGTTGGGAGACAACATTGATAGTAACAAAAAAACAATAATAAAACCATTTAGATATCCATTACATATTTAAACATTACATTTATATGCACATTAATATCTAAGGTTAGAAAGACCACATATTCCAGGCAGCAAATCAGAAGAAATACTAACAATAACTTGTCCGTTACACCTACTTCTACCTTACTAGAGTGTTGATCAAAGTTAATTAGAGCGGAAGATTATATAAATACAAGGTCATACATGACACAGAAATTCCTCTAAGTTCTGCCCTAACCTAACTCCTATAAACAGAGGGTTTAGACGTAACAGATCACTACTACATAATACATGCTCCCATATTGTCCCACTCAATGGTAGATTTCTGTGTGTACATTAAATTTCCACAGATAGATACATCCAAATCTTACTCTACACAAAACAACAGAGCTAAATGGAAATGCAATTTTGCATAAGCTTTCGAAAGACATGGAAGGAATGCCACAATTCACGTTCAAGAAAAAGAACCCGAATGGAGAACGATCGATCATCAGTATACAGGTGGTGTTAAAAAACACCATGGAGCAAATTACCGACGAGGCTAAATCGTGTCAGATGGTATGAGGTGTTAAACGCCTCTTAGGCTGAAGTAAATTTAGTGACAGCCTTTGTTCCCTCAGAGACAGCATGCTTGGCAAGCTCTCCTGGAAGAATGAGGCGCACTGCCGTCTGGATCTCCCTGCTGGTAATGGTAGGCTTCTTGTTATAACGAGCCAGACGGGCGGCCTCCTGAGCGAGCTTTTCAAAGATGTCGTTGATGAAGGAATTCATGATGCCCATGGCCTTGGAGGAGATGCCTGTGTCAGGGTGCACCTGCTTCAGCACCTTGAAGATGTAGATCTTGTAGGTTTCAATGCTCTTCTTGGTCTTCTTCTTCTTCTTCTCGCCGTCTTTCGCAGAGGAGGAGGGCTTCTTCTCGGAGGCGGCAGAGGGGATGGGCTTCTTTCCTGCGGGCTTCTTGCCGGCTCTTCCAGCGACGCTCTTGGTGGCCTTTTGCTCGGCCTCTGCAGGGACAGGGGCGGCAGGAGTTTCTTTAGATTTGGGGGCCATGGCGAGCTTACAGGTGCAGGCGAAGAGAGAAAGAGAGATTAACAGAGAGTGAAGGTCTGATCTGTACTGTTCTCTTTCTATGCAGAGAGCGAGCTATGGCGATGGAGGTTTTTCTATTCACTGTGAGCTTTGCCTTTTAAATAGTGTCCATTCCGCCAATCAGATGCGAGGGCTCGGATCGAGGCCTTATAACCGTCCGATCGTATGGCCCGGGATCCACCGTCCGATCCTTCCCGCCTTTCTTCTCCCACGTTTTCTTTCTTTTGCTTTTCGAATTAGTTTTAAATTTGAACCATAAACCCTATAAACCCCTTCGTGAACCATTCAAATTTCAAGGTGAGCACTTAAAACCTAATCAAAGGAATTTATCATTTCCTCATGACTACTAACTAGCTTATACATTTGTATACATATAGAATGTAAAAGGCATCATAAGTAAGATGTGTTAAAACCCCCCCCTAATCTAATCGATGAACAAAAACCCACATGCCTACACAAATTATAAGCCCACATAAACACACCCTTTGACATTCACTGATTCACCGTCTTTCTGCCTTGTTGACACTTAGAAACAAGAGATTTCGATGTGTCTTTCAACGGGATTCCGATGTAGTGCATCAGATTTTGGTTGAAAGCCTATTGCTTTCAACGACCGCATCGGATTCCCATTGAAGACCTAAGGCTTTCAACCGGAATCCGATGCAACATGCTGCATCGGATTCTCGTTGAAAACAATCAGATTCCAATGTTTTTTAATACATATTAAACAAGACTTGAAAAGGCCGTTTGGTGGTTTTTAGACTTAATTCTATAGTTTTTTTGTAAAATAAAGTTTGTTTTACTTCCAATAAGTTGATTTTATTTCACTTTTTGTAATCTCATTATATTGACAGTGGATCCCAGTGAGCCACGACAAAAAGTCCCATCATTTAAGTTGAAGATAGTATCACCAACCAAACGAACTCTGACAGCTTCTTAAAAGACAAGTCCCATTGGACACTATTCGAATCTGGTGGTGACGGAACTTCCAAATCTTTTGTAGGAAATATAATCAAGATGTTCGAGGATACACCCATAGAGCCACGACTTAAAAACTACCTTTGCTTGGAATGGAGCCTGATTTATGTTGAGGAAGACGATGTCTTGCTCCTTGTATTTGCAAAGTTTGAAGGCAAAGGAAAGTTACAATTAGGGAAGACCTTCACTTGCGGAAAAATTCGAAATGTGGAATACGAGGACGGTGATTCACCAAACCTCTTCCTTGATGTGGAGAGCTCAAGGGGGATGCGCCAGGTTGATGAAGGCTATCTAGTGGTTGATTGTTGCCACCTTAAAGCCCTAAGAAAAGATGTTAAAACGAAAAATAACTCAATTGTTGCTATGCACCCATATGTTAATGGAGAGATGATAGTTTCACAAATTCAGACACCGCCAAAATCATCTCAAAAGTCTAAACCTGAACACAATAAATACAAAAAACGACACTTACAACCTAGTGAGGATGAGGTTGAAGTTTTAGAGTTTGAAGAGGAGGAGGAGGAGGAGGAGGAGGAGGAGGAGGATGAACAGTTAGAAGTGATCCCTTGGGGAGGTCAAATTTCATCAGGAATCTTAACGTTCGAACAAAATTGAATTTGAGAAAATATTGTGAAGATGAAATTGGTCCGTAAAGGACAGTTGTTTCATTTGCCAATTTGTTTGATTCAAAGGTCGCCTATAAATCCCATGACAGGAAGACGGCCATTAGAAATAAGGGAGCCCCACGCAATCCATGTGCATAATTTAAAAAGCAAAATGATGATCAATCCGCATGCAACTGTTGTGCCAGTCTTAGTAATGGTAGACCCAAACCAAAGCCCAACAATTGTGGATTTCCAATACATTTTCGCAAAGGATTATACTTATTATGTGATTGGGGGATCTCAATCCGTTGAAGCCTAACGTCAACTTGTTAAAGAATATCCTCTTACACCCTTCTTCAAATATGCAGAATGTAAATTGTATGTTGGTCTTACACATGAAGAAGCCAAGTTGTTAGCTTGGCACCATAATAATGATAATGATTATAGAAAAAAGATGTCTTGTATTGAGCGCATCAGATTCTTACATCATGAGTATCTTGATGCCTTGCAAAGATATGGTCCTAGGTTGCATCCTGGGTTGCGACAAAATGTCTGTTGGAAGTGGGGATAACAACTGACAAAAGCACAAAATCAGAAGTATTACGCAAATATGAGTCGTGGTTTCAGCTTACTTTCATAACAAGGAGATTTGGGACTTACAAGATATAAGATTTGCCATGTGGGAGCGCAAAGAAGTGGAGGGGCAAAAGTAAAAAAAGGTGAAATTAGACCCTCAAGTTGAGATGAAGTCTAAGTCATGTAAAAAGTGACTTGGTAATTGAAGAATTGGCTAAAGATATGACGCTACTACCTTGGCGTTCATTGTAGGGCATTAAGGATGACACATTATTAATATATGTACTTTCGCGACTGGCTGCCCAGGAGTTCAACTTAGATCATATGGTTACTGAATTCCAAAGTGAGTTGTTTATTATTATTATAAGTTTTTGATTGATTGTTTTTTCAATTTGCTATTAATTGTGTCCTCTGTTCTTATCTTATTTTTCGCCATCAAGTATACATGAAAATCCAAGTGCTGATAATGAAGAAATTGTCCTTGCCAACATGGGAAGAAGTGGAACAATCATGCCCAAAAACATCATCATATAAGTTGCTTGAAGAGTTATTCATAGTATCTGGACAATGGGTATGTGTGACTACACTTTTTATTGATTTGAGTTCCGTGATATTTTCTTATGAAATTGATAATTGCAAAAACCACCTCAATCAAAGAAATTCAATGACAACAATGAAGGCATTCCAAGCGCCTTTTATCACCCATTTGGAATGAGCAAACTACGAAAAAAGAATGACAAAATGAACGGAGTTAGAGGTGCCAAAATACTTACAGTCAAGAGTTTTCTACATAAGAGCAATCCTTTCCGACAATTGTATTGTTGAGAATCAAGCTCAACTTGGTCTAGTGTGTGAACTCACCTTGAGAGTGAATAGACACTCCAACGGTCAAGAGTCATCATTATGTCACCTCTTTGTATTCTAGCATTTAGTACGAGTCATAAAATCATATTCTATGACACATAACTTATGAGCTTTCACATTCCCCATGCTCCATGAGTCTAGTAGTTAATGAAGAGAGAGGGTGACTATATAAAGCACCCTCCTCCCACCTTGTATGATGTTGAGTCTTTCTCCTTTGTTAATATAATCTACCTTGCGTATACTCTGTGTCTTACTCCTTGTCTCTCTCACTCACTCTCTCTCTCTCATACACACACACACACACACACACACACACACAGTTCACACACACAGTTCACACCTATTCCGCTACACAAGAATCACACCCGATTCTTTACATGGTATCAGAGCGATTTGGTAGCTCGATCTAGCCCATTCGCCTCATCGTGATCGTGTGGTGTGCTCTACGCCGACAACCAAGAACTGGCTCATCATTATCGTATGTTCACTACATAGCTTGCATTCGAAGAGAGAAGAAGAAGAATCGACATAATGAACCGAGAAGTTGGGTCAAAACAACTTCGCATCTTGGGAGTACAAGATGCACCAATACCTTGTCGGACAAGGCTATTAGAGCTGCATCAAAGGAGAGAACGAAGATCGACCCGCCGAAGCGGCTCCCGGATATGCAACATGGGAGCAAGCCACAAGCAGCGTGATGTATTGCTCGGCGACATGTGTTCACGATCACATGCTCGGCTACATACGCAAAGCCAAGACGCCGAAGGAAGCATGGGAAAATCTACGAAAGATTTTCGCGGCGAACACAACCGCAAGAAGGCTTCAACTCCGCCAAGAGTTGAACAACATTCAACAAAGGGACATGTCCATCACGACATACACGTTGAAGATCAAGGAGCTTTGCGACTCACTCGGCTTGATAAGCGTAAGTATCGATGATGATGAGATGGTGCAAATATGCCTCGACGGCCTTGCACCATGGTTTAGCGCGATGCGAACCACCGTTCTAGCAAAGGAGAAATCTCCCTCATTCTTCGAGCTTCAATCAATGCTATTGGTCGAAGAAAACCACGTGCGTACAAGGAGCAATGAGTCAGAAGGCCAATTGCTCTACACGCATTCGTATAGAGGAAGAGGACGCGGACGAGAAAGAGGTCGATTCAGCCAAGGACAAGGCGGACGAGGTCCGACCTACGACAACAACTCCCAATTTCGGCCGCAAAACGGAAGCCAACGAGGAACCTTCGTGTTGAGAATCAAGCTCAGCTTGGTCTAGTGTGTGAACTCACCTTAAGAGTGAATAGACACTCCAACGGTCAAGAGTCACCATTAAGTCACCTCTTTGTATTCTAGCATTTAGTATGAGTCATAGAATCATATTCTATGACACATAACTTATGAGCTTTCACATTCCCCATGCTCCATGAGCCTTGTAGTTAATGAAGAGAGAGGGTGGCTATATAAAGCACCCTCCTCCCACTTTGTATAGGGTTGAGTCTTTCTCCTTTGTCAATATACTTTTTACCTTGCGTATTCTCTGTGTTTCAGTCTCTCTCTCTCTCTCTCTCTCTCTCTCTTACACACACACATAACTTACATCTCTTCCTATTCACAAGAATCTATCTCTTGATTCTTTACATGGTATCAGAGCGATTTAGTAGCTCGATCTAGCCCATTCACCTCATTGTGATCGTGTGTTGTGCTCCACGCCGACGACCAAGAACCGGCTCATCGCTATCGTAGCTTCGCTAGATAGCACGCATTCGAAGAGAGAAGAAGAAGAAGAAGAATCAACACAATGAATACTCAAATGGGGAGCGCTCTCCCTACCGAGAAGTTGGATCGAAACAACTTCGCATCTTGGGAGTACAAGATGCACCAATACCTTGTCGACAAGGCTATTGGAGCTACATCAAAGGAGCGCATGAAGATTGACCCGCCGAAGCGGCTCCCGGATACGCGACATGGGAGCAAGCCGCAAGCCGCGTGATGTATTGTTTGGCGACATGTGTTCACGACCACATGCTCGGTTACATTCGAGAAGCCAAGACACCGAAGGAAGCGTGGGAAAATCTATGAAAGATTTTCGCCGCCAACACGACCACGAGGATGCTTCAACTCCGCCAAGAGTTGAACAACATTCAACAAAGGGACATGTCCATCACGACATACACCTTGAAGATCAAGGAGCTTTGCGACTCGCTTGGCTCAATAAGCATAAGTATAGATGATGATGAGATGGCGCAAATATGGCTCGGCGGCCTCGCACCACGGTTCGGCGCGATGCGAACCCCCGTTCTAGCACGGGAGAAATGTCCCCCCTTCTTCGAGCTCCAATCAATGCTATTGGTCGAAGAAAACCACGTGCGTACAAGGAGAAATGAGTCGGAAGGCCACATGCTCTACACGCACTCTAACGGAGGAAGAGGACACGGACAAGTGAGAGGCCGATTCGGCCAAGGACAAGGCGGACAAGGTCCGACCTACGACAACAACTCCCAATTTCAGCCGCAAAACGGAGGCCAACGAGGAACCTTCGCAAGAAGGGGGAGCTTCCACTCCGGCCCGAGCTGTCAAAACGCAACCAAATGCGGATATTGCGGAAAGCTCGGCCACCACGAAGAAGAGTGTCGAAAGAAGATGCGTGAATCGGCTTCCACAAGCCGACAACTCACGAATTACGCGCACAATTCTGACTACGAAGAGTATAGCGAAATGTACGGGCACAACTCCGACTACGAAGATCGTGGCGGAATGTATGCACACAACTTCGACCGTGGCAGAATGTACGGGCACAACTCCGACTACGAAGATCGTAGCGGAATGTATGCACACAACTTCCACCGTGGTAGAATGTTCATGATGAAACATAGAGCAAAATCTATGTTGGCCGCTACCTCAACTAGTGCCTCCCGTCCGGAAGACGTATGGTTAGTTGATTCCGGTGCCTCGAACCATATGACATCGCATCAAGAATGGTTCCGAGAACTTTGAGAGCCGGAGCGACCCGGTTATGTCGAAACTGGAGATGACACTACGCACCCGATTCGGCACATCGGCAATGTTCCGTTCGGAAAAGAAGGTAAGCATAATTACATTAAAAATGTCTTGCATGTACTGACCATTACGAAGAATTTGGTCTCCGTCGACCAAATTGTAGAGCAAGGGATGCAAGTTCGATTTAATCAAGGTGGTTGCTTCATCGAAAAAGAGGGCTGACTCATCGCACACGGACGAAGAGAGGGCCGGATGTTCATTCTCGATTCACGCGAGATGAAATCCGCCATGTTCGCGAAAAACACGAAAGCCGACTCCGACATAGAGCTATGGCACAAGTGAATCGGCCACATCAATCTCAACAAACTCAAAGCAATGAAATCGAAAGGAGTCGTCATCGGACTCTCAACATTCAAAGAGAAAGAGATTGAAGGTGTATGCGAAGCGTGCCAATTCGGCAATCAACACCGACACCCATTCCTGAAAGAGTGGAACGTGAGCAAAGGTCTACTCGACGTAGTCCATTCCGACGTATGGGGACCGGCGCAGACGGCTACATTCGGCGGATGCCGATATTACGTGCTCTTCATCGACGACTTCTCTAGGCACACTTGGATCTACCCGATGCGACAAAAGAGCAAAGTGTTCGGACACTTCCAAAATTTCAAGAATGAAGTTGAGAAAGCCACGGGCCGACATGTGCATTGTTTTCGATCGGATGGCGGCAAGGAGTACGTCTCAGACGACTTCACGGCGTATCTCTGAAAGGAAGGAATTCGACGAGAATTCACTTGCCGACACACTCTGCAACAAAACGGGGTAGCCGAGCGCAAAAATCGGCACATCCTCGAAGTAGCGCGGGCCATGATGAACGAGAAGCATATGCCCAAGTCATATTGGGCCGAAGCTGCAAATACAACCGTCTACCTAATGAACCGGTGCACAATATCCGGTGTGCACGAGGTCACTCCGCACGAAAAATACTTCGGAAAGAAGCTGGACTTATCACACATCCGCATATTCGGAGCGATAGCGTACGTGCACATCCCCGACGAGAAGTGTCAAAAGCTTGACCCGAAGTCGGAGAAATGTATCCTCGTAGGATACTCATTGGAGCAAAAGGGGTACAAGTGCTACAACCCTTCAACTCGAAAATCTTGAGTAAGTCGAGACGTCGTTTTTTACGAGTCCGCATCCTGGTACGCACCAGAGACAACTCCGACTCCGCCTCTGCTCGACCCGGAATATGCCGACCAAGAGATCGAGGATGAAGATCGCCCTACGCGCATGATCGAAGAAAGTCCGATCACGACCCAACTGAGTGGACCTCAAGAGCCATTGAGCGATCAAAGCACATCAAGGCCTAGCCCGAAGATGGACAAAGGCAAGGCAAAAATGTCGAAATACGAAGACGATCGCTTCAACGACGATGAGTCGACTCACTCACTCGACAGTGAGTTCGGCGGTTTCGAGGTACCAATCGGAGCTAAGAAAGCCCTCATCTCTGCAAATGAAAAGCTTCGCTGATCCACCCGTGAAAAGAACCATGTAAGTCGATTCGGCTACAACGATTATATGGCGTACCATTACGCCTTTATGATGAAGGTAGCGACAGTACGGGAGCCGGAAACCTTTTCAGAAGCCGCGAAGGACCCGCGATGGATCGAAGCAATGAACAAGCATATGCAAGCACTACGGAAGAACGAGACGTGGGATCTCGTTCCCACCTCACCACACAAAAAGGCGATCGGATGCAGATGGATCTACAAGGTGAAGTATAACGTCGATGGCTCCGTAAACCGCTACAAAGCTCGACTCGTAGCAAAAGGATACGCTCAGACGTATGACGTCAACTACGAAGAGACCTTTGCCCCGGATGCAAAGATGACGACGGTGCGGACCGTAATTGCGATTGTCGCGGCGAAAGGGTGGCACCTCCATCAAATGGACGTCAAGAACGCCTTTCTACAAGGCGAATTAGAAGAGGTGTACATGATCCAACCATCCGGCTTCAACTCGAGCACCCATCCGAAAGTTGTTTGCCAACTCAAGAAGCCACTCTACAGCCTCAAGCAAGCACCGCGTGCTTGGCATTCGAAGATAACGCAATATCTTCATCAAATCGGCTTCCGTATGTCAAAATCGGACAACTCCCTCTACATATGAAGCAATTCTGCAAGTGGATGACCTAGTCATTGGAGGTGAGCATCTCATCGAAATCAATAAAGTCAAATCCCTCCTTTCCGACAAGTTCGAGATGACGGACATGAAGGAGCTCCACTACTTCCTCGGCATTGAGGTAATTCGGACTTCGGTCGGAATCATGATCTCTCAACGATACTACATCCTCAACTTGTTATACAAGTTCGGGATGGCTGAGTGCAAATCCGCGGCAACCCCGCTCGATCACAAATTCAAACTAGATGCGAACTCCGGCACCAAAGCATGTGAGCCGACTCAGTATCGGCAACTCATCGGGAGTCTCATCTACCTCATGATCAGACGACCCAATCTCAATTATCCGGTTGGTCTCCTTAGCCAATTAATGTAAACACCGCATGATACTCACTTGGATTGCGCTACGCGAGTTCTACGATACGTGAGCGGCACAATGGATTGTGGCATCCTCTACAAGACCGCGATGCCAATATGACTCGAGGGGTACACAGACGCCGATTGGGCCAGCTACAAAACCGATAGAAGATCAACCTCCGGTTTTGTTTTTTCCCTCGGCAACGGAGCAATATCTTGGAGCAGCAAAAAGCAACCAATCGTCGCTCTTTCGAGCATAGAGGCGGAATATAGGAGCGTGGTAGTGGCTGCATGTGAAGCCTTATGGCTCAAAAGGATACTCAAGGATTTGGGCGTACCCATCAAGGATCCGATTTCCCTTTATTGCGACAACATGAGCAATATCTATATGGCTCGGAACCCGGTGTTCCACGCGTGGACAAAGCACATTGAAGTGCACTATCCCTTCATCCGAGAGCGTGTTCTAGTTGGCGGGGTCGACCTACAACAAATTAGCACAAATCTTCAAACGGTCGACATCTTCACTAAAGCCTTAGGAGCCGACAAGCTATGGCAATTCATGATCGATCTCGGATTGATGATCCCTGACCTGCGAAACTTGAGGGGGAGTACTGAAGACACTACGCAATAATGCGTGGATTCTGCAACTGCGCAACAAAGAACTGATCTACCGCGCAAAGCCACAAAGAAAGACGTAAGCCGAATCACATATTTTGCAACTACGCACAATGCAAGCTGGAGCACGGATTTCGCAATTCCACATAAATGTGAGTCGACGCGGACTCCGGAACGCGAGTCGAAGCGGATTTCAGATACCGTCTGAAACCGACCCGACTTGAGCCCTAGGGGGCATGTTGAGAAAATCAAGCTCAACTTGGTCTAGTGTGTGAACTCACCTTGAGAGTGAATAGACACTCCAACGGTCAAGAGTCACCATTATGTCACCTCTTTGTATTCTAACATTTAGTATGAGTCATAAAATCATATTCTATGACACATAACTTATGAGCTTTCACATTCCCCATGCTTCGTGAGTCTAGTAGTTAATGAAGAGAGAGGGTGACTATATAAAGCACCCTCCTCCCACCTTGTATGATGTTGAGTCTTTCTCCTTTGTTAATATAATCTACCTTACGTATACTTTGTGTCTTACTCCTTGTCTCTCTCATTCACTCTCTCTCTCTCTCACACACACACAGTTCACACCTATTCCGCTACACAAGAATCACACCCGATTCTTTACATGTATTATAGTGTATATAATGGCCGAGGGGATGTGGTTAATATGCTTGATATATTACCAAAGAGGCATTATACGTTGCTCGTTGTTGACATATCGTATGGATTTTGGATCACGGGATCCACATATGATGACGTGCCTTATAAGTATACCCAAATAGAAAAAACGGTGAAAGACTTTGCAGAGTTGACACTAGCACCATTGTGGCGGATCATAATATTTCATAGCTTGGGTCAGTTGTTATCCATCACTACTGCTTTAAAGTCAAGATGTCATGCAACAGAACATATGTATTGGTAAGCTACAAGTTGTTTAATAATTGCGATTACAAATGTACTTAATATTTTATAAAATCTATTGATAGTTACACATTGCATATATAAATAGGATTAAAACAAATATAACTCATAGCTCGTGCGATCGAATGGTGAGTGTCGTGGAACATTTGTGCGTGGGGTATTACGATGCAATCACGAAGAAGAAGGCTTGGGCACATGTGAACAAGCAGAATGTTGTGAATCATGTCATGTGCCCAACAATGACAAAGAAGCTTTGCCATGTATCTAGCGATAAGAGTCTCGTGAAACCTTACCAAAAACTGCAAAGACTAATCTATCGCCTTATCGAGCTCTTTCCAAACCCAGATGATTGGGTTTTAGATTTATTCTCTGGGACAGGTATATACTATAAGCCTAATCACATTAACTTTAATTAAATTTACTCTTCGTTGAAGTTTTTTTTTGACATGGGCAAATTCCATGTTTCTACCAAGAACTACAACTGCATGTGCATTAAAGATGTTCATGAACTGTGTGGCATTGGAGAAGGACCCTTCACAAGTGAACTTTATTAAAACGAGGTATCTAGGATTGTCCTGACCAAGACCACAAAGTTGGGGCAAATCATATCAATGAAATTGAGATGTTCCAGATGACTTCCAGAGAACTAATGGAACCCATAGAAGGGTTTTTAGATAATTATGACTTGAAAAACATATGGTTTAATTATAATTTACATTAAACATTTGGTCGATACATTGTCCTTTGTTTGATATATGATTGGATAATTATTGTAGCTTGATTTTTTGCCACATTGAAGGTGTCTCTTGTTAATATGTTAAAAAAAAATCCGCGGGATATTAGTAACTCGTAATTGAAACCTCTACAAATTCTTTTTAGTTGCATTATACAACTTATTGAACTTATCATTTAAGTATAATTGGCAACCTCATATCTCCAACCTCCACAAATCTCTTTTAGATGCGTAACATGACTTATGTTGTCCTAAACCCTAAACTAGTTTGGGGTATTCACAATGATATTATACCTTGTCGTTTGTTCGTGTGATTGAGAAATTATTATTGTTCAGTTTTTTTCGCATTGAAGGCGTCTTGTATCATGTGTCATTGGAATATTTCTCTCGGTATAATAGTAACTCGATACTACAAACTCTAGAAATCCCTTTTGGAAGTCTTAGATATTATTATACACACAAAATTTGCATTTTATAATTTATTAAGTGGGGTTTGAGTTTGATATTATGTATAATGATGATTAATACAATTATACTTGCATGGATTTTCATACCTTATCTAAGAATTGGATAAAAAAATGTGATAGATTGAATCTAGGATTATTGATTGTCTTGTATTAAATTTATTTACTTCTGAAATTGGCCATGTCTTGAGAAATCATGTCCGCATGCGTGATACGTTCTTGAAAGTTTGTTAAAATAAGGTATTTTTAGACATCTCACTAATATGTGAAAAAGAGAATGTTACATATTACTCGTTTCTAACGTCTCGGTGTTTACTATAGAATCCTAGAAAATCTACATAATTTGTGTCCTTATTGTTCCTCCTCAACCTCTTGTCAAGATTGTTTATGGTCTAGAATTTGAAATGAAAACGATTTTTCATCTTGAAGGTCGTGTAGACAACAAAGTATGTTTCTTGGTTGATTAAATAAGTTGTTATGTGCCAACTAATCCAGTGTGGAGTCTAGAGAGAATCTCAATATCATATAGAAGTTGTAGCTCTCAATAAGATAAGTACTAGTTCCTTGCATTATGACTTATGGAACTCGTGATCAAATGAAGGAGAAATTTTCATACAAAAGATCATAAGTATTAATAAAATACCATAGTCATCACAAAAGGTTACAGGGGGACTTGAACCCATGGTCTCCATTGTATGTATATAAGCTTTAATCAATATCTATTCTATCAATAGATTACTTAAACTTGGGTCATATTAAACTTGTGATGCAATATGATAGTGGCGTTGAGAGGCGTGACAAATACTATAAGTAGTGTCACGACAAGGGTGTGAAAATTGTGAACGAGACCACCAAGGACTTGGATCATGGAAGTTGGCTTTCATGGCATTGTTAATGAAGGTTTTGTGAGAGGGTGTGAAAATTGCGAACAATACCACGAGGAATTTAGACTATGCAAGTTGGCTTTTATATAACATTGGTGATGAAGGTTTTGAGCGAATTGTGTATTGCATTTGGAAGTACACATTATGTGTGTGAATTCATGATAATTGGCTCCCATTTGTGAAGTATGATTCCACAAACATAAATGTGTTTATGATAACGTAACCAATGCAATATGTATTTGTTATAACTTATAATCATGAGTATTTGGTTGTATGTGTGAGCACAAATAAATATATATTGGGTGTAATTGCATGTGAGAATGTGTTTGTATTGAATTATAATGTGTACATGTAAAATTGAAAGTATTTTTTATGCGCTCATGTGCATATTTTTGTTGGCATGAGAATGCAAGGCTCATTTTATCTGAATGTGTGTATGCGTGGGAAATGACCCGTGTATTTGTGTTTGTTTGTATAGATGTGTGTGTGGTTTGAGCACGTTATTTATGCTTGTGCATAAACATGAGTAAGTGCATAAATATGTTATAAAAGGTGGGGTTAACTTTGGGAAAAGTCGTAAAAGCAATTTTGTTGGTATATATAGGGGTAGTTGGAAACATAAAGTTCTTCACTTTTGATTCGTAAGTGTTTTAAGGCAATGAGAAAAGGTAGAAAGTGAAGGTTAATGTAGTGTGAACTCTATGCTTGGTGTTTCGGCTAGGATTGGGAGATTGGGGTTGCAAACTCAATGCCTTTGTGGCGATTGACGATGATGAGCAGCAACAACTCCTATTCTGTCAATGAGAAGTGACCTTGTTGCCCACTTCTCTCTTCATGATATTTTAGTCAATCACAAACCTCCACGAATGAGTTCCTTCAAGTGTAGGGCTTCTACAAGATAGAACTTGTATGTTCTATTATGATGAACTCCAAATAATATAATTCAACAAGTTTGATCATTGTGATCCCACACAATAAAACTTAATAAGTTCTATCATGCGAGTAACAATCGGCAACGGTTCGGTTTGAACCGAACACGAACCGCGAAACCGTGGCTTAACGATTTCAATGGTTCGGTTTCAACAATTAGAAACCACGGTTTTAACGGTTTTTTATGTTTATTTTTATTTTTATTTTTAAAAAATCTAAAAAATCTAAAAAATTGTTTTCAAACAATCTTTTCATTTTTAGACCTTATTCTCACATTTTAAGAACATCTTAAAAATTGTAAATAATGAAATATTATAAATTTGACCTATGTTGAAAATTGAAACCGCGGTTTTTACGGTTTAATGGTTTAACAGTTTCGCGGTTTGGTTCAGGTTTCAAAATTTTTAAACAGTTTGGACCCTCTCAAACAGAACTGAACCATTGCCGATTGTTACATGGGAGGTTCTCGAGAAGGATTAACTCTTTTTATTGACACTTTGTGTGGACATCAACACAATGATTTGGGTTCCCATCAATTCTCTTCCATTTCTTTCTTGAACAATGACCTTTGTGTGGACAAGTCACGTGATGAATTAAGTCTAGGCACTTTCCCATGCTTCGCCCAAAGAGAGGGTATTAGATCCTTGAAAATCCAGAGATGCGGGTTTTGAATCCCTCACTCAATAATTTTTATTGAAAGTCCACATTTTTGTTGTGTTGAAATTTGATGTTTCTATCATTTGTAGAACTCAAATACAAGAGGTTTGAGAATTAATCAATTTTCATCTTTTCATATTCTAACAAGTGTTTAACTAAATGATCAAGTTGTTCGTGGATAGATGATTCGCTCATGTTCACACAAAAAGAGAGATATTGTAGGTTCAAGGACGACACAAGCATGTTCTTTCAGGGAGAGAGCCTCATCGAGCACTTTTTGCATGTTAAACCAACTCGTGGGCCAGGCGTGGTCCATTAGATCTACAACAAGAATATGTTTTTGCAAGAAAAAAATTGTCAGTTCACTCATGGAGATCCATTCAATGACATATTTGATATTGAACCAATGGAATAAACTTGTTAGAGGTTGAGGTGACTTATCGCTCCCCTTATTCCATTGGCACTCTATCCCTAGAACAAGATCATGCATGATATGAAGTGAGAAGATACAAGAAAAACGACTATGTAAAAATATATTTAGAGGGAGTAGTTGTTTTAAATTCCACATAATTATAATAGTTTTAGAAATTTAGATCAATTGATTTGGTTGACGTGATTAGGATGAGAATATTAGATGAAATAGGCAATAAGGTTAGAAGAGCAAGGAGGGTCTATCCAAGAGATTTTGGTGAGGTGGATCTATGATTGACAACATGTTGCCTTGGCCATTATAGGGTTTGCATGCTTCCTCGTGACTCACTAGCTTGAGATTTCATCAATTGTCAAAGCACTTTAATTCTCCTAAATTCCGACAACATTTCAAAGCTCTCTTGTCAATTTATGATATAATTGAATCTTATTTAAGATGCACTTTTCCTTCCTCGCTCGTGAATTGTCAATCATCTTTTATTGCTTTGTCACCTTAAGTGGGTATTGAACCCTCAACCTTTAAATCACCACTTTCCCATATTCCTTTGATGATCACTTCGACTTGAATTCCAACCTATACTAAACCATTTTCGCACTTCTCACCTTCGCCTTACACCACATCACAACATCAAGAGTTGAAGTTCCACTCCTTCAGGAAGTGGTGATGTCTTGTAGAGCAACCAAAAGCATTTGATTTGGGCGATACTAAAGTAAAATAACAAGTTGGGACCAAAATAAAAGAAACAAAGAGATATATGAGACCAAAATAGATTTTGGAGATGGAATTAGTCATTGTAGTGGAAGAAAAATAAATTGAAGACGCATCAAATTGTTTACATATATATCACTATATTCCAATTTGATAGATTCAATGTCGTTTTGGATACCATCTACAATTCCTAGTATAGATTGTTGCAAAGTTGTTGGTCTAGATGCTCTTCAACTTGTTGGTCTCACACACATGAGTAACATGCCTAGCACCAACAAAAATTTACATGCCTCCATCTAGTGATTTCAAACTAAACTAAAGGCAAATAATATGTAATAAACATTGGAAAGTCATTATGAAATCCATGGATATAGACACTAAAATTTGTAGTTAGTTGGACCAATCACATGCCAATATCAAGGATTTGATCAACAACATTGACATTCACAGAGAAAACTTACAATAATACAAGACATTCATGTTAACCACCATAACCAAATCATAGTTCAAAGGGGAACAATGCCACGAGCCATGAATTTTACGAGTAATTATTTTGATTGCTCACATTATACATGTATATATTGTAGCAAAATTATCGGCACATCAACCTACTTTGATATGTTGTACGATACATTTGTTAGGAAATAGGAAAGTATTGTCATGCCACAAAGGAATGAACAAATTGTGAGGTTGCAGTGTATTGTTTAGTACGAGGGGTCCAAAGTCATGCCAAATACAAGGTGTAAAGCCATGAGAGGTTGCGTGCATTATTAATAGTATACATGATACATTTGCAATCCCCAATTATCTCAAGTAGATTGATGCCAATCATAGGACATCCAACTCTCACTATGTTGTTTACCGTCTCTTTCTCTTTAGCAATGTAATGCGTGGGTGGTATGTAATTCCCTCGCCTAATTCAAGATTTGCTCATCTCACCATGTTTTAGAATTCCCTTCTGCCTGTATTTACTCGATCAAACATGCTCACTCCCCGACCCGTTCCCCACTTCATTTGCTCATCCTTACCCTTGTCAACAATACTTGTCATCATCATCATCGCCAATCTCTCTCATTCCCCACCTCTGGTATGCTCTTGTCTACTTGCATGTAACTTTCTTCCATCGTTGGCTGGCCCTTGTGACAAATACAACTCTAGAGTAGAACTCGAAAAAGCCATACGAACAGGTAAGAACGCATGGAATATAATTAGAAGTTGGAAGTCATGGGTAGAGAACGACGCAATCAGAGGCGTGGATATGAACCGATACATGGTTTGGCTCTCTCTCCATCGAACCTTTTAAGAATATGTACATATGTATTCGGAGAGCATTATCATGTTTATTATAGTTTTAACTTTTAATGTTTCACGAGTGGAGTGGGAGAGAAGGGCACACATTTACACTTATAGACTAACACTTATAATTCAAATTCAAAAGATAAAGGGCGGGAAATGGCCCGGCCTGGCAGATCGGACGGTTGACAATTGGAACGCCCATCGTGCGGCTGAGAGAGTCGATCCGAGTAGGCAAATCTGATTCGCCGAGCCTCAAGGTTAAAATGAGCGAGAAAACTCCCGTCTTTCCATAGCTCTGAGAAGCCTCATTCTCTGTCTGCGTCTGTGCCTGTATCTCTCTGTCTCTGCAATTCCTGTCTTCCTGTTCTTAATCGTTAGTAGTTATGGCGCCCAAATCCAAGGATGCTACCGCTGTGGCCTCTTCTGAGGCGGAGCAGAAGGCCACGAAGAGCGTGGCTGGTCGAGCCGGCAAGAAGCCTGCAGGAAAGAAGCCCCTCGCCTCCTCCGCCTCCGAGAAGAAGCCTTCTTCTTCTTCTGTGAAGGACGGCGAGAAGAAGAAGAAGAAATCGAAGAAGAATATCGAGACTTACAAGATCTACATCTTCAAGGTCCTGAAGCAGGTTCACCCTGACACGGGCATCTCCTCCAAGGCTATGGGGATCATGAACTCCTTCATCAACGACATCTTTGAGAAGCTTGCGCAGGAGGCTGCCCGCCTAGCTCGCTACAACAAGAAGCCTACCATCACTAGCAGGGAGATCCAAACTGCGGTGCGCCTCATACTGCCTGGGGAGCTCGCTAAGCACGCTGTCTCTGAAGGAACCAAGGCAGTCACCAAATTCACATCTGCCTAAATATGACGCTTGGGTAGCCACAGAGAGGGAGGTATTCTTTCAAATGTCTTCTCTTCTGCCTTTTCTGCTGCTGCTGCTGCTGTGATTATATCCTTTATATTTCATATGGTGTTTTTCAACACCACCATTTCTCTGATGATGAGTCATTCTCTGGTTCTTCCAACACATGCATCGTTGTCATAGCATTTTTCGGTGTTACTGAAACTCTTCTGATTTGGTTCATGCGGCTTACAATTACGCTTAAGATTGGATTCTTTACCTCCAATCCAAGATTACAAATTGATCTGTACTTATAAGGAGTATTGATGATTTAGTGCGCATCAAACATGTTGGAGGACAGATTATCACAGTGACTTGCAATGCTAACATAAATCACACATGTTTTTTTTAATATTCTTGGTGCATACTGGTGTATACAATGGCTCTATATCTGTGAATCGGTAGCATTTATTTTTGCAATCGATCAAACACCAATGTAAGAATTTACGCAAGTATTCATACACCTCAACGGAAAAAAGTTGGTTTATGAATCTGTCTGAAGTTAACAACTGTAACATTACAACAGTGGAGATGTAAATGTCTGAACACTTTGTGACTATTGCCTTAATGCAACAGGCACAATGGTCCGCCAAAATCTTAGCATAATTCGTTTCCTTTTTTCCAATTGAATCATGTTGATCATCTTTCAGTTGTAGCGCAGCATGATAGGAGCCACATTATACTCCGCTCCATCCTAGTTATGGCATTAAGATTTTAACCAAACTCTGGATCCACATAGCGATGGCTAACAACAGAACTATGGGAAAATGCAAAAAATCCTAATGTATGTAGTAAACGTTTGGTTGAGATGGATGTATATGCAGAGTTTATTCCATGCACACGAACAAGTGTATCTTTCCAATGTCCATGGAATGTTCATGGTCATGATCTCTCTAATGGCCGGGCGGACATCTCCCTCTCCCCTCATATGGCCGGCCCACTGTTTGGAACCCTCTTGCTGGAGTTCCATTTCCGGCAATTTGGGCTTGTTTCGCACGATTTAAATTTTGAACTCTTACACATTGGCTCGAAAACCCTCTTGGAATCAATATCCCGACTTTGACGTCTCTTTTTGTTATTTTGATTCCCCCCATTCGGCTTACGGTGCCGGAAAAACAAAGAATCTTCGGTCTAACATGCACATGGTCGGGACTCAGGATTATGTTCGGTTAGGAAATCGCATCGCTCGGGCCGTGGCGTACTGTACACGGGCATAGATTTGAGAAAGAAAGAAATATTAATCAATTCTAAGACCAGATTTGGCGCATGCCAGAAATTGGTTACAACTTACAATAATGAGAGGGGTTTTTCAATTGACCCAAGTTGATGAAAGCTTGAAAGATATATTAACGTGTTCTAAGACAAGATTTGGCCCATGAGACAAATTGGTTATGATAATGAGAGGTTTCTTTCGATCAACCCAAGTCGATGAAGCTTGAAAGATAGATATATTAATGTGTTCTAAGACCAGAATTGGCCATGATACAAATTGTTTACAATAATGAAAGGGGTTTGTTTCGATCGATCGAGGTCGATGAAGCCTGGCTCTGGCCAAGATCATTTACGCTCAGGTTTTATTCAATTGCTCCAAGAGGACAATTGATGCAACGTAATGGATGATATAGACCGTGAAGAGCATCGAGGGTTGGCTCATGTTACGGACATAAACGTGAATCAATAAGGCATGGATCAATTCGGTTATATGTAGAATGTAGATTGCACCCTAGACGCCTCTCCTCTCGTGTGGCGCGTGGGCATCAATAAGAAGGCATGGATCGATTTAATTTTATGTATAATGTAGATTGCCCCCCAGATTCCTGTCGTGTGAGCCGTGGGCATCAATAAGGCATGGATTGATTCGATTATATGTATAATGTAGATGGTCCCCAGACTCCTCTCGAGTCTCCTCTCGTGTGGCCCGTGGGCATCAATAAGGCATGAATCGATTCGACTATATGTATAAATTTAAGATGTAGATTATCCCCCAAGACCCCTCTCTTCTCTTGTGGGTTGGCGAGAGGGAGGGGTATTCGGGGAAATAGTGGAAACGTTCAAGCCTCTTATTCTTTTTACCCTGAAAAAAGATTTAAAATTTAAAAAGAGGGCGGGAGGGAGGATCTGACGGTGTAGATCTTGTGGGTGGGGGGGTGGGGGCGATGATCGGACGGTGATGAGACATCGATCCGAGCCCTCGCATCTGATTGGCCCGTGGGTGAAGCACACACAGACACTACTGTTACAAAAAGCCATCTGAGCTTTCCATCGCCATAGCCATCGATCTCTGTTCTCTGTGTTTCTCTGTTTCTCTGTATTTCTCCGATTCTTTGAAGTTCTCTCTCTCTCTCTCTCTCTCTGATTGCTATGGCGCCCAAGTCCAAAGAAGCGGCTTCTGAACCTGAGCAGAAGGCCACCAAGAGCGTCGCTGGAAGAGCCGGCAAGAAGCCCGCAGGAAAGAAGCCCATCCCCTCTGCCGCCTCCGAGAAGAAGCCCTCCTCCTCTGCGAAAGACGGCGAGAAGAAGAAGAAGAAGACCAAGAAGAGCATTGAGACCTACAAGATCTACATTTTCAAGGTGCTGAAGCAGGTGCACCCTGACACAGGCATCTCCTCCAAGGCCATGGGCATCATGAACTCCTTCATCAACGACATCTTTGAGAAGCTCGCGCAGGAGGCTGCTCGCCTTGCTCGCTATAACAAGAAGCCTACCATTACGAGCAGGGAGATCCAGACGGCAGTGCGTCTGATTCTGCCGGGAGAGCTCGCCAAGCATGCCGTCTCTGAGGGCACAAAGGCAGTTACCAAATTCACGTCTGCCTAAAGATAGTTTTAAAGATTGCCAGTCATCCTTTTGGAATTTGCCTATTGCCATCGGTATCATGGCAATGTGTCCATCTCGTTGTGGCTTCTCTGTGGATTCCCTCTGTGATGCGTTTATAGGAAGAAACATTTCTGCACATGCGTCTTATGATGGAATGTTATTCCTTCTCTTGTATAACCAAGTTGTGAATTATACTTTAGTTAGTTTTCTGAGATCGTCTCTCTTCTTATTTCCTTATTGGTGGTCTTTAATGTCTGGCATACTTCCAAGTTTGAAATGTTAATTCATATATAATTGGAGAGATAAGTGAATAAAAGTTTGGTTTCTGGGTAAAAGTTACCATTTTGAATTATATTACGTTCTGTATCCCGTTTTACAAGATGATTTCTGAATCATTAGTGCGAGTGTTGCAGACAATTGTGCAAAACAGGCAATAATATTTGAATTTTTGTTTCCTATGTCTTCAGGTTGCTACCATTCACATGTCCATAGATTCATTTTATTCTGTGGTCATGTCTTTGAATGTTGAAACGGGTTGCTGAGGATACATGTTACAAAATTCATGGGCAGTTGAATTCGAGGACAATAACAGGGAGATAGATGGAGGATGTAACAAAAGTGATATGTAATGGTAACTGTGGTGGTGAAACGATGTTTCCAAAATTTTGTTCCTTGGATTGTGATTTAACTGTAGAGCTTTTTGAATTATGTGGATAATGGTATATACATACAGCTATCTAATTAGCACTGGCTTCACAAAGAGCTGTATGTAAACCACTATCTATAATTGGAATTAACTGTAGTGAGGTTTTGGATTATTAACACTGATTTCACAAAGTGGAAATCCAATTGTTTTGAGTGATAGATGTGGGTAACCTTGAATCCGGAAGCACCAGCAGAACACCAAAGAATTACTTATCCTCGAACATCTGTAACTAAAGCACTGCAACATGATAAGGTTTGCAAATGTGATGAAATTGTGTTTTGCAGAAGAAAACAATGCCTTATTTTCCTATTGTTTCAACTTTTGGTTGTTCATTGTGATTCAATGTATCAGTTCTTTTGATCCTGTATACAATCGATTCATTCCATGGATCTCCTTTTGACAAGGCCCAAAGAGATTCTGAAGTGTCATTGAATGTTTTCAATTTCTCATGTTAGATTGCTCTAGCCTTATGTTGGCTTGGATCACTCAATTGCTAAGACCAGTTGTGGGTGACTCTACCCATTGTAAAATTGATTCAAGTGTGGAAACAGCCTTACATGTTGAGAATGGAACTTTGGTGAATGCAATGGTGGGAAGTGCAGTTTTTTCATCAATTGTCATTAATCACATGATGACAATATTATGGTCTACAATTGCTGACCTATTATTTGAAGAAATGAATGAAGAATTGATAGGTAAGCCTTAAAGCAAACACCGCCCCTTACACCAATTTCAATAATAAAACACATCATGCTACACTACCACCTGTATGCACTTGATTGATTCCATGGATCTCCTTTTAACAAGGCCCAAAGAAATTCTGAAGTGTTATTGAATGTTTTCAACTTCTCGCGTTAGATTGCACTAGCCTTATTTTGGCTTGGATCACTCAATTGCTAAGACCAGTTGTGGGTGACTCTACCCATTGTAAAATTGAATGAAGTGTGGAAACAGCCTTCCATGTTGAGAATGGAACTTTGATGAATGCAATGGTGGGAACTGCAGTTTTTTCATCGATTGTCACTAATCACATGATGTGACAATATTATCGTCTACAATTGCTGACCTATTATTCAAGCAAATACCACCACTTGCACCAAATTCAATAATAAAACACACCATGCTACATTACCACTTGCACTAAATTCAATAGTAAAAAACATCATTCTAGATATTCCCAATTCCCCCTTTAACCAAACCTTTACAAACCTTGCAGAATAATCAATGTACGTCTACATTGTCCACATACTACATACATAAAAAGAATGGAAAGAGAGAGAGAGGTCTGCAGTGCTTGTTAAGCCTAATGGTACAAAATCATAAAAATTCCAATGGGTAGGTATATTAGGGAGGGAGGGAGGGAGAGAGAGACTTAAATAAGTAAAAAAACATAAAGATAAAACTTGTGTGGCTCATCATGGATAGGATGCGAGGTGTACACTCGCGTCTTTAGTGTTCCAGTTGGAGCTTTGTCGAGCTTTGGACCAGCAAAGGTAGTGGGCGACACTCAAGAGGAACGAAAAGAACGTAAACGCGACCCCAGCCGCGAAAGTGTCCTTGCGGATCGCTTCACACGTAAGTTCGGTTGTCCCCAGGTATGATACGTACCTCGTATGCTTCGCATTCTGGACTGCCCCCGCCATGAAGCAAGCTGCCGCGATAATGAAGGCAAACCTACGGTTTGCAAATAACACACCCAGGGGAAGATCCATCACTTAAAAAACAAATAGGCTTATTATATATCTAGGAGCGAAAATTTCCCCAGACATACAATCAGCCGGGTGTATGCTTTGCTCGCATTTTTGGATGGCTTCTCAGAATTGTTTTTTGCTATTGGATGGCTACTATTGTGAAGACATTGAAATCTGATTTGTGCTATTGGATGGCTACTATTGTGAAGATATTGAACTCTGCTTTGTGCTATTGGATGGCTACTATTGTGAAGATATTGAACTCTGCTTTGTGCTATTGGATGGCTACTATTGTGAAGATATTGTTCAACTCTACTTTGTGCTATTGGATGGCTACTATTGTGAAGATATTGAAAGTTCTCTCTTGATTTGTGGACATATATAAGGCACTAGCTACCCTTTTGTTTGCAATGATTATACCTCCTAATGGATCTTTACCTGTGCTAGATTTGGCTGTGATACTATTGGGAAGATATTGAACTCTGCTTTGTGCTATTGGATGGCTACTATTGTGAAGATATTGAACGCTGATTTGTGGACATATATAAAGAACTAGCTACCCTTTTGCAATGGTTATAGCTACTGATGGATCTTTACCTGTGCTAGATTTGCTGGCTTTTGTCTATACAGTGCGCACCCCCCTTAGATTTATCGGCATCTAAAAGAATTAATCACTACCCTTTGCATCCATGGACACTTCATTAACATCTATTCCGACCAATATACTCTCTTTAAATCTATAGATCTTCTAACAAGACACTAGCTAGACACATATACCCAGAGACAGTGGTTGTGTCCATGAATAATCTAGAGACAAAATGGGCATGTTTCAACGAAACAGAAACACATTAAATTACTGTAAAAAAAAACCTCATGAAAATTTACCAGTTCAAAATGCAAAAGATGATCGAGAATGCTCGGGCTGCTCCTGGCTTCAAGGAAGGTCCACAGCAAAGGCACCGTGTGGCAGCCACAAGGATCACTTGGGCGGCTACGAGAAACAACAATGCTCCTGTAGCTAACCCGGTGGCAATGTCCGAGGAGTATGAACACCATTGAAGAGTACTGGAATCGTCCGATTTGTATGTACCCTGCCGTTTCATGGAAGAATATGTCATACAAATTGATGAGTGAATTCATACAAATTCTCAGACTCGGGGGAGATCTATTCATAAGTATCTCAGTTTTAAAACACAAAATTTTGACAAAATTTCTCTTTAAGAGTGTAGATCCATTGAAACAGAGCATATCCTAATGACAAAAGAAACATTGGAAGGTTTCAAGAAAACCACGATGGTAGTCAGTGTACAAGAAGAATCAGTTCTGGACTTAAAAAAGAACTGAATCTAAAAGCATTGAAATGATCAGAGTAGTAACACATTAAGAAAGAAGGGGATCGATTACCTTTGCGCGCCGTTGTTCTGCTCCAATGCCGAGACCGAATGCGATGAGATAAAGCACAAATAGGGTAACGATGAGAAAGCCAGAACCTGCCATATCTGTTACTCAAATCAATCTCTCTGTGTGTCTTGTATCTAATTATGTAGATGTATCTACACTGGAGAGATCAAGAGGAAATTTATGCGGACAAACTAGATAGATCTGAGTTAGAGATCTTGAAGAGTACTGGATCTATCTAAACCACAAATCAGCTCAAGAGGTTCGGATCTGCAAAATTGGAATGGGCAAAATAGAAATATCTCTGTCTCTGTCTGTGTTTGTGTCTTCTTTCCACACGTGGCTCTATGAATGAATCTACCCAACAAAAAAAGAGAAGAAGAAGAGGAGCACTGTATTTTGGATCTGTTTTTTTATTTCTGAGCTTCTTACATCTTTTTTCTTTAACCTTGCATTGACAGACAGATCGATCTTTGCATGTCTTTTTCTCTTTTCTTGGTTCTTGCAGGCTTTCTTTTGGCTCATGTTGATGTAGGACCCATCCAGAAGACTATTAAACTCCGGCAAAAGCCACCGGATAATCTCATTAGGTAAGGCTATTCTCGGGAAGACATCGCCGGATAATAGCTGTGGGATAAGGCTAATTCGGTTATCCGGAAGCTTCGATGGATGAAAATTAAGCGAATGATTGAAACATTCTCGAATGCGAATGCACATATGGTATGTATGGTTCATACAATGATTTGAAGTGAGTTGGGAAGGACCTTCGGTATACAATATCCATTTGTCAACAATGAAGGGGTGATGGGGTCATGATCTACATTGATGTGGCATACATGCACAAGAAGTGGCGATCAACAGATATATTGTAATCCATTTCAAATGCTTGGGAGAGAGACGGAGAGCTGGCCCAGTTTGGCCATAGTTGAGATGATTGCGTCGAAACCGTTCGGAGACAAGAATGTCCTTAGTTGTGTACATTGATTTGGCAAGTAGTTTCGTATAAGTTATACATGGTATATAACATAGTCTTGTACATTGACATAGACAATAGCTTAGTGATACAATGAAGATGTGTGTTCAAAATGAGGATTTGAACCTACAATATATTAGCTTTATAATCTAATTGCTAATCATTAGGGTAATCACATCATGAGGGTTTCATAACTTATTGATTAAGTTGACTATTGGATTAAGCACATTGTGAAGGTTAACCATTAGAGTAAGCATGTTGTGAGGGCTAATATGAGGGTAAGCACATTAGTTACCCACTAATGCAAGCACAATATGAGGGTTTTCAACTGCAGTCTTTGGCATTGTTGGAGAATGTTTGAAGGTCTCCATGGAGTACCCCAAGAAACTTGTACATAGGTTAAAAGGAAAAATAGTAATGGTAGCTTTTAGTAGTGAGCTCTTTGTCAAACTTGTCCTCAATGGAGTCGCCTATATGTAAATCAATCTTACAATACCTCATGAGGTTTCTGTAACTACAAGATCCTCACTCTTGCAAGCATAAGAAGTTCTATTTGTTTTGTATTGTCATGCTAAAACATGATTCGTGAGACCAAGGTGATACATTTTCACGATGTGTGTGTGTGTCCAAGTTGGGTGATTGCTGATTGTAGGAACTCATTCTTTTGGGAGTCACTACCAGAATTGATGTCTCAAATTGGTAAAGTTTTGGTTGCTCCTCATGCTAATTCTTTGAACAAATATAGATTTTGCATGTTATGGGACATGAGTTTGTAAACTTCTAGGAGGGATGTTTGAGTATAGATACATCTTGATTTGGTTGATTTCGATTTAAGCTCTTGTGAGTGGGAGATTTTTGCAAGTCGTTGTTATAAATGTGGTCAATTGGGGCATTTTTATGGCTAAATGCCAATATCATGGTGAACCATCCACTGAAAATTATTTCAAAGAAAAAAAGGGAAGATGTTGAGAAGAATATTGTCATATCAACGATTGATATGGTCATGGATAAGGGAACATCATGGGTTAGAGAGAGATTCTAACGTTCATGGTCATGTCAAAGGTGTTGGGGAGGATAATGGAGTACGCACTATGATAAAATTACATGTTGAAGATGAAGAGTGGTATCAAGTGAAGCATTAGATAAAAGGGAAGGGTGTTGCCATGAGAAGGGACACAAAGAGTACTAATGGTATGGCATTACCAAAAGATAATTTGAGAATGAATGAGGGCTTTAAGAAAAATCTTTGGCATAAACAAGTGCGAAATCAAAGATTGTTTAACCAATTACAATTAGATTCTTTAGGAAGGGTGGTGTGACCTCAATTTAATTAAGAACTTCGTACTCGTGGGGTGAAACAACAAAACTCTATTATTGTTGGAGGGGATGTAGTACACACGAATCCTTATGCGGCTCTTGAACAATAAATTAGTACATTTATGAATACACTTGCTCATAAAGAGCAAGTTCTTACTAAAGGTATTAAATGAAAGTGGTATCATGGAATGTGCCAGGGGCATCTTCTTCTCATAAGAAATATAAAATATGGAAAATTTTATTTGATAGGGAATGGGATGTTTTATGTGTAGTTGAACATAAGTGCCATGATTTAGCGGGATTTGTCTTACATTTGTGTGGATATTTCACATATTATGCTTGTCAGTTATCATGTCGTCATTATTTTGGTGTAGTCATGATTATTTGCAACTTGTTTTGTCCACATATAGTCTATAATGATCCATATGGACGTTTTTTGGTGATGGATGTCAAGTACTTTGAGGTTTTGATATGGTTGGTAGGAATTTATGCACCAAACAATGCTAATCAACGCATTGAGTTATGGCTTTCTATGTATTCAAGGTTATCAGTGGGTCTTGCTAGTTTGTTAATGATGATTTTAATATGCGTGTTGATGCATCACAATCTACTTCACAATTCTCATCGATGGATTCTTTTGAGCAAGCAATTTGGGACAGATTTGTGTCAGAGGTTTAGAGGTTCGATGTATGGAAATGGTTGCATGGGTTTACATTTTGGTCTATGCAATATAAGGAAGCATGGAGTAGGTTGGACAGAATGTATGTTATGCATGATGAATTCCTTTTTGCTAGAGATGCTTAATATGTCAATTGTGCAAGAGGTTATGACATCATATCATTTCCCCATATGTTTTGAGTTTAATAAACATGCCGTAGTTATGTACAAAACATTGCTTTTAGGTTTAATTCTTCTTTATTATTTCATTCCTTATTTGATGCCTATATGCAACAAATTTTGCGCATGTTTTCAAAACATGTTAATTCAAAGGGATGACATGTGTGGGATATAACATTAAAAAACATTACTGATATTCACCGAATGTATGGTATGACTAATGCTAAAAGATGTAAACAATTGATTGATGAGTTTTCAAATATTCTTACATGATGCAATGTACTATTTATGAATAATCCGCATGATGAAGAGCTTATGGATCATCAAGTTTAGTTACAAGACATTGTGAAGCATTTGTATTGTCAAAGTTATCAGAAGGCAAGACTATGTCAGTTACAAGAGGGTTTTATAGATAATTAATAACAATCTCATATGTTTTTCAAGGATTAAGATCATCATATGCTCATTCGAATGTGTGGCAAATTAAGATAGGGGATGACATTGTTGTAGACCCAATCAAGGTTATTGAATTATGTTTTTCTCTTTTTAAGAATTTGATTGGGGTAGAGTTCATTATTAATGAGGATGTGTTGAAAGCACAATAAGAGTTTTATAATGTAGTTGGATTTTGAAGAAGCTGAGGTGGAAAAGGTATTGCTACACCTTCTAAATGGTAAAAGCCCTACTTAGGATGATATTACAAATGAAGTTTTTAAAAAGTATGCTTGCATGCTTAAGAGTCCATTCACGCAAATGTTTCAACAACGTTGGGATTCTAGTTTAATGTTAGAGCTGGCTCTAATGAAATTGATACCAAAGGTACTATCTTCAGAGTCATTTCATTAATGGAGGCCTATTTCATTGATGGGCAATTTGTACAAGGTGTTTGCAAAGACATTATCCAACATACTTAAGAAATTCTTAGCTCAATAGATTCATCCATCTCAATATGGTTTTATTGCAAGTGGAAATATATTGCATAATGTATTGAATGTTCAATGGCTACTGATTATGCTCGACGTACCCATCAAGAAATGATTATGGTACAATTAGATTTGGAAAAAACATATGATCATGTTAATTGGTCTTTTCTCTAAGGTGTGATGTATAATATGGGGTTTGGTCCTCGTATGTGTCGACTTATCTTTTAACTAGGGCAAAATGAAACATCTTGTGTGATGCTTAATGGTGGAGTTACTTTGAAAGTTTTTCTTACTAGATCCGTGCGGCAAGGATGTCCACTAAGTCCATTGCTATTTGCTAGTGTTACACATAATGTTGTCAAATTTTGCAGTCAGTGGTGATATTGTGGGTTTGCATCTTCCTTTTGGTGGACAATTTGTGACACAAGCATTGGCTAATGATTCGTTTATGGTTTTACAAGCCTCAAAAGAAAATCTTGAAAGGAGTATGCGAGTTTGGGATCAATTTGCCTTGGCTTCATGGTTGCATATAAATTGGAGGAAGTGTCGCTTTATTTCTTGCACAGAGAGTGATTTGGAATGTTTAGGATGGCGAGGGTCAATGATTATATGACGATCAATTTATCGGCATTGGGGTATCCATTGGGTGTTGATGTTGCAAATGTTCAATTGATTGACTGGATTGGTAGTAAATTGAAGGACAAATCTCTGTATTAGAAATCTCAATTATGGCCCTTTCATGTACGACTCAAAGTGGTGCAATATATCTTGATACCCATGCTATTATATTTTTTACCATTACTTCCTTGGACTAAGAAGGCATTACAAACATTGTTGCAACCTCTTCGGTTCATGCTATAGTGGAAGGGAGAAACAATGGGAGTTACATGGATTTCATGGAACAATTTGGCTACTCCCAAACGGTTAGGTGGTGCAACAATATTGGATTTAGAAATGCATTTGACAACTCTTTATAGAAAAGTTTTACGAGAGATATGTCAACAAGATCATCCATGGATATCTATGATGCAATATTTTATTGAGCATGAAGGATTGGTGCATGAGAAAACAAAGATTCAAGCATCGTGGTGGTCATTACTCAACGGATGTATTCCTCTAAAGATTCAACATTCTGTATGTGGACGACAGTTGGTATGGTCATGGCAAGATGCATTTTCTTTTTTGAGTGGGCAACATGAAGTGATCGAGAAATTTGTAATTCCTTACAAAATGAATTTGCTCGTTTCTTCGTAAGTGTTGTATTGGCATGAAAAAGAGAAGCTAAGATCTTAATTCAATTGTTTATTTCGATTGGGGGTTGTTCATTTGGGAGATGTGTTTGATAATGAATCACAAAGGTTGTCGGAATTTGAAGATGCCAAACGATGATTATGTATTCCCCAAAATTACGTATTCATTTCGGAGAAATTAAAAGATATACCAATTTTGCATGGATCTTTGCCATTGAAAACAAATGTTGCACTTTGGGTTGATTGATGGTTACAGGATGGTACACACTTGTTACAGGTCACTACAAATATATTGTATCATCATGCACTGGCATCATTTATCTTGGACATCTCCTAAAGTAGAAAAGGTGTGGAATGTATGTAAGTCGAATTCAAGGTGGTGGCAAATATTACAAACGTGGTTGGCATTCCCATTTGCCATTTCATGCAAAGGTATTCATATGGAGAGTCATGCTTGGTGGGATCCCATTAGGTTCAACCTTAAAGAGACAAGGACTAGGGTCAAACACCTCTTTCTTTTGCTCCATTCCATTGGAGGAAAATATACATAGGTTCATTAAATATCTTATAGCATGTATCATTTGGAAGTACTTATCGAACATTTGACAAGTTTTAACCCATTGTTATTTGAGACCTCAACAATGGGTTTTTTCTTAGTATGTGCAAAATGGTCCAAATGACAAGATGGAGATATTGTTCCAATATTTATGATATTGGGGACTACAACACAATTGGAATATTCGTAATGCTTTCATGTTTGATAGTAGACATGGGGTGAAAACCTATATGAAGAAGTTGAAAGGTATTCTTATGTGGAATTTCTGGATGTTAGAGCATGCGAGGATCATTTCCTCACATGTATATTCAGGTTTTCTAATGGCATTACCGGACATCCCTCTCCCTACATAAGATAGATGGGTAGAGGAGACTAAGAAGTGTTGTAACAAGTGGATTTTGCATACAATTAATATAATTGTGTGATTTTACCAAGAGAGAGTGAGAGAGAGTGTGTGTAAAATAGGAGATATCTATGGAGTAATAGAGAGGTGAGAAAATAGGGTTTCAAACCCAAGATGTAGTGCTAATAGTGTAAAGGACCTACCACCAAGGTAGGCTAATTACAATAAAAAGAAAAAGAGAGAGAGTTTATATCTGTGTGTTTTTCACACACTTTTATTAATATAATTGTTTGTTTTCACTGAGAGAGAGAGAGAGAGAGAGAGAGAGAGAGAGGAAAAAGTGGGTGTGTCTTAGAATATTATCTCACCAACTTGAGATTGAGAATGGTCGTACTAATGGAGTCCCTAGAGAGGAAAGGATATGTAGATTATGTCACATAGAGGTAGAGGATGAGTACCCCTTTACATGCAAGTGTCCAACTTATGCCGAGATAAGGGTAAAATACCAAGACATACTCGGACCCTCTCCCACCCTCTCCAAACTATTAGATACTCTAGAGATAAAGAAATTAGGTAGATATATCTTAGAGCTAAAACAACATAGAGAGAATAAGCTACAAAATGTTAACAATAACTTTTCTAATATTCACCAACATGTAGCCAATGAAGTTTTTCAAGGACAGGGGGAGACGATGAATGTGCACACACATGCACCACTCGACCTCTTCCTTGATGAATGTGGATACACCTCTTCCTTGATGAAGCAGAAAACCAAAGAACCAAACACCCTCGGATGCTGGGTTTCAAAGCAACGCGACGTGGTGTAGAAGCAATTAAGAAAATAAGGGAACGTGAGCTACACCGTCCAAAAGCCCTGGACCTTCTACATTGGGACCACGAGTCACACCCACATTGAAACCCTTTGACCTCCCGCTTCTTTTCGAGAAACTTGGATGGAAATGAAACTAGGCCTAGTAGATAGTCATCTCCTTTATAGAATATGGTACACCATAACACGTTTTGTACAATACTAGAACTCTTTTAGCTTAATTTTTATTTTATTTTATTTTATTTTTATTTTTGATGATTCGGTATACATCCTATTTTGTTGTAAGCCGATTGTCTCATGGGCCAAATTTGGCCTTAGAACATGTTAATATATATTTCTTTCTTTCTTTTTAAACCAAAAGAGAGAGAGAGAGAGAGAGAGAGAGAGAGAGGACACACACACACACACACACACACACACACACACACACACACACACACACACACCACTTTTTCCTCTCGTCTTGGTCCCATAGGTCAAAATTGGCCTCATCGATGATCAATATATATTGTATTGTATTCTCTTCTCCACAATTTCTCACCAATTCTTTATTGCACATTCATTTTCGTGGAGGATATAGAAACATGTTTTAGTTCCAAAGACATGACTTTTTGTTACGTGACGTGGAAACAAATGGCAACATGAACGGTGTACAAAGCCTTTATTTATGATAATACCATGTAGCTAGTGTTTGTCTTACTTCTTTGGTTTGTGAAAAAACTACAAAGTGTCACTCTTGTTTTGTTTCCATATAGTCTTGTTAAATATCCAACTAATGATTTCAATGCTTGTACGCATAAGAAAATAACGAAGTATGGCTTGCATGTTTTCAAAACTTCCTATTGATATGCTTGGTCAAAGTTTGGCTCACAATCACATCAAGGTTAAGATTGAACACGCGTCTTAAAAACATTACATCATGTGTTAGAAGCTTAGCTTGCTAATTATGATTCTAATTAGAAAGTGGACATGTTGTAATTGAGAGAAATTAGAAGCTTATAGTTTTAATGTTGATCCTAAATAGAAGTTTAATTTGTTAACTAGTGTATATTATTAGGATGATTACTACATTTTAGTGGCAAAGACAAGTGATAAATGTACACCAATGGCACCAAAATAAAAAATCACATGAAATGGCTACAATTGCCTTAAAATGAGATCAATGTACCACAATTGTGAATTTGTTTCAATTACATGTGAATGCAACAACCTGACTCAAGGATTTAGTAGGCATCAAACTCCTAAAGAGACATCAACAAACATTAGTATAGAAACGAGAGTAATTACTTGTATGTATGTATTTCATGTACAACATTATGGCATCTCTTAATATTGACGTAGTATATTTTCTTGAAAAAGAAAAAGAAAAAGGAAAATAGAAAGTGCAGTTTCGATAAAATATGGATTTTGAGAGTGCCAAAGAAACCAACACCTAGAAAACCAAACAAGGGCAGATGAAAATAATCTTCAATCAACATTTATGAAATGTTTTCATGATTTACGTGAACCTAATAAGAATTCATGGTAACCATTCCTATGAATCAAACTATTTTGTTTGAACAACTTCTACTTTAATATGATTCAAATGATAGGTTTGCTTGCTTGCATGTCTGGTATAATCTCTTAGACAAATATAGTTAATACTCAGAAAATGAGAACCATTTTGTTTGGGTTTGAATGGTGAACAAATGAGTCACTTGACTATTAGGGATCATTATGTAGTTTTACCATTGTTGCAATTGTTTCTAAACTTTAAGCTATAAAGCAATATGTGATTGAGAAGTACAATAATAAAGTTACAATTACAAATTGGCATTTGCGAAACATTTTTCATGCATTAGTTGAACCTAAAATTATTTCGGAGCAACTATATTGGCACACCAAACCAATTTCTCTTTTTCAAACTACTTCATCTTTGATTTGATTAAAATGAAGACATGGTATGATTTCTTTGAGAAATATAAGCGATGCTCCCATTATACGTTTTGTGCAATTTTTTTGTTTCTCGCCTTCCAAAATCTAACATGATAGAACACAATCTTGTTGGTTGTCTTTTCTTGGTGAAAGTAATAAACACTATCCCCTAAACAAACTACGTGATTGCTAAATAAGCAAAGATGGATAGATGAATTTTCTTATTGTCCTTGTTTAAAAATGATCAACGAGATGAAAAGTGAAAACTTCTCGTCTAGAATGTGTAGAATCGAGTGGGGACTAGACTATTGGTTTCAAGAAATTTACTAATGAATGGCGTCATGGGGGGTGCACAATAAATAAGGTTATAGAGAACCGTGTCTAAAGATTGAACCAAAAAGAGATTTGTGAGAAAAAGGTCAATGATCAATGCAAAGTCAAGACTATTTAATAAGCACAATTCTTATTCTTGAGATGATCTCGGGGTGCTTGACACTTAGCATTGTCATGTTGAGATTGATAGCATATATAAAATCACGAAATCTCGACATACGACATGTGGATGGGAAGCATAACAACATGGATGGCTTACTGTCTAGAGCTAGGTATGAAATGAAAGATGGAATGAAGATCGTAGATGAAGTTTTAGGCTTCAATTTCTTAGAGTTAGCTTGTGTAGTTCTTGAAATTAGAACAATGCCAACCCTTGCCATTTTCATGGACGAAGAGTATGAAAGAGAATGATTACAATTAGGGAAGGAGTTTCTTGAGCTTGATGGGTGCAAATGTCGGATGCCTTGTATATGAGTTATTCTTACACAAAGAAGAGTACAAAATAATGTTGCTAAGGTAGTGTGTAGAAGGGCAGAGAAATAAATATAGGTTAATGAATTCCATGACAATTTTGAAGTGGGCCATTAAGGTATCTAGTGGAATCAAAGGTTTTGGCAAAGAGGTTTACTCAAGGTTAATGGAGATGTCTACATCATGCATTTCGAAGAGAGGGTTCGATAATGTGATTGAAAGTGAACTATGGGAAAAGAGGTGTCTATCATGGACTCAAAACTGTATTTATGGTTTTGGCATGAAAAACGAAAAATTCAAACTTCAGTGCAACAAATACACTTACCCCGTTAACATCATCTGCAAGTTGTGGAAGGACTTCACATGTCAACAAGACTATAGGAGATTAGAAAATGGGGTTTAGGGTTCACAAACTTTTTGCTAGAGTATAAACATGTATTTGCCAAGAGCCATTATGACATGAAGGGCACCGACCCTATGTTTTATAACGCCACATTTAATTGCAAGAAGATGCAAAACCCATCAAGCAACAAAGCTATAGGATGAATCCCAACTACGCATTGTGGGTGAAAGAGGATATTGATAAATTGCTAAAAATTGGATTTATTAAGCCAATTAACAAAGGCTACATGGCTATCTCCAATTGTTATGCATTGTTGTCGATTACATCTACGGTGACCAACCCATTCCCACTCCTGTCTATAGATAGACACAATACTGAATGTAGTAAATGGGCACGAGATGTACTCGTTCATGTATAGATTTAACGACTACAATCAAGTGTTGATGACAATAATGAACAAGAGAGAACAACATTTGTTGAGGAATGTGGAGCACTCGTTACAATGGTAAGGATGTTTGGCCTGAAAAATACCTTGATGACTTTCCAAAGAATGGTGATGGATTTTTTTTTGGAATACATCCCAAAGTTCATGCACAAATTTCTTGATGACTTTACATTGTTCAACACTTTGCTCAAACACATGGAATACCTAACAAAGTGCTTGAAAAAGAGTTGGAAAGCATGATTAATTCTTAACCTCACAAAATGCACATTTGCCGTGGGAAGGTGGAATGCTTCTACGCCACATGGTGTCAAAAGCTAGGACGCCATTGACCTTGGGACAACACCAACAATCACGGAGGCACCAACCCCAACTAATGCAAAGGATTTGATGCGGTTCCTTAGGCAAAATCGGTGGCATAATCATGTACTTCAATTTATGAGGACTTAGCAAATATATTGGACGCAATTGTTCATGCAACACTATTCAAACAAATGGAAATGGGAAGATCTTGCTTACCATCAACTGAAACTCGTTTTCGCCACATTGGGCTAAACCATTCCACATTTTCATAGGTGCGTTTGACATTGTGATTGGGAGTATCCGGCGTCCACATCTAGGATTACAAACCTAAGAGGTTTCTAGTAGTGTACAATGCAAGTATACGATTGTTGAAGGACAAGTGCAACTAGAACACAACTAAACGGAAAGCATTAGGAATGATTTAGTCAATCCAAAAGATCCAACATTATTTGTTGGGAATAAATCCATATTTCATGTGGATCATTCCGTTGTTGTGATGTGGAGAGTGCACAGGAGGAAATAACATTAACTTGGAATATCAAAAAGGTTGAATGATACAACTAGGATATGATGAGAAGGAAATACGGTGAGTTATATTTAAATAACAAAAAGGCTTAGCTTACTTGGTAAGAGCTTGTGCTATGAGTAAGAGGTTAAGGGATTGAATCCAATTCAGCAATAGGAGATTAAGTGGACATTATGATTAGCTTTTATTTAGCATCAAGTGCTAGAAAAAGAAGAATATAGCATGCAAGAAAAGAAAAGCTGAGTAAAAAGAGAGAGTAGAGCATGCTAGGAAAAAAAACATGGTGCGCACTAAAATAAAAAAGCACCTACAATTTTATTGAGAGAGAGCCTTTTGAATAAATATTAAAATAAAAATAAAAATAAAGTTTAAAAATACCTACCTCTCTTACCGACAAATACCATTTTAAAACACTCACATACTTTAAAACTAGCGTGGATGGACATTGACATCCTTGTACACTAAACTTAGAAAACTCGGGGCAATCCATCCTCTCCGGTTCAAGTGCCTGATGGTTCCCTTTAGGTTTCCCAGGCATACGCATAACTTTGCCACACTGTCTTACTTTACCTTGTGAAGAAGCAATCAACCACTGGAAAATTGGTGCATTCGATGCTCCTCAAAGAATTTGACTTTGACATTGTGCACACTCCAGGCTTCCAAAATGTGGTGGTAGAATATTTGAGTCACATAGAAATTGTAGGCGCATCCATGAGAGCTGCAAATGATCTCCTGGATGCCATTTCATTAATTTTCCAATAATCTGGATGAGTGGATGGATGGCATGATGTTGTTTTGCACAACTAGTAGTTTCAAGATGGAACCATATAAAGACCGGTGCAAGTGGCTACCCATTTGTTCTTAATACTTCAAAATGATTGGAAATGTATTGGTTGTCAACAATGTATGCGACTCTCTAAACAACAATAATGCTTGTTGGAAGCACACCCAAGAATTGTTGGATGAAACTTTTCCAAGTGACTCAACTCCATACAATGTGGCAAGTATCTCCCATTGTAGGATTGATATAACTCAATCCTCACCCGTCATCCTTACAAATTACCCCACAACTATGGTAATGGTTATGCTCGTAACATAAATCCACCAAAAGAACATGCAAGGAATTTTAAAGAAGTTCATCATTAATCATCAGACGGATTGGCATCTACAATTCCAATCCACGGCGTGGGCCAACACACAAAAGTAGCTTAGGGGTTTTGCCATTATGACTGGTGTACGGCTTGGAAGGAGTGGTTTTGATGGAATATGCCGTCCCAAGTCTACACATAGCAGTGCGCTCGATTGGATGATGACACAAGTGATTGAGAAAGGAAGCCAGAGTTGCTCAAGTTGGATGAGCAACGACAAGCAAATTTGATCATTTGCGAGGTCCAACAACCAGGACATGCTGGTTGGATGAATTGGCATCCCAAAAAACGTGAAAAGAAACTATCACTAAGGGCAATGGTGTTAGTATTTCAATCACGTTCAGAATTAATGTTTGGTAAACTGATTTTGTGCGGAATAAACCATTTTCCAACTATTCAAACACAAGCAAGTGGAACATTTCAATTAAGAACATTGCAAGGTCAATATGTACTGAAGCTCGAAAATAGCTTTAAATTATGCAGGTACCACGGTGAGCTACCAATCAACCCATTTCAAGCAATGATCAAACATAATCAAGTTTTTGCTGCAATCACCAAGTGTTGGAGTGAGGATGAAGCAATTGAGAACCTGTTTTGAACCCACAACAAAAAAATGTTGAATACGCAAACACAAACAAAGGTTTTGGTGGCATAATTAGAATTGCATCACTTTTGACCTATTTACATCCTATTGTTTGTGGGAATTAGGTTTTTCACCTTTCACACTCTGTATCAATCTCCCACTAAAGACCAAAAGTTGGCGAAATTGATGGGAAGATTGTACAAGACCTAAACATGTTACACAATATACACCAGACAAATTGTGTAATATGAAGAACTAAGTGATTCCCATCAAGTGACAACAATATACGCTAGGGAATTACATTTTTGGCCTTTCACATGCTATGTATCCATGTCCCATTAAAGGCCAAAATTTGATGAAATTGATGGGAAGATTGCACAAGACCTACACATGTTACACAGTTTACACAAGGGAAAAACTGTGTAACTTGAAGAACTAAGTGATTCCCAACGTGTCATGCAGTGGATCTTTCATCAATGCATCAACGCCATTTTCTTGAGAAACAACCTTCTCAAGATTAATGCAACCAATGTCTATGCATTCCTGGATGAAATGCTATCACACTCCAATGTGCTTGGGCTTTGCATGATAAACCGGATTTTTGGCCAATGCAATTGCACTATGACTGTCACAAAACAATATGCTTTTGCTCATGAACTCCTTTTCATCATCAGATTTGGAACATTCATTTTTGCCTAGTTTTACATGCATAGATAATGGTGAACTCAAAGGTTTTGCACTGTCCAGAGTAATCCTCTTGAGTATTTTGGATATATACCCATGCTAAGCATGTGTTTTGCATTTCCCAATATTTTCATGTTAAATTTTGACTCAGTTTTGTCTTTAGATAACCCATCCTTGTTTTTATCGACGATGAGTATGCCATCTATATAGAGTATTAAAATCACATATGTGCCATCTAGAGATTTCTTCGTATAGAGACACAAGTCTTCATTGCTCCTGTTATAATCTTGGGACCTCATAAAAGCATCAAATTTTTGATACCACTTTCGAGAAATTGGTTATGGGCATACAAATTTTCCTTAAGCTAGCATACCAAATGCATTTTTCCATGAACCTCACAATCCTTCATTTGATCCATATAGATATCCTCATTGACTTCTCAATGCAAAAAAATAGTTGTTACATCCATTTGAAATAACTGAAAAACTTTTTAGCAACCAATATGAGCATCAAGCCAACATAGTCATCTTGAATACTGGAGAGAATATTTCATCGAAATGGACTCCTTGTTCTTGATTAGAGCATTTTGCCACATTACAAGCTTAATACTTAGGAAGATCACCCATTTACATGGTAGCGCTTTCCTACCTTTTGGAAAAGGCACGAAAACTCAAGTTTCATTCTTAAGAATACTATCCAATTCACTCTACATTGACACTTTCACTTAGCATGATGATGGACCGATATGGCTTCATGATAGCATTTAAGGTTCATCTGTATCTGTTAGCATTACAAAATCAGTAAATCTGCGAGGTGATTTGGAGACACACATTAATCTTTTTAATCTTCTTAATGATCCGCGAGTCATGAATACCATCAGGTTATGCATAGGAAACACCTTATTTCTGAAGATAATCATGTTGAATATCATCATTCTAAAATTCATCACGTTGAGCATCATGTAGATGTATCTACATTAGTGGAAATTTTCTATTTTACCTTAACAGAGGTATACCTTCCTTAAATACTTGCTTTCGACACCTAGGAGCGTTTGACTCCGACGATCTTTCGACTCTGATGAGCCTTCGTGTCTAACGATCTTTCGATTCCTAGGAGATTTTGACTCAGATGATCATTCGACTTTGACATCCTCTTTGGTTCAAGTCCTCGGTGATCCCGCTCAAGTAGCACACATATGCATGTAACTTCGCAACAACACACCACCAAAAGATTTTATGGGCATAGGGCCACAAACATCCATGTGAATAAGATCCCATGGTTGAGTGGATGAGTTGATGTGGGTCTTATATGCATTTCTGATTTGCTTGCCATGTTGGCAATGTTCACAAAATGCAAAATCAGAAAATGACAACTTAGGTAAGTGGCCATAACAAGAAAGAATTTCCCTGCCATTTCATAACATATAGCCTAAATGATCATGCCAAATGCATGTCATAAGTTGTTCTAGGACAATTAGAAGATGTTCCTTTTGATGAACGAATAGTGAATAAAGGGAACCACCTTTATTCCCTCTTTCAATAATCATATTTCCTTTTGTTATATGAAAGGATTGGGAATCAAATATTACCTTATAGCCATTGTCATTAAGCTGAACAACATACATCAAACTACGTGTTAGTTAGGGGACATGGCATACATTTTTCATGGTAAGATGAGAACCATCGTTAAAAAGTATTAAAATATCTCCAATACCAATCACATTGTCCCAATGATGTGAATCTCCAAGTGCTAAGTGACTTGGCTTGAACCACTCTCTATGTGGAGTCACATGAAATGATGCACTAAAGTCCAACAACCATGTATGGGAGGGAGAAAAACCATATTCACCCCAGTATGTGTAGTAACATCATCTATTGGAACTAAAAGAACCACTCCATGAGGTACTTGAAACCTCAGACATTTCAGAAGCCATCAGATGGTAATGAGACTTCATCGATTGCAAACCTAAGCACTTAACAATAGTTGGGACGCTACTTGCTAGCCGCTCTCAAGCACAACTATCACAGTGGGACAAAACTACGTATGTCCCCAAAAGCAACCACCCATTGACATATCAGCCCTAAGCCAAGGATCAATGGAGATAGACTAACACACAACTTCCATTTCACAATCTCAAATCAAGTGAGCATGCAATTAACATGCAACTTCTCTGCCACAATATAGTGCACAATGGCAAACACTCATCTCTTTGTAATCTAGGAGCAAGTAAATCCGTATTTATTGCTGGAAGACCGAGAGAAAAATACCTCTTGGGATTTATGAAAAATGTGGCTGAAGAGTTCTTGTAGCAGCAAGGATGTGGCAAGGGTTACCACACTTGGCTGAAGACAATGACACCGCCTTCATGTCTGTCTATCCGTTTGTGCACAGGCAACATATATACAAAGAAGAAGAAGCCATTTCTATGGTCTTCTCTTGGCTGGCTCCCATCGATTTGATAACAATTGTTGGAGCAAGGATGAAGCATCTGAGCAGATTTTCTGAGCCTGCAACACAAGATAATGCACACTAAGTTTTTTGGGCATAATTAGCCTTGCATCATTTTTGACCTATACATATACATCCTACTATTTGTAGGAATTACATTTTTGGCCCTACACACTATGTATCACTTAGGGACTTATACACCCATGAACATTGATATTTTCATGGGTGGGATATATTAGGGTTACTTACTCGCCACATACTGCTAGACACTACAATTTGTGCTCCTCCATCTTATTCCTAGCAATATCGTCGTGGAGACATCACAACTAGCAGAATGGACATAAGAGCTAGCACACCTTCAAGATAAACAAAAAGCCGCACAACATTGTGATGGATGACAAAATCACCACGTGTACGAAATCGGGTAGCCTATTGCCGAGAGGTTTCTCAAAGGAGCACAAAATATTCATCAAGAATGGAGCACAGTCAAGAAGCAAGTGCAAGCAAGTGGCATTTGGATTCCAAATTGGTGTGCGAAAACTCTCACTAGATGGAGGAATCCTCAAAAACCTTGATATGTTTATGGGTTCATTGGCTTCTTTCGTAGCTATCCATCAAGTGTGCCAAGTGTTAAGGAATGGAATATAGTACCTATTTTACTATTAATTTTAATTTCCAAATATTATGTATTTCGCCCAAATATGCATGATTACCTAATTGCACATGTCTGTATATTTCATGTCCATTTGTTCCAACAATTATTTATTATTGTACACTAGTTTGTATATTTTTCATGTCCATTCTTATTAGTGGTTATTTTTTCTGGAATTTTGTATATAAAGCCCCATTCTCTCGTTAATACAAGAGAAGAAATTATACCGCTTATATATTTAATTCTATGTAATCCATTGTTTTTTGTAGTTAATTATCTAGCTGATAACAAGTTTCTAGGTCACTCCCAATATGATAGAGAGACGTACATGAGCACCATGAGAAGTGACTTGTTAAATTCCCATGCTTAACTATAAATTGGCCTTTGTTAGCCATTGTCTTCTTTGAGGATGGTCTATTCTTGCTAGTTTTGATGGGTTTGGAACTATCCACAAATGCTTGGTTTGTATCTCTTGCATAGCCAACTATTTCTAAATTAAGGTTGTGTGTATGTTAAAAACCTACACCTTATGATAAATGAGATTGGAATCATCAACACTTATTTCTCCCTTAATGTTTTGCCTTTGGTCACTCATCGTGGAGCTAATGGGCTTGGCATCTCTTGCTTGACGGCCTCCATTAAAATATATGGCTATACGTAAGGGACTAAAATGTTATAATAAATTAGGCTATGGAATTCTTAATATTATATCTTCCTTAAAAAATTCATTATTTTTTTGGCATCTCTTCATGTACAACAAGCTTCCACACTTCCTTTGCCATATACTAGTTCTTGAATTTCTAGTCATGTCTAGCTACATCAAAAGATGGAAACAACCACAATTTTACCGTGCAAACAAAATTTATTAAAATTGCAGAAACATATCATTCGCAATTGTCGAAATCGATGCATTCACATCATGGATTTCACTTTACAAAAATTGTAAAATTTACGATAATTTATCGTGTATTCCGTTGTACCATGGCCTATTTTTATTTGAGAAGAGATTCCCTTTATGAGCTATGTTGATCGCTTTGTAGACATGTTGGCTCATTTTTTACTGCAATTGTATGTTTTTCTTTGTGGCAATATATATTCAAACGCGAACGTGTGGGGGAAATTGTATGCTCTCATTACCTTAGACCTTAATGCAAGTTCAAAACTCAATCTCGAATGTGGCGATTGTAAACTTATTTACATTAGGAGTACAAAAACAAGATCAAAATGAATTATAAACGTTCAATGAATAAAATAATGTGAATGTGGTAAAATTATCATTTCATTTTTTTGTTTTTTTTTGTTTTTTTTTGGGGGGGGGGGGGGGGGGGGGGCGTCCTATTCATGGAAGTAAAGACAATGAAATCTCCAAATTACTCTTGCTTTGAGGCGTCACAATAATACCCACAAATAAAACATGAGAAAGTTGTTGGTACCACAACAAATGGATCCTAATACTTATTTATCTATCTACAAGACACACACACACACACACACACACACACACACCCCTTATATCATGATAATTATGGGTTTGTGGGAAATGGAGATATCGTGGATTGGAGAACCAATTTTATTTTTAATGTCTATTTGATGGTGTGCACGATGTACAAATGAAATGATTTGAATGAATGAATACCCATTCCATTTCATTCCTTTTTCTTTAGCTTCCAAACCTTCACATATGCTAGCAATATGGAGGAAGTAGAAGGGGGTGCTCTAGAAGGGGAAGATTATATATTCAAGATCATATTGACCGGTGAATCCGGGGTAGGGAAATCAAACCTCATGTCGAGATTCGCCAAGAACGAGTTCCATATCAACACCAAAGCAACCATTGGGGTAGAATTCCAAACCCAAAGTTTGAAGGTTGAAGGGAAGAGGATCAAGGCTCAGATCTGGGACACGGCAGGACAAGAGCGATTTCGTGCTGTCACATCCGCTTACTACCGAGGTGCAGTTGGTGCTCTCATCGTCTATGACATCACTCGTCGGCACACATTTGAGTGTGTCCGACGTTGGCTCGACGAACTCCATCGTAAGTTGTTTCTTAAGACAAAAGAAAATCTTTCATCACACTAAATTTATTTGGATCTCTTTGTGGTATTTATTTAGATGGAGGCATAATGTAATCCTCTTTTGAAACACTCATTGGCCAAATTCACTTGCCATATAACAACTAGGAACATCTTAAAGCCAAGTTTTTATCTTAATCCTTAAGTCTTATTGGTTGACCATGTGTCAAACTAGAAATGTCTCAAGACATAATTTCCCATTATGATTCCCATACGTGGGATTAAGAACTTAACATTATGACTTTCTAAGTTGGTATTTTTTGCTAACTAATTTCAATTGAGTTACACATATTTTACAATCGATAACATCCATGATTGTAGTTGAAGTGTTTGCATTAGTGCCTTCATTGTTTACAACATCACTTGTCGACAAGTTTGTTGTATCTATATTGGCTTGATGAACTTTGATGTAAGTTCTAGACTTCTTTCATTGGTCTAAATCTAGTTAATATATGATACAATTCCCATGGTGTAGATTGGACACAATGTTTGTCTCTTTCACTTGCCATATTATTGGTGGAAGTCTTAAATATGGTTCCTACATTGGGGATTAGAATGTAGCATTATGAACTAATATTGTGGATTAGGACCTAACAATATGAGGTAACATGGTATCCACATTAGGGGTTTGGACCTAATATGATCTCTACATTGTGTGTCAGGAATTGCCGCATTGTGGACTAAGACATAAAATTGTGAACTTTGCATTTATAAAAGCTCATAATGTTGAATACCTTAGGGAAAGGAAACCCAAGGGAGAGAAAAAACCGCTCTGCAAACTGACACAAATGGTTAACTATTAGTGTCCTCATGTAATGTTGTGACAACTCTAACAATATACCCAAGAACAAATCTCAATAGTTTTGCATATTTGAAAGAATGTCAAAACGTTGGCATTAATTAACTAATGCTCTACCTAGGCGTCACAAATTACCGGAACCAATCAATTACTAGGACTTAAGTCTCATAAAATGGGTATTGTGAACTACTTATAAGATGCAAAGCTCATGCTCATTATCATGAATTATGTTCATGGCTACCTTTTTAAAAAATCCTATCTTCAAGAATGGGAATTGTATTTTTTATTTAGATATAAGTACATAAATCATGAGTGAACTCAAGTGGTCAATATGCAAACTTTAATCTTAGAGTAGGTCTACAATCATAACCTAAAAATATTTTTCTCATACAATAACAATCATTTTGGTATGCCAAAAGGCAGTTACCACAAATGGTTGACTTGATTATGTGAAGCTTAGCATGCTTCACATAAGGCATGTTGATTTGTATGAGCAATACAAAGGAAACTCTAGTAAATCATTATTTCCATGTCAAACAAGGGATTTCATGCCAATGCATCAAAATAATGCTACTAACTCCAAACTATAAATCAAACGTTAGCACTGATCATTTGAGTAAGTAAAATGAAGACCAGAACTAGTAGAATGGAGAACAAAATACTAAGCGAATATATTGATATATACAACATTAACTATAGATTTATTTATTATCTCTAAGAAAGCTTCACATCTTCAAGAAAGATCCATTCAAAACCCATTCAACAAAGATTACGGTCAAACATATACACCCCCAATAGTCTAAACTGCATGTGCATCATGAAGATATTTGGCATAGTATATATTATGCCAAGGATTGAAGTAGCCTAGCTAGTTCTTGTTGATAGAGATCATGAATCGAACTGATATCACAATGGAAATGTACAAATGGCAAACATTTGATTATTTTATCTTTCAATGACCGTAATGCTTTGCATCGTGTTTTCATCTTACATCAATAATGTGTTTTTGTCCATAAATGTATGTGCAATTGATTTATTTATTATTCTCCAAAGGAGTAATTTAGGTTTAGTTCTATCGTGCAATACATGTCACTTGGTATACTAAGAATGCTGGATTTGCATTTATATTCTAATATTTTAGTTGATTATGGCGATGCAAATGAACTAAAATATTAGATTTTTAAACTTATTTTCTTTATATGTTTTGCTTTTCTCTTCATTTTGCATATTAGTCCATGCAAATTCAAATGGTGCTCCATTGGTGATGCTTGTTGGAAATAAATGTGATCTTCAACATATAAGACAAGTTTCACGAGAAGAAGGTCAATCCTTTGCAAATAAAGAGGATTTGTTATTCATGGAGGCTTCAGCTCTTGATACAACAAATGTAGCAAAAGCATTTCAAACTGTGATAAGGGAGGTATACAAAAATGTTAGCAGGAATGTATTAACAACCAACGGTACCAACATGTCTTCTTCTTCTTCATTGAGGCCCATCGGTAGTACCAAGGTAGTAACATTTCAACAAGATTATGAAGATGCAAATGAAATGAAGTCACGTCCTAAATCCAAGTGTTGCTCTGCATGAGTTTCTCTCTATAATTCTTAGCATCAAGATGCGATATTGTAACCTAAGAATCAACATTTCACGAGTTCTTTGTGCAAACACTTTCTTTAGACGTTGAATTGGTATCATGTTTGATATTTATATGTTAGACTTAAACGATATAGAACATTTTGATGACTATAACCAAAATCCTATTTTAATATGAGACACTTGAATAGAAAGAATAAGATGGATGGTATGACACTCACCACCCATGTATCATCATCATCTTCTTCACTATGGCTAATTGGAAGTAGCAAGATAATGACATTTCAACAACATTACAAAGTCTACATGTCATTGACGTGAAATCGTGTAGTCAAATATAAGAGTTGCACCATTCATAATATCGATACGTATACTGAGAATCAAACCATTGATTTAATGTGAGATTACATTCAAAATATGTTGTCTTAGACATTAAAGAGATTACAATATTGTCAAATACTTGGACTTATTCTTTGTCTTTAGCTAGCCCTCTACCTCTTGTATGTCAATCTTTTATAACTTGCATATGAAAAATCAACCCAATGGCTTGTTCATGGTTATGTTGTGACACTTGGATGTTGTATTGTGACCTTCATTTGTATGTGCTAGCTTATGTATGGTGTTTCGCTTTCCTTGTATCAATCTTAGCCATCCCAAGCACCTTTCCCTCTTTCTTTTCATTGTCTCTCCTGTGTCTGTCCCTATTTTGAATAGAGAACCTTCGCTTTGGTCTATGATAATCCTTTGGTAGTGGGTCCAAGCTCCAAATGATTATGCACAATGATCCCTCTGAAGTAGTCGATTAGTTTTATTTAAGAGATGGAAAGTTATGTGCATTTGCCAAATTTGCATTAGATTTTTTTCTACCATGGCTAGTGATTTGACGAGAACATTCCTTGTGGTTTGGGGTGTGGTGTTGATTGCATTGTTAAGTCTTATTGCGTATAACCTTGAAATTTTGGCATCGTCAACACATCCTTTGAGGTAGTTATTCCTATTACTTCAGGGAGGTCAAGGGATTCTAATTCCTTTCATTGTTGATAGCATATAGGAATTTTCTCAAATTTTTTCCCTTGATTGGTGGGTGTTCCCACAATATTTCTTTGATATTTTGCACACTTGGTTCCATGATATAGTCGAAGTTCCTCTAGCTAGAATACATTTTTTGTCACCTTTCACGACTCCTTTTTTATAGACATGATCCTATTTTTCAGTGAAAAGTCCCACATTTGAGCAAATTTTTTGATGTCTTTTACTACAATGAATTTTATGGTAACAAACAACTCAATCATGTCTAAAATGCTACTTAGGATTAAAATATTGGTAATTCCAAAACAAATTAAGAAAAAAAAAACCCTACTTCACATTAGTTAGCAACCAAAATACAACAAAGTTCACCTAAGATTCATAGAGACAACCTTAGTGGAATCAGTATCTACAACACAGAGGAACAACTCCAAAACCAGCAAAAGAACAACAAAATGCGCGTAGATCTTCCTTCCACAAATTCTGCAATAATCCCCAACCCTACCTATCCCACTAAACTCTTTTACAACAAAGTTATCCTGATAATACAACTATGATAACTTACTTGTACCCCATCCAAACATGCATATTTACATCCCACATACAGTATTGGGGGGGTTGTTGTTGGAAACAACCACCTGTGCGCATGGCAGTTCCACTTAAGCCCTGTCAAAGATTTGATCATCATGGGAGAACCATCCCATTTCAGCAGAGATTTTGACCTTGCCATTTTTGTTTCATCCGAATCCCCCTGAATCTAGTCGTACCGTCCACGTAGCCAAGTCACTAGCTTGAGCCAGATGTTTAGCATCACCTCACTGTTGTTGGCATAATAGGCCGACTCCTTCCACTTTGTATCCACAGTGTGAACACGTCCTCTAGCTAGGGCTTGACTATATAAGCTCAACCCTAACATTGTAACGATAATCTTCTTGAGTCGTGGAGAGAAAGAGTTATAGAGAAAGAGAGAATAAGAACTTCCATTGAAGCTCAAATATGAGTCTATTTTAATGTTTCTTCTTTTGGTCATGTATCTGTGTTGTTTGTTGTTCATCTCACTACAGATTCTCATACGTTCTTCAACATATCTACTCATATATTTACATCAACCATGTGAATGTTAACGTGCAGAAGCGTTAGACAGAACCGGCTCAACCGGATAGCAATAGAGAATAAGATGAAGGTTTAATGGAGAAGCTTAATACACAGAGAGTATACGTGGGAGAGAGACAGAGAGAGCAGAACATAAACGCAGATTCAAAATAACACACTGTAAACTCTGTACATACAATGTGCTTACACAACACTATTTATACAAGTCCTCAAAAGGACTGACAGAAGTAAAGTGTACTTCAATGTTCCTACGTGCGATTGACACTAACTACGAGACAATGATTACCTAGTAGTCTAGGCTACTACTAGGCGTCCGGTTTGTGCTCGAATTCGGCTCTCTGATTCGTCTCCCCGATCCTGCCGGTTGTTTCCGGATACCATCCGGATACCGATCCGACTCTTGGTTCCGGATATCGATCCGGCTCAAGCTTATCCAGCCGATCCGGATCCGGTTGAGCTTGCCGCTCAACACTCCCCCTCAAGCTCAACTTGAGGTCGGATCGTGGTTTTAGTGGATGTGGCAACCAGTCCTTCCACCTGGCTCCTTTTGGCGTCGTTCCGCCTTGCTCGCGCTCCTCTTTCGGTTCAGTTCCGCTTCCCGCGACCCTTCTGGTTCTGCGCACCTCGACCTCCTCAATCGTCTTGTCCTCTCAATAGGCCCAGTGCTCGATATTTAGCCTCAGTGCTCGATAGAGCTATTATTGACTGCTTTTTGCTGCTCCACGCAACAGCTACGCTACCAAGGGAAAACATGTACCTAGAGGTGGATCAATGATCCGATGCATCACCAGCCCAATCGGCATCTGTGTATCCGACTAGCTCTTCAGTTATAACATGCCAGTATAACAGTCCCTAGTCCTTCATGCCGCTCACATACCGCAATATTCGGTGTGCGCACTGAAGGTGCTCCACGGTTGGCTTCTGCATGAATTGGCTGATCACACCGACCGGATAACTGATGTCGGGTCGGGTGATTGTAAAGTATATCAGGCTTCCGACTATTTGTCGGAACCGTTTCTCATCGCAGGCCGGTCCAGAGTTGGGACAAAGCTTTTAGTTCCAGTCCAGGGGTGTGGAGATCGGTCGACATTCTGTCATGCCGAACTTGCACAACATATTCAACACATAGTGTCTTTGTGAGAGCATAATGCCATCGGGGTTTCGGATCACCTCGATCACAAGAAAATAATGAAGGTCCCCCAGGTCCTTCATCTGAAATGCGTCCAACAGTTGGGCCTTGACACGACTGATTTCATTGAGTCCAGGTCCAGTGATGACTAAATCATCTACATAAAGTAAGATGCAAGCTGGACCGTCCAGATCTTGCCGGATGAACAACGATGAATCGGATTTAGAGGTCACAAACCCCATCTTACGCAACCGGTGTGTGATCTTCGCATTCCAAGCTTGGGGGGCTTGTTTTAGACCGTAAAGCGACTTCTTAAGCTGGCACACCGCCGACTTGTTCGTCTCCGACTGAAAACCAGGAGATTGGATCATATAGACCCGCTCTTCAAGGTCACCTTGAAGAAACACATTCTTCACGTCCATCTGGTGAAGATGCCACCCCCTTGCTGCAACAACCGCTAGTACCACACGAACCATCGTCATCTTTGCTACCGGAGCGAAGGTCTCGTCGTAGTCGATTCCGTGGGTCTGTGCATATCCATTCGCCACTAACCGGGCCTTGTACCGGTTAACCGAACTATCATCATTGTACTTTACCTTGTACACCCATTTGCAACCAATTGGTTTACAGTGTCGGGGAGGATCAACGAGGTCCCACGTGTCGTTGGCATCGAGTGCCCGCATTTCTTCTTCCATAGCGGCACGCCAATTTGTGTCCTTTGCCGCTTCTGCATAGCTCTCCGGCTCACGCACTCCCGCCACTTTGGTCCATGTACGCATAGTGATGCACCATGTACTCATTATACTCGTACCGGGTAATGGGGTTCTTTTGGCAGGAAGACCGGCGTAACTTGTCATCACCCAGTTTGTGTCCCTTCTTGGCGAGTTCAGACTTCATTCCCGAAGATTAGCCTTCATCCTTTCCGGAGTCAGATTTTCTCTAATCCAACTAAATGTTGCCAGTTTCGTATTCCGACATTTTCTGCTTCCCTTTCTCTTTGCGCGTGAACCGTCTCCTCGGTTCCTTGCGCGGGGAGAGCACAATAGAGTCTCCACTACTCGCCGGTTCCTCATCCGACTGGTCACTTTGACCTAGTCGCTCGTTCGGTCCGCTCAACCGAAATGATTCCGAACTCTCTTCTAGAGTCTCCAGCTCGTCATCTTCTATTTGGTCCGGTTCAGGCTCACTAGCCTCATCCTCTAGTATTGGGTCGGAGTCGGTAGAGAGTACCACGATGCCGTCTCGTCGAACTCAACATCTCGGCTTACTCGGACCTGCTTCGTCTAGGGGTTATAACACTTATACCCCTTTTGCTCATGCGAGTAACCGACTAGGATGCACTTCTCCGACTTTGGATCTACCTTCTTCCACTTCTCATCTGATACATGCACATATGCTATGCTACCGAATATCCGAAGGTGCTTCAAATTCAGCTTCCGCTCGAAATACAACTCATGTGCTGACACCTTGTCTCCGATCTAGTTTTGGATGTAGACGACCGTCCGGACCGCCTCAGCCCAGTAGAATTGGGGCATGCTCTTCTCCTCCAGCATTGCCCTTGCCGCGTCGACAATCGACCAATTCTTTCTCTCGGCCACACTGTTTTGTTCCGGTGTGTATCGGCAGCTGAATTCTCTTCAAATTCCGTTTTGATTCAGATAACTGTTGAATTGGCCGGAAAAGTATTCTTTTTTGCCATCCGACCGCAGGCACTTGATCTTCCTCTTCGTTTCCCTTTCGACTAAACTTTGAAGGTTCCGGAAACAGTCGAAGACTTCGCTTTTCTTCTCGATGAGGTAGATCCATGTGTGCCGGCTGTAGTCGTCGATGAAGGAGACGAAATACAGACTCCCGCCAAGACTAACGTTTTGTGCCGGTCCCCATACATCCAAATGGATTAAATCGAGCTTGTTATGGCTCCGGTTTCGTTCGGTGGGGAATGGAAGCCGATGTTGCTTCCCGAGTTGGCAGGCTTCACAAACTTGGGCCTTCCGGCCACTGAATTTCAGCAAACCGAACACAACCTATTTTGATTGCAGTTCCTGAAGCCTCTGGTAATTGACGTGGCCGCTCCGCTTGTGCTAGAGATCGATGCCTAATTCAATCTTTTGTCCCTTGGGAAACATGGTGGTGCCGATGTCATTAGTGTTGAGGATGAACATCCTCCCTTCTCTGCGCCCTTGCGCAATTATCCAGCCTTCTTCCTCGATGAAGCACCCGAGGTCCATAAACCGCACCTGCATTCCTTGGTCGACGATTTGTCCGACCGATACTAGGTTCTTTGTGATAGTCGGAATGTGTAATACGTTCATCAGCTTTCCCTTTTGTCCGAGATGGCTTAAAGGGACTTCTTCAACATGCACAAATGGGTGAGGGGTGTTGTCTTTGGTTTCAACAATCCCCGGTTGTTCCGGGGTTCTCCAGAAAAGAGAACCACTCTTCATGGCTTGTCATGTGGTTGGACACTCCGGAATCAACGTACCATAATTCCTCCGATTTGGAAGTAGTCTTCTTCATCAAGTTAGCCTTGTGCTTCATCACGAAGGCCGACCCTTTATCGGTCTTCCCGGTTCTGGATCCTTCTGATCCTTCCGCGTAGTGTGAGCTTTGCCGGATTTGGATTTGTCCGAATCGGCGCGCTTCTTCCAACACTCACTTTCCATGTGGCCTTTCTTGCCACAATACCAACATTCTGTGTCGGCCTTTCCTTGCCGGTTCCTGGTGCTGCTTTGACTCCCCCTGCTTGTGGAGGGTCCGGAACTGCTGTCGACACTGTCTCTGTGCCTTCGGTTCTGCTCTTGCCAGCCGCCTCCATTGTGTGCCGACCCACCTTGTCCTCCACATCCATGGGGCCGATCCGACTCCGTGTACAACATTCGACTATCCAATCGAGTGGTCCTCGACCTGCTCGCGTGGTTTTCTTCGACCATCAACATTGATTGTAAGTTGAAGAAGGACAGTGGCTTCTCCCGGGTGCAGATCGCCGTCCGGATTGGCTTGTACTGTTGTGCTAGACCACTGAGGCAGATTTGGACCATCTCGTCTTCGTCCACCGTCACGTTGATGGACCCGAGCGCGTCACAAATCTCCTTTATTTTGGTAGTCCTCGTGTGTCGGATCTAGCACTACCTCGTTCGTTCCTTCCACGAAGCTCCAATATCCATGCCCCAACAGGTACTGGTGCATCTTGTATGACCAAGACGCGTAGTTGCTCCGGTCGAGCTTCTTTGTTGGAAGTGAACTCGCCATTCCTCTGTCCATATCTTCTCTCTGTTTGGTGTTATCGGGTTCTAGGGTTCGTCTACGAAAGCAAGTGTCGGCCGTAGAGGTTCCCAACCCTCACGCTTTGATACCATGTGAATGTTAACGTGCGGAAGCGTTAGACAGAACCGTCTCAACCGGATAGCAACAGAGAATAAGATGAAGGTTTAATGGAGAAGCTTAATACACAGAGAGTATATGCGGGAGAGAGACAAAGAGAGAGCAGAACATAAACGTAGATTCAAAATAACACACTGTAAACTCTGTACATACAATGTGCTTACACAACACTATTTATACAAGTCCTCAGAAGGATTGACAAAGTAAAGTGTACTTCAATGTTCCTACGTGCGATTGACACTAACTACGACACAATGATTACCTAGTAGTCTAGGCTACTACTAGGCTTCTGGTTCGTGCTCGAATCCGTTCCTCTGATCCGTCTCCCTGATCTGACCGGTTGTTTCCGGATGCTGATCCGGCTCAGGCTTATCCAGTCGATCTGAATCCGGTTGAGCTTGCCGCTCAACAAACCACATGGAAGCTTTTGCCGCTAAAAAAAAACTTGCAACGCTTGGTCCAAATGTGCTAGACCGATAAGCATGTCACCATAAGCCAAATCTCCTAAAAAAAGTCAGAATTTGTGCTTGGTCTCACCCCAACGCATTGGGACACACTGCCACCCTGCACTATAAAACCATGTGCCTGTGGGTTTAATTGTTCTGCCCAACTTTCTCCTTTTAACGTGTGGCCCTGTCTGGAACCCCACACAACTTTCCCATTCACACCACAAGCTGCCACGATTTTGAGGCTTCTACACCAAATGCTAGTCACCTCAGTACAATTCCAGAAACAGTGAGGTATTGATTCCAAAGCATGTCCACATAACTAACAACCAGCCTCACCACCACGAGAACTCAACACTCCCCTACAGGTACCACCTTGCGGTTAAGAAGCCACAACCAAACCTTTATTTTTTCTGGCATATCCAATGTCCATAGTCTCCTCCAAAACAACTTCAGGAAGTCATCTAATATGCCTTTATCCTTCAGGCTATTACGAGTCTGTACAATACCCATCGATTTCGAGTCAATGATTCGTCTTCCTAGCTTAGTGTTGTACTCAAAAAACCTTTTCAATTCAAATTGGTTGTTCTTGGTTTTTTCCACCATACCTCCAGTGGATCCCTCTCCAAATCACATAGGGGCTTCTTATCAAAGAGCCATATTTTACAATCATGATCAAGTTTCCTAGGGGCCGGGTTCAATCGCCACCTCTTACCCTCCAACACTACCACCCGCATTGTCAACTATCTGCCATCGTTTGTTAATGTACTTAGGTTGCCCCACAAACAATCCTTGTTGGATGTGCACCTGCTGTGGATAATCTGTGTGTCACCCTCACCTACAAACCAACCTGACCAAACTCCCTCTTCTGCGTTCAACTTATCTAATCCATCAACTGCCTTATTTATCACCTGGGTCACCTTCACTAGCCTTCCATTAAACCTAATGTTACCAGCCTGACCCTCCCGCCTCTGCCTGCTGAAAACCTCCTTGTCTCTTACCGACCTAACACTGTACTCCAAAACATTTTAATGAAAAGTATGTTAAAATAATGTGATTAAGACATATAAAAGGATAGACAGCAAAATTGAAACATTGTTTCGGTTTTATGCCATGGAGAATCCAAGCACCTAGAAAGGTTCTACAAATATGTGAGTGATATTTTTGACCAAAAAACACTTACCATATAAGGCATCTTAAACTAGCTCTAGCCAAAAAATATGTTTTGCCACAAGTTGTGTGTATCAAAGTATGGACATCATCTTAGAACTTGGTTAAATAAATGGCAAATTGCAAGTATATTACGTCAATTGCCCGATCACTAGGAAAATTAGGAGTCGTGTTTCGACCATCTTAACAAATTCCATGTCAATTAGCAACAAATTCCATGTCAATTAGATTGTCATTTATTTTTTAAGTTTTGTTTAGAAATTCTTGTTGCTCATTATAGCTTTGTTGTGTATTCTACTTGTTTAATGAGATTACATGTACATTATTTGGAGTCTAATAAAAATTTGAAAATATCCACTCTTTCGAACAAAACACCTTTGATGTTGAATGTCCCAGTTGATATAAAATTTCCCCATGCATCTACAATATTTTGAAGTGAACATTGTTTAGAAACAACGCACTTCAACAAGTAAAAATTTGCATTGTCTGAATTTTCATATATGTATACAACAAAATTATCACCAACATATATGACATCACTTCAAATTTCCTTAGAACCATGATATGTGAACATAACATTGTTCATTTCGGGCTCTATGTCTGCTCCTTACTTGTTGACCAAGTTATGGTACACCCATTTGTGGATATCTGCGTGGTTTGGACATCGTTTCCAATTTCCTTGTACACAATGGTAGCAAAAACATGTCAATTCTTTGACAACAATAAAATGACAATCATTCTTAAAATAACCACAAATAGAGTTGACAGTTCGTAGTTTAGGGATTTTGTGACACTCCCATGTCTTCTATCCTCATTTCCTAAAATACTCGTTTGATATCTCAAAACCTATGAGTAAACAACAATTGCACTAGAATTACATATGTTTTCTTCTAAGACGTTCGACAACATGAGTGCTATGGACATCACTTTAGATCCAAATGGGATGTTAATTTATCATAAAATAAATAAATGAGGAATGATGATTATCTAGGATTTGAGGCAAAGTAGCATGGTCAACAACATGTAGGTAGGTACCTATGTGGCGGTTAAGGGACCTTTGGCTTAAGATGTAAATATGGGACTAGTTGTTATAGACAAGAATCAAAACTCCAACCTCTCATGTTATAACCAAGGGTCATAGCCAATGCATCTCCACAAATCATGTAGTTATTACAAGATGCTTCTATGGTTAGATACTTGTACACTTATACTTTTGTCATTCTAAAAATTTGTGGAAAGTTCTAGAAACTTACAGAGCAAGCATTGTAGAAATCTTTCAAAAGTTCTAGAAACTTTAGCAGCATGCATGCAAATGTAGTGCTCAGGAACATGTATAAATAGAGTTGTTCATCTTGATCCCAATGAAGGTGAACAACATCAGTTATGGGATCACAAGTACAATTCAATCTCTCTCTATCAATATCGCGCCTCTTGTCTCACATTCTTAGTCTCATTTATGCTCTAACCGAAGTATTCATGACTGATTTTTTACCTTCCCCTTCCTAAACCTCATAATGTTTGACTCCACTAATAACCTAAATAAGATGATGACAACATCACAAGAACTCTAGATCGAAAATGATAACTTTCGAGAATCATTGCAGAAACTAGCCTCAATACTATTTTAATGATTTTTGTTGTGTTGATCTTGTAGGTGCTTCTCTCTTAGGTTTGATGCAAGCTTGGTTTGTACATCTAGGATTGTCACCTCTTCTATAAGACTTTGATGCTTTCCTTGTAGAACTTGAATAACTATATGGGGATACAAATTTGTAAAATGACGTGTGTGCGGAAGTGTAAGCGTAAGACATAGAGTACACAATTGGTTATTCGGAAATTCGACAGTTAGGTAAACATAGTGAGAGAGATAGAGAGAGCAGACAACAACACCGTTCTATTACTAAATGTTCTCTATACATATACGAGTGCTTACAATGCACTTTATATACAAGCCCTGTCAAGTAGGTTGACACAATTACTATCAATACTTTAATGCTCATAAATGAGTTTGACACTAACTCTGCATATAATATTCCTATTTACTAAAATAGGAATATAGGCTCCTAATGGCCAATCGATTCAATTTACCTACCGATTCGGCTTTCGACTTATTTAACTGATTCGAGCCTAGCCGATCGGTTTCCATTCGATCCGGCTGAGGAAGCGGTCCATGTCGAGCTTGTCTCTCAACACTCCCCCTCAAGCTCAATTTGAGGTTCCCCCGTGTCAGCTCCGACTGGTACATAATTCCAGCTTTTCTTGGTGTCCCGACACCTCACCCATGCTCCTTGTTCGGTCTGGTCCGGTCCCACGTTTTATGACCCCTATGGCCAACGTTTCTTAACCCCTCCGGTTCTGTGCTCCTCAACCTACTCGGTCAGCTTGTTTGTTACCTAGGCCCTTGTCAACTCCCTTGTTGTTGTGGTATTGGCGCCCCTCGACCCGTCGGCTCCTCCGTATCGATGTCAGCTTTGGTTGCCTCCTTGTTCGCTTGGCCTTCATGTGATTCGGCTCTTCCGAATCACCCTCTTCGACTAAATCAGTTGTCTCCGATTCGTTCTCCTATAGGCCCTTGACCACATCCTATCATGTCCTGGTCTTGGCCTTTATCTTTAGGTCGGCTCTACCCTTCTTGGCTTTGCCACCTGCTTTGCCTTTCTTGGCTCTATCTCCCCCTTGTTCGGTTGGCCTTGACTTCGGCTCATTCTTTTGGCCACTCCCCCTACATCTAGCTAGTCTATGCTTAGCCTATCTTCCTCCATCTGTCCAAACGTCCTCAACTTCTCCAGCTGGTCCAGATGTTTCGACTTCTTTAGTCGTTCCGAAATTGAATTCTTCACCCGATTTGGTTTGTCAGACTTCATCTCTGTCCTCCCTCTCATTCTTGTTCTCACTTCTCCCCCTCAAGTTCAGCATGTCAAGGTGTTGTATACCAAGCATGCTTGAGAATTTCAGCAACTTGTCTAAGCAGAGAGGTTTGGTGAAGATATTGGCAACCTGCTGATCCGTCGGAACATATACGAGTTCCACTTCACCGGAGAGGACTCGCTCATAGAAAAAATGATAGTGCACCTCGATGTGCTTTGTCTGGGCGTGGAAGACGGGATTCTTCACAAGTTGGATGCTACTAAGTTTGTCGCAATGTATCAATGTTAGCTCGGACACCTCCACATGCAGATCCTTCAATAGTCTCTTGAGCCAAATGGCTTTGCATGTAGCAACAACCGCTCCTCGATACTGAACCTCAATGCTTGACAATGTAACTGTCCCACGCTTCTTGCTACTCCAAGCGATCACGACGCTTCCCAATTAAAATGTGAATCCAGTCGACATTCGTGTAGCCGACAGGCTGTTCAGCTACACTTGCCCGATATAGCAACACCCTATCCTTTTCGTGCCACTGACATATTGCAATATCCCTTGCACGCACTGAAGGTGTTTGGTCTTCAGCTGCAACATGAATTGACATATTGCAATCTTCGGCTAGTTGAGATTTGACTCGGCTGATTTCTTCGAGATCGGCACCGGCAATGACTAAATCATTGACATATAGAAAAATGCTAATCGGTCCGGTTTGACTCTACCCAATGAACAATGAAGAGTTTGACTTTGACGGAGCAAACCCCATCCAATGCAATCTCTACGTGATCTTTGCGTTTTAGGCACGCGCTTGCTTAAGTTCAGACTTCTTCAGTCAGCAAAATGCCGATGTTTTCCATTCAGATAGAAATTCGGGGGGTTGTACCATGTATACCTATTCTTGAAGCTTGCATTGCAAGAACATATTCTTTACATCTATCTGATGTAAGTGCCACCTCTTTGTCGCCGCTACATCCAATCAGCTTCACATCCTTGGGGGCGTCAAGCAGGTCCCATGTATTGTTTTCTGCTAATCCTCACATCTCTTCCTCCAAAGTGGTGAATTCGCATCCTTTGTCGCTTCTGCATAGCTCTCTAGCTCACGCACTTCCGCCACTTTCGACATATATGCATAATGATGTACCATATAATCATTGTACCCGTTTCGAATCACGGGGTTCTTTTGACGGGTGGATCAGTGCAACTTCTGGTTTGCTGATTTAAAGGCCCTCTTGGCCGACTTAGATGTCAACTCCGGAGGTTCATCTTCACTCGGGGCCACTTTGGATTCACTCCGATCCGATACACTGACCTCGGTGCTGTACTCCGACATTTTCACCTTCCTCGTTCCTTTGCGCGTAAGACGTCTCCTTGGCTTCTGACGTGGGGACAATATGACCGAGTCTCCACTACTCGTTGACTCACCATCCGACTGGTCGTTCCGACTTGTTAAGTGATAAGCTCAACATTGGGTGCGTAATACAATGCGTAACCCAACGTGTAAAACAGTACGCTTAACATGGTCGTATCGATGCGTAAACCGAAAGGCCAATAGTATGGTATTCCTTGTAAGGAATAATTTTGGGAGTTAGTGTAGTAGGCTCATTTATGAGTAGTCAAGTACTGTAAGTACTTGTGTCAGCCCGATAGTCAGGGCTTGTATAAAAGGTGCTCATTGAGCACGAAGAATGTATAGAGCGTCATTATTTTGAAATAGAATTGAGTTGTTTGCTCTCTCTCTGTCTCTCCATCTCCATCTCCATCTCTGTGTTTTCTGCGTTTATCGAATTGTGTACTCTGTGTTTACGCACATGCTTTTGCACAAGTATTCTTTTACATGGTATTAGAGCGCGAGGGTTGAAGTCCTCTGCAGTCAACAAGAAAAGCTTGCGAAAAAACATAGTTGAAGTTGTTCTTCGGTTTTTTTTCGGAAAAGAAAAAGACAGCAATATGGATAGAGGTATGGGAAGCTCCCTACCGACTGAAAAGCTCGATAGGAGCAACTAAGCATCTTGGTCGTACAAGATGCACTAGTACCTGCTCGGTCACGACTACTGGAATTATGTTGAATGAGCTAATGATGTAGCACCCAATTCGACACACAAAGATTTTTCGGCTTGGGAACAAGCGACAAGTAGAGTTCTCTACTGCTTTGCATCCTGTGTGAGCGAGCTATTGAGCTATATTCGGGATGCTAAGACACCAAAGGACGCGTGGGCGAATCTCAAAAAGATTTTTGTTGCAAACACAACGGCTAGGAAGTTGCAGCTCAGGCAAGAGCTTAGCAATGTTCGGCAGAAAGATCTGTCTATGGTTGATTACACGACCCGAATCAAGGAAATCTACAGTTCTCTTGCCTCCATCAACGTGAACGTTGAGGAAGATGAAATGGTGCAGGTTTGCCTTGGTGGGATTGCGTCCAGGTTAAGAGCCTTCCAAACGGCAGTCTATACGAGGGAGAATATGCCTTCGTTCTTCGAGCTTCATTCAATGTTGCTCGTGGAGGAAAATCACGCGGGTGCATCAACGAGTACGCACGCCGACGACAAGATGTACACGGAGGAAGATAGGCCCCGTGGTCGTGGTGGATGAGGCGGATTGATGCGCAATGGAGGCGGCCGACAAGAGCAGAACAAGCGGCATAATCGAAATGCAGACAACAGTTCCAGATCCTCCACAAGCAGGGGGAGTCATGGTAGCGCCAGAAGCCGGCAAGAGAAGGCCACTTCGGAATGCTGGTACTATGGCAAGAAAGGCCACAAGGAGAGCGAGTGCTGGAAAAAGAGAGCCGATTCGGACAAAGCCGGATCAAGCCGAAGAGATGTAGAGAGGCGTCAGAGATCGCAATACGCAGAAGGCTCTGAACAAGCTGGAAACAAATCGGGCCCAACCTTCGTAATGAAGCATAAGGCCATATCTATGGCCGTGAACACCTCGAAATCAAGTGAGGTGTGGTATGTTGATTCTGGAGTGTCAAATCATATGACGAGTCACGAGGAATGGTTCTCGTACTTGGAGAAACCAGAATCGCAAGGAGTGGTCGAAACGGGAGACGACACTCCGCATACCATTGAACATGTCGGCGAAGTTCCCCTTAGCCACATCGGGTAGAAAGGGAAACTCATGAACGTGCTGCACATCCCGACAATAACGAAGAACCTGGTGTCGGTCGGTTAGATCGTCGACCAGGGAATGTAGGTTCGATTCATGCATCTTGGCTGCTTCATAGAAGAGGAAGGCAAAGTAATCGAGCAAGGGCGCCGTGAAGGGAGGATGTTTATCCTCGACACTAATAAAGCCGGAACCGTGTTGTACGCGAAAGAACAAAAGGTCGAATAAGATATCGACCTGTGGCACAAGCGGTTCGGCCATGTATATTTCCCACGGCTTTGGGAGATGCAGTCGAAGAACATTGTTTTTGGCCTGCCGAAATTTCGGGGCTGTAAAGGCCAAGTCTGCGAAGCTTGTCAGATGGGAAAACAACACCGACTTCCATTCCCCAATGAGCGTAATTGTAGTCAAAGTTTGCTGGATTTTATCCATTCGGATGTGTGGGGACCGGCACAAAGCATGAGTCTCGGTGGAAGCCGTTACTTTGTAACCTTCATCGACGACTTCACTCGGCACACGTGGGTATGCACAATCACGAAGAAGAGCAAAGTCTTCGTTAGGGCGGTCGACTTCATATTCGGGCATCTTACCTTTACCCTTGTTTGATCCAACCCCTGGTTGAGATATGCTTTTGGTTCTTGGAGGCTCCTGTGGTTCGCTCATCAAGGTTGAGCTTGGACTTTCTCATGGTATAGGCTGTGACTGAATGTTGTCATTTGAGTTGACATCCAACTCTTCCTCGGATGGAGCCGAATCAGGCTCATACATGATGTCGATTTGTCAAGGATAACATCCTGACTTACCCGAACCACATGGGTAGAAGGGTTGAAGCACTTGTATCCCTTTTGTTCAGATGAATATCCCAGTGCGAGAATGTATTTTTCTGACTTCAGGTCGAGCTTTTGTCGTTTTTCGTTCAAGATGTGGACATACTCAATACTTCCGAACACTCATAGATGCGACAAGGTCGGCTTCCTTCCAGCATATACCTCGTGTGGACTTAGTCCGTGTGCTCCAGTAGTTGTGCATCAATTCATAATGTAGACGTTCGTGGATGCCGCTTCAGCCCAATAGTATTTTGGCATGTGCGTCTCATGCAACATGGCGCGTGCTACCTCAACTATTTGCCGATTCTTTCTTTCGGCTACACCATTTTGTTGGGGTGTGTGTTGGCATGAAAATTCTCTCCATATGCCTTCACCTTGGATATAGGAGATGAATTCATTAGAGAAGTACTCCTTCCCTCCATCTGATTGTAGGCATCGAATATGTTGGCACGTTTCCTTTTCAACTTGATTCTTGAGCCTTTGGAAGTGGGAGAGCACTTCACTCTTTTTCTTCATCAAGAAAGATCCAAGTGTATCGAGAGTAATCGTTGATGAAGGTGATGTAGCATCGGCATCAGCCGATCATCGGTGTTTGAGCCGACCCCTATACATTCGAGTGGACTACGTTAAGGAGGTCGTTGTTTACGTGTCTCTCCTTTGTGAACGGGAGTCGATGTTGCTTTCCAAGTTGACATGCTTCACACACTCGGTCGACTTGTTTCGACTCAAGGGCCGGAAGTCCATTGACAACTCCCTTCAATTGCATAGCTCAGAGCTGTTGGAGGTTGATGTGGCCGATTCTCTTGTGCCACAATCTGATATTCGTCTCAACTTTGAGACCTTTGGCATACATGGTTGATTATACCTCGTCCAAATCGAGAATAAATATTCGGCCTTCTCACCTTCCTCTGGCGATGAGTCGGACATTCTTTTCTATAAAGTATCCTCTGTTGTTGAAATGAACCTGCATGCCTTGCTCCACGATTTGACCAACCGAAACCAAATTCTTCATTATCGTTAGAACGCGCAAGACATTCTTGAAGCAGTTGTTGTTGCCCTTGCCGAGACGAACATTGCCGATATGCCGAATGGTGTGTGTGGTGTCGTCTCTCGTCTCCACGTAGCCGGGTCGATCGGGTGTACGCAAGTCACTGAACCACTCTGCGTGTGACATCATGTGATTTGAGGCCGACATGGTGTAGACGTGTTGGCCGAACTGGATGCCGACATGGTGTTCGCTTTGTGCCTCATAACAAACATGCCTCTATAGTCTTCCAATTTGGATTTTGTGGCGTAGTTGGTGACTTCCCAACTTGTGGAAGCCGACTCGCTTCTTTTCTTTCGGCACTCCTCTTCGCAGTGGCTAATCTTACTACAGTAGTTACAAGTAACGAGCCTAATTTTCTGACTGTGTTCAGCGTGAACCCGTTCTTCCGAAGGTTCCTTGAGTATTTCCGTTTGCTTGCCGAAGGGTTGAGTTACTTTCGTGATTCCAACCAACCTGTCCTCCTCTGCCTTGGCCGAAACGACCTCTTCCGCCTCGAGTACATCCTCGATCACCTTCCGAGTTCGAGAAGAACATATGTCCTTCTGACATCTTGCTCTTAGTTCTAACATGATTCTCTTTGACCAATAACATGGATTGAAGGTTGAAGAATGAAGGAGGGTTCTCCCTCGCTAAGATTGTCATCCTTATTGGGTCAAACCGTTGTGTAAGGCTGCCCAAGCACACTTTCACCATCTCATCCTCTTCAATGTTTATGTTGATGGAGCTAAGTGAATCAGAGATGCTCTTGATCTTGCATGTGTAGTCTGACACGAGCATGTCTTTTTGTCGGATGTTGTTCAATTCTTGCCAGAGTTGAAGCTTGTGCGAATATTTTCTTCAAGTTCTCCCACACTTCTTTAGGTGTCTTGGTGTCTCGAATGTGACAGAGCATACATTACCCGACTCACTCCTTTGCTCCCATGTTGGGTAGTTGGCGTTGATGTAGCTCCAAGATGAGAAATTGCTCCGGTCTAGGTTTTCACTAGGGAGCGAGCTACCCATTTGAGTGTTCATGTTGATATAGTGTCTTCTCTTTCAACTTTTCCTTCTTCAATCACGTACACTTGTTATACAACGGCACTACGGTAGCGGATAGTGGGAGTTGGCGTCGGCGTCTCAAACACACTCACTATGAATCGGGTGGGCTTAGTGGATATGCTAAACCACACGCTTTGATACCATGTTAAATAATTAGGTAATTAACTAAGGGTTAATTATTATCTAATTATGTGAGTAGCTAATCACGTTTATGATTAAGTGGCGGAAGATTATGTGATATAAGTGTGTGTAGATGTATGAGAGAAGGAGAGGAAGTACACTTATAAACACTAAGACAAGATGGGGGATGATTAACACAAGTATAGCTAAAGGAACTCTTGCTTATATTAAAAGGCATAAAAAAAAAACAAAAATATCCACCATGAGGTATATATACATCTCATGTGCAAGGATGCACATGTGTGAGGGAATATAGGTACAAAGATGTAAGTCTTATATTAAATGTACTTGGTAGTGGAGGATCTAGAATGTATCCATTCTTAAGTACAAATATAAAAGCTTATTTAAGGTTTTGAAGTCAACACAGTAACTAGATTCTATATATGTAACTACTAAGTTACACATATGACAAAAAACTAAGCCTAGTTGAGCTTCATATCTCAACAATGGGTTATCTGAACTAGAGTTGGGGCTCTCCAAAATTATGTAGATGTGAATAGTAAGAAGTTGCCTCCATACATTCGCCTCCTACATTTGCCTACTTATGGTCACCTCACGCCTTCACCTCCTTCGTTCACCTCTTGAGTGCATGCCTCGGTCTTCGAGTATAAAGGGGGATTCTCATAAGAAGATCTAGAAGGCATTCTAAAGAATCTTCTCATGTACGACATTACCTTCTCCTTGGTCTAGTTCCCCGTTGGTCCCGCTTGAGTAGCACACACATACGTATTTACAAAATACTATTGCAAGGTATGCATGGTGGTTTGTTGTATGTTGTGGTTGATGGCACGCAATATAGCAGGTCCCTTGCTCATATAATTTGAAATGCCCACGGAAATCAACATCTTCTAGAGGTGTTGGAGCTTGAGGAGGGGCAATGTTGTGTTTGTGGTGGCCCTTGGAGCCTTCTTTCGACATTAAGTTTTGTTTCCTGTATCGAATGTCCCTTGGATTTCGGTGAGCCATTTAACTTTCGTGAGCGTTAGTTGTACCAAGCATGTAGTGTCACTAGGTGTGTCCATTTGGTCTCGCTCAGATTTGGTCATGACGGTGTGAGGTTGAAACATGACAGAGTGTTGTCATCTTCATTGCAACATCACACCTGATTGGATAAATGGTGTACTCAATATGGATTGAAAGACTTTGAATCGTGTCACGATTGGATACGTTTCTTTTTTATGCTCAACATGGGTTGAAAGATGCACTTAATGATTAAAAGACATAATGGTATTACAATTTCCTAATTGGAAAATTCTAGGAGTTTTGTCATAAGAAGAATTAGGGATTTATAGGCTACCAATTCATAACGTTCACTCCTGCCGAATACCCCAATTGTAAAAATTTAGAGCCTTTTCCAACTATGAATCTTTGCCATCCTAAACATTCCAAATTCCACTTAATACATGAGATGAGGCGAGACTTCCTCCAATTAATATGCAATCTATGGATGCCAAGGCAACATGGTCTCATACAAGCATCCACTTCTCAAGATTCTCAAGTGCGGCTTATAGAAACATGAAAGAATCCTTTTCCAAAAAGCCTACACTACCAATTATCCCTCAAACGGAAGGGGTAGACCATAATATAACCATTAGTTGCAAGCCACAATACTATCACCAACAAATGATGAGTAACCATAGCAAATAATAATGGGCTAAGTTGGAATCCTTGACAAACTGATATCATGAGGGCAATATCTGATGGTACACATCCCATGGGCAAAATTTGGTCTTAAAAGATGTTAATCTCTCTCTCTCTCTCTCTCTCTCTCTCTCTCTCTCTATATATATATATATATATATATATATATATATATATATACATAACATGCGCATTTCTTGGTGATATCACTTTATGTTTTTTGGAGAATAGTTTGGCGGTTTTATACATATAATTCCAATTAGTTTGTCTAGATAATTGTTGGACAGATGTAAGTTTAGAGGGGACAAATGCCATGCTTATTCATGTTCAATGTATTAGATGCTTGTGCATGAGAGAGGTCAAGTAAATTGCAATAGGTAATACATTTGAGTACAACTTGGTTACATTAATACATTAACTGGATTATACCTATTAATGTCCCTACGAGCTCCATACATGTACATTTGTCACCAATAAATGAAGGTATGTGGGATCTTATACAGAGGGAACTGCACACGAGGGCCAAAGAGAGCTGATTTAGTGTACATCCATGGCTGAGTTATCCATCATTGTGATAGATGCTATTAGGAAGGAGGACCAAATTTTCTCATAGTTAGGGGGGGCATTATACATTTTAATCATGGGGTCTCGCTACCCAAAGAGAGCTTAGTGCACGCAATCGCGAATAGTAATCTCCCATTGCAAGTAATCCCCTTGCTGCCTGGTGAGTCGTGAGAACCCGATGCATTTGTTGTAACGATTGTTGCCGAAGATTGTCCGCCTATAAAAAAAACAAATAGATTAAATACATTTTGTTATCAGCCATATAAAGACCGAAAGAGTAACATTTTCATGCAGTATGGAGCTGACATGATGCATGTCCTCATTTGGTTTTACTTAGAGGAGTCGATGGCATTGTCATACAGTGTCCAAAGCTCTTCTTAGATCTATATAGTCAAAACGCTCATTTTTCGCTAAGTATAACACTCACCTGGCGAACAAAGTTCTCGAGGGTCGAGAGTTTCCCCATGGCCACAGACATTTGCCCCATGTAATTAGCCACATTTGCATTGCCCAAAGCCCCCCCTGCTAATGTGTCTGCAAGGTTTTGTTGGAGGGCTTCCATGCCTTGTGATAGAGCATCTTCGGCTTGTTGCGATGATTGTTGTAAGTTGCATAGTGATACTAGTTGCGGGTCGGTAAGAGGTTCAAGTTGAGGAATAAATATCTGAACATAGAAAAACATGATTTAGAAGTGTGCTTTAGCAAAAATCATTACATCTAAGTTAAATTTATAAAAAGAGAAATTCATTAAGATAACCCTCTCTTTTTAAGAAATTCAGAAAATAACCCCCTAGTATTTTGCATAAATCCCAAAGTAGCCAAATCTCATCAATTTCTTTCTCTATAAATTATCTTATGAATTCTTTATAAAGAGAAATTCATTAGGATAACCCTCTCTTTTTAAGAAATTCAGAAAATAACCCCCTAGTATTTTGCATAAATAAAAAACCAGCCAAATCTCATAAATTTCTTTCTCTATAAATTCTCTTATAAGGTAGTGCCATGAAGGTGTGTGTGTGAGAGAGAGAGAGAGAGACCTTGAGGAGCTCAGAGGGACGAAAACCACCCATCCACATAAAGCATCGCTCTGCATGAGTTCTCCACATTCCGGAAATAATATGGAAAACATCTGCCTTCACTGCGATCCCTTTAATTCGGAAAAGTTCATCGTAATGTGCCAAGCCATTTTCCACTAGCATTTTTAAGTCGTTCTCGGTCACAGGGTTTGCCAATGCTGACCTTAGCTCTGAGATCTGCCTGTTTTGCTCTTCCACCCATCGAGCATAATCCATATTGAAGGCTGCAGTGCCTATACGTTCCATGAATGTACTTAATTAGTTTCTCTGGAAAGAACAAATACATTGGTCACCAAATCCCCACATCTATAGATGTTTCATAGTTATATACCTGAATTAACAGGCTTGGTAGAATCTCCACTTATCAAATGTCCACTTACATACATCCCCTGCAAGAGTAATATAAAGAAAATTGCTAAGTATTTGCTGGCATGATGATATCATATTCACTTCTAGCCCTAGAGGCAACAACTATAGTCTGGAAGGGTGAAATCAACAAATGCCATACAATGTAAACCCTAGCCTGGCAATCATCACTATAGACAATAAATATGTGTGGCATCCCTTGTTATCATATTGTACGATTCTCTATAAAAATAAAGATTAATTTGTTCATTATAAATGTTTACCTGCTGCCGTGCCCGTTCTAGTTCTTGCTCAAGTTTGTTAAGCTCGAGTCGGCTTGACTCCAATTGTTGCACATATGCCTATGGATTTGTTTTAAAAAATATGCATACGTATATCAGGAATTAGCATTAGGAATATTATATTGAAATGAATGAAACTTCTTATTTCGTAATAGAAATTCACACCTTCTTTCGAAGACGACTCTTGCGAGCAGCTTCACGATTTTGTGCAAGCCGTCGAAGCACCTACAATAATAACACAATATCAAGAGATGAAAATGAATTAATGACTTAATATAGATATTGGACAACATCAGATTACAATATTATAGTTTCTCTTCAAATACAGAGCAACATTCAAGTACATATGGTATTTGCTGCCATACAGAAGACCCTATAAATGCTACATCATTTTTTTATACAGACTTGAATGTTTGTGAATGTCTTACCTTAGAGTCGGTGACCTTTAATCCTCGGTCATATTGATCAGAAGACTTTGATATCTCTCCACTATTTCCATTTTCAAACTGTACATATTAACCAAACACAATCCTTTCAAAGTTATTGGAAAAAGAGAGGAGAGACTTAACACATATCACTTTTTTGTACCAAAAAGGCAAAACATATATCAGTTATTTTGTTTTATAAAAGGGAATCAGACAATGGTTTGCTCATATTTGCCATATACTAAATCTCAATAGTGAATGATCCAAGATCCAACACATGATGCACCAAGAAGATTTAAGAGAAAACACCATGAAGAAAAGAGACCATATTCTCTCATGTTTTCCAACAAAGTTCATGATTATGAGCTCCTGGATGCCCGAGAAGCTCATAATATTAGGTTCCAATTCACAAATTCTCACGGGATTCTAATGGGAAAATATCCAAAGCTCAGAGTAAAATCATTCTTTTGTTTAACATACATGAACACATGTGTATATATGTATCAATAAATCCGCAAAGTATGCATACACATGTCAGAATATGTATTATACACAAGTATATGTATGTCTTTATATCTGTAATTTGATTCATACCCTGTCATTTTGTTCTTCCATACTTCCGGAAGTTTCAGGTTGAGAATTGTTGTCGGTCCATGTGACATGGTGATTATTAGGAGGCTTAAAAGCACCCATTAGCTTAGTTGCTACTTAATTTCAGCTGAATCAACCTCTGCATAAAACCAAAATCGTGTCAAGAGAGCATATCAATGTTTGTGAACAAGATAAGTAGCTAAAACATGCAGAATACTGAGACTTAGGACTAAAACAAAATAGATTACAAGCGAAAAGAAAAAAACACTTGAACATACATGGAATTTTTGGATAGAGGCGAAATGCCCACAAAGCAAAAAGACTTGAATATACATGAAATTAGACGACAGGAAGGATCGCCCACAAAGCCAAAAGACTTGAATATACATGAAATCAGACGACAGGAAGGATCGCCCACAAAGCAAAAAGACAGATCGGAATTAGACACGAAATTAGACTGAAAGCAAATTGCCCACAAGAAGAAAGAAATCTTACTTATAGCTAAGAAGAGAATTGAAGTAGGAAGAGAGGGTATATAGAGTGGATTAAGCAGGATTAGAAGTCGTGGCGGGGGGGGATCCTGAACAAAGGAATAATTTAGTAGGTACCTGTGATGTATGATGATGAGAGGTTAAAAAAGGATGCGATTCGGTAAGGCTTGCGTATACAAAGCCAAGGCAAACTCTTCTAAGCTCAACAGAAATGTTCTTCTCGTGCTCAAATGAATACAGAAAGCAGAGAAGTCAAAGACAGATAGCAAAGCATATAAAGCAGGAAAGACAAAAGAAAGAAAGAAAGATTATAGACGATGACGAAGACGATGACGATGACGATGGCAGCTCAGATAAGATCTAGAAATTTTGGGGGAAAAAAAAACAGAAAAAAAAAGAAAAAAAACAAAGGATTCTTTTGCTTTTTCTGTAAATCATGAGAAGCTTATCTTTCTTTTCTTTTTGTATCATCTCTGCTCCTCCTCCTCTGACCATGAGAACATAATCTTCATCAATGGTTTAATGGTTCTAAAGCTATGGTTTAATGGTTCTAAAGTTATGGTTTAATGATTCTAAAGCTATGAAGCATCCATATATGTACATATACATATACATATACATATACATATACATCTACACATACATATACATCTACTTATACATATATACATCTACCTATACATATACATATACATATACATCTATCTATACATATGCATCTACATCTACATATAGATACATGTACACATAAAAATAAGGATACATACAGGATACATTCAAATACATGTACACATATAGATACGGATACATACAGGATACATACAAATACATGCACACATACTGATACATCTACATATATTGTTATGCATATGTATATGTACATATACATATACGCCCCGATGTCTCGAAAAAAGTTCCGGTCATCGTTGTCTTACTCTAACGATCGGAATGGATTCATACTCCTTCTCATGGTTCGGTGGTCGTGCCACATTCAAACATGTGACGTTGATCGGAAGACCCACCCCGTCGTAGACCCATCCTTTCTTTACCAATGATGCGCTCGCGTGATGCATTCGCCCATTAGGTTGAGCTTCTGTCAAGTCGAAATGATGGCATCACTTGGAAGCCCCCTAAAGTGTTAGTTTCCTTATCAAGAAACATAGACTTGTTCTTAGACGTCACTCCCAGTTTGAATTCTCCCTCGCAATTCTTGACTCACTTGATCCCAGTAAAGGTAACTCGGTTTGGTGATTCACGCTTGTGGTTCTCTCTAGCAATTCTTGACTCGCTTGAGCCCAGTAAAGGTAACTCGGTTTGGTGATTCACGCTTGTGGTTCTCTCTAGCAATTCTTGACTCGCTTGAGCCCAGTAAAGGTAACTCGGTTTGGTGATTCACGCTTGTGGTTCTCTCTATCAATTCTTGACTCGCTTGAGCCCAGTAAAGGTAACTCGGTTTGGTGATTCACGATTGTGGTTGGAATTCAAACCATGTCCAAACTTACATTGGATTAGAATAGATAATGTCATAGGAAAGCCCCACTATAGATTCTTTCTATTCATGAAAGCAAACAAGATATTACATCCAAAGCACAATGTGATGCAATGCCTTTTTCTTGCAAAGAAAACGACGAATTTGTTGTTAGAAACCATTTAAAGAGAAGGAGATAGGTTTGAAATAAGCTATACGTAATCGCAACAAAAAGTTTGAAAATTTCAATTCATACAACATTTAACTTTATTATCGCATGTGAGCTTAGCATACGTCGCCCTCATGTGATGCTTCAAATTATGTCGTGATTGAATTCAAAAAGTATGTCCGTGAGCACTATCGAGTTCTTGGATTTACTACTCTAGCTTATTATGTGTTTGATGTAGGCATAAACGTGGATACACTTACCTTCTTCACAACAACCATTGCGCTTATTGGAATCAAATGTTCGGAATTTAAACCAAAATGTTTAAACCCAAGACACTTAAACCAAACCGTTAAAGGAAAGGTGACACCAAACTATTTGAACCAACCATTTATTTCACTAAGAAATAAACATAAAAACATTTAAGTTAAATTAGTTTAAAAAAATTAAGTAAAAACCCATAAACCATTAAAATCGAGCCATTAAAATTGATAAACCTTGGTTTCAGAATCAAACCAAATTGAGACTGAACCATTCAGTCTTAACTGAAACCAAACCAAACTATTAAATTGTTTTCAAACCTATAAACCGTTAAACCATGGCTTAATGATTTTGTTTGGAACCAAGGCCCATAGCTAAATACTAGGAAGGGAGTGATGTGATTGGATAGAGGGAATGATCAGTGCATGCACTATCATGCTCTTGATAACCCCTAGATTGAGAGTCTTTTAAAAGAAGCACAATTGTTCAAGGGACACGAGAAGATATATACATATCATACCTAGCTACCCTCATAAAACACATCACATTGGAAAGCTAAAGTCTTGAGACACTAGTGGTGTAAGTTGGGCTTTTGTCGTGACAACCATATTACCCCTTTCAAGGTACCACTCATTCTAATATCCATCAATATGTGACATTAGTGGTATGTGTCACAAGCAAGAATCAATCCTCCAACATTCCATATCATAACCAAGGGTCATAGCCAATGCATTTTCACATATTGTGTAATTATGACAATATACTTTTATAATAAGATAGTTGTACGTTTAGAGTTTTATCATTCTAAAAATCTCTAGAAAGTTCTAGAATCTTCTCGAGCATGCATTCACATCCAATGCTTAGGAACATGTATAAATACAATTGTTCATCTTGATCCCAACCAAGGCGAATAACAGTATTTATGGAATCACAAGCACATTTCATTCTTCCTCTCTCAATATCTTCTCTCTAGTCTCACATTCCTTGTCTCGTTACTGGTACGCTCTATCCATTGGTGTTAGATTGTTCAACTTCTCGTTTCTAAGCCTCAAAATTTATGGCTCCACTGATAACCTACACCAGACGATGACAACAGTGCAACAACTCCAAATTGAAAATGACAGCCTTTGGGAATCATTGCGAAAACTTCAAGAAAATTCATCGACGGTTTTTCCAACACCTAATGTTCTAGAACCTTAGGTCAGTCTACTGGACAAATTCGATGACACAAGAACACTCTATCAAGAGTTTATCAATCAGATGCACCTTATTATTGGACTATTACACCAACGTCATTCTGATAATTTTTGTCAAGTTTGTGCCATATGCATTCTTTCAAAAGCCACGAACTAATTGGGTGGCTCTTTGATTCATTATTGACCCCTTCCCTCATGTATACAACAAAGGTTTGGGCTCCAACGCCACCACCTTTCATGTGGACACAATTAGAGAGATCATTGGTGATGATGCTATCACGTAAACTCCAAAGCCAATCAACAGTGCCACATGACATCATTAGAGCAAAGTTCTCTTTACCATCTAAGCTAGTAGAATCACTTTTTCAACTACTAGTTTTTATTGATAGGATACATAGCCAATCACAAGATAGGATATGTCTTCAAGCTTTTGAAGCATCTCGATTACTCTATGAGTCTGGTCATACTAGCTTTTGGCATAACATTGTGGTAAGTTGGCCTTTTGCAAACGGCCTAACAAGACCAATAAAACTTTAATCTCTCATGAGGACCATAATAAAGTAATACGCCAAGATATATGACAAATTTACATTCGATATAAATGAATCAACCCACAAGAGCCACGCCCATCTAAAATGTTGTACTATAAGGAACACTTTATGCACTTCTCTAAGTTAGGTTTTATTATACTACAAAAATACCTAAATACATTCTTACCCAATGCACTAAGGGTTGCCATTGGACAACTTCGACTATCATCTCACCAACTTGAGATTGAAAATGGTCGTGTTAATGGAGTCCCTAGAGAGGAAACGATATGTAGATTATGCCACATAGAGATAGAGGATGAGTATCACTTTACATGCAAGTGTCCATCTTATGTTGACATAAGGGCAAAATACGAAGACATACTAGGACCCTTTCCCACCCTCTCCAAACTATTAGACACCCCAAATATAAAGACACTAGGTAGGTGTATCTTAGAGCTAAAATAACATAGATAGAATAAGGTACAATTCTCAAAATGTTAATCTCACTTGCCTCTTCGAGCTCGCCATCTTCTTGATGGAGATCAATCAAAGTCAATTCAAGCCTCTTACTGATGCACAATGTCAATATGAATCCAACCATCTTAATCGCCAATGCCCAAAGAAGGCTCCCTAATGACAAATATATTAAACAAACACAATTCAAAGCTCCCATCAATGGGAAAATGATAATGTCTAGCTACAGTGGGAGCCACACAATCGCACAACTCTTGGTATCCAGCTTTACTGTGCTCCTACCATTCGTCTAAATCATCTGGAGATTTTTCATTCAAGGTAGGTATTTGTTTTGAATCTACCTCGTAAATCCACTAGCCGTACTAGATTCTAGAACAACAACTTGTTTCGTTGACATCGCTTTCACATGAAAACATAAAAATCTAGTTTTCCAAATGTTGAAACCAATATCAGTTGAAACCATTGATGGGTGAATGCTTTCATTGGGTGCAATTATGAATGAGACTACCCCTTTAGTCCTTCGAATAGGTTCCGACCAACAGGAACATATGTTTTATCTTATTGCATCACACTGACATTCAATTGTCGTAAGGCTCTCATGATAGCGCGTATCAAGCCCCGTGATAAATGGAAAATGATATATATGAATATTTTGAATACAAGGTAATGCCAATCGGCCTCACCAACATTGCGGCAATTTATCAACATATTATGAGTGACATATTTCGGAGTATCTGGATCATTTTGTTGTTATGTACCTTTACAACATTCTAATCTTCTCAACTAGCATTGAAGAGCACACTCGACAAGTTTGGTTGGTAATTGCCAAGCTTCGAGACCATAGAATATTTGCCAATAGAGAGAAATATGAGTTTAATCGTACATCCATTGTGTAGAAGTAATGTGCGTGCATGTGAAGCATGAGCAGATCCACCAAGAACTTTAACCGAAGAGCATGGGTTGCCTATGTTCCATCGAATGATTGTTTATGTCTAGATTTGTAAGGTTTATGTATACTCATCAATTGTGTTTATATAAATTGTCATGTAGGTGCCAAAGTGTAGGGTAGTTGTGTGGGCGAAAGTTTATATTAACGTGTAGGTATAAATAAGGTTGTGTAAATGTTTAAATATGTGTAGTGTATGTGTGGATTAGTGTGTATAAAGAAATGTATGATTATGTGTTAACGTTTTATGTTTTATAATGGTGCAATGTATAAAGGTTTAATAGGATTGGAGTGTATGAGGGGTATATGGGAAATTTAAGTTCTCTCCCTTTTAAAGTCATGGGTAGAAGCTAATAGATTATTTTGAAAGGGGAAAAAGAAAGAGTAAGAGGGGGGATAAAACAAAAAACAAAAACAATTTAGGAGGAAATTTAAAAGGGAAAAAAGGTAGAGCGACAAAGAGGAGGAGAGAGTTGTGAGAGAGAGGAGGTGGCGACGGATGATGGTCAGTGAATGGTGGTGGCAATTGGCCACAACAAGTGCAGATGCAATGTCGAGGTCAACGGTGGCTACAAACAACAACCGACAACAAAAGGTATGGGATGTTGATGTCTACATATGATGATGAGAAGGACCACGCAACATTGATTAATAGGAAGAATCATCAAAGTCTCCTCCTTTGACTCGAGGTAGAAGTTGAAGGCTCTACCTTCGACTCATGGATTCAAGTGAAATGCTCTCAACCTTCAACTCATGGATTCAAGTCAAAGGCTCAAGGGTTTTAATTTTTTATGATTTTTTCCTCCCCCATTGTTTGTGGATAAATTTCCCTCAAATTACGATAATGTTTCCTTATTTGGGTGTTGTCCAATCAACAAGACCCCGACTCTTGTTGGGATAGAAAATTTCTACAATGCATGCTCTAGAAACTTCCCAAGCATGTGTTGTAGAAATCTTATGAAAGTTCTAGAAACTTTTGGTGCATGCATGTACATACAATGCTCATGAACATGTGTAAATATGGTTGTTCATCTTGATCTCAATGAAGGTGAGCATCACTAGTTATAGAATCACAAGTACAATTTGTTTTATGTTGACATGTCATGTCTCATTCTCTTATGCACACATAACATAGGTGAGGGTAGGTCACAAATATTTACAAAACATAAGTGAAGAGTATGGTCACTAATGTTAGAAAGAGACTAATGTGATTGGATAGAAGGACAGGCAAGTGCATGCACTATCATGATCGTGTTAACCAATGAATAGAGTCTTTAAGAAAAGTGCATCTATTCAATGGGTGAAGGGTGAAATATAAATATGAGGTTTAGCTACCTCATAAAACACTATATGTGTGTTATCTATTCCAAAGTACTAGTCATCCTGGTATTCATCGGTATGAGATGGTTGGCTATCTTTTAATCGTAGTTCAAGGGTGGTAAGAGGAATAAGTTCTTTTATCCAATCTATTCACCTTTCTTCTTCTTCTTTTGGTCTATTGATTAGTACTAGAATCATACCACATTCCATTGGACCTCCTTTCTACTCTACGCTAACTATTCTTGACAATATGTTGGCTATGTCGTGATCATAATGGGGGGATGACTAGGAGGATCAAGTTCCTCCATCTAATTTATTTACCTTACTTTAATTTGATCGGTTGATTAGTAAGAGAATTCTTAACAAATATGATATCATATCCGCTCATCACAAAACCAATAAGGGTTCTCATGACATCCTGCATCTCCAGACACGTCATTATGGGCCAATACAGCCCCATGTGATAATGATTACTTCAAATGAGGAACATTATGCATTGGTAATGATACAAACCTTTATTGGATGAGATGATCTCATACTCTTCTCAAGGGGAAGTCTTCCTTGTAGGAGATTTCAATGCAACAACCCAATCACAATAGAGCATAATCTTTCAGATGGATAAAAACCTAAAAATGGTGAGTGTTGATCCCTTTGCTATAAGCATCACATAGTACATCGAAAGACCAAGGTGCAAATGCCACAAGCTTTGGCCATCATCTGCTTGAATGTGGAAATAGGCAGCATATGATAATATGTTATGGTTTAGCAAAGTGGGGGAGCTTCGAAGAGCTCACATGTTTCCCACATGGAGGAGGTGAAAGCACAATCAACTATCTAATAGGATGCCATGAAGCTATCCACATTATTAACTCCTTTTGAGTGGCTCGATGCCCTATTTAATGCCGATCATATCTTCCTATATTTTGAGCAATAGAGCAATATCTTGAATGCCACCAACTCAAGTCAACCAAGCCATCACACTATAATACATTTCACACACGAGCTCTTTGACATCTACTCTTGATGTGTTTGAGGTCATCTCTCCTCTCTTGATTCTTCCTTGCCTTTATAGAATCTTACTACACAACTCACATACATAGGATTAAAGGTCACTTGACACTCTCAAATAAACAAGTTGAGGTAGTCACATCATATATATATCTTGGAGTCAATGCCCCTAGGCATACTTCCAAGAGCTACGAACAAAGGGGTGGATCTTTGACTCATTAATAACCCCTTTCCTTATTTGTAACGGTTGTTTGGGCTCTAGGGTTACCACCTTTCATGTGGTTGCAATTAGACAGACCATTGGTCACAATGCTAACACATCAAATTCAAAGGAAATCAACATTACCACATGAAATCTTTAAAGTAAAGTTTCGTTTACCCCCCTATTCTAGCCAAAACACTTTTTTAAGTAGTAGTTTATATTAATAAGATACTTAGCCAATCAAAATATAGGATATCCTATCCATCTTTTGAGGTATCTCGATCACTTTATGAGTTCAGAGATACTAGCTTTTGGTATAACATTGTGGTATGTTGACTTTTCACAAACGGCATGGACATTAATAACCTACCTCCTCTTAGGTATGACCAAGAGACCAATAAAACTTTAACCTCTCATGAGGACCGTAATAAAGTGACATGCTAAGACATATGAGAAATTATACTCGACATAAATGGATCAACCCACTAGAGCCACTCTAAGGAACACTTCATGAATTTCTCTAAGTTAGGTTTTATTATATGACCAAAATATTTATATATGTTCTTCCCAAATGCACTAAGGGTTGCCATTGGACAACTTAGAATATCATTCTACAAACTTGAGATTGAAACTAATTGTGCTAATGGAGTTCCCAAAGAGGAAAGGATATGCAGATTATGTCATATAGAGGTAGGGGATGAGTACCATTTTACATGTAAATGTCCAGCTTATGTCGAAATATGTGAAAGATACCAAGAGATACTTTCACCCTCTCCCACTCTCTCCTAATTATTGGATACCTTGGACATAAAGACATTAAGTAGGTATATCTTAGAGCTAAAATGGCATAGAGAGAATAAGCTACAAAATGTTAACCATAACCTTTCTAACATTCACCAACACCAAACCACTTGATTAATTTAGGGACAAGGGAGGGCGATAAACATGGACACACGTGCACCACTCGGTCTCTCCTTCACTAACATTCACCAACATGCAACCACTTGGTTCCTTTACGGACGAGGGGGGATGATAAACGTGGACACACGTGCAACACTTGGCCTCTCTCTCACTTAAGTAGAAAACCAAAGAGCGACCAAAGGCCCTTAGACACTAGGATTCAAAGTCACTCATCATGGAGAAGCCAGTTGCATTGAGACCATGAGATACACTTACATTAAGAAGATTAGAGAACATGGGTTACCTCGCCTAAAAGTTATGGTGGGGTTACCAGTTGCATTGAGACCATGAGATACACTTGCATCAAAACCCTTCAACCTCTCTCTCCTTTTTGAGAGACGTGGATGGAAATGACACTAGTCGTAACACGGCCATTTCCTTAATAGAACATGTTATACCCCATAACATTTTGTACCACGCTAAAACTATTTTATTTATGTTTTTTATTCTTTTTTTCTTTTGATGATTAGGTATTCATCCCATTATTGTAATCAATTGTCTCATGGGCCCAATTTGGTCTTCTTTCTTTTCTTTCTTATTCGTGACCTGATAATCAAAGTGTGGCTAGCCTGTTTCTATTAGCGTTTGTTTACTCACCTTAATACGACTAATGCATAAGCATTAATAAGGCAATAGTTAACTTTTTGTTCAAGTTATCTATGTGAGAGAGGTGAGTGAGAGTTTGCAAGATTAATGGCTCAAAGTAATTGACGACCACTTTTGACTGACTCTTATCAATAGGGTATATGGTGGTCCAAACAACGAGCTACAATCTCAATGTAGAGAGAAAACTATACCCACACAAAGATGTCATGCGTTTAGTGAGATCACCTGAGCAGACACAACTATCATAGAGAAGTACTTAACAAAGGCAATTGCAGGGATCTCCCTTTCATTTTCCTAAATACCCTTCCCCTTTATATCAATTCCCCTTTATTTCCTAAGTATCTTTTCCGTTCAACTTTCCTAATACGCTTCCCCATTACTTTCCTTAAAACCCTTAAAAAATAATTTTCCAAAATATTCTTAAAAGTAATCCTAAATATCATTCAGCTTTTATTTTATGTTCACAAGCACATACACATACATACACCAATCTCGCAGATACAATGGTGCACACACACACATACACACATACATTCACGCAAACAAGTTTAGACATTAATGTACAACCTCATATAATCAAGCATAGCCAACATTAAACACATACACGTGGAGAGTGGCAAGTTTATGATTGATTGCTTTTGTAAATTGGTTATCATAAGCTTCACACACATGAGTTTTCTTTTGAGCTCTAATGTGTACATGTACTTTTTCTTTTGCATGCAACCTCTTGCTTTTTAGCAGGGGCATTAACCCCCTTTCGTTATTATTCAATGACTATGGTGTCTAAATTCATGTGCGGCCATAAACTATGACTTAGCATTATACTAGATCTAGTATGGGAGACCAAAATTACACATTCTTTGGTGAATTCCGCCTTCCAATGCTTCTTACTAATGTTTTAGTTGAATTCTATATCCATAACATCTTGATGCTGATAATTTTTTCCCAACATTTCTCTACTTGTAGATAGTAATGGCCATGGTTCGGTTCGGTTCAGTTTCTTTGCTTTGAAACTGAACCAAACCGAATAAACCATTTATATAAAACAAAAACCAAACCAAACCATTTTTGAACTCTTAAGCTATTTAAACCAAACCATTTAAGAAAAGGTAAACCAAACCATTTAAACCAAAAGCGTCTAGGGAAAAATGGAAACCAAACTGAACCATTTAACAAAAAAAATTTAACCTAATTATTTAAGTCAAACTAATTAAAAATCTAAATAAACAAAAATACATTTAAGTTAAATGTATTAAATCAATAAAATAAACTTTAATTAAATTAAATAAACATTTAAGTTAAATCAATAAAAAATCATTAAATTAATAAACTATTAAGGCAAAAAATGTTAACCAAAAGCCAATAAAACCAAAGCATTTAAACCAATAAACTCGAGTTATAGAACCAAACCGAACTGAAACCATTTAAAAATCCAAACCAAACCAAACCATTAAATTTTTTTGAAACCAATACACCGTTAAAGCACAGCTTAACTGTTCGGTTTGGTTTGAGCCGAAACCGTGCCCATTGCTACTTGTAGAACTTGGTCCTTGTCAACATCAATTACATATATTGTCACAAACATTAGATGAGAGATACATTGATGTACAAACAACAGGAGAAGATCAGATTAAAGTGGGGGAGGAAAAATTTTATAACTAATGGAAGGAGTTTTTTTTGGAAAAAAAGAAAAAGATTAAAGTGGGGGAGAGAGAAAACATTTGAGCACTTTACATGAGAGTTGTGAACAAGCACACACTTCCTAATTGTAGATGATAGAGTAGGACCATGCATATATTTCCCCAAAGGGCCAATGAAATGGTGGATATGGATTTTTCACCTCAAGGTGAATATCCATCAAAGACAAGATTTCTTCTTGAACAAGTTTAGAGTTGTCCTATGTACATTGCCTTAACTAATGGAAGTAGTTTTTTTTTGGAAAAAAAAACAAGTTTAGAGTTGCAAACAACTTTCCATGGGTTGAAATTGACACAAAGACCTTGACACATGAGTGAATAGATGGATTCCTTATCAAAGGCCAATTAGACAACCTACAAATGTGGTCAGTCATCTATGTCAACTCGAAAAGCATTTAAATAGTACTCAATGTATCATATGTGGACAATTTGGTTCTATTAGAAACATTGAAGTTGAGGCAAGTCAATTCACACCACTATCTGATAGTTTCTATTAGTTCATCAACGAGAATGGGCATAAAAGATTATTTCATATGATCGTAATTGTGCAAAACTCATGTTGTTAATTTTATATTACCATCATTTCATTCTTTTAACTAGATAGATTGCCCATACCATTCATTACTTTACTACTAGTAAGCAAAGTGTCAAACAAATCACTTTTCGAATGATAGATGGAGACCTATTTCTGAATTCATCCCTTGCACAAGACATTTATCAAAGTTGGCCACAATTGAATAACAAGTGAGATCCTTCCTCTCCTTTCGAATTTAACAATTCTTACTACAAGACATTTATCAAAGTTGGCCACAATTGAATAACAAGTGAGATCCTTCCTCTCCTTTCGAATTTAACAATTCTTACTACAAGGGTCTACGAAATAATATAACTAAACCGACCAAGCTCTATTTGCACATTCCCAAGACACGAGAATTTATCTCAGCTAGTCAGGAATGTATAATGAATGACCATAAAATAAGAACAAGTTTGAAAGGTATACATGAAAAGATGCATGGTCATATGATTTACATGACCAATTTTGGTGATATGGCTTGCTGAAGTGATTAATCACAAGATTGTAACTCTTGTGCTGTTTTTTTTTTCTTTCCCAAGCATATGTGAAACAACTATATGCTAGTTGTTTCCTTTTTACAAGTGGTTTTTTTTAGATTTTTGCTTTTTTAAGTGTTTCAGTTTGGTTGTGAACCATGGCATGTCTCTCATGGGACATAAGAGATCCATTTGGTTTTCTGGTTGTATGAATAGTGCTTGTACAAAAGAAAGAGAGAATGTATGCAGTAAGTATATGAGAGAGAGAGAGACACACACACACATCTTGTAAGATCTGTTTGTCATAGTTCTGAAAGAGATCTTGATTGTTGAGGTTGAGGGAGATGATTCAAAGAAATGTATCTCCGAGAAGAACCCGCTTGAAGTATGAAAGCTACTCCGGCCATTGTTTCTTCCTATAGGCATATCAATAGAGAAATTACAATTAAACTGTCTAGGAAAGAAGCCCCGAAAATATCCTTGAATGCCATTGTATACACTTGGTCTATACCTGTCTCAATCGGCTTCTTTGCAACATATTCAAGGCTCGGACCATTATATAGCAAGGTAACACAAACCCCACAGCTCGAAGCACAAAGAGCTACATAAAAGAAGAAGTCGATTCGGCTTGTCAGCTTACAAAGAAGTCATAATTTTATGCATTTGCATGGTGGTGAGTCAGTCATCTGCTTATGTACTATGTTGGTTCGGGTTGTTAGCTTCCCAAAGAAGTCAATTTCATTTATGTATTAGTAATGGTGAAATCATCCACATATGTATACTATACTACATTATGTAACCGAGTGCAACGATTCAATGCTGATTGAAAACTTTGTAAGAAGAAGAAGAGCTTAAAGTGAAGAACATACATAGATTAGTAATTGTCCGCATCTGTACTACTACCAACTGAAATGATTCAATGCTGATTGAAACTTGTAATAAGAACTTACAGTGAACATGGATTAGTATGGTGAATACTAATCTAATCGTCCACATATGTATTACTACACTACCGAGTGAAAATGATTCAATGCTGATTGAAAACTTTGTAATAAGATAAAGAACTTACAGTGAAGAACATGGATTAGTATGGTGAAATCATCCACATACGATTTCATATATATTATTACTACACTCCGAGTGAAAATGATTCAATGCTGATTGAAAACTTTGTAATAAGATAAAGAACTTACGGTGAAGAACATGGATGCATCTTCTTGCTTGCTAGCACTCACGGATGCCATCGCGATCCCATGGCGAAGAAGCAAAAGTGCCACCAGCTAACAAAAAAAATCCAAACAGCATGTGTGTTTGTTTTTTTGAGTGTTATGTGAAAGATATACACACCATTTTGAAAACATGTTTTACTGAGAGGATTTGGTCCGAAAACTCACGACGAGAGCTATGGAACGGCAACATGCAACACTTGTGGAGTTGGCCTCCTCATAGTGAGCATCCAGAAATTGCTGCTGTATCGCTAATAGTCGATGAGCATCGTGGAACTCCAAGGCCTCCCAATCATCACTACTAATTCATCATTTTTTATATCCATCAATACATACATACCATCATTTGTGTTGATTTGTTTTTTTAGCATTGACATATACATGCTTGAGAGAGATACACAAAACAGACCAAGTGTTACACTCTTTGTGAGATTCATCATGTCAGGCACGTCCCAAAAGGGGGTTATGTGAACCACATAAGGTCACCCCTCAAACCCTAGCCATTCTTGTCATAAATACGAATTGCCATACGAACCATCCATCCAAATGGTTGTCTAGTTTCAAGTTCAGCCATCAAAATGCATCACTTCTCTAGATTTCTATCCATTCTTGTTTCAACTTGAAACTCCAGAATTTAAAATGTTTCACTTATTTTGATTTGAATCATCCAAATTAAGCAAATTGAAGGTAAGCAAATACAAATGCCATGATCTTGCACAATTTGTTCTGTTTTTTGAACCATCCATCCAAATGGTTGTCTAGTTTCAAGCTCAGCCATCAAAATGCATCATTTCTTTTGATTTGTATCCATCCTTGTTTCAATTTGAAACTCCAGAATTTTAAATGTTTCACTTGTTTTGATTTGAATCATCTAAATTGAGTATATATTGAAAGTAAGCAAATACAAATGCCATAATCATGTACAATTTGTTCTATTTTTTGAACCATCCATCCAAATGGTTCTCTAGTTTCAAGCTCAGCCATCAAAATGCATCACTTCCTTTGATTTGTATCCATCCTTGTTTCAATTTGAAACTCCAGAGTTTTAAATGTTTCACTTGTTTTGATTTGAATCATCCAAATTCCGCAAATTGGAGGTAAGTGATCCATCATTGGCACCATTTATTCCGATTGAATGATTAAACCTCACCATTTGGTTTGTTTGGTTCTGATTTGAACCATCAGAATGCAACATTTGCTTTTGGATTTGATCCATCAAAATTTATCACTTGTTTCAATTTGAACAATCAAAATGTGTAGTGAGGAGAAATAGAATCACATACATTTGAATGAAAATCCAAAGGCTGGTGTGATGTGATGAATGAATACCTGAGATCAATGGAGATATCATCGGTGGGGGCAGCAATTGGAGAAGGAAGTGACGTATATCCATTCGTATACGGCTAAATTTGAATAATGGAGCAAACTAAGTACTTTATACAACATTAGATTACAATACACCAAACAGAAAAGAGAAAATATAAATTACACACATTATGTATTAGACACACATACATATGTAGAAAATGAAGACAAAATGAAGAAAAAAAAAGGCACCTGCTTGCAAATCTCGCAAATGGTGTTTCCTTTCTCATTGCACCATCTTTGAACACAAGCTCGATGAGCATACTAAGAAAAATCACACAAAAAAACAAAATGTGGTGAACAAAAGCATTAAAAGAAAAAAGCAAAACCATTAAAAAGGGCTTATTAAACTCTCAACCCTAGAAATTAATCAAATCCACTAATAGATTTATCCCTAAACCCTAAACCCAAAAAGCCAATCAGATCCATAAATGGATTAGGGTTTGGAATTCCTAAACCATAGGGAATAATCAGAATCAGAAAGTATATCAGTGTTTAGGGATAAATCCTAAACCCCGAAAATCCACTAATAGATTTATCCCTAAACCCTAAACCCAAAAAGCCAATCAGATCCATAAATGGATTAGGGTTTGGAATTCCTAAACCATAGGGAATAATCAGAATCAGAAAGTATATCAGTGTTTAGGGATAAATCCTAAACCCCGAAAATCTATCAGATCCATAAATGGAAATTATTATTCATAAGAACATCATAGAGAATAAAGGGATTACACTTCCTTTACCGAATTAAAGTACCTTTGATTTCTCTTTATCCATCTCATTAAGAAGCTAATCAATGCTTATATAGTTGGCATTTATTGAATTAAAATAGTTACCTTGATGCTTCCTGAGCAAGCACATGGCTTTTCAAGGTCTTGGATGATGTCTTCTTCCTGACAAATCCTGCATTCTGCAGAGAGGAAAGAATTGCAAGAAGAAGAGGATGAGGAAGAAGAAGAAGAACAGGGGAGAAGAGATATTGAAATCTCGCTACTATAATCAGTAGGAGGAGGAGCAGAAGTAGTAAAAGTCTTCATAGATCCAGATAACATTAGTTACAATAGATAGATCGATAGGTATGGATCTGTATGTCTTAGGGAATAATCAGAGCACAGAGAGAATTTGAAGGAATTTGCGAGATATAAGATTTGAAAAAGGGAACAGGGGAGGCTCCAACGGCCATATCTTATTGCTACTATGAGAGGCACAGAAAATAATGAAAATGTAAATGCGTGTGGATTTAGAATTTAGCTTTACATGTCTTTATGTCTTTCATGTTTTTTTCTAATGTTTCTCAAAAAAGTGTGTGAAACTTTTTAGGGTTTTGGGTTTTAGGGCCTTTTTTATTTTAGGGAATTTAAGGCTTTATGCTTTAGGGTTTGCTTAAGCTCTTTAATTCCCAAGTGTTTTCTAAAATGTGTGTGTGTGTGTGTCTTGTCTGCTAAGTATTAGCTTTACATGTCTTTTGTTTTCTAATTTTTCTCAAGTGTGTGTATATTTTAGGGTTTTGAGATTTAGGGCCTTTTGGGTTTAAGGATTTTAGGGTTTCAACACGTTAGGTTTTAATGTTTTAGGGTGTTTTGTTGTTAAAGTTGTTAGGATTTAGGGTTTTCTTAAATTCTTTAGGGTTTTAGCACATTAGGTTGTAATGTTTTAGGGTGTTTTGTTGTTAAAGTTGTTAGGATTTAGGGTTTTCTTAAAGTCTTTAGGGTTTTAGCACATTAGGTTGTAATGTTTTAGGGTATTTTGTTGTTAAAGTTGTTAGGATTTAGGGTTTTCTTAAAGTCTTTAGGGTTCCAGTGCGTTAGATTTTAATATTTTAGGGTGTTTTGTTGTTAAAGTTGTTAGGATTTAGGGTTTTCTTAATGTCTTTAGGGTTTTAGCGCGTTAGATTTTAATGTTTTAGGGTGTTTGTTTTTAAAGTCGTTAGGATTTCGGGTTTTCTTAAAGTCTTTAACTTCGAAGTGTTTTCATGCACGTTTTTTATGATAACCATCATCAATATATAGTAGTGTGATTTGCACATAATGTGCAGTCGAGTTTCTTTTCCGTACATTGGCTCTTCTTTTACACCCCACTTGCTTTAGAGAAATAGGGGATGATGGGGCCGCCATATCCCATAATGCGTTGCTCGATTGCTTTTTACTACTACGAGAGAAATAAATAAAAAACATGAATTGAGTCTCGTTCCATAGATTTTGAATCAATTAGTGTATAGTTTGTCAAGGCTCATGTTTTGAAGGGTCAGGAATGAAAGCCATATGGCTTGAGAAAATTACCATGATAAATTTATATATGTATAAGAAAATCTTTGGGAGTTTCAGCCTTCATCATCGATCCAACCAAGCAATCTATGAAATAATGTAAACCTCGAGGTGTATGTTAGCAGTTTTCAAGATTTTATTGGACTCAATCCAATGAAAAGGTAGGAACCCCATTTCCAAATGCTCGCTCTACCAATGACAGGATCATAGCTCAACATCTCCATTATTTTAAAACTTAATGCTATCATGACACTGTATTAGTTCTAGGAATTCAAAATTCTATAAAATCCTAACAAATCCAAAGTCCTGCTACAACATTAGAAAATTATACTATTTTCTATGACAAATAGATAACATGCACAGTAGCAAAATGTGAAAGCGTAACCTAATGCATCACATACGAGATTATTGGTGTCCCCACTAATTACTGCTTCTACACTCACGAGCTTCATGATATTCAAATTTTGAATGTATAAGCATGGTGTTCTCGTGCTTTGCAACATTAAGGCCATGCTTTCAAGTCTCGAGCAATGTGTTCATTATTCATAATTTTTTGTGTGTCTATTTTTGTTTAAGATCATGCACACCAATTGTGTACTCCTAAACTTATAAACAGTGATAGGATGCTTGAACCACAAGACAAGGGGTGAAAATGCAGTTTAAAGGCAAACACTAATAGGGTAAATTGGAATAATGTCACCAAAACATGCATCCACTTTGGTTTACACATGCTATCTACGTTGACGTCTACTAAATCAACACCTCAATTTCTAATAAGTGATTTCTTAATTAGTTTGTGCCACCTACTTCGTTACCACTAAGGACTACGAGATTTTCAATTACTTCTTGATAGGTCCAAGAAAACATCTTGAACCCTAGAGATGGACATCTGATCCTCTAGTTCTCTAGCCCAATTAGAATTGCAATATCTATTAAGCTTTGTCCCTTGGCAAAACTTGATATAAATTCTAATAATACATATCTTCACTTGTCAATTAACCTTTTCTAGATTTGTTGAGAGCTCTTCAACATTCCCATCACATAGGCTAGGTTGGTCTTGTTTTGCACACGTAGAGAAGACTTGCTCAATCTCATTGTCATTTTACTTCTAATATTCATTAGCTTAAAACTAGTTATCACTTTTGTTAAGAATCTATTGCTAACCAATAGACCAAATAAAAGTAAAAGAAAGATGAATAGATTGGACAACATAACTCGATGAATAGATTGGATAGAATATCTCGATCCTCCCGACCACCCTTGAGCTATAAACAAGAGATAAATAACCTACCAATAATGTTCCATAGCAACAAATATTAGGATGACTAGTACTTTGGACGAGGTAACATGATTGCCATGACACATTCCTCGATCAATCATGAATAATTTCAGACAAAAGATTTACAAGAAATACTTGAATAGAGATATCACAATAACATATTATATTAAAGTTGATGAATTGAGTACATATAAAATGAGATTACTCGACTCCCTTACATGGAGTGTCTTGTTGGCAAATTAATTAAGAAGATAGAGATATTATAGGCTTAAGTGGAGTTTAGGAAGCAATCCTCAAGTTTTGGTTCAGTGGATAAGAGAGATGGTCTCGTTTTTTGTCGTTGTAGTCTTGAATGCCCTCTTGATTCTCAGTCTTTAGCTCCCACATAAATTTATTTACTAGTGCTTCCACGTCATACAAAATTCAACCCGCAAGAATGAACTCTCATCTCCCTTTTAAAGGCCACATGAGCTCTTCGTGCAAATAAAAGCATTATATCTCCTTTTAACATCCACCTCCTTCATCACCTTCGCATCCACCTTCAATTATATTCCTTGAGCACCTGGCGTAAGCAAAATGCTGATCTCGTTCATCCCATTATCATCCACATGATCTCTTGTTGTTGTTGTGATCAAAACTCAACCGTAGACTTGATCCTAGGGTAAGCTAGATTGCCAATTGTTGATCTCCATATCCATCCATCCGCATTCCTCTCATTCATCCCAATGACATTTGCGTGATCTCTTGTTGTTCATATGAAAACTAAACCGTAGACCTGATCCTAGTGTAAGCTCTTGGCAATTGTGTTATTTCTTTTTGTTATCTTTGACTTCATCTTGTTTTTTGTCCTTCTTGTCATACTTGCCCTATCCTTTGGTAGGCTCTCTTTGAGACATAGAGTACACACTTGTGGTGACACTTGGGAATTCAACACCACAAGGAAATTTGACATTGAACACGCTTAAGTATAGTCTTCTTAATGAAGAAGCTATATGAAAGGAGCGTGATTCCAACTTTGAGGATAACGCATTAGGGACAAAAAAGCATTGTGGTAGTCCATATCACTATGAGAGAGACTGTAGAAGGAAAAGAGAAGAAAAAAATGGAATAGTTGACAACTCAATAGCCACATGTGATGGTTTTAGTTTGTGATAATGTTTGCATTAGTTTAGCATGCCAAAAACCTTATTAGATTATTGATTTAGGAGACTCATTTCATATTACCCCATATCGGGAGATGTTCATATCAAATGTTGATGGTATGTTTGGTGGAGTTAAAATGGCCAACCATGGTATGTTTTGAGCAAAGGTTATTGCCATAGGAAATGCATGCGTGAAAGAGAAATTTCAAGGAAGTCGATATGTATTCATGTAGATAACAATTCTAATGAATGCCAAGTTCCATTTGAGCAATATTGTCGTTATCATGACATTGGGCTTGAAAGAAGTTCCTTTGGATGGTGATGTTCCAAAGAGAGTTTGGACTGTGAAAGATGTTCCATACAAGCACTTAAGAGTGTTTTGCGGGAAGGCTTTATGTTCACACCCCAAAAGATGAAAGATTTAAGCTTCGTGACAATTGCAAACCATGTGCTTTCTTGGGATATGGCCATGAATAAAAAGGTTATCAAAAGCAAGGATGTAGTATTTCTTGAGGATTAAACTTTACAAGATCCGGAGCAAAGTGAAATACCATACATTCAGCTCCTACCCCAGAAAATCAGGGTCACTTGGGTGATGTGGGGGAGTATGATAATGGAATTAGTAATGTAGTTTTTGATGATGAGAAAATTGATGATCATCATATTTCACATGTCACTAGATTTATGACGTTCATGTAGTTCCACTGCAAGAGGAAGAGGTTAGAAGGTCTTCTAGACAAAGAAAACCTTCTACTAGGTATAATCCATGCGATTATGTGATGTTCACAGGGGAAGGAGAGCTAAAGATCTTCAGTGAACCTATGGTACATGATTAGAAATAAAAAACGTTTGAGGCCATGATTGATCACATGAAGTCCTTGCAAGGTAATCAAGTCTATGACTTTGTAAAGTTGGCTAAGGGCAAGAGAGTTTTGACAAACAAATAGGTTTAGAGGTTGAGATTGAGGAACATTGCCCATAACCAAGATAAAAGTCAAGATTGGTTGTAAAGGGATTTGATGAGAAAAAGGATGTTGATTTTGAGGAAATATTCTCACCAATGGTCAAGATGTCTTCAAACAAAGTTATTCTTGGGATTGTCGTTGGAGTATGGTATGATGATCTTGTCTAAGACAATAGTACACATTATGTACATGATGAAACAAAGTAGAAAATTGAGAGAGAGAGAGAGAGAGAGAGAGAGCTCAGTTGGTAAAGTTGCCCAATGGAGACCAGATGGTCATGGGTTCAACCCCCACATTCCACAATGGCATCTAGTAAAATAGAGATATATATGAAGTATATAATAGAGAGGTGAGGAAATTGGGTTTTGAACCCAAGACACAATGCTTGCAGTGTTATCGATTTACCAAGAAAGAAAGAAAGAAGGCCTAGATAGATGTAGCTCAGCTGGTAAGGTTACCCAATGGAGACCAAGTGGTCATGTGTTTAACCCCTACATTCCATAGTGGCATCTAGTGAATTAAGAGATATATAAGAAGTATATAATAGAGAGGTGAGGAAGTTGGATTTCGAACCCACAACGCAATGCTTGTAGTGCTAAGAACTTACCAATAGGGTAAGGTAATTACGTTAAACAAGAGAGAGAGAGAGAGAGAGAGAGAAAGAGAAAGAGAAAGAATACAAACCGTACATTCAAGAAAGACAATTAACATCATCCTACAAAGTAGGTTGCAAGTCAATTATATACTAACTGATCCAGGGCAATTGTCCTTTATGCTATTTACATAAACAACCTAATCTTGTTTGTCCAATGGGGTAATGTGAATACATCCATTATATTATCGTATTCAACACTCCCCCGTAATGAGTGTATTACAAACCAAATCTATAAAAGAATAAACTAAAATTATAGATATAACAAAGAGATGATGATTTATTGTCGATCAAAGTCTGCACTCCTATGCTACTCTTGAATCGACCGAACCGAAAATCACCGCAGTGCCCGATTCGACCAAGTCGAATTCATTGTTGTGCTCAAATCAACTAGCACAGAAACACCTATTCCCATTTGATGAGGAAGTGACCAAAATCGGTCGTCCGAAAGACATTTGATCAACCCATCTAATAATAACATTGTCGGTTGTAGAGATCTTCTCCAAGCCGAGCTTACCTTTAGTTACATAGTCACAAACAAAGTGATATCGAATTTTGATATTTTTCGAGGCATTATGATGTACCAGATTCTTCAACAATGCGACAACCCCCTAACTGTCGTCTGTGTCGGAGTGGGCATCCAGTTTGAGGTTTCGATCGAGAGGGTTTAGGGTTTAGGGTTTGAATTGCCGAAACTTGTCGGATCCTAGGGCCTTGGTGAAGATGTCGGTTGTCTGAAGATTCGTGTTGATGTGTTGAAGGTCGACATCTACGGCCTATACGCGCTCTCGAATGAAGTGGTAGTGCACTTTGATATGCTTCGTGTGCGTGTGGAACACCGGGTTCCAAGCCAAATATATATTGCTCATGTTGTTGCAGTAAAGGAGAGTCGGATCCTTGATGGGAACCCAGATCCTTCAAAATCCTCTTGAGCCATACGGCTTCAAATGCAACCACAACCGCGCCCCTGTATTCGGCCTCCGTGCTTGTAAGTGCAACGCTAGGCAGCTTCTTACTACTCTAAGATATTGCTTCGTTGTCAAGTGAGAAGAAAAGTCCAGAGGTCGATCATCGATCTGCTCTGTAGTCGGCCTAGTCAGCATTTGTGTACCCTTCAAGTCGAATTGGTGTGGCTGATTCGTAGAGAATACCACAATCCATTGTGTCGCTCATGTATCGTAATACTCACCTAGCACAATCGAAATGAATATCTCACGGAGTTTCCATGAATTGGCTAAGGAGGCCGACCGGATAATTGAGGTCGGGTTGAGTAATCGTGAGATAGATGAGGCTCCCTATCAGTTGTCGATACTAAGCCGGCTCACACTCGTCTGTGTCGGAGTGGGCATCCAGTTTGAGGTTTCGATCGAGAGGGGTTGCCACATATTTGCATTGAGTCATTCCGAACTTGTATAACAAGTTGAGGATGTAGTGGCGTTGAGAGATCATAATGCTAGTTGGAATCCGAATTACCTCGATGCCAAGAAGTAATGGAGCTTCTTCTGTCCGTCATCTCGAATTTGTTGGAGAGGAGGGACTTCACCTTGTTGATGTCGACTAAATGTTCACCTCCAATAACCAGATCATCCACGTATAGGATGATGACAATTGGGCTTCTAGAGTCGTTTCCTACGTAGAGGGAGTTGTCAAATTTCAACATTCGAAAGCCGATTTGATGAAGATATTGTGTAATCTTCGAATGGCAAGCACGCGGTTCTTGCTTAAGGCCGTAGAGTGGCTTCTTCAATCGGCATATTGCTTTCGAATGGATGTTCGATTCGAAGCCAAGTGGTTGTACCATGTACACCTCTTCTAATTCCCCTTGAAGAAAGGTGTTCTTTACGTCCATTTGGTGGAGATGCCACCCTTTCGTTGTTGTGAGTGCGATCACGGTCCACACTGTCGTCATCTTTGCCACCGGGGCAAATGTCTCTTCGTAGTCGACTCCATGTGTCTATGCGTATCCTTTCGCTACGAGTCGAGCTTTGTAGCAGTTTACGGAGCCGTTGACATTATACTTCACCTTATCAATCCATTTGCAGCCGATTGCCTTCCTATGCAGTGAGTGGGGAACGAGATCCCATGTCTCTTTCTTGCATAGTGCCTGCATCACCTCGTTCAGTGTTGCGACCCATCGTGGATCCTTGGCTACTTCCGAAAAACTTTCTAGTTTTTGAATTGTCACCACCTTCATCATAAAGGCATAGTGGTATGCCATATAATCGTTGTAGCCGAATCGGCTAACAGGATTCTTCTCATAGGTGGAGCGTCGGAATTTTTCATTTAACGTGGCAATGGCTTTCTTTACGCCAGGTGTCCTCATGAAAGGTACATAGAAGCCACTAAACTCACTGTCAAGGGAGTGAGTCGATTCGTTGTCATGGAAGTGATCGTCTTCATATTTCGACATTTTCGCCTTGCCTTTGTCCATCTTCGGACTAGGCCGAGATGTGCTTTGGTCATTCGGGGGCTCTTGTGGCCCACTAAGCCTTTTTTTAATCGGGCTTTCTTCGAACATGTGTTCGAGTCGATCTCCATCTTCTATCTCTTGTTCGGCGGATTACGAGTCGACTAGAAATGATTTGGGAGGAGTCGGCTCGGGTTCGTACCATGATGTCGATTCATCGAAGACTACATCCCGGCTAACAAAAACCTTCCGAGTCAAGGGGTTATAGCACTTCTGGCCCTTTTGCTCGAGTATCCTACGAGGATACATTTCTCCGACTTCGGGTCGAGCTTTTGTCGCTTTTCGTCGGGGATGTGCATGTATGCAATGGAGCCGAATATCCGAACATGTGATAGATTCGGCTCCTTTCCGAAAAACTTCTCATGCGGGGTAACCTCATGCACATCGGATGTTGTACACTGGTTCATTAGGTAGAGGGTTGTGTTGGCGGCTTCTGCTCAGTACGACTTCGGCATGTGCTTCTCATTAAGGTATTTGTTTCTCTCAAGAAAAGTGTTAGTTAACTTTGCAATATATTTAACAACAAAATAAATCCTTTCAAACGTTGTTTTAATAGGAAATAGTCTAATGATCCCATTTTCATGAATTCATACAAATCGAGAGGTTTAGTTCTTTTAACCTTTGAGTCATGCCTTATTGCACAATTCAAAACCTTATATACAAATTCTACATTCTAATAAGTCGTCAAAGCATTAATATCTCTTTAGACTTTTACCAAGACCCACTCATCATTCTATTCCTCTGTGATTTTTAACCTTCTAAGTTCTTATTGACAATTCCCCCAGATAATAGATTGGTGATAGAAGAAAGAATCTTGAAATTAACATTCCCAATGCATAACCTTTTAGTGTGAAATGCTTAGCACCATGCCTTTATTTATATTTCGAGGGAGGAAAATGATCATTCCTACAAATCACATGTTACAAACATGAAACAACATGAGAAGAAGTCAATGTGTTGGATTTGCCATTGAAGCCTCCAACTATGCTAATATAAGACCACCTCTACTTACCTTTGCTTTATAGACATGGGAGTTGCAACAAGTTTAATATTTTTCGTGATCTTAATTTAATTAATCTAGAGTTATGAATTCACCACCTAGATGATGATCTTCACCTATATTAGGTACGGTTTGTGACTAGAATTTCCTATGTTGAGGCTGGAATCATTTCAACAGTTGGATTATTTTACTTGTATCAACATAGGCATCATAAGATTTTGCATGTTTCTTAGTCATAGATTCTCCAACATTTGATATTGACACAATAAATCAAAAAGTTTTGCAACACACTTTGCTAATGAAATAGGCATGCACCTCGGTGCACATCCTTAGGTAATATTAACCAACACATTGTCCACGCATCATGCAATGCTTCCTATTTAGTGTGGAGTGCCCATCGTTGTCCTTTAAGCCTCATTAAGTTTGCTTCTTTAGCCCTCAAGTCAATTCTATTCTCATGATGGAGCCAATACTCCTTTAAATTTAAATGGAGACCTACTTCACCATAGGTTGCTTATTTAAGATGGTAGCTACTGACTGGACATATTCCAATCATCCTTTTTTCTTCCATACAATCTAAACAACACCAAGAGTAGGCGATAGAGTTGCTCGCTAATGTTTTTGAGATTTAGTGGACATTGATCAAACAACCTATCTATATATATAATGGATCACATTCACTTACTGCTAAACTTATATATTGCTAACGTTTTTGAGGTTCGGCATTCAAAGATAGCCAACAATATATCAAGGGAAATCTGTATATTCAATCGACATTAAGCAAGACGCATCTTAGCTGTCTCGACCGATTTCTCAACAAGTACAGCACTAGTCACTCTCACACGTTGAGCTCTTTTCTTGTTATAGAGGAGAAAATGTGAACTAATGTGGTTGGAAGAGTCACATTAATAGATTTGACCCTAAATTTAGATGACATGGGATTGACTTTGCATTATAAAGAGTGTATGAATGAATGTATGTATGTATGTATGTATGCGTGTATGTATGTATGTAGGTATGTATGTATGTATGTATGTATGTATGTATGTATGTATGTATGTATGTATGTATGTATGTATGTATGTATGTATGTATGGATGGATGGATGGATGGATGGATGGATGGATGGATGTATGTGTGTGTGTATTTTTGTATGTATGCATTGCTAAAAATAACACAGAACAACAAAAAAAACAGAGCTTTTTGTTTTTCCTCTCCATATCAACTTTGTGTGTGTATACAGACAGAGGAGGAGGAGACAGAGAGATGAGCGTTTGGTCTTCTGCTCTGTCGCCTCAGTACACTCTACGACCATGATTCTGCTCCTCACTCCATATTCATTCCATTCACAATTGTTGGTATGTTTGATCTCTTACTATAAAGACAACCCCTTAGATGCTCTGTTTCTGTCTGTCTGTCTCTCTATCCCTGTCTATCTATCCATACATAATGTATATGTAACTCATAGCTAAGTGATCTTCTTTCTCAACAAACATCTATTGATCTATCTATCTTTACCTGGTCTTATAATTAGCTTTTCTTCACCGTTCCTGCAATATATTGACCTCATCACACTTGGGTATGTATATTATCCATTTCAGCTATTAACTTACATTATGATTCTTCCTCTTCTCCTCCTCCTCCTTGTTGCATGTGTTTTGAGAGAGAGAGAGAGAGAGAGAGAGATCTTCTTTGTATATGAGTAATCATGTTGAAAGTTCACGTTTGTTTTGAGAAAGACATGCATTGTGTTCAATACATATACATATGTAATAATGTATGTATGTATGCATGCATGCATATATGTGTGTGTGTGTGTGTGTGTTAGATATATTTTGTTTGTTAGATATATTCTGAGCTCAAATCATATGACCCATGAGCTCAAATCATATGTATATATATTTTGTTTGTTAGATATATTCTGAGCTCAAATCATATGACCCATGAGCTCTCATGTATGCATATATATCTCTAGATTGGTATAAGTTTTGTCAAGCACAATTAGTACTTGCTTGAATTCATTCAGATATGTATGTATACACATTACAACGAGTGTTGTATGTAAGTTCGTCCTAGGTATCCATATGATAATTTGTTGGCACTATGAAGGCTTAAAGGCAATCCCTTTTGTTTCACATTTAATCTCATGTCCTCACTTTCCACGAGCATTTCCACGAACCCTCTCCCTCTCCGAATTGTATGTAATTAATTGTATAATATTCTCCACGATATTTTGTTTAGAAAGCCTGCATGGTGAATAGAGTGCATCGTTAAACTATGTTATGTATGTATACCAAATGTATATCCTTTGATTTTCGAGAAAGAGACCAGGTGATTTGAGTGAGTGTTGCAATCGTACATTGTCAATAAGTTTCAAGTTTCCTTATGCTGAAATTTTCCAAGTGATTATTTTTGGCACATCTTTCCAGATCAAGGAACTTCAATATGAACAAAAATGTTGCCCTTCTTATTGCTCTTTTGGTAATTGTTCTACGAAATACAATTGTTTCAAATGGGCAACTCTCTATGGATTTCTACGATACATCATGTCCGAACTTGACTTCCATAGTGAGCAGTACATTCCAGTCACTGGCGAAAAGAAACAATGTCGTTTCGCCATCAACTCTGAGGCTTCTTATCCATGATTGCTTCATCCAGGTACCGAAGAAACTCAAAAATGTGAAACATCGGCCTCAAAAGATTTTTAGTTACATTTTGTCCAAATTGTAGATTATCATATTACTCCCTTTGCTACTTGAATCATCCTGTTTTACCTTGTAACTCTTTTGAAAATGAAGAAATTAACATTATGCCCACCCATGGCTCATTTACCTTAACTTTTCTAGGGATGTGATGCCTCTATTTTGATTTCATCCACACCTAACAATCTTGCTGAGAGGGACTATGTGGATAATGATATTCCACAACAAGCCTTTAATACCATAAATGAGATCAAAGGGGCCCTCGAATCAATTTGCCCCGGAGTAGTTTCTTGTGCAGATATCATTGTTCTTGCAGCACGAGAGGCAATAACATTTGTAAGTTCCCATACCTCTGTATATATGTATGTATGTATCACGATAATATGATACTTCAATGATAAGAGGTACACACAATTGGCCTTGTTCATTTTGCTTCACTAATGTATTGGGTACAAAGAAAAGAATTTAGAAAATATAATGTCTCACACAATGTTTCTATCTTCATTGATGGATCGGATTGAAATTGTAGCTTGGGGGACCATCATGGGAAGTTGCATTAGGACGAAGAGATAGTCGAACATCTTTTGCAACTAATGGCATTGGAAACATACCACAATCTAACCTGACTGTTGACCAACTGATATCTCTTTTCTTGTCCAAGGGACTTGATGCCCAAGACCTCGTGTCTCTCTCAGGTATACCTACTTCAACATTTTTTAAAGCACCTTATTTGGTTTTATTCTTGAGATCTTCATTTTATCAAGAAGTTTTCTTTTCCATTGATTCATCCTCCCAAATGGCCATAAAATATTTCTTATAATCATAATATTGATAAATGCATACAAATAACTACACATAACTCATATTGTTAATCATCTTATGCCACTATTGCCTTCTTTATCTAGGTGCCCATACCATTGGCTTTGCAAGGTGTAGACAATTCACTTTCCGGATGGTAGATGGAGATCCATTTTTGAACACATCTCTTGCCCAAGACATTCGTCAAAGTTGCCCACAATTGAATAGCAACGTTTTTGTGCCATTAGATTCTTCCTCACCTTTTAAATTTGACAATTCTTACTACAAAGGCCTACAAAATAACATGGGATTATTGTTAACCGACCAAGCTCTGTTTGCACATCCAGAGACAAAAGATCTAGTGAACCAATTTGCATCGTCTAGTAACAATTTCTTTCAATCGTTTGTGGATTCAATCATCAAGATGTCAGCTATTGGTGTGCTAACTGGAGATGATGGTGAAGGAGAAATACGAAATGTTTGCACACAAATCAATCAAAATTGAGACAATTTTGTGGATTTGGTTTGTCATCAATTTTGTTGCACATTACAATACTTAATACAATGGGAACACTCTAAATAGTGTTGTGGGGTTGGATGTGAGCTAGACCTCATGAGTACAGTTATGTCTACAATAAAACAAAGGTGTAGTGCTAACCAAAATTTCATGAGACAAAATTTGATCAGAGTAGCAGATCATTTGTACGAAAATAAGTGATATGATCTTTGAGACTTTGGTTCATATGAAAACAATGTTTCCTGCTAATAATTTATTATGCAAGAATAACTATTAATATGTATAGAAAACATGCATATATTGGAAAATATATGGTCTTTGATATCATCTTCAAGATGTCCTCATATATGGTTTGGGCTTATCTATGTTTTTCAAGGATATAAATATTGAGATCTTGTATATGCTTATGGTTTTCAATGTGGTCTTTGATTTGGTCATGGTCTTGTAAGATGTTTATATGGTTAGGCACATGGTCATATATAATTTGGTTTTATCTATGTTCTTCACAATGGTATGTATATTGAGATGGTCTCATATATGGCAATGGTGTTCAAGGTGGTCTTCAATATAGTTATGGTGTTGTAAGATGTTTATATGATCAAGCACATGATTGCATATGGCCCTTGAAATAGTGTTGAATATAGTCTTTAAGATGTTATTGTATATGGTCTCGCCTTGTCAATAGGCTTCTAAGTTTTATGGAGACGTCTTCTACATTGAGGTGTACTTCAACATGGTTTTGGTTATGATCTTTGAGATATTCATGTATATGTTCTTGTATTGCCTATCATCTTTGACATGGTCATGTATATGGAGATGGCTACATGTATGTTTATGTTGTTGTGACAAGTTTAAATATATTTATGTATACGTTTATGATTTGGTGTAATTCGTAATTTTTATATGCTTTGATCTTGAAATGGTCTTCATGTTTACGTGTATAGTTATGGTCTTGTCTGATGTTTATATGATTATGTATATGATTTTCAATGGTCTACAAGGTGTTCTTTGAGACGTTCTTGTATATGGTTTGGTCTTCAAGATGGTCTTGTATATGGTTAAGGTCTTTGTGTTGGTCTTTTGAATCTTCTTTTTTCTTTTTTTGTGAATACAGATTCGCCTTGGTATTAATGGAAAGATGCCAAAAGGCTACAAAGAACTCAGAGAGTAAAATATAACCCTCATACCCACATCAACCAACATGTCGAGTAGCAAAAGCCCTCATGCATGGTCCTTCCAAGACGAGGGGCGGAAAAAATCACCTTGGTGGAGCATATCTCGACTTTATTCTATCCCCAAAAGAGGTGAAGACCTTTGCCTTTTCCAAATTTCTCGAAAATGTTGTTGCTTACGGAACACAACCTCAGGCTCACCAGTTATTGCCTCATATGGACCTCTTAAAGTACGTAGGAGCATCAACCATATGTCCTTTGACTAACTCAACAACATTCTGTTTGACTTTCTGAAATACACATTTACATCTTGCCTTCCACAATACCCAAACTACTAAAGAAGATATTGTAGACCAAACCTTGTCCTCTTCCAGCGGATTGTGGAAGTATAAAAGACCTCCAATACATGTCTTCCATCGAAGAGGCGCAAAAAATAAATATACTCCTTTCCATAATTCTGTATTTCTTTAGCCAACCTTCCCCATCTCACAAAACCCTATGTGTACACCTGTTTACCATAAATAGGATGCAAAATTCTCAACATCCTTTTCCAAATTCCTCTAGAAATAGGACATACCCATAAAACATGGTGAACCGATTCAATGGGAAACCCACAACTATCACATTTTAAATCATGGCAATGGCCCCACATCCATGACTTCACAGAACAACCATCCAAACAATAAATTTTTTTAGGAATTTGCATGGCCCATAGCCATTTCCAATAAGCATGTATGGTCTTCAATATAGTTTTAGTTCAGTAAGATGTTTATGTTGTCATGTATGGTGTTTATGGGCATCGAGATGGTTTTTGATACTCTTCAAATTGGTTCTCTTTCTTTCCTATTGCCTTTGAGGTACTCACAAATAGTAAACACATATACATACTAAATGCATAAATACATACATACAAGCATGTGTGCATATGCACATACATACATACATACCTATATACATGTGCACATATGTACATAGATACACACATACGTACATACATACATATGTATGTATGGTATGGTCTTCATGTGCAGTTTAGGGTCTTCTTTATGGTTATGTTCTATATGGTCTTCCATATGGTTATGGTATGTTCTCGTCTATGGTCTTTGAGATGCTCTTTAAGCACAGTATATTCTCGTCTATGTTCTTGTATTGTTAAATGATTATGTTTATGGTGTTGTTAAATGCTTAAATGTATGTTCTATATGGTCTTCCATATGGTTATGGTATGTTCTCGTCTATGGTGTTTGAGATGCTCTTTAAGCACGGTATATTCTCGTCTATGTTCTTGTATTGTTAAATGATTATGTTTATGGTGTTGTTAAATGCTTAAATGTATGTTTATTATGTGCATGTTTATCATTTTTCACTTTATATATATTTTTAATGAAATTCTTTGTATGGTCTTCATGTTTAGTTGTATGATTATGTTCTTGTCATATGTTTATATGGTTATGCATATGATTTTCATTGGTTTTTTATATGGTCTTGGGGACATTCTACAATATTTATATGTTTGGTGCTTTTCAATATGGTCTTCAAGATGTTCTTGGAGATGGTCTAGTCTTGTCTTTTGTCTTGAGGTACATTACATGGTTATGCATATTATTATCTCTGGTCTTCTAGGCCATTTTGGATATGATATTTGATATATTCTTGTAAATTGGTTTGGGCTTATCTATGACCTTCGAGATGGTCTTCAAAGATGATCCTGTTTATTGAGATGGACTTTAATATAGTCGTCAAGGTGTTCTTGTATATGCTCTCATATTGTTTATGGTCCTCGAGGTGGTCTTGTATATTGAGATGGTTGTCTTTGTGAATGTTTGTGGTCTTGTCACATTTTTATGGTTGGGTTTATGAGTATCTATTCACACACACATTCTCCTTATACCAGCATTATTTATACAATGAAAAAGCCAAATGGTCTCTCATGTTCCATTAGAAATACACATGGTTAACAATAAAAAAAAGCAACTTCCAAAAAGCATTAGAATCACTAAAAAGCCAACAAGGTCACAATCTTCTTGAGAGCCGCCATGAGCCGCTTCTCACGGATCTCGGCCATATAGTGACCCGTGTTTCTCACTCTCAGACGCCACTCACATTAGTTCAAGGAGATTCGAGGCCAATTGTTGATTGAGGGCACATTATACGCATGCCGAAAAACCCACGTGGAAAAACAACATATGTTTCACATATGCTCGACAAACAAAAATTACAATCTTGTGAATACTTAAGGCACATCCCAAAGGCGATCATGTGACCCCTAACACCTTTGAAAACCCCAATGTGATCATGTAAATATGCACCTTTGAAATTAATTCTTGTTGAACATGGGGTTCTAACATATACGCATGTTTTGTGTACATATTCATATTCACCTTCTTACATGCACTAACATAACAAAAAATATAAACAAGATTATAAGCAACAAATAGTTCTTTTATATAAAAGAGAATCTCAAAGATCATGTCGCTTATTTCATACAAATGATCTACTACACTGGCTTAATTTTGTCTCATGAAATTTGGTTAGCACTAGAAGTATAGAGATATCATCGTGAGCTTTAGCTCACACCCAACTCCATGACATCTTTTGGATTGTTCCCATCGTAGTATTAAGGATCATACTGTAACAAAATTGATGTAACCAAAGCTACACTAAAAAATGTCTCAATTTTGGTTTATTTGTGTACAAACATTTCGTATTTCTCCTTCTCCGTCCTCTCCAGTTAGCACGCCAATAGCTGACATCTTGATGATTGAATCCACAAACGATTGAAAGAAATCATTACTAGACAAGGCAAATTGGTTCACTAGATCTTTTGTCTCGGGATGTGCAAATAAAGCTTGGTCTGTTAACAATAATCCCATGTTATTTTGGAGACCTTTATAGTAGGAGTTGTCAAATTCAAAAGGAGAGGAAGGATCTAATGGCACAAAAACGTTGTTATTCAATTGTGGGCAACTTTGACGAATATCTTGCACAAGGGATGAATTCAAAAATGGATCTCCATCTATCATTCGGAAAGTGAATTGTCTACACTTTGCAAAGCCAATGGTATGGGCACCTATCTACATGATTAACATGATTAACAACATGAATGTATAGACAACATGAGTTGTGTAGTTAAGAATAAAACAAAATAAGGTGTTTTAAAAAATGTTGATGTAGGTATACCTGAGAGAGACACAAGGTCTTGGGCATCAAGTCCCTTGGATATGAAAAGAGATATCAATTGGTCAACAGTCAAGTTAGATTGTGGTATGTTTCCGATGCCATTGGTTGCAAAAGACGTTCGACTATCTCTTCGTCCTAATGCAACTTGCCATGATGGTCCCCCAAGCTACAATTTCAATACAATCCATTAATGAAGTTAGAAACATTGTGTGAGACATTATATTCTAAGTTCTTTTCCTAGTGCGCAATAGATTAGAGAAGTAAAACGAACAAGGATATTGTGCTTATCTCTTACCATTGAGCTATCATATTATCTTCATACATACATACATACATACATACATACATATATTGTAAGGTATGGGAACTTACAAATATTATTGCCTCGCGTGCTGCAAGAACAATGATATCTGCACAAGAAACTACTCCGGGGCAAATTGATTCGAGGGCTCCTTTGATCTCATTTATTGTATTAAAGGCTTGTTGTGGAATATCATTATCCAAATAGTCCCTCTCAGCAAGATTGTCGGGTGTGGACGAAATCAAAATAGAGGCATCACATCCCTAGAAAAGTTAAGGTAAATGAGCCATGGGTGGGCATAATGTTAATTTCTTTATTTCGAAATGAATTACAAGGTAAAACATAATTATTCAAGGAATAAACTCTGTAATATCATCATCTATGATTTGGACAAAATATTAGAATTAAAAATATTTTGAGCTTTGTTTGTCAACTTGGGAAAACTTATTGGAGTTTTACATGCAATCCAATTTTTATAATTACTCTACTACTAAGAAGTGATACTCTACATTTTGAGATTCTTCGGTACCTGGATAAAGCAATCATGGGCAAGTAGCCTCAACGTTGATGGCGAAACTACATTGTTTCTTTTTGCCAATGATTGGAATGTACTGCTCACTATGGAAGACAAGTTTGGACATGACGTATCGTAGAAATCCATAGAGAGTTGCCCATTTGAAACAATTGCATTTTGTAGAACAATCGCCAACAAAGCGATAAGCAACATGACGTTTTTGTCCATAATTGAATATCCTTGAGGTTGTTGTTAATCTAGAAAGACATGTTAAAGGCAATGAATTAGAAAATCTCAACATAAATATAGGTGGGTATGGGACCTTAAACAATTGTAATATGTACTCAATCACTCTTTCTTAGATAAAACTATATCAAGTTTGTGCTCCACACATGACACCCTTTAAGAAAACACTATATTCCACCACACAAGGCCTTTGAAGTGTTTTAACATGATTAAATATGTGAAAGAAAGGGAATTGCCTATAAGCCTTTGAAGTGCCAAAATGTTATGATTATGAATATGCTGGGGAAATATTGATCTCAATCTATCTCTGTATAGATATGCACTGAAATGTATATATATGTATCAACGAATTCAAAAAGTACTAATTGTGCTCGAGTGAACTACCAATCAAGAGTTATGTAGCCACACATGAGAGTATGTATTAATACTACATGTTAGTGTGTCTCCCTAATTAGAACATGTGTTGTGTGATCTCTTATAAAACTCGAACTTTCAATAGCATTAACATTGTGTTGTATGTATTAAACTTACATAAGAAAATGTGTCTCCTGAATAGTAACATGTGTTGTGTGATCTCTCATAAAACTCAAACTTTCAATACCATTAACATACATATATATGAATATGAAACACAATACAACCCTTTCTGTGTCAGCCTCTCTATCGATCTCCCAAGCATCTCTAGTATTGGTCTGATAGGTCATATTTGAGCTCAAAAGAGCCTCTCTATTGGTCTCCCAGGCATCTCTACTATTGGTCTCATAGGTCATACTTGAGCTCAAAAGAGCCTCTCTATTGGTCTCCCAAGCATCTCTAGTATTGGTCTCATAGATCATATTTGAGCTCAAAAGAGCCTCTCTATTGGTCTCCCAAGCATCTCTAGTATTGGTCTCATAGGTCAAAAGAGCCTCTCTATTGGTCTCCCAAGCATCTCTAGTATTGGTCTCATAGGTCATATTTGAGCTCAAAAGAGGACAATAAAATCTCTCTCTCTCTCAAACCCAGAACTATGATTAGCATGCATGTATGTATGTATGTATGTATAGAACAGAATTAAACAACTCTTAATCTCTTAATCTCTTAAAACTTTTAACATGATTAACAAGAAGGACATGCAACTAGTAGGAGGAGAAGAGGAAGAATCATAACGTAAAATTAGTGGTTTGAAATGAATACTGCACATACCAAGAGTAGTGATGATGGACTCAAAATATATTGTGCAGCAATGGTAGACAACTAATTGTAAGACAAGGTAAAGATAGGTAGGTAGGTTGATTGATAGATTGATAGATTGATAGATAGGCAGACAGATTGATTGATTGATAGATTGATAGATTGATTGATAGATTGACTGATAGATTGATAGATGGATGAATGGATAGATTGAGACAGAGAAACAGAGCATCTGTTTATAGTAAAGAGAGATCAAACATAAGAAGACTGAGAGGGAATGAATGAATGAATGAATGTGGAGTGAGTGAGTGAGCAGAATCAGGTTCTGATGCAGACGACCAATCGCTCCACACCCACCCTTCTCTCTGTCTCCCTGGCCATGCTTCTTCTTCTTCTTCTTCTTCTTCTTCTTCTTCTTCCTTATTGATAAGGAAAACAAAAAAAAAGCTCTGTTTTTCTGTGGTTTTTTCTTTTTCTTTTTTCCTTTTTCACAATTATTTCTGGGTGAACCTTTTTTTTTTCCCCTTCAGAAAATGATCTAAAAACAGATTCACCTTCTGCTCCAGATTTAGGCCTACTCCCCCCCCCCCCCCTCCCCATGCCTTGGCTCTAAAAAAAAAAAAACAAGAGAAAAGCAGAAAAAAAGAAGAAGAAAAAAAGCAAAAGCAAAAGGTTATACTTATTGGAGCCACTCTTAATTAGGGTTTTTACCCCTGTCTGCTGCTGCTGCTGCTATGTCTGTGCTTACTTCCATTAAAATTTGTACCTTCTCCAAATCCTCATTGCCATCTTCATGATCATGATTATCATGATCATCAATCACCAATGCTCAATCATCATCTCTTGTAGCAGATGATGAGCTTCAGCTTTTTACCTCATAATGGGATAATTTGATTTTTGATTGCGCTACCCTAAACCCTAAACCCTAACCTAAACTAAACTAAACCCTAAACCTAAACCTAATACAACAGAGAGGAAGTCTCAGATTTTCAATTAATCTGTTTTGTGGTTTTAATTTTAATGTCAGATAGTAAACACAACTCGGCTTTCATAGCTCAGTTGGTTAGAGCACCCGTTTAGTAAGCGGGAGGTCTTGAGTTCAACTCTCAATGAAAGCAAAAAGCCTAAAAAAAATTCTCCTCACTTTCTTCTTTTTAAAATTACATCATATTTTGTATTATAATTTATATATATATATCCCATGATCCATCCATCTTTCTATGTATCTCCAATTCCTTCCTCTTGTCTAAGCAATTATCAATATCTCATATTCTTTACTTCATTTTTTTATTATTAATTACATACATATTTTATATTATATATATCTATCTATCTCCAATTCCTTCCTTTTGTCTAAGAAATTATCAATATCTCTTGTTAAGAAGTTATTGTGTGCTTATTAATGTTTGTAACAATAGATTGACCCATGCGTAATATTCTTGAGATTCGACATCCGTAATATTCGTGGTATTCGAGAATAGAAAATGGCCCTAAGAATATTATAAAACCATTCGTTTACACATATATATACACATACATATATACACATACACAAACATATATATACATATACACACACATACATAGATACATACATAGTATGAACCATACGTACCATACTAAGAAAAACACCTTCAAAGAATGATAAATACCATACTTTTGGATTATCTATTTATTATGAGGTAAATAAGCCTAAAAAAACAAAAAAAAACATTAAAAAAAAGGGAAAAAACAAAAAAAAAAACACAAGAATGTTTGAATAACATTCGCATTCGTTTTCCAACGTAGGAAAACGAATGTTATGCTAGACGAACACAAATTTTACATACTATGGATACATATATACACACATACATAGATACATATACACACGCATACATATATGTGTACACAGACATACATCAATAATTAATTAACTCATTAACATAACAATTAATTCACTTAAACATTAATTGATTCACTAATACATTAATTAAATTACAAATACATATCTTAATTCATTAACACATTAATTAATTCATTGGAAAATATTAGTTAATTAATTAATAATCAATTAATGCATTAATAATTAATGAATTAGGGCTTTGGCAAAACTTAGGGTTTTAGTGAAACTCTGAATTTGCAACGGACAACATGATGTAGGATTAGGTAGAGCATGAGAGGGAGTCGATGACGTAGGCCGAAAAGAAATTTTTTTGTCGAAAATAGGATTATGACAGAAATTAGGGTTTTTTGTCGATACCCTAATTTCTGGCCGAGAACAGGATATAGAGGGAGGCGAGGGTGTAAGTAGCGCACAGAGGGAGTAGGGTGAGGCGTCCTCACTTCCTGTTGGCCACTGTTCACTCGCTCGTAAATAAAACACTATTTTATTTTATTTTATTTTATTTCAAAAAGAAGAAGAAAAAGAATATATTTACGTGTATTCGTATTCCTATTCGTATGGATTCGTGGGGCAAGCTCCACGAATGCGAATATTTCAAAACAAATGTTTTTGACCATATATTAAAAACCCTAAACCCCATATATGTATACATTTATATGTGTGTATGTGTATGTACATATATACACTTAAGAAGATATGTATGTATATACACATACACACATATGTGTGTGTGTGTGTGTGCGTGTGTATACAGTATATCCGTATGGATATATATGTATATACACATGCATATATACTAAGAAGATATGGTTGTGCTTTATTTTCCGTATGTAATGAATGAACAAGGAGTTTTTGAACATAATATACTTTCTAGAATTTCGGCCCCGAAACGTCCTTTCCTATTATCCTCACTCTTCTGAGTGCCATAAATCTCATGTTGGCTTTCCTTTCGCTCTTCATGAAGCATAGTATTGGACAAAAAATTAATTCCTTGCACATTTTGTCCGTACCCCCACATCATTTGACTTATTCTCTCTTTTTTGCAATGTAATTTTATGTTGTTGTTTGAGGTAACGTTTAAAGATATTTTGAAGACTTGCATAAGGGAAAATTCTTGTCCGACTTAGAGTTTTCAAAAGATCAACATATACGATTGAACTAAATTGCCAATTTTTGTTTTGGTCGTATGGCCTCTAATTATAAAGAAGAACGTGGAAATTATGTGTGCATCCTCCTCTAATAAAGACAAGTAAAAGAACTATAAGGTATACTAAAGAAATTCTCTTTTCATGACAAAAAGAGCATGTCCATACCCAAACACAAGACAAGGGGATTGTCTCCTAAGATAAACACATTACCTTATATTGCAAGTAGTACAAATTACTTCCTACATTATTTGCCACGCATTCAAAGGGTCTTGTTCTTATGTTATTGTGTCATTAAACTTTCGTATTTTCATGAATCTAAAGACAATTATGACACTTGAGTCAATTGCTATTTCCTTGGAGGCTTGAGCAACTATAAGATCTACATCGATGATTATTCCACAAATGCTTTACCTTTTAAAAGAATTTAAGATAATAAAAATAAAACTTGTCCGAGATGTAATGATATCCAAGGACCAGATTCTAGAGGTGGTCGTTATTAGGGTTGTGAATGAAGATACCCCCTCAACTTGTCCACAACAAATTATAACCTCATGTTCATAGACAACATAACAATACATATTTTGAGAAGTCACAAATACATACAGGTCCCTAAAGTGAATGTTATAGGTGTCTTGTGATTTGAGCCATCACCACAATATTCTCAAGGAGAGATGATTAACAACATTATGCAACTTTTCGTAATTCCTTACTTGAAGGAATTGGTGTGTGTATTCTCGAAGTTGTGTTATTGCACCAAGTACCCAACTAACACATTACCATACACTAGCAAAAGAAATTCCACTTATTCTTTACCATTTCTTGGTGGACACTGACCTGTCTTCCACCATCATAGCAATCCACGCGCATTGCTTATTTATAATAACTTACTTGGTGATGCATCCTTATGTTTATCTTACATTTCTCCTCTTATGGATCAATGCAGGGAAAAAACAATAAAAAAAGAGCTATTTTTCCGTCCCATCTTTACATATTTCCTCTTTTTCTAAACATTTGAATCAACAATTTTATTTGGTAGGTACACAAACACACACAACACTAGTGGGGCAAAAGGTAGAATCAATGAACGAAATGTGAATGGCTCCTTTCATTATAGAAGGAACTTCGGATCGAAGTAACAAGTGCAAATATTCTATATTAATTTTCCCTGTTCAACTCCAGCGTGGCATCGAATGTGGTGCATATGATACAACTTTTGGATGGGTTATTATTAGTTATTAGGTAACATCGATAGTGCAATCCGTCTTGAGAGAGCTCGGAGGTACGAGGATTCAGGAACGAAAGGAAGATCGTTCGATGCAATAAGAGATGCACATATATAATGTTTGTGATTCGATGATCTCTCAAGGAATAAATAGAAGTTTTTAAGCTTAGTGAGTGGGGGGTGATGGTATAGACTATATACTATACCGTATACATATATGTACATAGAAAGCAAAGGCAAAAGAGAGAGAGAGAGAGATCCACTCAAGACCAAAAGGAAATGAGTGAAATGAATAGTATGTGGAGTTTTAGAGTAAATTATAGGAGCCCATTATTGTAAATATTCTTTAAATTGGGTTAGTTTGTTTTGGCACCAAGAAGAGTAAAAAGGAAAGGAAGGGGCTTTTGCAAAAAAATAAAAACAGAGCATTGATGATATACATATATAGAAGAAGAAAATAGACAAAAAGCAGAGAGAGCATTAAGAGCCCAGGAGAAACAGAGCATTTTTTATTTTTGTGTTGTTATGGAGCCAAGAAACAGAGCATTGCTTGCTCTGCTTGATATCGAGTTGGGGATGTCTGAGGCTCACAAGAGTAATTATTAAGAAGCTTCTCCATCTCTGTCTCTCTCCATAATCTTTGTGTTTATGTGTTATACATACATACACACATACATACATACATTCATACATACATACATAAACTCTTATGGGTAATGCCCATATATCAGGAAGAAGAGCAGGGCGTGCTCTTGATTACCACCATGGCCATGATATTCTCACTAACACTCATAATGCATCCAACCCTAATCACCATGTGATGACAACTTCTTCGGGGGCCACAAGCCGTGTTGCCGGGCGCGACGATGCCCCATCTCATATCGTCGCGGACAACAACCTTGGGCATGATGTCACGGCCAACAGCCTTGGGCATGATGTCAGCGGCGACAACCCGCAGGTACAAAACCATAGCCCCGGGTTAGTTGATCATGCCAATCCCCTAGGACCTTTACCCCCCTACCCTTCCTCTACCCTTGACTATCCACCAGGACATTACAACCTACACACAAATGGTCATCTTGTCATCAATATAACTCAACCAAATCATTCCTTTATGATTAGTGATGGAGCAACCCCTGGTCATGTATCCTCATCATCCCTTGGTCCTGTATCCATGTCCAGTGTCTTGCCTCTTCCTCACTTTGTGGAAAGCCCTAAGGCAAATACAATCATTAATGATGTTAATGTTAGGAAGGACACGCTTCGTCTCGAGAAAGATCACGAGAATCCGGGGTTTTATCTTGTATCCTTCTCCTTTGATGCCACAACAGATGGTTGGTAAGTAATGTTTATTCACTTTGCTCTCTCTCTCTCTCTCTCTCTCTCTCTCTCTCTCTCTCCGTTTTTAATGCTTTGTTTATTGTTTACATAAAGTTAATTGATCTAAAACTTGGTGACATATATGATTTAAGTTACTTACTGTTGGATCTTATATGTTTAAAGTTATCTATGCCATGTTGGGCATGGTAGGAAATGAAATGTATTGTTGTTTACTTGGTGGCATATGATATAATATTATAACAAACTCCTAATAACATAGGTATGCATAATAGTTATGCATATGTCATATAACATAGTGCCCTTAACAAACTTCTAATGACATACTTATGGATATGTCATAACCATGTGATTAGGAGCTATGCAAACTCCCAATAACATAGTTATGCATATCTATTATAACATAGTGCCCTTAACAAACTCCTAATGACATACTTATGCATATCTACTGAACATAGTGCCCTTAACAAACTCCTAATGAGATACTTATGCATATGTCTACTTATGCATATGTCATTTATCACATAAGAATTTGTGAAATATATTAGCTTATGGGCCAAGCTTCTCATTATTTGGCTTTAGATGTGTAGGATTTGCATCTTGTTTCATGCAAAAGAAGGTCGAGGATGTAGCTTGAATGCAATGAAACCTGAAGTATTTGCACCTCTTCGGATACCCTTTACAAAAGGGTTGGATCAACACTTTAGGCAAGCTCCAGGGACAGGTGTGGACTTGTCATCGCTCCCAGAGTCGGACCTTGTGGACGACGGTCCAATGGAAATCTTTCCGCTCATCATAAGGACTGAGACAATGCCCAAAGGGCCCCCATCAGACATTTCACTGATATCAAGAGACGGAGAGCCCGTTGATTCTCCATTACCCAATTGGGTCAATGCACAAATGACACATGCAGTATTAGAGAAAAAGGATGGGAATTACATTGTTAAAGTTGTCAAGCAAACCATATACGTAGAAGGGGTAAGGTATGAGCTCCAAGAGATATATGGAATTGAGAATGTGAATGGATGTGCAGCCATGGATGGGACCGATGTTGGAAAGGAATGTGTGATATGCTTATCAGAACTTCGAGATACAACAGTACTTCCTTGTAGACACATGGTAATAATCATTTTTAGTATCGATTTGGCTCAATTCCCTCCACATTTCGGTTTCGTTATATTTTTTAGGTGAAATTTTTTGTACATGTGAACAACCCCATCTTTTATTGCTTTTGTAGTGTATGTGTAGTGGATGTGCTAAAGTATTGAGGTTTCAATCAAATCGATGCCCCATTTGCCGAACCCCTGTCGAGAGGCTTTTGGAAATCAGAGTCTCTAAGAAGGATGAGAAGAATGACATTGTTAATGAAGCAAAAGGCTTGTAACTATTCAAACAAATGCATTTGGAAGAAGAATCACTAAGTAATTCAAAATCGAAGCGAGGGTTTTGTTGTATTATGTAGTTTTCCAGAACAAATTCTCATGTAGCATATATAACTTGGAACAAATTATAGAAAACCAAATATGTAATGGTAAACATGACTTTCAAGATACACCATGAAAATGGATATTCATGTAGAGGCACATATATCATCAGTAGAACTTATGTATCTACGATGATGACTGGATTAAAGTATCTAGTATCTCTTCTGCTAGAATGGTGATTGATATTTCACAAACATTATGTAACAATAAAAACTCTTAAACTTTGCGCCTCCAACATTTTGTCAAGACAGCCCAAATAAGGAAGAGCCTTGTAAGTAGATCAGATGATTCTTCAAAATCCAGTTCCTTCTTTAGCTAATGCCCTTATGCTACCAAAGTTGGCTTGTTTTTTGTGCACAAAACCACCAACCTTCTACTAGAATTGATTTCTATAAGAGGATGGAAATGTTAGATATTGGTGATGAAACTTGATGTTCTAGAAATAAAAAGGCATACTTTTTATCGCGTTTGAAATGTTTAGGACTATAGCACATAGTGGTAATTGTAGAATGCTTTGCCTGAAATCATTTTGTACAATTTACAACAAATTCAACAATCAATATATAACCATGGCATTTGGAAAATTCTTCAAGGAATCTTATATATGAAATCTTCAGCACATAGCTCCTGAACTAGACAATTACTAATACAAAAACACTTGTTTTCTTATACACTTGAATTAGGATATTTCTAGGTTGCCCTTTCACTATTTCCTCTATTACATACTCCTAATTATTCCACATAACCATTGTTGGGTGTTCCACATCAGACTTGAATAAATAAAAGGAATACTTTCATCAATTTGTAATAATTTAGACATTTCACTTTTTAAATCATCGAGGATTACCACTAGTTAGGATGTGCACAATGTTTTCATGTTTGATGAGAGAGATGGAGTTAATGTATATTTCACAAAAGATGAAGGGAGTATTGATATGATAGTTGTGTATATTAGAGCAAGTGAGTTGTTCCCCTTGCATATTGGTGCATCAACATGTCCCATTAAGTTAATTGCAATAACTTTGAAGTGTTTGGTGCCTGCAATTAATATAATTATGCATAATTTTAGAGAGAGAGAGAGAGAGAGAGAGAGAGAGAGAGAGAGAGAATAGATTTCATTATCGTCTTCAAAAGTCAAATGTCATATGAGACCAAAAATATATCATTGTCATATAGTAAATGTGAAAGGGAGTTGCGATTCTCAATGTTCAAGAACTTTGCTAATGAATATCGCAATGGAGGGTGCACACTGTGACTGTGAGAGAAGTTTGTCCAAGGATTGGGTTTGGTCGAAGATGCGTGGAAAGCATAAGTCGGATTTGATCAGAGGCAAAGAGAGAACTGTATCAAAGTGTGATTGATACACATATTTCCGAACCTTGTTTAGGGCAAAGTGTGCATAGTTTGATCTCGGAGATTCTTTGGGCTTCTATTGAGGCACGATGATCAGTTGTGGTATTTCCACTTTCAGAGTGAAATTTTTCTATTCACGTGACACAGAATAGAATGCGGCAAATGAACATGGAGATCACGAGCGATCATTTGCTAGTACGAAACAAAGGCACATGGAACCAAAGGTAGCCATGGATAATAATAGGAGAAGAAGACCATAACACAATATCGGAGTGGGTAGAAATAAGGAGAAATATAGGGGGGCATTTGAGAAAATAAGGAAAAGCCAAGGCTAGAAGAATAAATTATGAGAAAATCCAGTTGGAGTTACATTTGTATGTTGTATTTATTTACATAACTGAACAAATTAAATTCCATAAAGTTCTTGTAAAACAAAATAGAATTAATTACAAATTCCCCCTTTTTTCTTTTAAAAACTAAAAACTAAAAACCTAAAGTTTTTAACTGAATTCAAGATCGAATCTTTATTTATGTATTTATTTATTTCTAATCCAATTAAAATGTATTATCCAAAAACAAAATGGAAACTGAGAAATTATATCTATTTTTTCTGTTTTTGAAACTGAGAAAAGGAAAAGAAATGAAACAAATTTAAATCTCAACAACTTCATACCTATAAATATATATACATATAGACTATTTTCTCAATACAATAATTTGGTTTATTTATTTATGTCATGAATTACGCAAAATTTTGGTTCTATTGGTTTGATTTTGCATTATTTTTATGTATTTATTTATTTCATATCTTATAGAATGCTGGTGTTTTTTAAAATAAATAAATAATTAATTAATTCTTTTCTGGCTTTTCAATGACCAAAATAACTATACATCTTCTTCTCCAAATATTATATATATATGTATGTATGTATGTATTGTGTGTGTGTGTATATATTAATAGATTCTCTTGAAATGACAAGCAATTTCAATAGGTAATTTTTAGTTATGTAATCTTCAGAGTTAATCTTACTGTTATGTGTAGAGTAATTATCTTAAATCTTTGCATTAATCTTAGTGTTATTTTGTAGTTGCTGATCATTAGTTAAAGAAATCCATTGCTTCATTTTGGATTGTGAAGGGAGAGAGAGAGAGAGTAATATAGAAAACATCTAAGGCCAAACTAAAAGAAAACAGAGCAACAAAAGGGAAAAAAGAAGAAGAAGAAGAAGAAGCCAGTGCCATGTCTCAACAACATCATTGTGTTAAGCCTCTGATCATTTCTATTAACTGTGGCTTCCTGCTACTTATCATCTTCTTGTTCCAATCTCAGCATGAAGAAGTCTATGGCTGGCACAAAATCCTGCCAGCATTAATCCCAGCTTGGTATAGTTACAACAATTCCAGTATCAATCTTCTTCAGCCTAATACTACTGACATTCAACCTAAAATGAATGGATCCATCCATACAATCCCCCCTACTGTAATTAGGGTTTGGGAAACAAATACTAATATTTCAAATATGAGCTACTCCATACCTCAGGAGGTAAACATATGGTGTGCACACCATTCTTGTTGGTGTCTCTTTTCATTCAACCATCAAAATGCTTTTATTCTTGAATGGTCATCTAATTTTGAGTTTGATATGAAATCTATGGATGGCTTGGATTGCAGCTGAGGAGTCTGAGAAGGTTGGAGGAGGGTTTAAGGAGTGCAAGGGTAGCTCTGCAAGCCATCAACAAGAAGAAGGAGAAGTCTAACAAGAAGATTAATGACAGCATTAGTAGCAGGACATTACATGAAGAAGAACAGAAACTGATGAACACAACACACTCACATGGGCATGATCCTCATCATTTCTATCCTCAGGGTCCCATTTACAAGAATGCTCCCCTGTTTCATGAGTAAGGATCTTCCCATTCACATACATACATACATACATACATACATACATACATACATACATACATACATACATACATACATACATACATACATACATACATACATACATACATACATACATACATACATATGTACATACATACATACATACATACATACATACATATGTACATACATACATACATACATACATACATACATACATACATACATACATACATACATACATACATACATACATACATACATATGTACATACATACATACATACATACATACATACATACATACATACATTCATACATACACATGCATACAAAGTAATGAGCACTCTTTCATGTGCCTCTATCCCCCAAAAAACAATGTTTTCCAAAGGACTCTCAATCACTAACCAACCTTCTCTTACTTATACCCTCGGCTTATCATATTAAATGTTTTGGCATCGGTTTGTTTGCCTTGCTTTTGTGATCCTTCCATAGGAGCTACACTCAAATGGAGAAGAGATTCAAGATCTTTGTGTACCGGGAAGGAAAACAACCCCTTGTGCACGATGGGCCATGCAAAGACATATATTCAACCGAGGGCCGCTTCATACATGCGCTTAAAGGGAGCAACCCATTTGTTACGACGGATCCATATAAAGCCCACATGTTTTTCTTTCCATTTAGTGTTTCGAAAATGGTTAGCTATCTCTACAAGCCAGGATCATTGGATATGAGCCCTTTGATACATTTTGTGAAAGACTATGTTGAGGTTATTGGTGGCAAGTATCCATTTTGGAATAGAAGTGAAGGTGCTGACCATTTCATGCTATCATGCCATGATTGGGTTAGTATACTTTTTTGCCACAACATCGATATTGGTCACAACTACATTGTGTATGTTGTCGTAACTTAGTTTGCTTTACATATAATGTCTTGTTATTACTAATCATTGTCATCTTGATTAGGGTCCACATGTCTCGAGAGCACATCCACACCTTGAGAGGCATGCAATCCGGGTGCTATGCAATGCAAATAGTTCTGAGGGTTTCATACCACATAAAGACGCTAGCCTTCCTGAGATCAACATGGTTGGAGGATATATACCAAAACATTTGGGAGGATTTCCAATGAAAGAGAGAACATATTTAGCTTTCTTTGCCGGCCAAGAACATGGTCCAGTTAGACCTACACTCTTCAAACACTGGGAAGGAAAAGATAGTGACATGAAGGTTTTCCACAGGTTGACACATGCCAATGTAAATGAATCATACGAGGGATTTATGAAGAAAACTAGGTTTTGTCTTTGCCCTGGGGGGTTTGAAGTGAATAGCCCAAGGATTATTGAGGCGATTTACTACGATTGCATTCCGGTTATAATTGCGGATGGCTTTGTTTTGCCATTTAGTGATGTGTTGGATTGGGAGGCTTTCTCAATTCAAGTGAAGGAGAAAGATATACCAAGGCTTAAGGAAATACTATTAGATGTCCCTATGGTGAAATGTGAAGAATTGCAAGGTAGGATAAGGGAAGTGAAGAGACATTTCTTCTTTAATAAGCCACCCATGAGATATGACCTTTTCCACATGATTTTGCATTCGGTGTGGCTTCGTAGGTTGAATATTCGCCTCAATTATGAACTATACAAGTAGTTTATTGCATGTGCAAAAGGAGGACCAAATTTAATCTTCTTAGCTTAAATATGAACTACATTTTTGTACATAAAAATATATCATTATATGATGATGTCACATGCATAATGGTACAAATTGGTGCTAAATGTTGTTCAAGTCACGCTTGATGATATTGAGAAGTTTTGTAATGGTAAATATTGTTAGCCAAATTAAACATTACTTATAAAGAGAATGAGAGTGCCATATGATAACATAAAAAAGATATTAATATCCTTCTTTCCAATATCAAGTTAGATCTCATAACCAATCAAATGAAGATACTATAACTTGGTTGATCTTTCACACATGCAAATATTAGTGTTAATGAGTTGTCTTCTTTTGTGAAATAAAAATTCAGATTGTTGATATTTTTTTATCTCTTCTATCTCAATATATGATATCTTGAATATTGGAACTAGGGCAACAACTTCCTTCTTGTTTCTTTGTCATGCAAAACCATGTGTTTCTCTTTTGGTCAAAATCTACCTATAAAGTTTCTTGGGTGTTCGTTATATAGATAGTAGACCCGTCTACCATCAACTATATTAAATGTGCATATCCTTCTTCTTTTAGAACCTTAAAGAGATTTCTAGTCAATTGTTCACTAACTTGATGAGCTAATGGAACTATATCTACTTGTTGAGAAGCTCATGAGCTTAAGTCCTAGTTCTCTACTTCCGTTGTGGTACAAAGTTATGCGAACAACATTTTGTATGTGATCAGGTAAGTGATGGAGATTGCTTCGATTAACATTTTTTGCTTAAAGTGGGACTTTTGGTGGCGTAAGGCCACAATTAGAAGTAGTCTCGAAGAGGAGGCAAACACGAGGAAATGCCATGGTGAAAGTTCAAGATAACTAAAATGTTATATTCCTACACCCTTGTCTTATCCACTCCAAAACCAAGTGATGGAGATTGCTTCAATTAACATCTTTTGCTTAAAGTGGGACTTTTGGTGGGGTAAGGCCACAATTAGAAGTAGTATCAAAGAGGAGGCAAACATGAGGAAATGCCATGGTGACAGTTCAAGATAATTAAAATGTTATATTCCGACAACATTGTCTTATCCACTCCAAAACCAATTGAACCATCCACTCCAAAACCAAGTGATGGAGATTGCTTCAAAATTAACATCTTTTGCTTAAAGTGGGACTTTTGGTGGGGTAAGGCCACAATTAGAAGTAGTCTCAAAGAGGAGGCAAACATGAAGAAATGCCATGGTGAAAGTTCAAGATAACTAAAATATTATATTCCTACACCATTGTTTTATCCACTCCAAAACCAATTGAACCATCACCTCACCTACTCGAAAAGGAAAGCTCTCAACAACACGGAGAAGACCTCTTGCTAAATACAAACCAGTCCCATTAGACACTAAGTTGAATCCTAAGGACCCATCATAGCAATTTTATGCCACACTATGCATATGCACTCAATAGTTGCCATACTGATACTAAGTCAGCAACAAACTAGTATTTTGTCTTCTATCATTAGTCACATGCTAGCCAAATATCTAGGTCACGCTAAATACTAACCAATCCCATCTCACATTAGGAGTTGTACCCCAAGGACCCATTATAACAACTTTATGCCAAGCTATGCACTCATTAGTGGCTTAGTGATACAAGGTCAACAACAAACTAGTGCCTTGCTACCATGGCAAATCTTGTATCATCAGTAAGATGGCACCCAAATATCTATAGGTTAAGGGATGCCCATGACTACATTCAATGTTTCAAGAAAGTCCTTTTTTCTTATGAGCCCATTCCTAACACTTACCCTTCACAACCATGTTGGAAAATAGTTATGTACCATCCCTAAAGTGGTATTAGCAAACTTTAACAAAGAAAGAGGATTTTCTAAAATAATATCTCAGGACCCTGTTAACTAGTTTTTCTCCTTATGCCAAGAGCAACCCAAAAGGTTTGCATGTGATCTAGAAAGAACCATCATCTTGACCATGGGAGTGTTAAGTTCACTTTGTTAAATATAATCCAACCAAGCAAAACATATTGATGGGCAGCAACCCTGCCAAAGTGGTTGGCTCCGAGGAAATGCCAATCTTTGTAACCATATCTTTCCATTTATCGTGTAGTTCAAAGAAATGAAGAAACACATCATCAAAGAAGATGTCAATTCTGAAATATAAAGCATGGCTTCTCGTTTTGTTAATTAGCTGTTAAGGAGCATGATATGGTGGTTTACAAAAGTATCACAGAATTCACAACATGATTCTCCACTTCTTGACTTCAATAAAGAACATAACATTGTCAACAAGAAAAATGGGCATATTTATGATCTTCAAGAGCATACAATAATGAAAATGAGGTTCCGAATGGCTACATCCTAAACATACCTTGTAATCCCATCGTTTCATTACATGCATACCTCATATGCTCCTTTCACAACAAGACATTTAATGATCATAGAAACCATAGCCTATATGCAGTTTTGAGGTTGTGAGTGGCTCCTTCCACAACATAACTATGAACCCTATCTTTTAGCTATCAAGACAATTCATTATACCATTGAGATCTTCTTTCTTATGAAAAACCTTGTCTGAGATGTACTGCATTTCAACATCTATCACTCCTTCACCAATCAACCTCACTTTCTCTCATAAATCAACCACCTCCATTGCGCTTGCTCAACCTCTATAGTTTTTTTATGGTTAGAAATAAAACTGCATCAAAAATCCAATTAGGACAAATAACCTAACAGAAAGCAACTATGTCATTTGTTGCTAACAAATGTCCAATCAACAAAAACCAAATGTTTCACTCCCAACTAAGGGCTAAATAGCTGAAGTGGATGTACACTAACATATATTTTTCTCTTCACTTACCAATGTGGATCAGTAAACTTATAAGATGTGCATACAACAAAAGATCACATTTATAACTAACAAACATAAATCCTAGTCGGGCTTTAAATTCACATTGCAAATGAACCAAATATCCAATAAGATCAATTTATGGCTTCAGAGCGCAAGCCAACTCTTAATAGGATGATGTTCCTATCTCCAGAAAGATTGGTCATAAGATTATGGTGTAGAATGACATGACAACATAAAGATGTTATATCCAGCATTCACTCATCCATTTCGTGACATTAAGGGCATATATATGAGTGAAATGATCCAACTCTACTAGATTCACAACTTTCAGAACCTATACAAGCATGTTACTTCGACATGCTTAGATTCAACATAAGAGAAAATTATGATACCACATCCTTGCATTGTAATACATACACCAGTGAGAAAGCCGATACACAACAGTGGAGTTTAAATGAATGCACCATAGTCCACCCATGATCTATGTGCACATTGCATACAAAGTGAAAATGAGGTGACTCGAGCTTAAAGCGATCTACAGATCAAAGCTCAAAGTCAAACCCAAGCTCAAAGCTATACATACTTTTAGTGCTCCAAAAACTCCACTCCTTTTGGCGGGCAATGATTTTCTTCTGCAACCTTAGATTGCGAACTGTCCTTGGTGATTGCGTAAGAATTTTTCTCAAGCTCAGCAAAAGCCTCTGTATTATTCCCCCCTGATGACACGAATTCATTTTTTCAGACTTGCTTTTCAAAAAACAAAAACACACCATTGTAAATGATATTGAGATTCCTTTTTATATTTTTTCGAAAGGCATATAAAATGAAGAATCTGGAAGGTTTTGAGTTTTTGAATACCATTGAAACTAGGCAAGGTATCGATAAAGCTTCCTGTCACTCTTATCTCTCTCCAGAAACTCGCGCTCAATCAGTGACTCAATTCGCTTCTTTATAACAGCAGGGTTTGGGAGAAAACGAGCTTGTAGTTGTTTTGTAACCTCACTAACAATGTTGTTGTGATCAAGAACTCTTCTAGACTTCATGATCCTTACAATGGCGGCCTCAATCTGAGGTTTTCTATCTTCTTCAACCTTTTGCCTCGTCTCTTGTTTCTCAGGTTCACTTTCCTTCTGTGCCACAACGGTTCCTATCTTCACCTTGAAGAATTTACTACTAAACTTGTCATTGAAAATGAACATGTCATCTTCACTTATGTCTTTGCTCATTGGCTCCTTTCGAAGCACATTTTTTCCTTTAACGCATGCTAAAGACTGAAGACATCTTTTCAAATCTTGAGATGGTATATTTGTTTGTTGTTCAATCTCCTTGTAAGTCATGCTATCTTCATTATTAAATAGCATGAGGGTACACATTTGGTACGTTGAAACATGCAGTTCATGCTTTTGCCCTTTACCAAAGACTGCTTTTAGATCAGCTGTGCCCATGTTAGTTTGCCAAGTAAGTCTTCTACCAGTGTGTGTGGAAAGATAGTAAGTCTTGAATTTATCACATATTGTCAATATTTCTGCAGGCAAGTTGCAACTAGCTCCTCCTTGGGTAGGCCAAGAACCAGTGGTGAGAACTTGCACTGATAAAGCAGGATTTTCACCACTCTCAGTGGCTGATATAAAAGCATTAAAACCTTGCATAGTATCTTTTGAAGTTTTCATATCTGTGAACATGCCTTCCAATTTGGAAGTAAATTGGTATCCACATTCCGTCTTTAACTTCACTATCAAGCTTCTTTCAGCATCATCTGAGACACTTTTGCCTGGTAAGAGGCGTTTCGCAAGATGTTGTTTGTAGTATTTCTCAAAAACATCCTTTTCTTGCAAGTACCTAAATAGCATCATAACTTTGTCCAATATGCTCTCAATATCTTCCTCACTAACACCTTTCAATCCTTTCCTCAACTTATCATCAACAAACAGGGATATAAATTCTGGTGATCTAGGATTGAGATTGATGAAGTACTCAAATGAAGAGTTCAGAGCATTCTGAAAAGTTTTGTCATTGTTGAATGAAGTTGTGATAATTTTATCATACTTATCTTTCTCATCCAAAAGACGCTGGACAAACTCAACTGGATCTTTGAGCCTCTCTGGATCCGTCACAAGTTGTCTACCAGTCTCTCGAAGATGGTCATTCATTACATCTCTTACAAGACCTAATCCATTAGAAACACGCTTGAAAAGACTATACATCCGTCCAAGATCTTCATATCTATCATCACTCAGCATGAACACAAGTCCTGAATTTTCCATATCCACTAGTCGGTCCACGTGATTTGCAATCATTTCCTTCTCCACAACAGTGGTAATTTTCACCTCTGACTTAGCATCAAGGTAATGTGACACTCTTTCTATTTCCTCATACAGCCTTCTTTCAGCCTTCTTCAAGTAATCGCCACAATCGCATGACTCTATGTACTCTTGGGATTCCAACTTGTAGAAAGCTGATGCAGCATCAAGGAATGGTTTCTCAAAATCTTCTTGGTAGACATAAGAACCGAGATCCATTAGCATCTTTAGAACATTGCGCATAAGTCCCCTATTGATAACATCACCTGTTCTCTCTCGATGAACGAGATCTAAAAGAGTATCGAGAAGCCGTGGTTTGATCTTAGCAGACCTTATCACATTATCTCTCCACAAATTCAACCCAAGCTCATGTACTGGGGTCTTCTGACAAGTTGTTACATAGGTCCGGTCCATATACATCAAGATGTCTCTTATCATCTGAAGAGCCTTGTTATGTTCCAGCCAATTCCGATTCAATTCCTCAAGAAAAAGCCCACCCTGAGCAGACTCGATGGATCTCGCCATTTCTTTAAGGTGTTGGCTCATAGTATTCACCAAACCGGCATAGAGCTTCTCTCCAAACTTATGAAGCACCATGTTATATGCATTCCTGAAGAACAATAGCATAATAATAAAACCAGGTTACATGCATTCATCAACGGTTTATAACATAATGAGGAAATATGTCATACGTCTTCCTAAACAGTACTACAGTGAAGAACCATGTAAACTGCATTCATGGCCAAGAACTTATTAAGAATTTATGGTATATCCATTCTTGAATAACAGCAACATAAACAGGAGCCGTGATGTAACCATTCCTAAAGAACAATAATATATGTTCCTCAATAAAAATAGCATAATGTCGGACAATTGTATTTTATTACTGAACAACAACCTCATCAAGAACCATGTTGCAATCCTCAACAACAATCACATAATAAAACACTCATATTATATAGGCATTGCTAAACAGCAATGACATAATATTATATGCAAATTTACACAGAACTATGTCACATGCAGTCCAGGACAATAATAGCAATTGAGAAGGAACCATATTTTATACAATAATATAGTAAAACACATGTAATGTCTAATAATATAGTGAGAAACCATGGTATAAGCATTCAACTATGCTGATATAAATTCCCAGCTTCAGCATATGCTCTGGAATGATTGACCTTGCTTTACATGGCAAATGGCCACATCTCTATGAGTGGACAAGTAACAAGATAATATTACATTAAAAACCATCCTATACACATCTTGAAAAGCCATGTTCTATCAATATGCAATCTTGAGCAAAAACAATGTGGTGAAGACAGTGGTATATGCAATAGCATAGTGATGAACTATGTTAGATGCAATTCTGAACAACAATTGCATAGTGAACCCGCAATCTTGAGCAAAAATAATGTGGTGAAGAACATTGGTATATGCAATAGCATAGTGAAGAACTATGTTAGATGCAATTCTGAACAATTGCATAGTGAACAATATTATATGCATTAAGATAGTGAAGAACAATGTTTAACATAGTATGTGTCACGTTACAGGTATTCCTCAATGATAATAGCAGCATTCCCTCACTTTTGCATTTGATCCAATCATAACATGATTGACAATGAAACTCATGGGATGGTTGGCCATTGATGATTTAATCACAATACATAAATGCACCATGTGAATGAACCATGCCAAATGCATCCCTGAACCATAATGAGGAACCCTGTTATAAGCAATCCTAAACAATAGTAACATAGTAAAGAACCCTAGTACATGCAATAACTCAGAGAAGAATAAAATTATATGCATTTCTGAGCAATAATAATCTAAATTTCCTTCTTTGGTATATGATCCAAGACCCAGAAAGATCACAAGACTGCCGATTACAATAATACAACACCCATTACATGGATAATGATATAATATTCACCATCAAATGGATGATGATGATATACTGAAAAGCACATGGATGGTGATGGTAGTGATAACTATATCTCTATGGGTAGCCATTGTATTTTTGAAATGCCAAAAAAGAAAAGCAATTTTGTTTTGGACAAAAAGGATGCACAGGAAAATGGAAGAACTTGCCTGTACAGCTCTTCAAAACTGAGCCCACTCGCATTATGGTTGTAGATTTCATGGATAGCATCCTCAAGTATCCTCCATGTCCTCTCTGCGTACTTCGGATCAATCTCCACCTTATGCTTAAATGGCTCGATCTTGAAGCTTTTCTTCTTTGGAAGACTCATCCTTCTCGATCTTTCTTCTTCTTAGACACAAAACCCTGAAATATGGAGGGAAATATAGCAACTAAATCTCGTCAAAGAAAAAAACCAGGGGTATTTGTTTGTGAGAAACAACACAAGGAGCGTAGTCGAAGAAAAAGCAGAAGGAAATCGTAAGGGAAAAAAGAGCAGAGACAATCGTAAGAAAAGAGAAATGGTGCCAAAAAAAAACAGAGAAAGAACGTAGTAAATCGTAGAGGAGGAAAGGGCGGGGCGGAAATCGTCGGGAAGCAGGGAGGAATTTAGTGTGAAGGAGAAGATTGTATTAGACACAGAGAGAGAGAGAGAGAGAGAGAGAGAGAGAGAGAGAGGAAGGTACCTTGAGATCTCTCTGTCTGCACAGAGAGAGACAGAAAGGCAGAGAGAAACTGGAATATGCTGTGTCACGGGGGCGACAGCGATGGCGAAACACAGAGAGAAGAAAAAGGCTATTACAAATTTCTGCTTCTCTTCTCTTCTTCTTCTTCTTCTTCTTCTTCTTCTTCTTCTCTAAATGAGATGCTCTGCATCTCTCTTCTCTCTCTCTCTCTCTCTCTCTCTCTCTCTCTCTCTCCTCTCTGGCTCTGTCTCTGGCTATGTCTCTATTGAGTCTATGGGGGTCTGAAAGAAAGCCCAGGCAAGAGTGGTGGTCACTACCATTGGTCATTGGTCTGTCTCTATGAGCAAGCCTTATTTGTGTGTGTGTGTGTGTGTGTGTGTTGTCTGTAGGCCATTGGCTAGGCCATTCGGGAACTCGCCTTTGGCAGGCCCCCCTCCCCTGCCTTCCATCCCCTTCTCACCCGTTGCCGCAAGCAACCCCTTCTTGGGCAATAACGACTGAAACAATAGGTAATAATAATATATAGTCAGGGCACCAGTTTGCCCCCCGAAAGATGCGTCAGCCCCTTTGCTTGAGTGCAAGACGGCGGGCAACACCGTGCACTTGCTTGGAGCACAAACAACCCCAAAAGGACTTTTCTATACACGTTGGTAAGCAGCAATAAACTCTCTGCCTGCTGAGTTTTAGTAGTAATGGCGAGTGTTGTAAGGAAATTCTAGCATTTTGTGGGGAAAAAAGTATCAGAGGACATTGATCTCATTGAGAAGTGATTCCAACACTTAAGGGGTGCACCATGACCAGGATGGAGGTTGATGAAATGAAAATGCATTTAGTTATCCACTTTGTTGGCAAAGAATGGGTGTCCCATTAAAGAGCTCATAAAATTCAAGCACTATGAGGAACTTATCAATGTTTTCCTTCCAATGGAAAGTCAAGTTGTTAGAGCTTAATCTTAATGTAAGCATGAAATAAGTAAATGTAATATAGACAGAGAAGAAAAGAGAGAGAAAGAAGGGTGTCAATCCACCCGACCACCCCTAAGTGAAGGGATCGAGACAGAGTCGAGCCTCGATTGGCGTCTCATACCACCAACTTGGCATCAAGTCATACCGAGTACTTGCGCACTCACTACAAGTGTTTAATCACCACAAGATCAGAGTCTCAAGGTAGTCGAATGATGTGTCTAATGAGGGTAACTAGGCCTCATATTTATCGCCGGACCTAAGGGCCCCAAGCAAACTCACACTTGGCCCGTAGGGTTGTCTCAATTCCTAGGATTAAAAGCAATCCCCCATTCTTTACACTCTCGATTAACCTTCACACTTTATCCTCGTGTGTAGATTCATACTACAGTATAACTTACCATGGGATAATTTATGGTCATGCCCGTAACATACTCCCCCCCCTCTTTAAAACATTGCACTCTTGCAATGAAAATTTAGGGAAGTTAGTTTTAATGGTGTTTTCTCGTTCCCATGTAGCATCCTTTATAGATTTATCCATCCATTTCATTTTTAATTCTCATATTGTTTTAGACTGCCAATATTGTCGCAGACATGACTGTAGTCATGTCAAGATTCAAACTCTTCACCTCTTATATATAGTCAAGTGTTATGTTCTAACCAATACATCCAAATACATGGTCATGTTATGTATATCTTAGTATATTATTCCTAGATTATCTATTTCAAGTTCTAGGAGTTTTTAGAAAGTTCTAGAACTAGAAGGTTCTAGAATATTTACCCAAATATTCTAATGCATGTACTTCAACTCGCAATATAAATACTTGTAACCTCCTTAGTCCCTTTCAAGGGATTCAACACCAATCATTGACATATTAATCTAGTTTTTCCTCGTTTCATGCCATATTGTCTCCTTGATCTTCATATTTGTCTTCATGCTTTCCAGTTAATCCTAGCTTCCTAAGTTCATAGTCTCATCACTCACAACTTCTATAGTTTCTAGCCTCATACTTCGAGTTCCACGTTTGTAACTTATCGTTCGTAGCTTCGTCATCCGTGCTCTATCGTAGTCCAGGGTTGGTGTGTCCGTAACAAATGTTTTGTCTTAATATTGAGAAATTTCTATGGTACATGTGGTTTAGAAGTTAAATCTTAAGAAGTAACTTGAGCTTCAATTGTAACTGTATTGTCGCCAAAACCAAGAAGTTCTTTTAAACAACTTACATGAAAAACTGGATGGATTTCGACACCATCAAGAAGAGTTAGATGATAGCTGATGAATCAATGCATTTGAGGATTGTAAATGGTCTACACAACTCTAGGGCTAACTTAGAACACTTACCCATAGACAATGACTTAGAATTGTGAGGTACACGTAGAAATACCTTTTGTCTAGGGTTGAATACACGAGGTTGCTTATTATGGTCGACATAAAAACACGCTCTATCTTGAGCTATTTTCTCATGCAATATGCAACATATCTTGAATATCCCTTAGAAAGTTTTGCGTACTTCGCAACTCATCATGATGTATATTAACATCAATCAAGGCTCGTGGCTGAAAGCCATACATCAACATAATGATGAGTTCGGACCTTAGATCTATGAGAAAGATAGACTGAAATAGTACACAACGTGGAAATAGAAAACAGAAAAACAAAACAGAGAATGCACAGTCCACAATATTTATGTGGAAACCCTAAAACGGGAAAAAAACCACGAGACAACAGAATTTTACTATGAATAGAGATACAAAGGGAAGATTTACAAGTCTCTGTAAAACAGATTATACCCACTTAGAGTTTAGGCAAGTTCCACTAAACTCTGCCTCTCTCACACCCACACTCTCGCATCTCTTCCTACTCTTTATTACTCTCTCTTTTGCACTCAACTACAAAAGCTCTAACTTGCATCATCACCATAATGGTTGCCCTAGGTGTATTTATACTCATACAGAGTATGGGCTATTTACAAATGTAGCTTATTATTATTATATATAATGTATATAGTAATTAATCTGCGCAACTTGTCGGCCTTGCCTTCACTTGGAGCACCATCAATGTAGTCGACTATCATAGTTGGCTCTCTATCTCCTCCAAGAACCAGTCGAAGACCCTGTCGACTCGCTGGTCGATCCGACCGACCATCCTGTATTCGGCCCGTCGATTCGATTGCCAACTTCTTCCTAGACTTCGACTGTCGACTTCTCCCATTGGAGGGACAAATTCCTAACACATAAAAGGATTATATCCTGTCAATGTATGTTTGGAGCTATTATAAGCAAACTCCAATTTTGGGAGATAACATTCCCATTTTGTTGGCTTTGTAGCAACATATGCTTGAAGCATGTCCTCAATAATTTGATTTATAGTTCATTTTGCCCGTCAATTAGATTGAGGATGATTTGTGGAGCTCATGCTCAATGTAGTTTCTAACTTCTTATAAAGGTCCGTCCAAAAGCCGTTAGTAAACTTTGGATCTCGATCCCTCACAATATCCATCGGTAACCCATAAAAAGGAAATAATTCATCAATGAATTGGTAAGCCAATTCAGGAGTTGTTACCATGATTTTAGTAACAATAAATCTGCCCATTTTAGTTAGTCTATCAACTACAACCCATATGGCATCATGAGCTTTTTGGGTGCGAGGAAGGTTAACGATAAAATCCATGTATATACTTTCCGACTTATCGTTGGGAATTTCTAAGGGATGTAAAAGTCGAACAGGTTTAAGTCGCTCGACTTTGTTAAGTTACATTGATGACATTTAGTCACATAGTTATGTATGTCAAGACGCATCTTAGGCCAATAGAATTGAGTGGAGATAAGAACGAGTGCGAGATGTATTCTAGGGTGCCCTGTTGAGGGTGCATCATGGCTGTAAAGAATCGGGTATGATTCTTGTGTAAAGGAAGAGATGTGTGTTATGTGTATGTGTGAGAGGAATTAGAGGAGAGATGAGAGAACACAAGATAGATAGAAAAAGGAATACTCAAGAAGAAGGTGTATATTTCACAAGTAGAATAAGATTTACAAAATGTAGCATAACAAGGAGTGACAACCAACTTAGTATGAAGTATGAGGAGGGTGCTTTATATAGAGTCACCCTCTCTCTTCATTAACTAACTACAACAACCACTCTCTCTCTTGGGGAATGTGAAGACTCATAGTCATGGGAAATATGTAACTCATTAGCTATGTGTCATAGAATATGATTCTATGACACATAGTTAATGTGTAGAGTGTAGTGGTGTGACTCTTGACCTTTGAGTAATCATAGATTCTCAAGAGGTGTGTGAAGATTCGTGTTGATGTGTTGAAAGTCGACATCTCCGGCCTGTACGCGCTCTTGAATGAAGTGATAGCGCACTTCGATATGCTTTGTGTGTGTGGAACACCGGGTTCTGAGTCAGATATATACTGCTCATGTTGTCGTAGTAAATGGGAGTCAAAGGGGATGCCCAGATCCTTCAAAATCCTCTTGAGCCATACAACTTCACATGCAGCTACGGCTGCGCCCCTGTATTCGGCCTCCATACTCGAAAGAGCTACGGTTGGTTGTTTCTTGCTACTCCACAAAATTGCTCCGCTGCCAAGGGAGAAGACAAAACCAGAGGTTGATTGTCGATCGGCTTTGTAGCCGGCCCAGTCGGCATCCGTGTACCTTCGAGTCGAGTTGATGTGGCCGATGCGTAAAGGATGTCGTAATCCATTGTGCCACTCACGTATCGTAATACTCGTTTAACGCAATTGAAATGGATATCTCGCGGAGTTTGCATGAATTGGCTAAGGAGGCCGACCGGATAGTTGAGGTCGGGTCGCGTGATTGTGAGATAGATGAGGCTCCCGATAAGTTGTCGATATTGATTCGGCTCGCACTCGTTTGTGCCGGAGTCGGCATCTAGTTTGAGGTTTCGATCGAGAGGGGTTGCCATAGATTTGCACTCTGTCATCCCGAACTTGTATAATAAGTTGAGAATGTAGTGCCGTTGAGAGATTATAATGCCGACCAGAGTCCGAATTACCTCGATGCCTAGGAAGTAATGAAGCTCCTTCATGTCCGTCATCTCGAATTTGTTGGAGAGGAGGGACTTCACCTTGTTGACGTCGACTAAATGCTCACCTCCAATGACCAGATCATCCACATATAGGATGATGACAATCGAGCTTCTAGAGTCATTTTGTACGTAGAGGGAGTTGTCGGATTTTGACATTTGAAAGCCGATTTGATGAAGATATTGCGTAATCTTCGAATGCCAAGCACGCGTTGCTTGCTTGAGGCCGTAGAGTGGCTTCTTGAGTCGGTACACGACTTTCGGATGAATGCACGATTCGAAGCCGGGAGGTTGTACCATGTACACCTCCTCTTCTAATTCACCTTGGAGGAAAGTGTTCTTAACGTTCATCTGGTGGAGGTGCCACCCTTTCACCGCTGTGAGTGCAATTATGGTCTGCATAGTCGTCATCTTTGCCACCGGGGCAAATGTCTCTTCATAGTTGACTCCATGTGACTGAGTGTATCCTTTCACTACGAGTCGAGCTTTGTAACGGTTTACGGAGCCATCGACATTATACTTCACCTTGTAGATCCATCTGTAGCCAATTGCCTTCTTGTGCGGTGAGTGGGGAACAAGATCCCATGTCTCATTCTTGGAGAGTGCTTGCATCTCCTCATTCATCGCTTCAACCCATCTAGGGTCCTTCGCGGCTTCGGAAAACATTTTCGACTTCGGTACTGTCGCCACCTTCATCATAAAGGTGTAATGGTACGCCATATAATTGCTGTAGCCAAATTGGGTGGATCGACGAAGCTTCTCATTTGTGGATACTAAGGCTTTCTTTGCTCCATTTGTTGGGATATCAAGGCCTTCGAACTCACTATTGAGGGAGTGAGTCGATTCATTGCCGTTGAAATGATTGTCTTCATACTCCGACATTTTCGCCTTGCCGTTGTCCAGCTTCGAACTCGGTCGAGATGTGCTTTGATCGTTCAGAGGCTCTTGTGGCCCACTAAGCCTTGTCGTAATTGGACTTTCTTCAAACATGTGCATAAGGTGATCTTCATTTTCTATCTCTTGTTCGGTAGATTCCGGGTCAAGCGAAATCAGAGTCGAAGTTGTCTCTGGTGCATACCAAGATGTGGACTCGTCGAAAACAACGTCTCGACTTACTCGAGATTTTCGAGTTGAGGGGTTATAACACTTGTACCCCTTTTGCTCTAGTGAGTATCCTATGAGGATACATTTCTTCGACTTCGGGTCAAGCTTTTGTCACTTTTCGTCGGGGATGTGCACATACGCAATCAAGCCGAATATCCGAACATGTGATAGATCTGGCTTCTTTTCGAAAAACTTCTCTTGCGGCATGAGTTCATGCACGCCGGATGTTGTACACCGATTCATGAGATAGACGATCATGTTAGCTGCTTCCGCCCAATGCTATTTCAGCATGTGCTTTTCGTTAAACATAGCTCGTGCCACTTTGAGGATGTGCCGATTCTTGTGTTCGGCTACTCCGTTTTGTTGTGACGTATGTCGACACGAAAATTCTCGCCAAATCCCTTCATTTTGAAGATACGTCGTAAACTCATCCGAGAAATATTCTTTGCCTCCATCCGATCGAAGGCACCATACGTGTCAACTAGTAGTTTTTTCGACTCCATTCGTGAATTTTTGGAAGTGTTCGAACACTTTGCTCTTTTGCCACATCGGGTAGATCCAAGTGTGCCTATAGAAGTCGTCGATAAAGGTCACCTAGTATCAATGTTGAGAATCAAGCTCAACATAGCACAATGTGTGAACACACCTTTTGAGAATCTATGATTACTCAAAGGTCAAGAGTCACACCACTACTCTCTACACATTAACTATGTGTCATAGAATCATATTCTATGATACATAACTAATGAGTTACATATTCCCCATGACTATGAGTCTTCACATTCCCCAAGAGAGAGAGTGGTTGTTGTAGTTAGTTAATGAAGAGAGAGGATGACTCTATATAAAGCACCCTCCTCATACTTCGTACTAAGTTGGTTGTCACTCCTTGTTATGCTACATTTTGTAAATCTTATTCTACTTGTGAAATATACACCTTCTTCTTGAGTATTCCTTTTTCTATCTATCTTGTGTTCTCTCATCTCTCCTCTAATTCCTCTCACACATACACATAACACACATCTCTTCCACTACACAAGAATCATACCCGATTCTTTACATGGTATCAGAGCGATTTGGTAGCTCAATCCAGCCCACTCACCTCATCGTGATCGTGTGTTGTGCTCTACGCCGACGTTCAAGAAGAACTGGCTCATCGCTATCGTAGTACCACTCATAGCTCGTGTTCGAGAGAGAAGGAAAAGAAGAAAGGAAGCTTAATCGACAATGAATACTCAAATGGGGAGCGATGTCGTGAGAATCCGTCACTATGTGTGGATCGTGAGACGGAACCGTTGGGGTTATGAACTGGAAGGAATTAGTACACACACTGTTGTTGGGCTAAGAATGGCCTCACCCCCCTCCCAAGGGGGTTACGTGAGAGAGAGAAAGAAGGAGAGTGAAAATAAGAAGTGACACAAAATGAGAGGGGAAAAATCTATATTCCATTATGCCCCATGGGTGGGGTTTATATACTACAAGGGGTAACCGTTACAAAGAAAGAAGGAGACAAGTAGGGAGTTACATTTCTTACCCACTTTCTCACCTTTGTACACATACACACCAATATGCATGTGTTCATACACATACTAATCCTCATTCACTCATTCATATTACACATACACATCAACCATATTATCGTGTTCCACCCCTTATGCCTCCCGTATATCCTTATGGGTAACACACACGCACAACACAAGCAAGATTCACATATAAGATAAGTAGATGAGAGGAAACATTCGTTTATTGTAAAAGAAATCTATCCTTTATAAACTTAGAATCATGTTACAATGGATTGGATATGAAAATGAGAGATAAAACTTTTAAAGAAAGGAGCCAACATCCATATAAGGAGTGGTCCAATATGAATATGAGAGATTATTGTTGAAAGGAAGGAGCCAACAACCATGTAAGGAGTGGTCCGATATCAATATGAGAGAGATTTCTTCCCCCAAGGATTGAGAGAGAGAAGAAGAAGAAGAAAAAAAAAGTAGAGGGAAAAAATGGAACTTATATCGAGCTCTTTGTTGATCCCCCTTCCCAATGTTACTTTGCATGTCCACTTTTAGTTGCATGCTTCCATTTTTAGTTGCATTCCTTTTACTTTTAGTTGCATGTGACCGTTCGTATAATTCCGTCCGAAACGTCCACGCGGCCATGCACGTGTACGCCCGAAACTTGCACACGCGCGTACGCCCGAAACGTGCACACCATATAGTGAACATTCTGTGCTCCACACATTGATATAATGAATAGGTTTTGGCTTTCTATATATATTGGGGAATCCAATGTTATCTTATCTATGTGGGATATCTTACAGTTTTGTTTTCCCCCCCTTTTCTCTTCAAACTTCTCACTCACATAACGTGATGCTTGTTTATCCATTTCATGCGTAGGAAAATACGTTATGAAGCTCTTGAAGACATCTATCTTTCCACATCAATACATTAAGGTAATCTTAAATAATTATTTTACTAGTTTTCATATCGTGTGTGGAAAACCACACGACATTCACCCCCACCAAACCTGCACATCCACCGGTATGTGCCAATTGTGGTGAGGTTCCTCTTTTAATTACTCTTTTTCAACCTCGATGTTTGAGGCTACATCATCTAGAGCTTCGATTTCAAGATTTGGGGCCTCTCTTCTCTTAAAGATCTTGATCCTCTTTCCTGCGATTGGCAAGGCAAGTCGAGTTCCATCTAACTCCGCTAAAAAATAGGTTGCATTGTTTCCAATTTTCTTAACCATATACGGGCCAAACCATCGTTTTGCAAACTTTCGAGCAGTGCTATATTGATTATCGAGACTACTATCATAGACAAGAACCCAATCTCCTTCAATTTTTCTTTGTCGAAGATGATGCTTTTTATCAAAATCCTCCTTGTTCTTCAATCGAGCCTGGCACAACCATTCTATTGCCAACTCGACATCTTCAGGCCTCTATTCTAATTGTTGAATCCTTATAGCTAGCAAATCTTCTCGACTTATTTCATCTTGCCATGGCAAAGATGTCCACGAAGCAATACTTTGCTCAATAGGCATTATTGGTTTTTGCCCTAATATGAGTTCGGCCGACATATATCCTGTAGTCGTGCTATGTGTAGTTCTATCAACCCAGAATGCATAAGGTAGTAATTGTGGCCAATTCCCCATTTTGCCGTCGCAAGCCTTTGTTAGAGCTTTTACAATCGGACTATGTCATCGTTCCACCTTCCCATTTGCGTCTGAGTTGTATGCCATGGTGAGCAATGGTTTGACGCCTATTCTTGAAAAGAACTCTTTAGCTTCATTTGCATCTAACTCTCCCTTATCTGCTACTATTTTGCTGACACATCCGTATCGACAAATGACATCTTCAAGGAGAAACTTACAAACCACCGAAGTTGTTTTATTCCTTAGTGCCCGTCCTTCTACTTGGTTGGTGAGATCCTCTCTTGCTAGCACGAGATACTTCATTTGCCCCAATTCCATCGGCATAACAAATATGTCTACCAACCACTTATAATGCATTGATAATGGATATGTCGGATGAAGTTCATCCCTATGTTGAATATTTGAGTATAATTGGCATTGCTCACATGTTTCAACATAGCTTGCCACATCTTTGTAAACACCCGACCACCAATACTTCTCCTTGAGCTTTGTGAAAGTTGCCCATATGCCTCGATGACCTGCCCACACACTATCATGAAATTCAACAATTAGTGTTTGTTGATCTTGTTTCTTGCACACTACTCGAAGTGGAGTTCCATTCTTCATCTTTGGAAACTTTCATAGATGTTCTTCTTTGAGGAAGAACTTGTAGGCCTTCTTCCTAATTCGGTAGAAGTCTTCCTTTGACCATGATTCATCCTTTGTAAGAGAGCTTAAGTACTTGCCAATTTCGATGAATTCTCCCTCATAATCTTCTACTTTAAACACTGCTAGCACCCGACCACAAGAAACCGTAAAGAAGTTTAGGCCAACATCCTCTTCGTTGGAGTGCAAATCTTCTTCACCCTCATACCTTGCCCTTGACAACATATCGGCCACCACATTATGCTTTCCATTTGTATGTCGAATCTCGGGGTTGAGGGACTTGATATAGGCAATCCATCGCAACATAGCAATATCCGGTGTAGCACAACCGGATATCATTCAGAGCATAGGTAGACAATTAGTTTTGATTATGACCTCTGTTCCGATAAGGTAGTCACGATCGGTTTTAACCGTAGATACTATTCCCCATAGCTCTCTCTTTACTTGGTGTTAAGAATTAGGTAAGTAATTAAGCAAGGATTAATTAGTACCTAATTATGTGATTAGTTGATAAGTGGAAGATTAAGTGATATGTGTGTGTATGTGTGTATGTTTGAGAGAGGAAGAGAGAGAGAGAGAGAGAGAGAGAGAGATACAACACAAGATGGGGGATGAGTAAGTATATTAAAATAGCATTATCATCATCAAAAACAAAAATACCCACAATGAGGTATATATACATCTCATGTGCAAAGGTGCACATGTGTGAGTAGAATATAGGTACTAATGTGTAAGTCCTATATTAAATGTACTTAGGAGTGGAGGATTTAGAATATCCCACTTAAGTACAAGGTCCTATTTTAAGGCGTTATAGTCAACACTTCTGACTAGATTCTATCTAGGTAACTATGAAATTACATTGTTGACTAACTAACTAAACTAAATTGAGCTTGATCTCTCAACATGCCCCCTCAAGCTCAAGTGTGAGGCGTCCGACATCCGCTTTGGCTTTTGTCGGCTTCTTGTGCTTCCGTCCGGCCTTCGGCTTTCTTCGCCTTGGCAATCTCGGTTCCTCCCCCTCAAGCCGGTGACGAAGGCTTGTAGTGTGTGGGCGAAGGTCAACTACTTCCACCCATCGTGGGTTACGAGCCGCTTTGGTGGAGCTCTTGGGCTCTTGTTCGGCCGCTACCTTCATCGCAAAGGCATAATGATGGGCCATATACTCGTTGTAGCCGAGCCGAGTGACGAGATTCTTCTCTCTAGAAGAGCATCAAAGTTTTTCGCTCGCCGATGTGAGCACCTTCTTTACTCCGGGTGTACGCATGATGGGTACACCGAACTCACTGTCTAGTGAGGGAGCCTAAACATCCGAATCACTGTCGTCGGGGTGATCGACTTCGTATTCGGGCATCTTACCTTTGCCTTTGTCCAAGTTCATACTTGACCGCGGCGTGCTTGGGTCGCGTGGGGGCTCTTGTGGCCCACTAGGCTTTGCCATAATTGGACTTTCTTCGAACATGTGTTTGAAGCGATCTCCATCTTCTACCTCTTGTTCGACGTATTCTGGGTCGAGCGGAGTCGGAGTCGAAGTTGCCTCTGGTGCGTACCACGATGCGGACTCGTCGAAGACTATGTCTCGACTTACCTGAACCGCTTGGGTAGAAGGGTTGTAGCACTTGTAGGCCTTCTTCTTGGACGAGTATCCTATGAGGATACATTCCTCCGACTTCGCGTCGGGCTTCTGTCGTTGTTTGTTTGGGATGCGTACATTCGCAATGCTTCCGAACACCTTGAGATGCGACAGGATCGGCTTCCTGTCGAATACATGTGTATAATGGACGTATTCACACTATCCCGTTTTGGCCATTTATGTAATTAGCATAAAGGGTAGTTGCCCTAAGTCGGTCACTATATATAGTGACCTTGTAACCTTTTTGTAAGGTTGGTTGTTGTATTATTTGCTTTATGAAATAAAGACTCTTTTGTGCCTCTCTCTCTCTCTCTCTCTCTGTGCAACGACCTACATTCTGTCATACGCAGGGAATAAACAGGAATCGAGTGCTTCTTGATCTTCCGCACTGACGACATTGCTTACAACATCTGGTATCAGAGCCTGCACAGTAGTCGGTTCTTCAATCCGCTGTCGGCCGTCGTCTCTGCATTCGGTTTCCTGCGTCATTCGAAGAAGAGAGAAGAAGAAGAAAAACCAGGTTTGCATCTCATCGCGTTAGATTATCTTGCTTGGAGTAAGCCAGCAGGTTGTACTCCGTTCCTTGTGATCGCAACCGCTCGAGGTGAAATCCCCTTGTGCAACATTGACACGATCGTGCTCCACTCGGTTAAACGGCATCCGAAAAGGTCATTGAACGCTGTTCGCCGCTCGTTGTAACCACTCGGTGCAGATCGGTCTCAAGACAACAACCCCAAATTCGTGCTTCATCTGGCTGATCGACATTCGGGAGGATCAGTTGGATCCGTCTTTCTCGTTGCTGCAGTCAACCGAAGCAGAATCGGTCCAGATAATCGGGTTCAATAATCGGTATTCGGCATATATATCCGAAGCGAACCGGGCTCACTCCGACTCGGCGACATTCGGGAAGACCAGTCGGTTCTGTCCCTCAAGTTACCGGAATCAATTCGAGCAAGTTCAACAATACATATATCCGAAGCCGAACCGACTCGGGTTCAAATCCGACTAGAACGATATCGGGTGAGCCAACCGGCTGCACTCCAACAAGGTTCTCAGTCAACTCCGAACCAAGCTTCGTCAACCAAAACCGAATTTGATGGCATCAACATCCGGCTCGTCAGAAATGAGTCTACGAAAGTTCGATGGATCGAACTTCAACTTCTGGAAGGAACAAATGCAGGACTATCTCATAGTCAAGGGACAAATCGATCCCATCGAAAATGAAGAACCTCCAGAAGGATACAAACCAATGGAGTGGCAGAAGCTGGACAGAATCGTCCGCGCCACGACTCGGATGCACCTATCGGAATCGGTATACTTTACGGTGCAATCGTGTACGACAGCATTCAAACTGTGGAAAACACTGTCGGACACTTACGAAAAGAAGGTCGCCGCAACGAAGATGTTTCTGATCCGGCGCCTCTACAACTTGCGGATGAAAGAATCCGATTCGGTCCAAGCACACCTCAATGAGTACGAAAGCATAAGCTCCCAAATCTCGTCACAGGGGACGGCAATCGAGGATGAACTCAGAGCAATGATACTCATGAGCAGCCTTCCCTCATCATGGGAAACTTTCGTCACAACCGTGTGCAACGCGTCAACCACGGCTGTTAAATACTCCGAAGTCATGAGCGCAATCCTGACCGAAGCAGCTCGGAGAAAGTCTTTCGCCAAAGACTCAACAGACGACGCTTATGTAGTACAAGGTTCGACAGACCGATCGAACATACGAGGAAGAGATTCCTCACGACCGCCGAACAATCAGCGAAGACGGAGCCAGTCACGGGATAACCGAATCTGCAACTATTGCAAGAAACCCGGACACATCAAAGCCGACTGCCGCGCACTCAAGAACAAGAACAACAAGAAGAGTGGCCGGCATGAGGAGATCAATTACGTCAGCTCCTCAGCTGATGTACTACCGGACGACCCGAATATACTATCAATCGAAAATCCAGTCGGATCAGAAGTTCTGCTCACGACTGAAGAATCGAGCACATGGCTCTTGGATTCGGGCGCGTCATTTCATGTGACTCCTCATCGGTCCCAATTTCGGCAATATACGATCCGTCACTCCGACTCAGTTCGGGTCGGCAACTCACAACACTGTGACATCATCGGAATCGGCACAGTAGAGCTCAACCTTGCAGGTGGCTCTACACTTGTACTCCACAATGTCCGACATGTACCCGAGCTCTCAAGGCCATTGATCTCAGTCGGACAACTAGATGAAGACGACATTCGTGCCGGTTTTTCTTCGGGAGGGTGGACACTCCACAGGGGGAACCTCCTGCTTGCTAGAGGACCCAAGATACACTCCCTGTATCCGTTACATGTTACGCTCAGAGAGGGTAACCTGTTTTTGGTGGATATTCCTGTGTCATCACTATGGCACCGAAGATTAGGACACCTCAGCAAGGCCGGCATCACGCATCTATCTAGAGCCGGATACATCCCCAAACTCTCCTTCTCCGACCATCAATTCTGCGAGCATTGCCAGTATGGCAAACAAGTAGCCGCATCACACCCGACATCAGCACCAAGAGAAACGAGACCTCTTGATTTAGTCCATTCGGACGTCTGTGGCCCAATGCCGCATCAGTCTCTAGGTGGTGCCTCTTACTTCGTCAGTTTTATTGACGATTCGACTCGAAAGGTGTGGGCTTATCCAATTCGCACCAAAGATCGTGTCTTCTCGATCTTCACCGATTGGCTCGCTATGGTGGAAAATCAAGCCGACCGAAAGCTGAAATGCCTTCGGACAGACAATGGGGGAGAGTTCAAATCCGAAGAATTCGTCAAATTCTGCCGACAACGCGGCATCCGACGTGAATTTACGGCACCACACAGTCCGGAGCAAAACGGGATTGCAGAACGAATGAATCGGACAATCCAAGAACGGATAGTTTCCATGCTCCAACACTCCCGACTGTCGGATGGCTTCTGGGCAGAGGCTCTACTCACGGCAGTACACATAATCAATATGTCGCCAAGTAGACCTCTAGGACTTCAAATTCCTCAGGAACTATGGATCGGCAGTAAGCCGAATTACGACAAGCTGAGGACCTTCGGATGCGAGGCGTACGCCCTCATTCCGAAAGATGATCGCCGAAAACTTGCACCTCGGTCCAGGAAATGCATTTTCCTTGGATATGGATCAGACGGCGAAATGGGATACCGACTCTGGGACCCCGAACGCAGACAAATCGTTCGAAGTTCGGACGTTGTGTTCAACGAGTCGGCTATGAATCCATCAGTCGAAAAACCGATCGAAGTCCGAAGGGTAACATTCTCCGATGTGCCGACCCTTCAAGAAGGCCCCGCTCTCAACACACGGTCAGCTTCACGGGTAGCTGAACCTTATACTACCGACTCGGACAACTCTGACTCGGCACAGCCGAATGATTCGGTTTCGGACCATCCGACCTCGATACCCGATGCGACCAGTCCAATCATACCTCGACGATCCGGGAGACTGTCGCAACCTCCGGAGAGGTATTCTCCTGGAATTTTCTTCACCGACGCCGGCGAACCGACGTCTTACGAAGAAGCATCGACATCTGTCGATTCGGCCACCTGGCATCTGGCGATGGAGTCGGAAATGCACTCCATTCGGGCAAACAAGACTTGGGATCTGGTCGAATTACCTAGGAACCGACGTGCTCTTCCTTGCAAGTGGGTTTATCGACTAAAAGAGACGTCTGATTCGACCACCCCAAAGTACAAGGCCAGATTAGTTGCGAAGGGCTTCCGACAAGAATATGGCGTCGACTTCGACGAGATTTTTTCACCAGTGGTGAAAATGACAACCCTTCGTTTTCTGCTCGGCGTCGTGGCAGCCGACAACTTGGAGCTGATTCAGCTAGATGTCAAAACAGCCTTCCTCCATGGTGATCTCGAGGAGGAAATTTATATGGAGCAGCCAAAAGGCTTCGTGGCAACTGGCCAAGAACATCTAGTCTGCCGACTCAGGAAGAGTCTATACGGCCTCAAACAGGCACCGCGACAATGGTACAAGAAGTTCGACGACTTCATCCAATCGATCGGCTTCTCCAAAAGCGATGAGGACCATTGTCTCTTCACCAACACAGCTCAAGATGGATCACCCATCTTCCTCATCATTTACGTGGACGACATGCTAATTTCTGGACGCCACGCACGCGAACTTGCCGATCTCATTCGGCAACTGCGGTTGAAGTTTGCCATGAAGGACCTCGGTCCGGCACGACACATCCTTGGCATGAAGATTAGTCGGCATCGCGATAAACGACATCTCTTTTTGTCTCAGACTGACTATATCGGACGTGTCTTGGAACGCTTCAACATGCAATCAGCCAAATCTGCTTCAACCCCGCTCCCAATGAATCTTCGGCTCTCTCAGCGAGACTGCCCGACATCCGGCCCGGAGGGGGAAGATATGAAGTCGGTACCGTATGCACCGGCAGTCGGCTCCCTTATGTACCTGATGGTCGCGACACGGCCTGACATCTCTCATGCCGTAGGAGTCGTTAGCAGATTTATGCACAATCCTGGCCGATCGCATTGGAACGCAGTCAAGCATGTGTTCAGATATCTGGCTGGCACAAAAGATCACGGCATTCTTTTCGGTCCGAACCGAACCTCAGGCGTAGTCGGTTACACCGACTCGGACTTCGCCGGCTGTATAGACAGTCGGAAATCAACAACCGGATACTGCTTCAAATTCGGCAATGGAGCAATCTCGTGGAAGTCGAAACTTCAGGAGTGCACAGCGACCTCAACGACCGAAGCTGAATATGTAGCTGCGTCCGACGCAGCAAAAGAAGCTTTGTGGCTCGGTCGGCTGGCGCACACGTTTCGACAAGTCGACCATGACTCGGCTCCAGTTGTCTACAGCGACAGTCAAGGTGCTGTTGCCTTGTCGAAAAATCCGGTTCACCACAACGCCTCCAAACATATCGATGTCCGATATCACTTCGTTCGGGACTGCGTCATTTCAGGGAAAATCGGTCTAGAGAAAATATCCACAACCGACAATGTCGCAGATGGAATGACCAAGTGTCTTTCGGCAGACCGTTTTCGGTCTCTTCGGCATCAGATGGGCGTAACGACAAACCAGTCCGGTTAGAGCCGGACACAGAGCAGGATGGTTCCCGACAACCGACATCAGTTGCTTAATGATCGGCTTCAACTGTTCCGACCCGACCAGTTCGGTCTTCTGCCTTCGGACCCTGCCGACTCGAACAAAGCTGATATGTCCGAGAACCTAAGTCTATACCTGTAATCTAAGATAACCCATGTATACGCCCATTACGGGGGAGTGTCGAATACATGTGTATAATGGACGTATTCACACTATCCCGTTTTGGCCATTTATGTAATTAGCATAAAGGGTAGTTGCCCTAAGTCGGTCACTATATATAGTGACCTTGTAACCTTTTTGTAAGGTTGGTTGTTGTATTATTTGCTTTATGAAATAAAGACTCTTTTGTGCCTCTCTCTCTCTCTCTCTCTCTGTGCAACGACCTACATTCTGTCATACGCAGGGAATAAACAGGAATCGAGTGCTTCTTGATCTTCCGCACTGACGACATTGCTTACAACACTTCCGTCCGACGTGGAGCTCGTAGGGAGTTAGCTCATGGACTCCATTGGTGGTACACCGATTCATGAGATAGACGGCCGTGGATGCCGCTTCGGCCCAATAGAAATTCAGCATGTGCTTCTCATGCATCATGGCGCGTGCTACCTTGAGTATTTGCCGATTTTTCCTTTCGGCGACTCCATTTTGTTGGGGGCTTGTGTCGGCACGAGAATTCTCTTCGAATGCCTTCACTTTGGAGGTAGGAGGTGAATTCATCGGAGAAGTACTCCTTGCCTCCATCCGATCGTAGGCATCAAGTGTGCCGACCAGTTTCTTTTTCGACTTGCCCCTTGAGCTTTTGGAAGTGGGAGAGCACTTCGCTTTTCTTCTTCATCGGGTAAATCCACGCGTAGCGCGAGTAGTCGTCGATGAATGTTACGTAGTATCTGCATTCGCCAATCATCGGCGTTGGAGCCGGTCCCCATACATCCGAGTGTATGAAATTGAGGAGGCCTTTGCTTGTGGAGCTCTCCTTCAGGAATGGGAGTCGATGTTGTTTTCTGAGTTGACACGCTTCGCATACTGGGTCGACTCATTTCGACTCGAATGTCGGAAGTCCGATGACGACTCCCTTGGTTTGCATCACTCGTAGCCGTTGGAGGTTTATGTGGCCGATTCTCTTGTGCCACAACTCAATGCTTGTCTCGGTTTTGAGACCTTTGGCATACATTGCTGATTTCACCTCGTTCGAATCGAGGATGAACATTTGGCCGTCTCTCCGCCCCTTAGCTATGAGTCGACCATCTTTCTCAATGAAACAACCTTCATTGTTGAAGCGGACTTGCATGCCTTGCTCCACGATTTGGCCGACTGAGACCAAATTCTTCGTTATTGTGGGCACGTGCAAGACATTCTTGATGCAAGTTTGCTCGCCTTCTTTCCCGAATGGGACATTGCGGATGTGCCGAATGGGGTGCGTGGTGTCATCTCCCGTCTCTATGAAGCCGGGTCGATCCGGCGTTCGTAAATCACGAAACCACTCTTCGTGAGATGTCATGTGATGTGAGGCGCTAGAATCGATGAACCACATGTCTTCCGAGTTGGAGGTGCTTGTGGAGTTGGAGGCCGACATAGAGTTCGCTCTATGCCTCATTACAAATAGTCCACCATAATCATCGTATTCGGAGTTGACGGCGTAATTCGTGAGTTGTCGACTTGTGGAAGCCGACGCGTTTCTTCTTTTTCGGCACTCCTCGCGATGGTCGATTTTGCCGCAATAATTGCAAGTTGCGGGCCTCGTTTGCCGACCATGTTCAGCGTGGAAGCTCCCCCTTCTTCCAAAGGTTCCTCGATGGCTTCCGTGAAGGTTTGAGTTCCCTTCATGTGATGGGTCGAATTGGCCTCTTCTACCGCCGTGACCTCCTCCTCAGCCACCGTCTGAATTCGAGAAGAACATTTGTCCTTCCGACGTCTTGCTTTTGGTTCGGACGTGGTTCTCTTCGACCAATAGCATTGATTAGAGGTCGAAGAATGAAGGAGGTTTTTCTCTCGCCAAGATTGCTGTCCGTAATGGATCGAATCGTTGTGCGAGGCTACCCAAGCATACTTGAACCATCTCGTCTTCGTCGACGTTTATTTTGATGGAGCCAAGCGAGTTGCAAATGCTCTTGATCTTGGCGGTGTAGTCCGACACATACATGTCTTTTTGCTGAATGTTGTTCAACTCTTGTCGGAGTTGAAGCTTTTGTGCAGTCGTGTTGGCGGCGAATATTTTCTTTAAGTTCGCCCACGCTTCTTTAGGCGTGTTGGCATCTCGAATGTGGCTAAGCATGTGGTCGTGGACACATGTTGCCAAACAATACATGACTCGACTCGCCGCTTGCTCCCATGTTGCGTAGTCGGCATTCTTTGAGTCGGGTCGATTTTCTTGAGCGTCGTTGATGTAGCTCCAATACCCTCGGCCGACGAGGTATTGGGTCATCTTGTACTCCCAAGATGAATAATTGCTCCAGTCTAGCTTTTCACTAGGGAGCATACTACCCATTTGTGTGTTCATGTTGATTAGTGTCTTCTCTTCTTTTACTTTTCTTCGTTCGATCACGTACACGTGCTACATAGCGGCACTACGGTAGCCGATAGCCAGATTTTGTCGTCGGCGTCTCGAACACACAATCACAGAGTCGGGTGGGCTTAGTGGATTTTCTAAACCACATGCTCTGATACCATGTTAAGAATTAGGAGATTAATTAAGCAAGGATTAATTAGTACCTAATTATGTGATTAGTTGATAAGCGGAAGATTAAGTGATATGTGTGTGTATGTGTGTATGTTTGAGAGAGGAAGAGAGAGAGAGAGATACAACACAAGATGGGAGATGAGTAAGTATATTAAATTAGCATTATCATCATCAAATACAAAAATACCCACAATGAGGTATATATACATCTCATGTGCAAAGGTGCACATGTGTGAGTAGAATATAGGTACTAATGTGTAAGTCCTATATTAAATGTACTTAGGAGTGGAGGATCTAGAATATCCCACTTAAGTACAAGGTCCTATTTAAGGCGTTATAGTCAACACTTTTGACTAGATTCTATCTAGGTAACTACGAAGTTACATTGTTGACTAACTAACTAAACTAAATTGAGCTTGATCTCTCAACATTTGGGCATACTTTCTTTGTCTTTCGGTCAACAACTTTGCACCAAATCGGATTGCATACCGATTCTTTTCTTTGTCTTCTTGGTTTATCACCCATCCAATTCCAATCGGGCTTGTATCCACTGTCACATATATCGGGGTACCTTCGGTGTAGTTGTCTTTTCGCAGTGCCGGAGCTTCCAATAATAGTTTCTTTAGCTTTTGAACCGCGTAGGTATGCTCATCTTCCCATTCGAACTTCGTCCTTTTCTTTAGTAATCCATACAATGGTTAAGCAACATGAGCATAATGTGGAATCCATATGTGATAGAATGACATGCTCCCAAGAATCTTCGCACCTATGTTTGAGACACACATTCTTCTTTCATCTCTTGAATAGCGTTCACCTTGGATGGAGATGGCTTCCGGCCATAAGACCCACATAAGTGTCCTACTACCAATATTTCTGGTTGACCGAATGCAGACTTCTCTCCCGAAAACATGAGATTTGCATCCTCAAGCTTTTGCAACACCTTCTCGCTATCCTTTATATGATCGATGACGAATCTTCAGCAACCATCTTCATCTTTCGATTCATCTTTCTCTTCCACCAAGAATCCTTTGATTGGAATGTCATCTAAGAAGGGCATTGTGATATCAAGGATACAATACCTCAACACTTTATTCATGGCATTGACCATGTGGGCTATAGAATTTGTCGCCCCAAGGTGCACATCCTTACCAACCCAATTGGCGTCCTCATTGTCGTTATGTCTCTACTATCGACAACCAATTGAAACTGATCATAGCTTGAGTAGAGATCACCAATGGAATAGATCGATCTTCCCGCGAAGGCTTCGGCAAATTCATCCACGCTTGAACCAATTCCGGCATTTTGGATCGTCACCTTGTTGACGGGTTGGAGATCTTGAATAAAGCATAAGGACCCATTCTTCTTTGGCACCGTAAACCATCTATTAGAGTAGGGAGCATTGGATGACTCAAGAATTCCCATCCTAACCTTTTCCTTTAGAAGCTCAATAAACTTCGGAATGTGAGCTCTTGGAACCGGTATCGGCTTGAGGTTCCAAGGTACATGCGGCACCATAAATATCACCATCGACTCTATCATCTTCGGGTCAGCACATCCAATCTCTTGTGGGGAGAAGGCGAAGGCTTTCCCATGTCTCTCAAGCATTCCGCGGAACATTTGCTCCTCTTTAGGGAGGAGGAAATTCTCCTTTCCAACTTGTAGCTTCCCTTTTGTCTCTTTAGTAAAGACATGACCTATTGCCTTTGGATCCCTTAAGCTTGGATCATTAGAAACTTCCTTCATCTTTTGCTAGCTATCTTCCGGTAGCGGAACCGCAACTGGCTTGATCTTTCTATCCACTGTTTTATATTTTGTGTTGACTTCAGCTTCCTCCATCAAGATGCCTCGGTGATATTCATCGATGATAGCGTACATGTTGACGGAGTTAACCGAAATCTCATGTCGATTGTGAGGATAACTCAAGTCCACGACTTCCTCGATTTCGCCGATGGTGTCGTTAAATGAGGCTTCCTCTAGAATATGAGGTACGAATTCTTCTTCTCCTATTATGCTTTCTTCTTTCAGCGCCTTCTCGAAGTCTTGTGTCCGACGCTTGTACTTCTTGTTGAGTAGTGTTAGTTTACATGCGCCACTAGGTGTGACACATGTTGCTTCTCCTTGCAATCCACGTGCTCTACTTCCTTGTGGGGACTTATGATTTCTTGGACTATTTGTGCCCCATGCTTCAATAGTCCGTTCTAAAAATCTGAAGATTCGCCTCCAAGGTTATCTCGGTTCCTTTCGTGATTGGCTCGCACCATTAGGAATTGAACAGATCTTTCGTTGTCAAGGCTCTTGACTCGCGCAAAAGATGCTCCATTATCGAACACCTTGGTCTCCATCCGGGACGATGTGATATACAGTTGTCCTAGGATGATAGGATGTGAAGCTGAGTCTTGCACGAAGAAGTGTTGATCCATCTCCACATCTCCAATCGTGACTTTAACATTGGGGCAAGCTCCGTACAAGTCTTCTGTGCCCTTCGTTGCCGCTCGAATCTTCCATCCGTGGTTTGTATTAATCGGCCATCTTCCCTTTTTGTAGAACTCGGTCAACATGAGGTTAATCTCCGAACCATGGTTAATCAAAGCTACCATAGTCTCTTTCTTCTCCCCGATCGTCACCAACGTTTTCGTTGTCGCTCTTTCTCCTCTTTTGATCTTGCCATAGTTATGACTCTTGTTTTCACCTCCTCTTCATCCGCTTGTTGCTGCTTCGGCTTAATCAAGTCCACGATAGTATCGTGGAACTCCTTCTTAGCGATCCCAAGTAGCTCTCTCAAAGTAAGGTCGACATGATTGTCTAAAACATTATCCTCAAGGACCTTCCACAAGTCGGTTGTTTGTTCTATGTCCGACCTTACCTTGTAAGTCGGCATTGCTCGTTGTCGCGTTGTTACGCGCGTGCATGTAGAAAGAGGCGGGACCGCGGGGGCCTTGAACCGAGGAGCAAGAGAGAGAGAGAGAGAGAGAAGAGGAGAGGAGAAGAGATTTGCAGATACGCAGAATGGAGAAGGAAAGAGAAAGAAACGGAACACTTAATTACAGTAACAGTCGATTACAATATCAAGAGATTACAAACTCTGACGATTACAACCGGCAAGGCGGCGATGGACCCGACACGGGGATCCTACTCACGCACACAGACAGAACACACTAGACCCCTAAAACAAGAAGCGTAGAAGGGAGTGCCTCTGCTGGCAGCACACGGGCTACCCACGAAGCAGAGGCGTCAAACTCCCAGCACTCACAAAGAATGACGATCGGAGGAGGAGAGAGAGCTCAACACTCGGTCCTGCAACACTTCGTCCTCCCTATCGCGCGATACCTTTTCTTCCTTCTCTCCCTCCTTAAATAGTTCGCAAAAAGGGAGACCCTTCTTCCTTAGTCCAATTGCTTTTTTCCCTGTCCCCTTCGACAGAGATACGCACAAATCCCCTAATAAATGTGTACTACCTAGTATTTGCATCAGCCGACCTAATTACGAATTATGTACAAAATATCAATTCTCGCGTCCACCCGTGTAAGAGCCGGTTCATGCGCCCTTTTCTCCGATTCCACCCATGGCCGGTTTTCTTCACGACATCCACCCCCACCAAACCGCGCATCCACCGGCATGCACCAGAGACGGGTAGATACCGAAGAAAACCGGCTTCACTTGTCGCTCTCCGATTCTTGCCGGGCTCGAACCGATCGTCGTCGTCGCTATCGCTCGCTAGCTCCGGCTCGTCTTCGAACCGATTCTTGAACGCTTTGATCTGCTTTCCGGCCACCAGTACCGCTAACCGTGTCTCGTCGAGTTCCGCTAGGTGGTACGTGCCGTTGTCGTTCACGCTCGTCACCGTGTAGGGCCCGAACCATCTCCTAGCGAACTTTCGCACCGCCTTGTGCTGATTGTCGAGGCTGTTGTTGTATACCAAGACCCAGTCGCCTTCCTCGATCTTCTTTGGTCGCAACCAGTGCGTCCGGTTGAACCGGGTCTTGTTCTGCTCCCTTGTCGCCCGCAAATTTTCCTTCTCCCGTTTCACGTCCTCCGGCCTCCGCTCGAGTTGCCGAATCCGCACCGCCAGCACCTCCTCCCGGCTCATCTCGTCCTTCCAATCTACCGCCGCCCATAAAGAAACCATTCGTTCAACCGGCATGATCGGCTTTTGTCCATACATCAGCTCTGCCGGCATAAACCCTGTCACCGAACTGTGCGTAGTTCGGTCCACCCATAGCGCGTAAGGAAGGAGCCGTGGCCAATTCCCGACCTGCCCTCCGCATGCACGCACCAACGCCTTTACGATCGGCCCGTGCCCACATTCTACCTTCCCGTTCGCCTCCGGATTGTACGCCGTAGTGAGGGAGAGTTTGACCCCTAGTTGGTCGAACAACTCCTCAGCTTCCCGCGCATCCAGCTCTCCCTTGTCCGCCACGATCCTCCCGACGCACCCGTACCGACACACTACCTCTTCGATCAGGAACCGGCATACCGCCACAGTTGTCTTGTTCTGCAGTGCACGGCCTTCCACCTGGTTCGTTAAGTCTTCCCGTGCAAGCACCAGGTATCGCATCTGTCCTACTCTCATCGACATCGTCACCAAGTCCACCATCCACTTGAAATGGACTGCAGGCGGGTAAGTCGGGTGTAGCTCGTCCCGATGTCAAACTATGGAGTGCATCTGACAGCTTTCGCAAGTCGTTACGAATCGATGCACGTCCTGGTACAGCCCCGGCCACCAGTACTTCTCCTTCAGCTTCTCGAACGTGGCCCACGTTTTGCAGTGCCCGGCCCAGGGACTCTCGTGAAATGCCGCCAATAGTTCCTCCTATTCTTCTTTCTTTGCCACTACTCGGAGCGGGATGCCGTTTCTTTTCTTTGGGTGCCTCCATATGCACCCGTCCCGTAGGAAGAATCGGTACGCCTTCTTCTATACCTGGCTCGCCTCTTCTCTTGTCCACGATGCGTTCGACGTCATCGCCCGTAGGAACCTCCCGATTTGGAGCCACTCCCCATCGTACCTGCTTTTGTCAAATTCGTTAAGCGCCGGAGTGTCCCCTTTCCTCGTCGTCACATTAGCCGACCCAAAGAAGTCCTCGCCGACTTCTTCGTCATCCGAAACCATGCCGTCTTCGTCGTTGAACCTTGCTCTCGAAAGCATGTCGGCCGTGGCGTTATCCTTTCCGGAGATGTGCCGTATCTCCGGGTTCAGGGACTTAATGTACGCTATCCACCGGAGCATTGCTAGGTCCAACGTCGCGCATCCGAAAACCATGCCGAGTATTGGCAGGCAGTCCATCTCGATTGGTAGCTCCGTCCCGATCAGGTAGTCCCTGTCGGCCTTGATTGCCAAAACGATACCCCATAGTTCGTGCTTGACTTGGGCGTATCCTCGCTGTCGCTCACTCAATACCTTCGCCCCGAACTGGATCGGGAACTGTGCGCCATCCTCGTCCTCCTGGTTGATCACCCACCCGATCTCGGTCGGGCTCGTGTCCACCGTCACATAGATGGGGACTCCCTTACCGTAAACCGCTTTACAGAGAGCTGGCGCTACCATAAGCGCCTCCTTTAGTCTCCGGACCGACTCCGTATGCTCCGTCCTCCACTCAAAGCTACGCCCCTTTTTCAATAGCCCGTAGAGGGGTTCCGCGACATGTGCGTAGTGCGGGATCCAGATGTGGTAGAACGCGCATGCTCCCAAGAATCTGCGGACCTCCGTGACCGACCTGCAATCGTTCCTCATCGCGGAGATGACCTCTACCTTTGCCGGAGACGGTTTCCTACCGTAAGGCCCGCACAGGTGTCTGACCACCAAGATCTCCGACTGCCCGAACGCCAATTTTTCTCCGGAGAAGGTGAGTCGTGCGTTTTTGAGCCTTTGCAGCACCTTCTCGCAGTCGGTGATGTGGTTCACGACGAACCTCTGGCATCTGTTTGGCCCGACAGTCTCGTCCGCATCATCCACCGGACACCCCTTTATCAGGATGTCGTCCAAGAATGGCATGGTGATGTCCGAGATGCAGTCCCTCAGCACCTTGTTCATTGCGTTCACCATATGCGCCACCGAATTCGTCCCCCCTTGTGGTAGGGTACACATCCGTACTAGGCCGAGAGGGGTTCACATCGTCGTGATATCCCTACTCTCCACGGCTAGCTGGAACTGGTCGTACCCCGAGTATAAGTCACCAACCGAATAGATCGACCTTCCAGCGAAGGCCTCCGCGAACTCGTCTATGGTCGGTCCGATTTCTGCATTACGGATGGTCACCCTGTTGACCGGTTGCAGGTTCTGAATGAAGCGTAGCGTGCCGTTCTTCTTCAGCATCGTAAACCAACGATTCGAATACGGGGCACTCGACGGTTCAAGGATGCCCATCTCCACCTTTTGCTTCAAAAGCTCCATCAACTTCGGGATGTGAGCTCTCGGCACCGGAATCGGTTTGAGATTCCACGGTACATGCGGTACCGTGAAGATCACCATCGGTTCGACAATCGTCGGGTCCACGCACCCAATCTCCTCCGGCGAGAACGCAAAGGCTTTCCCATGCCTTCCGAGCATTCTCCGAAACCTGTCCTCCTCCGCCGCAGTAGAAAGCCACCCCCACTGACCGTAGCATTATGTCGGTGAACCGGTGCCCTATGCCAGCCGGATTCCGTAAACTTGGGTTTGACGCGACCCCTTTTATTCGCTCCTCGCTGCCCTTCGGCAAGGGTGCCGCGTTTGGCCTCACCTTCCGGTCCACAGTCTTGTACTTTGTATCCACGCGGGCCATCCGATCCGACCCGATCCTTTCCCTGAAGTCCGTGATGACTTCGTACATTCCCATCGAACTAATCGGAATGGTCCGGTCTTCTCTAAGGTCTTCACCGATCACCTTTCGTAACTCGCCCAAGGTGTCATAAAAAGAGACCGCCTCCATGGCGCCGCTGATTTCTTCGTCGGGGGAGAGGACTCCGCATCCCCTGAGCCGCTCCTCCGCTCGCTTCCTCTCCTGGCCGCTGACGCCGGCTATAGTACAACCTCCGTTTTCGGAGAACCAAAACTTCCTACCTACTGAACATGTGTGGGGTTCTTCCGATACGTCCAGACTACTGCGGCCCCACGCCTTGATAGCCCTCTCTAAAAATCCCCTCAGTTGTTGCCGTCGAGGGTCTCGCGATTCCTCTCATGGTTCAGACGTACGGTCATGAATTTGACGGAATGCCGACCGTCCTGGCTCTTGATGCGCGCGTACGCCGAACCGTTGTCCAGCACCTTCGTCTCCATGCGTGTTGCTATAATGTATGGTTCGCCGAGAATCACCGGGCGTGAGGATGTTTCCTGCACGAAGAAATGTTTATCTATCTCAACGTCACCGACCTTTACGCGTATGTTCAAGCATGCACCATGCAGCTCCTCCGTAGCATGCGTCGCCGCGCGTATCTTCCACCCATGCTTGGTGTTGATCGGCCATTTACCCCTCTTGTAGAAATCCATGGACATCAGGTTGATTTCAGATCCATGGTCTACCAAGGCCACCACCGGTTCCGGAACTTCACCGATCCACACAGGGGTTTCCGTAGTTGCCCTGGTCCAATGCGGCTTTGCATAGTGGCTTTCCGCCAACTCGTCTTCTAGGGCCGTTTCTTCTAAGTGCATAGTCCGCACCTCCACCGGCTTCTCCGGTTCTGGCTCCGTCGATAGCCTCTTCCGCTTCACCAAGTCTACGATGGAGTCGTGGAACTCCCTCTTGGTGATTCCCAGCACCTCCCGCAACGACAACTCCACTTTACTATCGAGCATCTGCTCTTCAAGGACCTTCTGTAGGTCTGTTGCTCTCTCAATTTCGGTGCTCAACCGAAACCCCGCCTGCTTCTTTCCGTCCAGCGCGCCTGGGTTGCCGGCACCGGTCGGTTTCGGTCTGAATCGGGTCTCGTACCTCTGAGGGGGACCGACCCCCCCGGCCTTTCCTGCCCTTTTGTCTTCCACCAGAACCTCGTAGTTCTGGCAAGCGGCTTCTACGAAGCCTATTTTCTCTTCGACCGGATCGTCCCATCCGGTGACCTCCTGAACCTGCTGCTCCGCGCGGTCCGCCTCTTCCTTCTTCAGCCGAACTCCGGAGAGGCCTTCTAGCACTAGCGGCCAGAATCCGAAGTCCTTCACCTTTCGGGTCTCATCACCCCCGACACGAATTCCCGCCTACACTGAGTAGTTAACGACTTCTACATGCCGTGCCGCGGCCTCTTCCATCAACCTCTTCATTCCGCCCCGCCCCGTATTTAGTTCTAGGGCTCTCCGGGTGTCGCTCGCGTGGACCCGCCCGTTCCAGAGGTACACCACGTTGGTCCTGAGCGCGTCGGCGAAATCCATGCAATCCTTTCGAATGTGACCGATCGCGTCACACCATATGCACCGCTGCCCAGCCGCCGACCTCCGGTCGCGAGGTTGTTTGCCGTTGTCTCTCCGTGCCTATGCGATCTGCGGGTCGCGCACCATCTTTGTCAGCTCCTCCGGATGGGCCTCTGACCACGTCATTCGATGCCGACCCCGACTCCAGCCAAATTCGGGTCTCTTCCTTCCTACCAGCTGGCACCGATACCGGCTCCTCGAGCCTCCTTAGCGGAACCGGCCTTGACCTCGACGAGCTTTCGTCGCTCCAATCGCGCCGTTTGTCGAAACGGCTGCAGACCCGTTTTACCACGACCTAGTCTACCGTGAGCCCTTCGTCCGTTTCCAATAGGGGACCCACCTTTTCCCTGTCGAGTGCGTCCACCGACTTGACAAACAGTAGTACTCGACTCGTTTTGAGCACGGTCCGGTCTAGCGTCGACAACCGCGCGAACCGTTTTTCGAACTCCTTTAGGAGCGCCGACGTGTTCCTCCCTTTTCCGGGGCTTTCCACCCACGCCATGAAGTCCCGCCTCGACAGCCGAAGCGAGTCGTCAAACCCGTACTTCTCGAGGAGCTGCAGCTCGAACTCCTCCCAAGTCTAGCATCCGGCCATCACCTCGAGCACCTCCGCGTGGATGCTTGGCGTCACCACCCGAGGGAATCCGGACAACCGCCTGTCCATCGGGATATCCCTCATGATCATTTCGGCCTGGTAAGCCTCCAAATAACTTGTGGCGTCTTTCCCTCCGAACCAGCCTATAGTGCCGACGATCGATTCAATGGCTCTGTCGAGGGTACCTGTCCCCTCATGAGCGCTTACCAGCCAGTCGACGGCTACCACCATTACCTCTGCTAGCTCCGATCCCCTCATCTTTCGACTCCTTTGCCGCCTTTTCATGTCGGGTTCACCAAAGATGTCGCGTTGTTACGTGCTTGTTGTAGAAAGAGGCGGGACCACGGGGGCCTTGAACCGAGGAGCAAGAGAGAGAGAGAGAGAGAGAGAGAGAGAGAGAGAGAAGAGGAGAGGAGAAGAGATTTGCAGATACGCAGAAGGGAGAAGGAAAGAGAAAGAAACGGAACACTTAATTACAGTATCAGTCGATTACAATATCAAGAGATTACAAACTCTGACGATTACAACCGGCAAGGCGGTGATGGACCTGACACGGGGATCCTACTCATGCACACAGACAGAACACACTGGACCCCTAAAACAAGAAGCGTAGAAGGGAGCGTCTCTGTTGGCAGCGCACGGGCTACCCATGAAGCAGAGGCGTCGAACTCCCAGCACCCACAGAGAATGACGATCGGAGGAGGAGAGAGAGCTCGACACTTGGTCCTGCAACACTTCGTCCTCCCTATCGCGCGATACCTTTTCTTCCTTCTCTCCCTCCTTAAATAGTTCGCAAAAAGGGAGACCCTTCTTCCTTAGTCCAATTGCTTTTTTCCTTGTCCCCTTCGACAGAGATACGCACAAATCCCCTAATAAATGTGTACTACCTAGTATTTGCATCAGCCGACCTAATTACGAATTATGTACAAAATATCAATTCTCGCGTCCACCCGTGTAAGAGCCGGTTCATGCGCCCTTTTCTCCGATTCCGCCCATGGCCGGTTTTCTTCACGAAATCTCTTTTCCTTTCTTCACAAGTTCATCAACTTCCATTCGAGAAGGTTGGTTCGATCCACCGGGCTTCATGCTTGTTTCTCCTATCTCTTTTCGTGGCGTAGGTTGGGCTTGTCCTTCTTTCCTTGCATTCCTCGTATTGTGACGCTTTGATGTGCCATCTTCTTCACCGGTTCTTTTCCTCTTCTCTTCGACAAGAGCTTCATAGTTGTCACACACAACCTCCGCAAAGCTCGTGTTATCGTCGACTGGATCCGACCATCCGGTAACTCGTCGCACATTCCGATCAGCAAGTTGTAGATCCTCCAAATCGATTTTGCCTTTCTTTTCGCACTCAAATACCGTTGGCCAAAACCCAGCTCCCGGCTTGATCATCTTTAGGTTCTCTCTTCCAACTCGTATCCCGGCCAATGCGGCATAGTGCATGGCTTCTACATGCCTTGCATCTTCCTCTTCTATGATCTTATTCAGCCCGCCTCTTCCAAAGTTCACTCGTAGTGGCTTCCGGGTCTCGCTCGAATGAATCATGTTGCCATCCAAATAGACGACGTTCTTGCGAATCGCGTCTTGCAAGTCAGTGCACTCCCTTCGCGAGTGCTCGAAACTGTTGCACCACACACATCTATACGCTTCTTTTACCTTGGGCCCGCGTCGACCTAAGTTGGCGAACGATACCGCTTCAAATTTCTTGGAGAGCTCTTCGATTATGGATTCTTCCATCGCTTTCTTGTCGAAATTGTTGATCAGCTTGCTAGGCTTGATCGTCATAGGCGCTTTCCTCCTCCATGATTGTGGATTCTCCATATTAGTTTCCTCTTGCCATTGTCGATGCTTATCAAGATGGCTACAAGCCTTCTTCACCGCCGCCCAGTCCGCTACCAAACCATTTGGTTGTGTTTTGTCCTCCAAAAAGTTGCCCAATTCTCGTCAATCTTTTGCATCCATTACCTTTAGGAATTGTAGGACTTTATCTCCATCGAGAACTCGTTGATTAACATTCAGAAGTCGATTGTACTTCTGGTCGAATTCGGCATATACTCCAGACGCACACATATTCTTGCTTTTCTTCTCGATCCACGTCATTAGTGTATGTCGAGTCATCCGTGATGCGTCTTCAAGCATGTATTCAGTGAGAAGCACCTTTTCGAACTCCACCCAAGTTGTGTGCTCGTTTTGGATCTCCATGACATGCTCGCGGATCCCTGGTTCCACCACATGTTTGAAGCTAGTAATTTGTTTGAGATCGTTGACATCCCTCTACTACATCTCGTTCCGATAGGTAGCAAGAAAATTCGTGATGTTCTTGCCACCAAATCGTCAAGCTATCTCGACTGTACGATCAACAACTTTGTCAATTAAAGCTTCTCGATCTCTCACCTTCAGCATGTATTCCACTACGGACAACATACCTTTCATTAATTCCTCTCCTTGAGTTCTACTTGTCGAAGCAATCGTTGTACTTGACATCCTCCCTACCGCCTCTTCACGTTGGGTTCACCACTTAATTATGTCGTGAGAATCCGTCATTATGTGTGGATCGTGAGACGGAACCTCCGGGGTTATGGACCAGAACGAATTAGTACACACACGCACAACACAAGCAAGATTCACATATAAGATAAGTAGATGAGAGGAAACATTCTTTTATTGCAAAAGAAATCGATTCTTTATAAACTTAGAATCATGTTACAATGGATTGGATATGAAAATGAGAGATAAATCTTTTAAAGAAAGGAGCCAACATCCATATAAGGAGTGGTCCAATATGAATATGAGAGATTATTCTTGAAAGGAAGGAGCCAACAACCATGTAAGGAGTGGTTCGATATCAATATGAGAGAGATTTCTTCCCCCAAGGAATGAGAGAGAGAAGAAGAAGAAGAAAAAACAAATTACAGGGAAAAAATGTAACTTATATCGAGCTCTTTGTTGATCCCCCTTCCCAATGTTACTTTGCATCTCAACCCACACGACGACGAAGAAGAAGAAGAAGAAGAAGAAGAAGAAGAAGACATGGGCCACGTTCGAGAAACTGAAAGAGAAATACTGGTGGCCGGGGCTGTACCGGGATGTGTACCAGTTCGTGACGACGTGTGAAAGCTGTCAGTTGCACTCCACAGTCCGACATCGAGATGAGCTACACCCGACCTACCCGCCAACCGTCCATTTCAAGTGGATGGTAGACCCAGTGGCGATGCCAATGGGGGTAGGGCAGATGCGTCACCTAGTGCTTGTGCGGGAGGATTTGACGAACCAGGTGGAGGGCCGCGCATTGCAGAAATAGACGACTGCGGTGGTGTGCCGGTACAGGTGCATAGGGAAGATCATGGTGGACCGAGGAGAGCTAAACGCGCAAGAAGCTGAGAAGTTATTCGATCGGCTAGGGGTCAAGCTCTGTCTCACCACGACATACAATCCAAAGGCCAACGAGAAGGTAGAACGCGGGCACGGGCCGATCGTGAAGGTGTTGGTACATGCGTGCGATGGACAGGTCGGGAATTGGCCGCAACTCCTTCCTTACACGTTGTGGGCGGACCAGACTACGCACAATTCAGTAATAGGGTTCATGCCAGCGAAGCTGATGTACGGGCAGAAGCCTATCATGTTGGTGGACCAGACGATTTCCTCCTAGGCAGTGATAGATTGGAGAGACAAGATGAGCCGGGAGGAGCTGTTGGCGGTGCGGATTTGACAGCTCGAGCGAAGACCGGAGGACGTGGAGCGTGCAAAGGCGAAGCTACATGCGGCGAGGGAGAAGAACAAAGACCGGTTCGACCGGACGCACCGGCTGCGGCCAAAGAAGATCGAGGAAGGCGACTAGGTGTTGGTGTACGACAACAGCCTCGACAACCAGCACAAGGCAATGCACAAATTCACGAGGAGGTGGTTCGGGCCCTACACCGTAACGAGCGCGAATGACAACGGGACGTATCATCTTGCGGAGCTCGATGGGACACGATTAACAGTGCCGGTAGCCGGGAAGCAGATCAAGGCGTTCAAGAAGTGGCATGAGGATGAGCTGGACCCGGGAAGCATGACCAACGATGACGACCGGTTCAGAGTAGACGAGGATTCGGGAAGTGACGGATGATTACGGGCCGGTCTTCTCCGGCGATTGTTAGTGTTTGGCGCATACCAGTGGATGTGCGGTTTGGTGGGGGTGGATGTCGTGAAGAAAACCGGCCCTAAGAGGAATCAAGGAATTAAAGGCGTGAACCCGCCCTTGCATGAGTGTGCGCAAATTGATACATTGTAGATAACTAGGAATAGGACGGCTGATGTAAATATACTAGGTATGACATATTTATTAACTAGGAAATCGACGCGTATCTCTGTTCTAAAGGACAGAGAATAAAGTTGATGTGTTTGATGTAACGACCTCCTCTGCGACCTATAAAAGGGAGGGGAGAAGAAGAAGAAGGGATCGCGTTTTGGCGAGGACGAGGTGCTGTCAGACTGGGTATCGAGCTCTCTCCTCCTCTATCGTTGCTCTCTACTCTGTTTTTGCGTCGGTTGCCTCTGCTGCGCATAAGCCCGGGTGCTTCCAGCAAAGGCTCCATCGTGCATTCTCTGTGTCGTGTGTGTGCGCGTGGGTTCTCTGTGTCGGGTCTATTGCCGACTTGCTGGTTGTAATCTTGCATACATTGTAACCTTGCTAGTTATTGAATTCAAACTTCTGTTTTCTCTCTTTGGTGTTCTCGCGAGTTTCCTCTACCTTGTCCAGTGAGCGTGTATCAGGTTCGGAGACTATACGCGTTCAGGTCATATTCGGCCAGTAACACTGTCCGCAACGAGCAGGCCTAGCCGGCGATAGGCTCGCGTATATCTCTCTCTCACTTTTGGTTTCGTAAACCCCTCAGTCCAAGGCCCTCACGGTCCCGCCTAAGTTTCTCCTGCATGAGCGGAACCACACGACAACGCGACAACAAGAGATTGGGCCTCTGTTGGAAGCGCTCGGGCTTTCCACGAAAACAGAGGCAACCTCTCAACTTGCAGATAATGATCAAAGACAGAGGAGAAGAGCATGCGTTTAGTCCGACAACACTTAGTTCGACAACGCGTGATCCCCACTCATCCCCTTTTCCTCTCCTTTTATAGCACAAGGAGAGAGAGCCGTTACAGACTTGTTACATCACCTTTTGGACAAAGATCTTCCTTGATTCCCTACCTAATGAATTCGTGCTACCTAGGATAATTACATCGCTGACCCGTACTTAACAATGTAAATATATCAAAACATGTGCCCGTGTGTAAGGGCCGGTTCACGCACACTACCCACCAATTCCTCCTAGGGACGGTTTTCTCCAAGACAACGTGCATCCTAACCGCGCAATGTACGCATTTGCCCGTTTGTCTAAATCGTCCACACGGCCATGCACGCGTACGCCTTAAACTTGCACACGCGCGTACGTCCAAAAACGTGCACACGCGCTATCGTAGTGTAATTCGCACACTACGTGAAAATTGCATTGTGGTTTCTCCGGATGGGACAAGGAGGAACCGGATGAAGGAGGAACCGGCAAGGAAGACCCAGTAAGGAGAACCGGTCAAAACCGGATGGAGGAACCCGCAAGGAGGGCCCGGTAAGAACCAGATAAAGGAGAACCGGCAAGAGCCGGATAAAGAAGGCCGGTCTCTCACCGGATGAAGAGACAAATTTATAAATAGAAGAAAAGATTGTTACATGCATAGGGCAAGATTCAAACCCTGTACCTCCACGTAGACAAACCCCAACCTTACCATTGTACTAACTTATCCTAAGTGTTCTAAATATAGATTTAATACGTATACGACCTTTCTTTACGCCTACCTTTATTAAAAGGTAAGTCATGCATTTTTAGAATGCGTGAATACTTTATTTATAAGAAGAATGTACACCAATAAAAAATTACTCATGCACATCTAGCGAGCATGAGCACTATATTTAGGAAATAAAAGCATAGTGTAAAAAGCAACTCATGCACATTTAGTGTGCATGAACACTTTAGAAAAAGCATGAAGCTATGCTTAGCCTTTTCCATCCTTATATAAGGAGGAGAGAAAGATGTATGAGGTTGTTGATTATTTTTACAAGGATTGATCAATCTAATATATTCGTGGGATTCACGAGTTTATCATAAAAATTCTCTTTCTTACAATCTAAATATTGATAAAATACACTAAAAACGTGGGATTCATAAGTTTTATTTCTTACTTCTCTCTCTACCTATTCATAACTAGCCTTATATTGTATTCTGCTTTCTCCTAGTCCAAAACCTCAGTGGTTCCCACCGGACTCACGCAACGATCTAGAGCCGAAAGGCACGACACAAGTGGTGAACCCGACGTGAAACCGGGTGGCAAGGAGATGGAAATTCAACCAGAGGCTAACAACATGATGGTGATGTTCGAGCGGATGCTACAAGACCAACGCGCTGTCGTAGTGTATTTTGTACACTACGTGAAAAACGTATATAGTATTAGATTCAATAAAAAATGAAGAAATAGAAGAAAATAGCAAAATAAATGGAACATGCATAGGGCAAGATTCAAACCTTGCACCTCCATGTTAATAATGTAATGTCTTACCATTACACTAGCATTTCATTAGTGTTAAAGCATAGATGTCCCACATAGAAAGGTAAATTCACGCTAGGATAAACATTAGAAAAACGCATAACAAAAGAAAAAGCTACACATACACATCTAGCGTGCATGATAAAAAACGCACAAGTTAGAAAAAAGCATGATCACTTTAGATAAAGCATATAGTCTATCTATAGGAAAAGCATGGGGTCTATAGTTAGAGAAAAAGCATGGATTACTAAGACTTCCTCATCACTACATAAGGATGGGGAGCACAATGTAATTGTGTGTGAAAAATATTTGGAAACTAGATATGTTTCTAAAAAACACCAATTAATAAACTATACTCGTGGGATTCACGAGAATTCTATATCATTCTCTTTCAACCGAAGTTTATATTCTTATATTCATATTGATTAATCTAATACAATACACTCGTGGGATTCACGAGTTTGCTATAACTCTTTCTTACAACATATTTATATTCTTATTAGCCTTAAAACTCTCTTCTTCCTAGTCCAAAACCCCAGTGGTTCCCACCCGACTCACGCAAACGATCCGGAGCCGAAAGGCACGACAGCGCGATGTCGGAGATTGCAACGGCAGTAGAGCGGCTCGTGCAAGGGAACGGGCAATTCAATGGGAAAATGTTGTCCGCCGGAATAGTATGTCTTCGTCGCATGTATTAGTTTCGACCTTCCGTTCTTCACTATCACCTCCCGTCTCTTGGGTCTTACATCGGTTCTCAGACGCAATTGCCCAAGTCTTTGGAACAAGTGTGGAGAAAATTTGGCCGTCGTCATTGTTTGTATTATCTTGGTCCTTCTCTTTCTTTTCGCCACCATCCATCTCTTGGGTCTCACGTTGGTTCCCAGACGCAACTGCCCAAGTCTCTAGATGAAGTGTTAGGAAAGTCTCCACATGACCATCCACCATCGACTCATTCATAGTAGGAATCGGCAACGGCTCGGCTCAAGCCTAAACCGTTTAGATAAACCGGTTTAGACCGGTTTGGCGGTTTGGCGGCTCGGCTCGACTCGGCTTAGGTTTGAGTCGGGTTAAACGGTTTGAGCTCGGCTCGGCTCGGCTCAAGTTGTGCTAAACCGGCTCAAACCGGCTAAGCCGATTATTAAAATTAGGTCACAGTAAAAGTTAAAACACTTAAAAAGTTAAAACACTTAAAAAGGTTAAAGTCTACAGTCTTAAGACTTAAGTCTTACACTACGACTCACAATCTACAGTCTACAGAGATCAGAGAGAGAGAGGCCAAAACTTCAAATTAATATTCGTTTCCTTCTTGGTTCCTTTCTGCGATCCATCCATATCCACTTTTTCTGGATGCCACAATACCTTTAGCACCTTGTTATCAGATTCTGCCAAACTGTGTGAAACAAACTACCCTATTTGGCATACAAAAGTGCTATGCTGATAGGCAATGATATCTGTAATTGTCTTAAAAATGGATAAAATACTGTGAAGCCCACTAATTTTGTTTAATATCCATCCTGGGAAGAAACCACAAAATGTACTACTTCTTGTTCTCAACATTGCCAACATTGTTCTCCAATAGTGTGCCAATATGACATGCGCATGGTGTATGACAGTCATTCAATGACTGGTACCATATCAAATCCTATGCTCGGGTCCTCGTGGGAAAGGGAATTATGGGACATTCATTACTCACAATAAAGCTTTGGCAGTGGTCTAGCTTGTAAATTGCTAGAACTATGAGACAACATCGTTGTAGTGGTGGAGGATTTGACTTGAAGAGAATGATCAACATAATGGTACTTAACAATTTGTACTTAATTGCAGAGGATGATGTTATTGAATACTTGTATTTGGACAAGTGAAAATGGTTGGAATATAACCAACTCGAACAACTAATGATTTCTTACACTTTTTGAATAGTAAACATTTACATTTTCTCATTGTAAGTTTTCTAGTCTTTTTTAAACTATGAGACATTTGTCTTGTTTTTCTTTAAATTCTTTTTCATTGATTTTGTTTTCATGCTATTGTTGGTACTAAAGAGACATTTTGATCCTTGCAAACTGTTTCAATCGTCCTTAAATTCACTAATTGTTCAGTGTTTTACTTGTTTTTATCGGTCTTCATCAAGTCTTTAGTGTTTTACTTGTTCACTAATTGTTCAGTGTTTTACTTGTTTAGGGTTAGGAGGATTTAACATATATTTCAATTTGTCAAGTTACAATAATCCAAACCGCTTCCCAAACCGCTTTCCAAACCGTTTCCTAAACCAGTTTAGACTAAACCGGTTTAGCCTAAACCAGTTTAGGGACTGGTTCGGTTCGGTTTGGTTCAAGTTTGAGAACCATTAAACGGTTTAGGCTTAGCCGGTTTGGCTTGGATAAGGCCAAACCGGCTAAGCCTAAACCGAGCCGTTGCCGATTCCTAATTCATAGCCATCTCCGACTCAATGTTGTTTTTTGTGGCTATTTCTTCAATCTCATGGGCCTCACACCCATTGACCCTCTTGATCGAACAAGCTTCGATCATGCTTCTCTCTTCGTCGCATGTATTCGTTTCAACCTCCGGCTCCTCGCCGACACCTTCCATCTCTTGGGTCTCACGTTGGTTCTTTGACACAACTGCGCAAGTCTCCGGAGCATGTGTGGAGAAAATCCGGTCGTGATCGTTGTCGACGCTTATTGTCTTGTTCATAGCCGCCTCCTCGATCTTGATTTCAGTGGCAAGATCCTTCATCATGTTGATCTCACACTCTTTATCTCCCTTAATGCAAGTTTCGATTTGGCTTGCTCCATCATCCGTTGTTTCAAACACGACGCATGTTTTGAAACATTCAACCTCTGAAATGGCCGTCGTCGTCCTCAAGTTATCATCAATCTTCTTTTCATTTAGGTTGTTTTGTTTAGACGGCTCGACTTCTTTAGATGGTCTCGTTTTCTCTATGATCGGCCTTACCAAGTCAATACCATCAAGCCATTGATGATGCCTGTCGATCTTGTTGTATGCTTGCCTCATCGCAACCCAGTCCGCCACAAGGTCGTTTGCTTGGGTATCATCTTCGAGGAGAGTCCCCAACTCTCGTCTATCCTTCATGTCCACGGCTTTTAAGAAGTACAAAGTCTTGTCCTCCTCCAACAACACTTGGTCCATGTTGGGGAGATGACTAAACATTTTGTCAAACTCGTCGTACACCCTCGAGGTGCTCATCTTCTTATTCTTCTTTTCTATGCACTTCATCAAGGCATGTCGAGTCATCCTCGACAAATCTTCCGTCATAAACTCTACTAATATCGCTTTCTCGAACTCCGACCACGTTGTCTTCCCTTCTTGAAGCTCGATGACGCTCCTTTGGGTGTTGTTGGCGACCACTCTCTTGAAACTTGTGATTTGACGTGCTTCAAACACGTCCCTCTGATTCATCTCCCTTTTATGCATCAAGGAACTTCGTAATGTTCCTTCCGTCAAATTGACTGTAAAAGGTAACGTGCGGAAGCAAGTATGAAGACCGAACAGAAGGAAGAAAACTCAGGTTTAATGGAGAGCTTGAGCTTACGCAGTATACGCGGGAGAGACAGAGAGAGTGAGAGAAAACACAAGAGCTATATTCAACAAAAAATCTCGATTCACTACTCTCTATACATATGTGTGTTCCATGAACACTTTTATACAAGTCCTCGAAGGACTGACTGAAGTACTGACCGTACTTCAATGCTCTTTAAGAGCTCCTATACTAACTCCCAAATATATTCCTCACGGAATATCTTTCCTAACGGCCTCCCGGTTTACGAACTCGGCCTAACCGATCGGTCCCAACCGATCCGGTCCTCGGCTTCTTCAGCCGATCCGGCCGATGTTGAGCTTGTCTCTCAACACTCCCCCTCAAGCTCAACTCGAGGCTCTTCGGGATCCTCGGGCTCATAGCTCCGGTTCCTCCTGGCTTCACGCCTCGTTCGCGCTCCTCAACCTGTTCGACTCCGCGCGCTTCGACCCTTCCGGTCGGCTTGTATACTCATGCGGCCCTTATCAACTCCTGCTGCCTTTTCTTCGGCTTGGGCCTCGGTTGATTCAGCGTATCTGAATGAAACAACCGAACCGACTCGGCTACCTCCGATCGGTTTTCGCTCTCGTCCGAGTTGGCTGTCTCCAACTCGTCTTCGGACTTCTCGCCCTCGGTGGCGTTATCTTCCCCATGCGTGGTTGGCTTCGGCTCTCTCCTTCGGCTGCTCCCCTTCTGTCCGCTTTCGGACTTTTCCGCGGGTCCGCCCTCGGCTTCTTCAGCCGATCCGAAGTCGAACTCGACAACCGAGTTAACAACCGAGTCAACCGACTCGGTGTCGTGGCCTCCGCTCCTTTCCTGCTGCTTTGCTTGGTCGTTCAGGATTGTTCTCCCCCTCAAGTTTGGCACGTTGAGGTGACGCAATCCGAGCGCACCAGAGAATTGCCGCAACCCTTCCAGACCAAGAGGCTTTGTGAAGATGTCGGCAGTCTGCCGATCCGTCGGCACGTACTGAAGTTCGACTTCACCGGAAAGGACACGCTCACAGACGAAATGGTAGTGCACCTCAATGTGCTTGGTCCGGGTGTGGAAGACGGGGTTCTTCGCGAGTTGGATGCTGCTAAGGTTGTCGCAATAGATCGTCGTTGGATCGGACACCTCCTCTTGCAAGTCCTTAAGTAGCCGCTTCAACCATATGGCTTCGCATGTCGCGGCAGCCGCTCCTCGGTACTCAGCTTCGGTGCTCGACAGTGCAACTGTCGGCTGCTTCTTACTGCTCCACGCGATCGCGGCACTCTCGAGGGAGAACGCGTATCCGGACGTGGATCGGCGATCGGCGGCGTTGCCGGCCCAATCAGCATCGGTGTCGCCGACTAATTGCGCGGCTGGACCGGTCCGATATAGCAGTCCTCGGTCCTTAGTGCCGTTGACATACCGAAGTATGCGTTGCGCACACTGAAGTTGCTCCTCGGTAGGTTGCGCCATGAACTGACTGATCGCGGCACTCTCGAGGGAGAACGCGTATCCGGACGTGGATCGGCGATCGGCGGCGTTGCCGGCCCAATCAGCATCGGTGTCGCCGACTAATTGCGCGGCTGGACCGGTCCGATATAGCAGTCCTCGGTCCTTAGTGCCGTTGACATACCGAAGTATGCGTTGCGCACACTGAAGTTGCTCCTCGGTAGGTTGCGCCATGAACTGACTGATCACTCCGACCGGATAACTGAGGTCGGGTCAGGTGATGGTCAAGTATATGAGGCTTCTGACAATTTGTCGGAACCTCGTCGGGTCGCATACTGTTCTCGTATCGGGACGAAGCTTGACGGTTTTGTCCAGAGGAGTCGAGACTGACTTAAAATCAGCCATCCCGAATTTGAAGAGCATACTCAGCACGTAGTGACGTTGGCTGATCAATATGCCTTCGGGGGTACGGATCACTTCGATCCCGAGGAAGTAATGAAGGTCCCCCAGACCTTCATGTCGAACGATGCCGCAAGCTGGAGCTTCACGCGGTCGATTTCACGTAGGTCGGCGCTGGTGATGACCAAGTCATCAACATATAGTAAAATACTAACCGGTCCGAGTCGACCTTTCCGGATGAACAGGGAAGAGTTTGATTTTGACGTGACGAAGCCCATCCGACGCAGTTGTTGTGTGATCTTTGCGTTCCAGGCACGCGGGGCTTGCTTCAGTCCATAAAGGGACTTCTTAAGTCGGCATACTGCCGAGGAGTTCGTCAAGAGTGAAATCCGGGGGGCTGTACCATGTACACCTGTTCCTAAAGGTCACCTTGCAGGAATGCATTCTTTACATCCATCTGATGTTAGTGCCACCCCTTCACCGCAGCTACTGCGAGCAAAACACGACGGTCATCATTTTCGCGACCGGCGCAAACGTCTCATCGTAGTCGATGCCGTGTTTCTGCGCGTAGCCCTTTGCCACTAGCCGAGCCTTGTACCAGTTGACCGAGCCATCGGTGTTGTACTTGACTTTGTACAGCCACCTACACCCGATCGGCTTCACACCCTTCGGTGCGTCAACCAGGTCCCAGGTCTTGTTCTCCGCCAATGTGTGCATCTCTTCCTCCATCGCGACACGCCAATTCGCGTCTTTAGCCGCTTCTGCGTAGCTCTCTGGCTCACGCACTTCCGCTACACGGGTCATGTACGCATAATGATGCACCATGTACTAATTGTATCCGAACCGCAAAACAGGATTCTTCTGGCGGGTAGATCGACGTAATCTCACATTAGCCGATGTCAAGGCCTTCTCGGTCGACGCGGACTTCACGTTTAAAGACCCGTCACCGGTTCCCTCGGAGTCGAACTCGCATCGGTCTGACTCGTTCATATCCGTGCCGGAATCCGACACCTTCTTCTTCCCTTTCTCTTTGCACGTAAGCCGTCTCCTCGGCTTCTTGCGTGGGGAATGCACGACCGAGTCTCCACTACTCGCTGGCTCTTCATCGGACTGGTCATACCGACTCAGTCGTCCAATCGGTCCACTTAAATGGAGTGAAATCGAACTCTCTTCGCGGGTCTTGATTTCGGGCTCATCCGGAGGCATCTCGGCCTCGCTAACCTCATCGTCAGAGCTTAGATTGGAGTCGGGGTTCGGAGTTGGGGGCTGGTACCAGGACGCAGACTCGTCAAACACAACGTCGCGGCTAACACGCGCTTGTTTGGTGCGAGGGTTATACCACTTATAACCCTTCTGCTCGTCCGAGTAACCGACCAAGATGCATTTCTCGGCCTTTGCGTCCAACTTCCTCCTTTTCTCCTTCGGTACATGCACATACGCAATGCTACCGAACACCCTCAAGTGTCGCAAGTTGGGCTTCGTTCCGAAATACAGCTCGTGCGCCAACACTTTGTCTCCGATCCGGTTCTGGAAGTATACCGTGGTCCTTACCGCCTCGGCCCAGTAGAACTTGGGCAAGCTCTTCTCCTCCAACATTGCCCGTGCTGCTTCCACAACTGTCCGATTCTTCCTCTCGGCCATGCCGTTCTACTCCGGCGTGTATCTACAACTGAATTTGCGCCGAATTCCCATTTGTTGTAGATAACCGTTGAATTGACCGGAAAAGTACTCTTTCCCGCCATCCGACCGCAGGCACTTGATCTTCCGTCCTGTTTCCATTTCCACGAACCCTTTGAGGTTTCGGAAACAGTCGAAGACTTCGCTCTTCCTCTCAATGAGGTAGATCCACGTGTGCCGCGTGTGGTCGTCGATGAAGGAGACGAAATATCGGCTCCCGCCAAGATTAACGTTTTGTGCTGGCCCCCACACATCAGAGTGTATAAGGTCGAGCTTATTCCGGCTCCGGTTTCGCTCGTTTGGGAAAGGAAGTCGGTGTTGCTTCCCGAGCTGGTAGGCTTCACAAATTTGTGCCTTTCGGCCACTAAATTTGGGCAATCCGAACACTACCTTTTTCAATTGCAGATCTTGAAGCCGCTAGTAGTTGACGTGGCCTATCCGCTTGTGCCACAAGTCGATGTCCGACTCGGTTTTTCTTCCCTTCGCGAACATTGCGGTGCCGCCGTCAGTGGAGTCGAGGATGAACATCCTCCCGTCTCTGCGCCCTTGTGCAATCACACGACCTTCTTCCTCAATGAAGCACCCGAGGTGTGTAAACCGAACCTCCATCCCTTGGTCGACGATCTGTCCGACCGAGACCAAGTTCTTCGTGATTGTCGGAACGTGCAACACGTTCATGAGTTTCCCTTTCTGCCCGATATGGCTAAGGGGAACTTCTCCGACATTCGCGATCGGATGCGGAGTGTCGTCTCCAGTTGCGACTACTCTAGGTTGTATCGGTTTTTCAAGGTACGAGAACCACTCCTTATGGCTCGTCATGTGGTTTGACGCGCCGGAGTCTACGTACCACACCTCGTCCGATCTCAGGGTGGTCCGTTTCATTGACTTTGCTTCGTGTCTCGTCACAAAGGCAGACCCTTCTCCGGCTCTCCCGGAGTCTTCGGCGTAGTGCAATCGCTGCCGATTTCCCTTGTCGGTATGTCCGGAACCGTTTCCGGAACCGGTTCTCTCCGAATCAGCGCGCTTCTTCCAGCACTCACTTTCCCTGTGGCCTTTCTTGCCACAATACCAGCACTCCGCGATGGCCTTCCCTTGCCGGTTCTCATCGCTTCGACTCCCCCTATTTCCGGAGGGTCCGGAGTTGCTGTCGGCATCACTTCGGTGTCTTCTTTCTTGATCTTGTCGGCCGCCTCCATTGCGCGCCGAATCGCCTCGTCCTCCACGTCCACGGGGCCTATCTCCCTCTGTGTACAACATTATGTTGTCGGTGTGCGTGCTTGTAGACGCACCCGTGTGGTTCTCCTCTACCAGGAGCATTGACTGTAAGTCGAAAAAGGACAACGTATTCTCCCGGGTACGCACAACCGTTCGGAACGCTCCGAACTTCGACGCCAAACCTCCGAGACAGATCTGGACCATCTCGCTCTCCTCGATGTTCACCTCTATGGAGGCGAGGGAGTCGCAGATATCCTTGATCTTCGAGGTATAGTCTGCCACCGACATGTCGCGTTGTCGTAGGTTGCTCAACTCCTGTCGGAGCTGAAGCTTCCTGGAGGTGGTGCTCGCGGCGAAAATCTTCTTCAGATTTTCCCACGCACCCTTCGGCATCTTTGCATCCCGAACATAGCTCAATAGCTGTTCGCTCACACACGACGCAAAGCAGTATAATACCCTGCTCGCCGATTGCTCCCACGACGGGAAGTCTCTGTATGTCGATTCGGGTGCCGCGTCATTAGCTCCTTCGACATAACTCCAGTAGCCGTGCTTGAGCAGGTACTGGTGCATCTTGTAGGACCAAGACGCGCAGTTGGTTCTGTCGAGCTTCTCTGTTGGAAGCGAGCTCGCCATGCCTCTATCCATCGTTCTTCTTGTTCTTCTTCGTCAAGCTGTGTCGGCTGCAGAGAGGTTCTCAACCCTCGCGCTCTGATACCATGTAAAAAGTAGCGTGCGGAAGCAAGTGTGAAGACCGAACAGAAGGAAGAAAACTCAGGTTTAATGGAGAGCTTGAGCTTACGCAGTATACGCGGGAGAGACAGAGAGAGTGAGAGAGAAAACGGTTCGACGATGAAGACGAGTTGGTGAGGACTTCTTCGAGTCGGCTCGCATAGCGGCGAGGGCTGGGGACGAGTTTGACGAGAGAAAGTACGATGGGGAGTGGCTCCAGATCGGTGGGTTCCTAAAAACGATGACGCTGGGAGTAGCGTGGACAAGGGAAGAGGCTAACCGGATTTGGAAGAAAGCATAACGATTCTTCCTACAGGACGGAAGCATATGGAAGCACCCAAAGAAGTGAGACGGCGTCCCACTTGGGGTGTTGGCAAGGAAGGAGGAGCAGGAAGCATTGTTGACGGCGTACCACGAGAGTCCTTAGGCCGGACATCAGGGGACATGGGCCACGTTCGAAAAGCTGAAGGAGAAGTACTGGTGGCCGGGACTGTACCATGATGTGCATCGGTTCGTGACGACTTGCGAAAGCTATTAGATGCATTCCGTAGTCCGACATTGGGACGAGTTGCACCCGACTTACCCGTCGACCGTCCACTTCAAGTGGATGGTGGATCTGGTGACAATGCCGATGGAGGTAGGGCAGATGTGATACCTGGTGCTAGCACGAGAAGACCTGCCGAACCAGGTGGAGGGTCGAGCATTACCAAACAAGACGACCGCATCAGTGTGCCGGTTCCTAATCGAGGAGGTGGTGTGTCGGTACGGGTGCGTAGGGAAGATCGTAGGAGACGTGGAGAACTGGATGTGACAAGAGGCTAAAGAGTTGTTTGAACGGTTAGGGGTTAAACTCTCGCTCACTACGGCGTACAATCTACAGGCAAACGGGAAGGTGGAATGCGGTCACGGGCCAATCGTAAAGGCATTGGTATGGGCCTGCGAAGGCCAAGTCGGGAATTGGTCGCGGCTCCTACCCTATGCATTGTGGGCGGACCGAACTACGCACAATTCGGTGACTAGGTTCATGCCGGCAGAGCTGATGTATGGGCAGAAGCCGATTATGCTGATGGAGCGAATGATCTCATCGTGAGCCGTGGTGGATTGGAGAGATGAGATGAGCCGGGAGGAGCTGTTAGCCGCGCAAATCCAATAGCTCGAGCGAAGACCGGAGGACGTAGAACAAGCAACGACGAAGTTGCGTGCGACAAGGACAAAGAATAGGGGGCGATTCGACCGGAATCACCAACTATGACCAAAGAAAATCGAGGAAGGCGACTAGGTCTGGTCTACGACAGCAACCTTGACAACTAGCACAAGGCAATGCGGAAGTTTGCGAGGAGGTGGTTCGGGCCTTACGCTGTGACAAGCGCCAATGACAACGGCACCTACCATCTCGCGGAGCTCGACGGAACGAGAATAGTTGTGCCAGTGGCTGGGAAGCGTATCAAAGCGTTCAAGAAGCGGCACGAGGACAAGGCGGACCCGGGGATTGAGGATGACGATGATGACCGGTTCGGAGAAGGTGGCGAACCGGAGAGCGAAAGATAATCGCAGGCCGGTCTTCTCTAGCAGAAGTCTATTCTGGCGCATACCGGAGGATGCATGGTTAGGTCCGGGCGGATGTCGTGGAGAAAACCGTCCCTAGGAGGAATCGGTGGGTAGTGTGCGTGAACTGGCCCTTACACACGGTTCGAGGTTGCCCATCTCCACCTTCTGCCTTAGTAGCTCCATCAGCTTCGGGATGTGAGCTCTGTTGGGAATATGTCCCTCCAGTGGGAGGAAGATCCTATTGTTCGGAAAGCCGACAATCGAAGATTCGGGTTGATGAGGGACTCAGCCGAGGCCGAAATCGGAATCGTGTAAATAGCCAACTCGGAAGACTATATTCGTAAATAGTCTAAGTGTGCGCCCCATGAGGACTACATATGTAAATAGCCAGAAAAGTTGCGTAAGTATATATGTAACTAGGGCAAAATTTAACTGTGTGTAATTATGAACAGAAGTTTGTATGTACAGAACTGTGTGCAGAGTGTGATGAATAGAAGAGGAGAGCGTGAGAGAGAGAGAGTGTGTGTGAGTTGCGCCATAGCTGTGTGTGTAACAGTAGACGTGAAGAGCCCTGTGTGGCTGATACACTCGTCAAAGTGTTGTAATCATCTCTGTATTGTATATCCACTATACTACAGTGAAGAATTTGTTCACCCGTGGTTTTCCCCGTTTTAGTGTTTCCACATAAATCTCTGTGCACCATTGTTTATCTTGTCTATTCTGTTATTCGAGTGATTCATATTTCAGCATGTAATCTGTTTATTGTGATTTATATTCCGCAACGATTTCTCAACAAACTAGTATTAGAGCTTGAGGTGCAAGCATGGAAGGAGGTGTTAGCGGTTTCCCAGGTATGAAAGTTCTGAACTCACAAAACTATGCAGACTGGAAGATAAAGATGGAAGACCTTCTCATAGTCAAACACCTATACGAGCCAGTCGACAGAGCAGAAATACCCAGGGGGGTATTGGAGTCGGACTGGAAGCTTCTGAATAGGAAGGTGGTGGCCACAATCCAACAATGTGTCAATGTAAGCGTCCTTCAGCATGTGGCGAACGACACGAATGCCCACAAGATGTGGGCAGAAGCTGTCGGGTCTATATGAGAGGAAGAACGTGCTAAACAGAACCTTGCTAATGAGAAAAATTGTACGGCTGAAATACAGAGATGGTGAGAGCATTGTCGAACACATCAGCACATTCATGGGGTATGTGAATCAACTTGCTGTGACCAAGTTTCCCTTGGATGATGCAATGTAGGCCATCTTGCTGATGTGCACACTACTGGAAAGCTGGGAGAACCTGGTGGTTACTCTCACTACCTCCTGTCAAGAAGAGAACTTGTCTTTACAGACGGTGAAGACAAGCATCCTAAACGAGGAGGGAAGGAGGAAAGACAAAGGAGTCCTGTCCCAAATGGAGTCGAATCTGACTCAACACAGGGACAGAGGAAGAGACTGACGAAGAAGAAGTCTGCAGCGAACGGACAAATCCCACACCAGATCAAAGTCCAGAGGTAAGCCTGTGTACTTCTATTGCGGAAAACCTGGACACTTCCAGAAGGACTTCCGACACATGAAGAAAGATAAGCTTGCAGGAAATAATGTCAAACTCCGGAGAATTCCGAATGAAAAGAACACTTCGGCTATTGCTACGAGCAATGAGGAACTCCTGTTCATCTGTGAACAGACAAGACTTGCAAACCTTGCAAGAGAAGAGTGCACTTGGGTGATTGATTCCGGAGCATCTTTCCATATTACTCCATCGAGAGAGTATTTCTCGACTTAAATAGCCGGGGATCATGGCTATGTAAAGATGGGTGATAGTGGAGAATGCAAGAAAACCGGAGTCGGAAGTGTATGCTTAACGACGTCGACAGGGTGTCGACTGACGTTGAAGGATGTTCGACACGTCCCTGATATCAGATTGAATCTGATATCAACTGGAAGGCTTGATGACGAAGGCTATAGTGGTAGTTTTCGGAATGGCAAGTGGAAGTTCTGCCGAGGAAATCTCATAGTGGCCCGAGCATAGAAAGAAGGCACATTGTACATGATGCATGGCCGACTGTGCAAATCGGAAGTAAATGTGGCAGCCGACTCGGCAGGGGAAATATGACATAAGAGGCTAGGCCACATGAGTCATAAGGGAATGCACCTGTTAGCCGACCAGAAACTTCTACCAGAAGTCATGGGAGTTCACCTAGAGAAGTGTGTCGACTGCTTAGCCGGAAAGCAGAACAAGACGACATTCCACTTGAGACCACCGAGGAGAAGTGAAGCTACACTGGAACTAGTGCACACGGATGTGTGCTATGTGGATGCTCCATCGCATCGAGGAGGACAATACTTTGTAACGTTCATTGACGACTATAGTCGGAAGACATGGGCCTTCATATTGAAGTCGAAGGATCAAGTACTGTCGGTTTTCAAGGAGTTCTAGGCAAGAACCGTAAGAGAGTCGGGTCGGAAACTGAAGGTTGTCTGAACCGACAACGAAGGCGAGTACAAAGGGCAGTTCGAGGAGTACTGCAAGTGCCAAGGTATTCGAATCGAATACACAGTGCCAAAGACCCCAGAATTAAACGGGCTTGCAGAGAGGATGAATCGAACGATCATGGAGAGAGTAAGGAGCATGCTCTCTCATGCGAAACTGCCGAAATCCTATTGGGCTAAGGCGTTGTACACAGTTGTTTATCTGATCAACAGGTCTCCCTCAGTACCTCTAAAGGGTAATGTCCCACAGAGAGTGTGGATAGGGAAGGATGTCTCCTACCAACACTTGAGGGTGTTCGGATGTTTGGCGTATATGCATGTACCAAAGGATCAGAGGTCAAAGCTCGACAACAAGTCAAAAGCATGCATATTCATGGGATACTCAGAAGATGAGTTCGGCTACAGGCTATGGGACCTAGTCGACAAGAAGGTAGTGAGAAGTCAAGATGTAGTCTTTCTAAAAGACAAGACAATTGAAGACTGGAAGCAACAGAAGTCGGAACCGACTCCCCAGTTAACCTCGACCACCATCGACTTAAGGCCAAATGTGTCATCGCCGGCAGCTGTAAGGAGACAGCTGGCCGATAGAGCCGAATCTGAGTCGGTTGACTCGGAAAGACCGACAGATTATGAGTCGGAGTCGGCAGATCTGCTAAAATCAATTGAGGAATATGAGTTGGAGCTTTCCAACCTGGAGATGCCGATTGATGAGCAGAATCCCGAGCAAAGAGAAGAGTTGGCAGAGACATCCAAAATAGAGCCAACAACGAGTGGACGAAGGCACCCACTCAGAGAAAGGAAGGCACCAACTACATATGCCAATCAATACATCCTCTTGACTGATGATGGTGAACCGGAGTGCTATGAAGAAGCCATTGCCGACGAGAGCAGAGAAAAATGACTGAACGCGATGCAAGAGAAGATGGAATCCTTGCACGCGAATTACACCTACGACCTAGTAGAGCTACCGAAAGGTAAGAGAGCACTAAGGAATAAGTGGGTCTACAAGGTGAAGACTGGAGAAGTCGACAACGAGCCCAGGTATAAAGCCCGCATAGTGGTGAAGGGTTTCCAACAGAGGAAGGGTGTCGACTTTGATGAAATATTCGCACCAATCGTGAAGATGAAATCCATATGAACTATTCTGATCATAGCGGCCAACATGGATCTGGAGATAGAACAGTTGGATGTAAAAACCACATTTATGCACGGGGAGCTAGAGGAAGAAATCTACATGCAGGAAGCCGAAGGCTTTGAGGAAAAAGAGAAAGAGAATCTGGTGTGTCGACCGAGGAAAAGCTTGTACAGACTGAAAGAAGCTCCACGCCAATGGTACAAGAAATTTGAGTCCCTTCAATGGGAGGAAGATCCGACTATTTGGAAAGCCGACAGTCGAAGAGTCGGGTTGATGAGGAACTCGGCCAAGGTCGAAAACGGAATCGTGTAAATAGCCAACTCGGGAGACTATATTCGTAAATAGTCTAAGTGTGCTCCCCATGAGGGTTACGTATGTAAATAGCCAGAAAAGTTGCGTAAGTATATATGTAACTAGGGCAAACTTTAACTGTGTGTAATTGTGAACAGAAGTTTGTATGTACAGAACTGTGTGCAGAGTGTGATGAACAAAAGAGGAGATTGTGAGAGAGAGAGAGAGAGAGAGAGAGTGTGAGCTGCGCCATAGCTGTGTGTGTAACAACAGACACGAAGAGCCCTGTGCAGCTGATACACTCGTCAGAGTGTTGTAATCATCTCTGTATTGTATATCTACTATACTATAGTGAAGAATTTGTTCACCCGTGGTTTTCCCCGTTTTAGGGTGTCCACGTAAATATCTGTGCACCATTGTTTATCTTGTCTATTCTGTTATTTGAGTGTAATTCATATTTCAGCGCGTAATCTATTTATTGTGATTTATATTCCGCAACGATTTCTCGACATAGAGACCCTCGACCTAAGTGGTATACCTCTCTCACTCAAAATAGGCAACCCCCTCAATAGTGCCCCTTCCTCTCCTTTTATAGCATAAGGAGAGAAAGCCGTTACAAAAAGGAGAGACTAAATATCCCCTTTATTCAATGGGGATATTTGCGTAGATTCTAGGAGGAGGGATTGATGGGCCTTAGCTCCCACTCCTCACACATACTACTATGCCCGTTACTCACCTCGTACTCTACAAAGTGCACATCACATTTATGCCTCTACAAACTCTGTGTAGCACCTTTAGCACCTTAGATTATTACCCTTCCCATTACATTTTGTTTACTTATTCTTATTACACAAATTTACAAGTGCATGTGCAATGTTGCACATCTCCATTTTATTTGTCCCTCCCGATTTTCTCACCATAGCCGGAAATCTTCATGACATCCGCCCCCACCAAACTGCACATCCACCGGTATGTGCCAAGAGGGAAAAGGTGAGAGATTTTGGTGACGGTGATCAACCGGGTCCTCTGTCGTCCTGGAACTTGACCGCCTTGCCGGCTCCTTCCAGCCCCGATCTGTCGGCTCCATCTGATCCACCATATCCGACGTTTGTACCTTCCTCCCTAATCGGTCCTCCCGGACGCCGTTGTCGACCCGGCCACTCCGACTTTGTCCACCATGTATGCCCTTTGATTGGGCCCCCGGTCACTTCGGTTGTACGCCAGATTCCGCGCCTTGCGTGCCGCGTATGTCCCTCCGTCGGTTCGATTGTCTCCACGTCTTGGACACCTCCGCGTGCCGACTCTCTCCGCTCCGTGCTCGCCTTCCGTAGGCTCTTCCCGTGTACCGTTCCAACATTGATTCAAACAAGGCCTTAGTGAAGACCGGACGATTCCGGTTAGCTCGGTGGAGATGTACGAAGTCATTGCTGACTTCGGAGAAAGGGTCGAGTCAGACTGAACGGCTCGCGTGGATACAAGGTACAAGATTGTGGATCGGAAGGTGAGGCCAGTCGCGGCTCCTTTGCCGGAGGACAACAAGGAGCGGATGAAAAGGGTCGCGTCCAACCCAAGTTTGCGGAATCCGGCCGGCATAGGACACCGGTTCCCTGACATAACGCTACGGGAGCTCAAGGTTGGTGGGGGTGGCTTTCTACTGCCGACGGAGGAGGACCAGTTTCGGAGGATGCTTGAAAGGCACGGGAAGGCCTTCATATTCTCACCGGAGGAGATCGGGTGAGTAGACCCGACGATCGTAGAACCGATGGTGATATTCACGGTGTCGCATGTGCTGTGGAATCTCAAACCGATTCCGGTACCCAGAGCTCACGTCCTGAAGTTGATGGAGCTGCTGAAACAAAAAGTGGAGATGGGCATCCTCGAGCCGTTGATTGCCCCGTATTCGAATCAGTGGTTCACCGTGCCAAGAAAGAATAGCACGCTGCGCTTCATACAGGACCTGCAGCTGGTCAACAAGGTGACCATTCGAAACGCAGGTATCAGACGGACAATCGACGAGTTCACAAAGGCCTTCGTCGGAAGGTCAATCTATTCAATCGGTGATCTATATTCGGGGTATGACCAGTTCCAACTAGCCGTAGAGAGCAGGGATATCACGACGATGCGAACTCCTCTCGGCCTAGTGCGGATGTGTACCCTACCGCAATGAAGGACCAACTCGGTAGCGCACATGCTGAATGCGATGAACAAGGTACTGAGGGACTGCGTCCCGGACATCACCATGCCATTCTTGGACGACATCCCGATCAAGGGATGTCCAATAGGGAATACAGACGAATCAGTCAGGTCAGACGGATGCCGAAAATTCATCACAGACCACATCAACGACTGCGAGAAGGTGCTACAGAGACTTGAGAGCACGTTATTGCGCTATTACGCACGTGCGTGTAGAAGGGGCAGGACCACGGGGGTCTTAGACGAGGGAGAAAAGGGATGCCAAGAAAACCGACACCGGACATGACCTGGATGCAACCGAACACGAGAGAGAGAGAGAGACAAAGGAGAGGGAGAGTGTGCGCGCGACACCGACTTTTATGCACAGGAAGCAAGGGGTTGTGCTCCTGACACCACCAAATACACCTATATGCACAAACAGATACGAGTATGTATATTACTAGGGACCAAGGTAGGTTAGGTTACAACAGCAGTCTGTTGCCAAGCCGCAGATCGGGGGAGCTCTCGGGCTCGTGGCGCCGAGCAGGGTCTTGCATAGAAGACCGAGCAGAAACAAACCCTAAACAGACACGAACTCTCTACCCACACGAAGAAGAAGAAGAAGAAGAAGAAGAAGAAGAAGAAGAAAGAAACTACCTAACCCTAAATCTAACGGTATACCCTCCTAACTCAAAATGAGCAACCCCTCTACAAGGGACCATCCCTTCCTTTTATAGAATGAGGAGAGGGATGCATTACAATGCGGGATAAATCCCGACTTATATGGGATTCTCTGTCCCGACATAACTCCTAATATTCACATGTTTTTACAAGGGTAAGTGCACATGGTGCACTCCGCCGATTCTTCCGATATTCCCCGATTTCTCACTATGGCCCAGAATCTTCATGACATCTGCCCCCACCAAACCGCATGTCCACCGGTACGTGCCAAGTTCGGAGAAGGGTGAGAGATTCCGGCCAGTGAGGAACCGGTCTTCCGTAATCCGCATTCCGGTTGCGCGTTGGCCTTGCCGGTCCGAACCGTCGGCTCCGGTTCCTTCTCCGCGTTTGCCTCCCGCAGGCTCGTTCGACCTGTCGATAGGTCATTCGCCATGATCCCGTTGTCGCGTTGTTACGCGCGTGCGTGTAGAAGGGGCGGGACCACGGGGGTCTCGGACTAGGGAGTAGAGGAGAAGGAATAAGATATGATATGGAGGCTTAGCTCAAGAGGAGAAGAGGAAAGAAAAAGACCATGGCATAGAGGGAGAGATCGGCGGAGGCAAGATACTCAACAAGTTCTATTAAACAAACGAATAATTACAACAATCGTGGCCGCATGGGCCGCACCAAACAACTATGAGAAAACCCTAACCGAAGATGAATAACAAAACCCTAAACGAAACCCTAACCCTAAAACGTTAAGAACTCTAGACTAAGTGGTATACCTCTCATACGCAAAATAGGCAACCCTTCATAAGTGACCCCTCCCTTCCTTTTATAGCCCAAGGAGGGAGGGACCTTACAATGTGGGATAAAAAATTTCCCCTCTCTTTCTATATACCATATCCTAGTATACATGTGCACATGTTGCACACCACCGACTTGCCCTTTCCACCTCGGTTTCCGCCTATGGACGAAAATCTTCACGACATCCACCCCCACCAAACCGCACATCCACCGGTATGTGCCAAGAAGGGGAAAGAGGTTGTCGGCCATGGCGGTCAACCGAGTCCTTAACGTCTTTGTCAGCTTTGCCCGACTTCGTCTTCCACTTCGAGCAAGCCCATCCGTCCCACATGGACCATCGTAGCCTCCCGGTCCGCCATATCCGTCGTTTGCTCTCGAACCGTTGGCTCCATCTGATCCACCATACTCGACGGAGTTCGTCGAACCACTGTCTCCGCCCGGTCCGCCAGACCCGGTCTTCGCAAACCTCTCTTTACCTTCCTCTATTTTCCATGCGCGACCTTGGACCGAATCCTCGTTCTTCCCGACTGTTTGCCGAATATCGCACCGTGTTCTCTTCGTCCACGCATGTCTTGCCTCGGCCGCTTCCTCGACTTAGCACTGTCACGCGCCGAACTTCGTCGTCGCTCATCCTCGTGCTCGTCGCTTGGCCCTTATGCGGCCACATTGCACGTCTCGCACTCCGCTTCACTCCGTTGTCGTGAAGTACGAAAGCTTTACATTAAAAGTCTACAATAAGATAAATACGTAATGAAAATAACATTTGATAATGTTTTATATATAAAGATAATATTAACAACACATATGATAATATTATATATATATAAAGAAAAATAATATATATATAGATAAATATATTATATTACATGAACAAGAGAGGACTTGAACCAATAACCCCACCCTATGACTCTCAAATCTTACCATTTACTCTATACTAGTAATATACATAAAATAAAGCATACTTTATATATACTTTATATTACATAAAGGATTTGCTTCATGATATAAAAATAAAGTTGTATGTTGTATTCAATAGCATTTTGAGACTCGAACCCACAACCTCATACACCAAAGTTGACACACCTACCATTAGGCTAGGCCCTTTCTCTTTAAGATTATGTTTTCATGTTTATTGTTATTGCATATATTGTTTCATACATAAAAGCTCAAATGAGCGAGATGTTTATCATGCATCACATGCATTTCATGCACTACATGCATGACTTGTACCCTCCAATGCATCATATGCATGGGGGCACCTATTTAAATGGTGAAAGAGAAGATCAAAGGGAGATATGGATGAGATATCAATCAAATATATATTACATAAGAGATACCATAAAATAGAGAAAGAAAGGAAGAAGTTCAAGATAAAGGTGGAGCTCTAGCTTGGCGGTCGTGGTGTTCAACTCTCAACAAGAGGGAGGCGGTTCGAGCCTTATCTTCATCAAAATATTGAAGTGAAGATTGTAGTGGTCTACGATCAAGAAAGAGAAGAGCGATTACCTTGCAAGACAAAGTTCGGAGGTTCAACGACGTGTACAACCACTTTTGTAACTCTTTCATCAAATAATTATAAATCTCTTTTATTGCTTCAAATATCATTCTATATCCTATCTTGTCATGTCTTGTTGATCACTATTTATCTATCTCTACTCTTTCGTCTCTTCCGTCCATAATCCCAGTGATTCCTTCCTCACTTTCACGATATCTTTTGTCTACGCAACGCTACGCTTCTAGGCGAACCACGTCACGACACAATTTGGTGAACCCGACGTGAAACGGGGAAGTAGAAGAGACATCTAAAGTAAAGATCAACATCAACTCGCAAGTACGAGTACAATGGATCCGGTAATGTTGTTTATTGAAAAGTTGAATCAAGATCGATTATTTCATGCCTTACGAGAAGTCCGAGAGAAGATTGGTATGTTTGATGGCACAAATATTTCGAAGTATGTGAATATATATTATGATGAAATGGAAATGTCTGGTATAAATGATGTCAATATGATAGCAAAATTTTATAAATTAGTGGACATGGAATTAAGAGATAGAATTCATGAAATACAAGCATTGCATAGTTTGGATTGGAATGCATTCAAAGAAGCACTTGTGTCTGAATATGCTCGTGAGGATTTCTCTCGAGTTACTATGCGTTCATTTCATGAATGGATCTTAAAAGAAGATAAAGGGTTATCTGTGGCTGACACAAAAAAAGAGTTTGATAGGATGTATGGACACTTAAAGCCAGAAGAAAGAAATTCTTTGTCTTGGCAAAAGGTTGCTTTATTTTTGCAGGCAGTTGACAAGAGATATAGAAAAGAATTGGAATTCATGCTTGAAGTACCAAATACTGAGGATGGTATAACTGCAGATTGGAATGAGGTAACAAATGCTTGTAATAAATTTATGAAAAGAATGCAAAGGAATGGTGCAATGCTACAAATACCACATGTGGGAATCACAAATCGGCTTGAGCAAAACATCGAAGTTCAAAGACTTCGTCGAGAACCATCACACGAAATGGTCCATCAACCACGAGAAATGACGGGAACTAAAAGTGAGTTTTTGCTTGATGATTTAGTTCAAAGTATGAAAGATCTAACAATTAAAGTGGCAAAGCTTGAGAATGGTCAGACTTCGAGGTCAAGGGAACCATTTCGACCTCGATGCATGTGGTGTGATAGTCTCGACCATCGTGTACGTGATTGTGCGGAATATAAAGACATGGAAATCGAGACTTGGTGTATTGGAAAAATGGTAACATTTATTTAAATGAAACTAGAAGTCCACTTACAAAGAACTTTGGTGATGGTGGTGTTAAGGTTAAATTTGAAGAAGCTGAAGCAAAGAAGGCTTCCGCAATGTACTACTCAGCAACGACAGGAATGCGCCTCGATGACATGCCATCCCGATCATCATTCTGGGAGAAGGTTGTAAGTACCACACAAAAGCAAAAGATGAAGATGGAAGACCTTCGTGTTGCCGGAGATTCTGTAAGGAAAAACACTGGATGGGATGTTCCAGTAGATGCTATGACGGTCTATGCTCAGATGGCAGAACACCAAGAGCATGAGGTGATAGTGGAAGAAAAAAGGAAAAGATCGGATGATGAGATTGGCTCAACCAAAAAGCATGAAACAAGAGAAAGCAAAAGAAAAGAGATGGACGCAAAAGTTGAAAAAGGTAAATCTGGTCCTTCATTCAAATTAATGTCTGATATTGAAAAGGATACAGATTTAAAGAAAGTTTTAGAAACAAGAATACTAGACAGTCGAGTAGAATTTACACTAAGAGAAGTGTTAGGTATTGCAAAAAAGGAATTTCATGATGAAATAATTGATATTGTGCGAAGAAAGAAGCAAGTAAATGAGCAGGTTAAAGAGACAAATCCGAAGGTGGCATATGAAGTGGTGAGCAACGAGTCAAACAATATCATTGTTGACTCTCAACATGCATCAACCTCAATGATAAATTCAAGAGATCTAAGAAGCCATTACTCTCGCAAATGTTGGGCAAGAGCCACTACTGAGCATCATGTGAAGATTGGAAATATTCCAGACCCCGTGATGGCACTTATTGATCATGGTTCTGAAATAAATATAATGAGTGCTGATTTTTACAGGAAAGGTAGATGGCCAATTGATACTCAACATGGTTGGCGAGTAAAAGCTGCCACATCAGTCACGAAAGATTTATTTGGTGCATGCCCAAATGTAAAGGTTACTATTGGTGATATAGAGGTAGATCAACATTTCTTTGTGCAGGAAGGATCTACCTATCCAATAATCCTGGGGCAACCATACATTACAGCGGTATGAATGGAGACCAAAGTCCTCGACAATGGTTCTGCCTATGCAAAAATCCGTAGCCAAGATGGACGACGAACTGTACAATTTATGACAGTTCGCCCAAATCATGAGAGGAACAAGCAAGAGCTTCGTGATCATTCAATACCAAAAGACTGTGATGATTTTGATAATCAGGTTTTTGACTAGGACTGTTGTGAGTGAGGGTTGCAATAGTCCCATTATTAAAAGACCCTCATATAGGGCATTACAACATATGAATAAGTCATTTCATGTTTCTGAAAGTGGTGCTATATGTGTGACTAGGATGTATGAATGCAAGAGGAACTTGAAAAAGAATGCTAATCTGTTTCAGCAGGCATTGAAGGATAATGCAGTACTTGAAATGGAAGAGCAAATTGAAAGTGTTATGGAAGAAATTTCTTTTGCAAATACTTTAGAAGAGTTAGAAATGTATTTGAAAGAAGATGATGAGAATGTTAGAAAGATACATGTAAACTCAATTGATATGTACTATGAGATTGATAGGTATAATTGTAAATATGAAGAAGTAGAAATTTTATGTAATACAAAATACAAAACAATAGATAAAAAGGTCAAACCTGCTACAATACCATTACCTATTGGTAGTGAAGAGAAGATGGAGGCAGCAGCAACCGAGCCTATGCTTCGACCAATAGAGAAGATCGGACATCACTTCACTTCGGAGACAATAAATAACTTGAGAATCGGAAGGGGTGAATTTCTTCTGTAATCAGAGATCGTGACTTTCAAAGAAATGATCTTTAGGCATGGGAAAGTGTTCGCATTCAAAGCTGAGGAGATTGGTTGTGTAAATCCAAAGGTGGTGACGCCAATGGTAATATTTACTATCCCTCATATTCCTTGGAATTTTAAACCTATTGTAGTACCGAGAGCTCGATTACCTCAATTGTTGGAGTTGCTGAAGGATAAAGTCAAGATGAAGATTTTAGAGCCTTCAAATGCACCATACTCCAATAGATGGTTCACAGTTCCAAAGAAAGATGGTTCTCTAAGATTCATTCAAGATCTACAACCAGTCAACAAAGTCACAATCCGAAATGTGGGAATTGGACCGATCGTTGATGAATTTGCGGAAGCGTTTGCTGGAAGAGCAATTTACTCTATGGGAGACCTATATTCAGGATACGACCAATTTCAACTAGCAATTGATAGTCACAACATCACAACAATGAAAACACCAATTGGGTTGGTTCGAATGTGCACTCTACCTCAAGGTGCGACAAATTCGGTTGCTCATATGATGAATGCAATGAACAAAGTTCTACATGAATACATCCCAAAGGTAACTATGCCATTTTTAGATGATATTCCTATTAAGGGATGCTTAGAAAGAGAGAAAGATGAGACTATGGTTGGAAATGGTTGCAGAAAGTTTGTGATGGATCACATTAATGACTGTGAAAGTATTTTAAATAAGCTTGAGCAGGTACATTTGACATTATCAGGAACAAAGTCTTGCTTTGGGCAAAACGAAGTTCTAATAGTTGGTCATATGTGTGGGTGGTATGGGAGGAAGCCTTCACCGATCAAAATTAACGCAATACAAAATATGAAGGAAGTTTGCGACTCGGTAACAGAGGTGAGAAGATTTTTGGGTGCATGTGTGTTTTATCATATTTGGTTACCACACTTTGCACATGTCTCAGATCCTCTCTACCAACTTTTAAGAAAAGGAAAGAAGTTTATTTGGATTGATGAACACACAAGTTGTTCAACAGCTGAAAGAAGCATTACTGAAAGCACCAGTTCTTCGTCAACCAGACTACAAAGGTGAAAGACCAATTATAGTAACAGTTGATACTAGCCCAATCGGGATTGGTTGGGTTATCAACCAAGAAGATGAAGACCAACATCGATATGCTATCAGATTTGGAGCAAAGATATTAAATGAAAGACAAAGAAACTATGCACAAGTTAAACGAGAATTGTGGGGTTTGTTTATTGCATTAAAAACAGATAGAGATTACTTGATCGGAGCAGATGTAGTGGTTCAAACAGATTGTTTGCCACTCATTGGAATGATAGCAAGTTGCACGACACCAGATATTGCAATGCTTCGGTGGATTGCATACATCAGAACCATGAACCCAGAATTGCGGCATATAAAGGGAAAAGACAACCCAGTTGCAGATATGCTGTCAAGGGCAAGGTTCATAAATGAAAAGGTGATGCAAACTGAATATAAGAACTGGGCAACTACAAGCCATCAATTTGCTCATCAAGAATCTATTACGCCTCATGATGAGTTTAATGTAAGTATAATGTTCAAAGACACAGAGTATGAAGGTCAATGGTTCGAAATAGGAAATTTTCTAAAGACTCAAGAAGCCAACCCATCATGGTCGAAGAAACAATTAAATGAATTTCGAAGACGAGCATTCAAGTTTTTTTTACATGAAGGGCATTTATGGAGGCGTCCAAAAAGGTCAACCGAAAATCCTCTTCGAGTCATTTGTAAGGATGACATTAAGAGAAAATTAATTAATGAATTCCATGATAGTTTGTGGGCAGGACATAGAGGCATATGGGCGACATTTATGAAGTTGAAAGAAAAGTATTGGTGGCCACATCTGTATAAAGATGTAACGAAATTTGTGGAAACTTGTGAGGTTTGCCAGAGGTATTCAACTATCCGGTATCGAGATGAGCTAAAACCAACATATTCATCATCAATGCATTATAAATGGATGGTCGATCTAGTGACAATGCCACTTGGGGAAGGTCAAATGCGATATTTAGTACTAGCAAGAGAAGACCTTACAAACCAAGTAGAAGGAAGACCACTACGACAAAAAACAACTAGAGCTGTATCTAAATTTTGTTAGAAGATGTAATATGTCGTTACGGGTGTGTTGGTAAAATAATTGCAGATAGAGGAGAACTCGACTCTGATGAAGCTAGAGAATTCTTCAGCCGAATAGGGGTCAAATTATCACTTACAACTGCGTATAATCCAGAGTCCAATGGAAAGATTGAAAGAGGACATAGCCCAATAGTTAAGGCAATCGTGAAAAGCTGTAAAGGCAAAATAAGAGATTGGCCACGCATGCTACCTTATGCACTATGGGCGGATCGAACAACTCATAGTTCAGTAACAGGATACATGCCATCTAAATTGATACTTGGCCAAAAGCCCATCATGCCGATAGAAGAATCAATTATGTCATGGATATCTATTCCATGGAGAGAAGAGGTGAGCAGAGAAGAATTGCTCGCTTTGCGAATTCAACAATTAGAGCGTCGACTTGAAGATATAGAAATAGCAGCCCAACGATTGAAGGAGGCTCGACTAAAGAATAAAATCCGTTTTGATAAAAGTCATAGAATTCGACCTAAGAAAATAGAAGAAGGAGATTGGGTGCTCGTGTATGATAGCAGTTTAGATAATCAACATAGCACCGTCCGCAAGTTTGCTGAAAGATGGTTTGGGCCTTATATAGTAAGAAAAGTATATGATAACTTTACTTATAAGCTTAGTGAATTGGATGGGACACTAATCCTAAACGTGGTACCTGGAAAGAGGATAAAAATATTTAAGAAAAGGTTTGAGCTTGAACCTCCTCCAATAGATCAACATGAAGATGAAAGATAGTGGCACATGCCGGAGGATGTGCAGGTCTAGAGAGGGTGGATGTCGTGAAGTACGAAAGCTTTACATTAAAAGTCTACAATAAGATAAATACGTAATGAAAATAACATTTGATAATGTTTTATATATAAAGATAATATTAACAACACATATGATAATATTATATATATATAAAGAAAAATAATATATATATAAATAAATATATTATATTACATGAACAAGAGAGGACTTGAACCAATAACCCCACCCTATGACTCTCAAATCTTACCATTTACTCTATACTAGTAATATATATAAAATAAAGCATACTTTATATATACTTTATATTACATAAAGGATTTGCTTCATGATATAAAAATAAAGTTGTATGTTGTATTCAATAGCATTTTGAGACTCGAACCCACAACCTCATACACCAAAGTTGACACACCTACCATTAGGCTAGGCCCTTTCTCTTTAAGATTATGTTTTCATGTTTATTGTTATTGCATATATTGTTTCATACATAAAAGCTCAAATGAGCGAGATGTTTATCATGCATCACATGCATTTCATGCACTACATGCATGACTTGTACCCTCCAATGCATCATATGCATGGGGGCACCTATTTAAATGGTGAAAGAGAAGATCAAAGGGAGATATGGATGAGATATCAATCAAATATATATTACATAAGAGATACCATAAAATAGAGAAAGAAAGGAAGAAGTTCAAGATAAAGGTGGAGCTCTAGCTTGGCGGTCGTGGTGTTCAACTCTCAACAAGAGGGAGGCGGTTCGAGCCTTATCTTCATCAAAATATTGAAGTGAAGATTGTAGTGGTCTACGATCAAGAAAGAGAAGAGCGATTACCTTGCAAGACAAAGTTCGGAGGTTCAACGACGTGTACAACCACTTTTGTAACTCTTTCATCAAATAATTATAAATCTCTTTTATTGCTTCAAATATCATTCTATATCCTATCTTGTCATATCTTGTTGATCACTATTTATCTATCTCTACTCTTTCGTCTCTTCCGTCCATAATCCCAGTGATTCCTTCCTCACTTTCACGATATCTTTTGTCTACGCAACGCTACGCTTCTAGGCGAACCACGTCACGACACCGTGTACCCTTTCGAAAAGGTACGTTGCTTCCCCGACATCCGTGTCGGTGCTCTCATCTTCGGTGTCCCCCGCAACCTCTGAAGTTGCCGCTTCGCCCCAAGGTACACCCTCTTGGTCCGCCTCGTATGTCCTCCGGATGCGCTCCGGATCTCTCCGATCGCACTCCAGTTTCCGCCCTTTGCATGCTGCTCCTTCGGTTTTATCGTCTCCACATGCCGAACACCTCATTGTGTCGACTCTTCCCGCTCTGCGCTTGCCTTCCGTAGGCTCTTCCCGTGCACCGATGTTGTCCGCCGAATATGCGCTCATTCTTTGGCCCTTAGGCGACCCCATTCCGCGTTCCTTGCTTCTCCTTTGCCCGCCATGCTCTCTCGCCGTAGTGCGTACCGTCATCCCAACCTTTGTGTCAGTGTCCCTTGAGGCTCTCGTTACTGCCTCGCCTCGACTTGCGCCCTCTTGGCCCGCTTGGCCTTGCATGCCCTCCGGGAAGCCGCCGCGTCTTCTCTTCCCGGTGTGTACCCCGTTGTTCTCCGCGCACCATCCTTTGCTCTCGTCGTTCATCCACCGATCCCGGAAACTCACTGCTCCGTCTCTTGCCACGTGCTTACCTCTCAAAGGCTCGACCTGTCCGTCGTTGCCGGTCACTCGTTGTCGCTCTTCCGGGTGCATGCTTGCTTCTTGGCCCTTCGCCGGCTGTAGTGCATCCTCCGTTTTACGCCGTAGTGCATACTTCGTATTATGCGCCTCATCCACCGTAGACCCGACCTCCGCGTCGGTCTCTTCGTCCTTCGTTGTCGTACACTCTTCCGTCTCCGTTTGGCCCTCTTGGCCCTGCTCGTCCGTCTTCATGCACCGGGTACCCGTTCCGGTAGCCTCGTCCATTCCGGTCTCCGACTCCTTGCCGCCACCCGTCGTCTCTCCGGTCTTATGTTGATCCGCAACCGCCGAAGTCTCAAGGATAGATGTGGAGGGCTCCTCTCGCTCTTGGCCTCCCACTGAGTCGTACTCCTCGTGCATGCTTGGCCTCCTTCTCGCGCTCACCGGCTCCCACCGGGTGTTGTGGCTCGTTCACCTCGACCTCCAATCATGCCGACTTAGCCTTCGCCCAGATCGGTCTCGGCCGATCGAGTTCCGGTTTGGTCGGCTCCCTTCCGTAATCGTAACCAGCCGGTACATTTTGTCCGAACAAATCTGGCCTTGCCGGCTCTTCTTCGGTTCGGGACCGGTTGACCGGACCCCGCTCCAATCTTCTTCCGCGTCGTCTTCTGTTCGTGTCGGATTATCGACCGGTTCATCTTCCGGTCGGGTCGGTTCCCAACTCTCTCCTCTTTGCCACTCCCAACCTCTCCGTCGGTCCTCTTGTACATGCCCGTTTCGGGCCTCACATCCTGATCTTCCTACGTGTTCGCTCTGGGCCACGCCTCCTCACGGCCACCGCCCTTCTCTCCGGTCTTATGTTGGCATTCGAGCGCAACCGCCATGGTCTCCGGCTCCGGTGTCGAGGGGTGTCTCCTCCATCCACGATGACCTTCCTCGTTGTCGTTTTGATCGTCTGCTTTGCCGCCACCACCTTCCGTCTCTCCGGTCTCACATGGGCTCTCGGGGCCGACCGCCGAAGTCTCTAGAATAGGTGGGGAGAAAGTCTCGATACCATCACTCGCCGATGTCATGTTTGTAGCCACCTTCGTTCGGACGCCGTTGTCCGTGGCTATCTCGTCCCCGGTTACGGAAGCCTCGGTTATGCTTGCTACCTCCTCGTCCTCGTCCTCATCCCGGTTGCCCGCCTTGCCGCCGCCACCGCCCGTCGCTCTAGGTCTCACGGCGGCACTCGGGCCGACCGCCGGAGCCTCTAGGGCCGGTGTGTGTAAGATCCCGGCACCGCTGCTCGTTATGTCCGTAGCCACCTCTATCCAGACGTCGTTGTCTGTGGCTATCCCGTCTCCGATCGCGGAAGCCTCGATTACGCTTGCCGCCTCCTCTTCCTCGATCTCCTTATTGTCGTCTTGGTTGCCCCCCTTGCCGCCGCCACTGCCAGCATGGCCTTCTCGTATCCCCACTTCAACGGCGAAACCGACACCGCAACCCACATTCGCCTGTTCCTAAATGTCTGGAATGCAAATCACATGGCGTAGAGCCTTCCCGAGGAAGTTGCGCACAAGTCCAAAATGACAGAGTTCGGATTAACTCTGGATGGGAGAGCGGCGTTTTGGCATTTGCAGATGGATCTGCCAGCAATCAAGACCTTCGACCAACCGGGGTCGGCCTTTTTGTGTTTCTTTCATCAGAAGGTGTCGTAACGCGAAATCCTCGGGAAGTTTTATACAATTAAACAGTTGCCGGCCGACACTGTAGCGGATTTCAGTTTACGCTTCCAAAATCTCCGATGGAAATTAGAACGGGGCCTGACGGAGGATGAGGCTCGGGAGACATTCCTAGCAGCTCTACAAGGACTGATACGGACAACGCTCAACAATAGTAGTGTGAAAGGTGAAACGGACGACATGGTCATAGAATGAGTGCTACAACTCGAGCTGGACGAAGAAGAAGAAAGGTTTTCCATGTCCTTATTACGAAAAGCGTTACCTCAGGATGAAGAACAACACTTCCGCCAGGCAATCCAGTGCACGATTTGCTTGAATTTTGGTTTGGGCATTCCGCAGTCGACTGGAACATGCGAATCCACTGCCCAATCTGTCACTCGAAGCACACACGGTCGAGCAGTGTGAGTACAATATGTTGAACAGAGCCATGCCCACAAAACGAAGCGTGGAAACACAACGCCCCCTCGCCGTAATGAGCAAAGGCGCCAAGAAGAACGACCCTAGTATATGGAGTGGAACCCACGCGATGACCGACACTATCGGAATCGCCGGAATAACAACGATTCTGAGGAAGACGAGCTGGAGGATGAAGACTACCGTGGCAACCACAGAAATAATAAAGGGAGCCGACGCTATGAGAATTACTGTCCGACGAACAAACGTGGTGGCTTCAATGGGCCTTGCGGGAAACATCGTCAGTATCGGGACCAACGGCGGTACGACGAAAGTTCAGACGAGGACCGGCACCAGGAACCGCGCTGGGACCAACAACAACCATTGCATACGCTCCAAAGAACGAACCAGGACCGGGAGGAGCAAGTCACACCTGGGGATCGGCACACACCACCAATTGCTGAGAAAGGCGAATCTAGCGTCCATTGTTTTGTTTGCCAACAGCCCGGACATTATGCCAGGCAATGCCCATTACGCAAGGGCAAGGGGCCCGCCGTCAATACGATTACGACGAAAGTGCAGCAAGTCATGACACGACATCAAATGAAAAATCTTGATTGGGCCACGCAAGATGAGATACGTTAGACAACAAATGCGGCAAATACGGAACGCATGCAGAAGGAGTCCGCAAAAACGGTGGAGCTGTCGGAGGAAGATGTAATATCTCCGGATCCCATATGCCAAGCACTGGCAGGCTGTGAGATAACGCTAACCATGGAGAAGGTACTTCAACTAGTCCCACGGTTCCGCTAGGTCGTGGAGGATCGTATAACGGGCAGACTTGGAGTAAGCATCTCCGCAAATTTTACGGACATCAGCGCCGGACCAACAATGGTGGATCACAGTCAAAGTAGTCATACCAAAGAAAAATGGCAAAATACGTGTATGCGTGGACTTCCGGAAATTGAACGTCGTAACCATTATCGACGCATTCCCTTTACCGTTCACCGACAACATACTGGACGTCGTTGTAGGGCATGACATGTACAACATTTTAGATGGCTTCAATGGGTACAATCTACTACATATGCACCTCGACGACCAAGAGAAGACGGCGTTTGTCACGGACTGGGGAGTCTATGTTGCAGTCGTCATGATGTTCAGGCAAAAGACGGCGCCGGCTACATTTCAATGCACAATCACAAAGATTTTTGGGGAATATATTCCGGCCTTCATGCAAGTTTTTTTAGAAGATTTTGCGGTATATGGGACAACAACCGACCATTTTATGCATCTATAGCTTTGCCTGGAACGTTGCCGAACCGCGCGCTTAAGCTTGAATCCCGTCAAATGCGCCTTCCGCGTTACCAGCGGGGCTGTCCTCAGCCACATAGTCAGTAAGGAAGGTATAGCGGTCGATATGAACAAAATCTCCGTGATTACTCACGTGAAAACACCGACAAACGCAAAAGCACTCAACCGGTTTCTGGGACAAATACGATGGCACAATCCGATGGTACGCTATTTGGCGGACTTCGCCATGTCATTACATGCCGCCGTTCATCAGACTCCTTTCAAATGGACGACAACGGAAGAGAAGGCGTATGATGCGCTAAAGATAATGCTAACGTAGGCACCCGTCGTTGGGCGAAGGCTTTCCACGTGTTCGTAGATGCCTTAGACATAGCAATAGCTAGTGCACTAATGCAGGCCACAGAGCCGAATTGGTACCGGCCAGTGTACTATGTTGTCGCGAAGATTCACATGTGCGTGTGCTACTCGAGCGACCATCGGGGTCTTGGACTAGGGAGGATGTTCACAGAATTATCGAAGAGATGACGATCAATGTAAGATTAGATGAAATTTGTTCACTTGAGAAGAAGAAAAATTGTACACTTGAGAAGTAGAAAAATATAAAGAAGATAAAGACAAATATAATTATATTGATGATAATGGTGTTGGTGATATCACATATTGAGCCCCCCTTACACAAGCCCAACTAGAGGCTTTTATAGGTCTTTCGATGCTTGTGACATGCACAAAACCATGGGCTAAAACCATGGTTTTGTGCACACGGTTTTGCTTATGTCATGCAGAAACCATGGGTTTAGAACCATGGTTTTGTGCACATGGTTTTCTATGGTTGTTTCGTCTATAATTTGTATATGAAAAGGAAATAAATAAAATCTACACTATATGATAGTTGTCCTAGTGGTAAGGCAAACATCTTGTATCTTAGAGGTGCAAGGTTCAAACCTTGCTTGCACCCCTCTATATGAACTCAAGTGCCACTAGGCCTTAGGCTTATTTGCTAAGTGTATGTGCAATGTTGCACATCCTTGGTTTATTCGTCTCACTCGGTTTCACACCGTAGCCAAAAATCGTCACGACAACGCTAGTCAGAAATTATCAACGGCTGAGGTGTAACTATTCCACAAAGGAACCTGAGGTGTTGGGTATGATCTACAACATTATTAAGTTTCGGCATTATCTGTGTCGAGGAATACGCGGAATAGTCTCCGGCAACAACCGAGGAGTGAATCACCTTGTACAGTCGAACACAGAATAAATGAAGAATGGAGGTAAGTGCACAAACAGAAAAGAAAAAAAAGAGAATACACAGGATATTAACATGGAAAACCCTGAGAGGGAAAAACCACGCGATTCCACAGACTCCAAACTATCACTATATCAAAATGATTACAACAGTGAGCTCATGGAGGCAATGACCTCGTACTCACGATCTTCGCCACAAGCGGTGGTTACAACAGAGGCAACGAGCTCTCTATATCTCGAGCTCACTCTCACTCTCTCTCTCTATACACGGTTGCTCTCTCACAATCGCGACAACGACAATGACAACCTTATTTCACTAAGTTTGCCCTAAGTCATATTTATACTAGAATGACTTTTCGGCTATTCACAAATGTAGCTCCGATGGACTCTCAAAAACATATTTACGAATATGTCCCTTCATCCGGTGAGCACTCCTCACCGGGTCTTCCGTTTCCGGGTACTCCTCATCCGGTTCTCACCGGGTCTTCTGTTGCCGAGTTTGCTCATCAACACTGTTCTTCTCACTTCCCATCCGAAGGGACCCGTTTCCTAACAAACTCCCCCTTCACTCCGGCATGGGATGTCTTACTAGTCCGACTTGCTTCCGACATGCATCCAGCTTGTCAGGTGTCAGTACTTTGGTGAGCATATCTGACCTGTTCTCGACCGTGTGGATCTTTGTCAACGCGAACTCCTGGTCATCTACTCTTTCTCGGATCCAGTGATACCTACGTTGGATATGCTTCGTCCGGGAATGGTAGGCCGCATTCTTAGCAAGGTGGATGACACTTTGACTGTCGCAATAGAGCCGATATTTATCTTGCCGGATACCGAGCTCTCCGATGAAGTCCTTCATCCATAATATTTCCTTGCCGGCTTCCACAACCGCCATGTACTCCGCCTCCGTGGTTGACAACGCAACCGTCTTCTACAGCCTCGACTGCAACGAAACAGCTCCCCCTGCATATGTCATTACATACCGGGATGTAGATCGGCTGGTATCCACATCAGCCAACATGTCCGAATCGGTAAAACCGTCTAGTTGAGGTTTACCGGGGCCGAATCAGAGACACATGTTCGAAGTGCCCTTTAAGTACCGGAGTATCCATTTGACTGCGTTCCAGTGCTCCTTTTCGGGATTGCTCATAAACCAGCTCACCACTCCGACTGCGTATCCTATATCCGGTCGGGTACACACCATTGCGTACATTAAGCTCCCGACGGCAGAGGCATATGGAACCTTCATCATATCCGCCTTCTCTGCTTTCGTCCAGATAACCTGCAGTTTGCCGGAAGTGTCGATCCGACCGGTTTCGCATCTGACATGTCGCACCTTTGTTACGTACTTCTCCTGTCACAGCCAAAATTGCTTCATTGACCGGTTCCAGATAATATGCATCCCCAACATCTCTCTTGCCGAACCCAAGTCTTTCATTGAGAAGGTCCGGTTGAGAGCCTTCTTCAGCATCCGTATTTTGGCTTGGTCCCGTCCGACAATCAACATGTTGTCCACGTACAGAAGGATTATCAAGAAGTCGCCTCCTTCGAACTTCTTCACAAACACACAATGATCCGCCTGCGTCTTGTGGTACCCTTGATCGGTCATGAAGGAGTCGAACTTCCGGTACCATTGTCGGGGAGCCTGCTTCAATCTGTATAGGCTCTTCTTCAACTGGCAAACCAATAGCTCCTTCCCTTTCTCCATGAATCCTTCTGGTTGCTGCATGTAGATCTCCTCTTCGAGGTCACTGTGAAGGAATGTCGTCTTCACGTCAAGTTGCTCTACCTCGAGGTCCATGCTTGCCGCTATACTTAGCACCGTCCGGATGGAGGTCATCTTTACTACCGGGGCAAATATCTCGTCGAAGTCCGCACCCTTCTTTTGCTGGAACCCCTTCACCACGATCTTGGCTTTGTATCTCGGGGGGTTGCCGACATCTCCCGGTTTCAACTTGTACACCCACTTGTTTCGGAGTGCCCGCTTTCCTTTCGGCAACTCCACCAATTCGTACGCATGGTTCTCATGCAGGGAATCCATCTCATCTTGCATGGTACTTAACCATTTTTGGTTGTGGGTGTCATCCTTCGCTTCTTCAAAGCTTTCTGGCTCCCCCTCATCGGTTAGCAGCACATGCTCTACATTTGGAAATCTCCGGGGGGGCCTTCTCTCTCTGAGAGGATATCTCCGTCTTTGGGCTTCGGTAACCGGCTCCTCCATTTGCTCTTCATCCGAATCCGATTCGGGGTCTTGGCCGGTTCCGGTTACAACTTCCTCTACTTCTTCTTCTGCCGGTTCGGTATCCTCACCGTAACCGGCTGGTTCCTCGAGTGCTAACCGGTCTCTTGCCGATTAGGTCTGCTCATCGTAGAATCGATCCTTACTAGTCGACTCAGAGTTCATTATCTTTTTCTTCGACTCCCAGTCGACGAGCGTCTTGTCCTCCATGAAGATAATATCTCGACTCCGGAATACCTTCTTGTTGACCAGGTCTCACACTCGGTAGCCGAACTCATCGTCGCCGTAACCGAGGAATATGCATGGCCGGGTCTTCGGATCTAGTTTTCCTCTCCGGTCCTTAGCTACATGCACATACGCAAGACACCCGAATACCTTCTGATGCCGGTAGGACACTTCCTTACCGGTCCAGACTCTCTGTGGTGTGTCTCCGTCCAAGGGTACTGATGGTGATCTGTTTATCACATATGTCGCCGTCGACAGTGCCTCAACCCAAAACTTCTTGGGTAGTTTTGCATGCGCCAGCATACTCCGGACCCTTTCCATTATGGTCCGGTTCATCCTCTCGGCCAGCCCGTTTAGTTCCGTCATCTTAGGCATAGTAAATTCGAGCCGGATTCCCTTCGAGCGACAATACTCCTCGAACTGCCCCCGGTATTCACCTCCGTTATCTGCTTGAACCGCCTTCAACTTCCAGCCGGTTTCTTTTTCCACTCTCGGGTGGAGCTCTTTGAAGACGGATAACACCTGATCCTTCGTCTTCAACGGTGTGGCCCACAGCTTCCAGCTGTGATCATCTATGAACGTCACGAAGTACTGCGATTCGGCATGTGACTTCGTGTCCACTTGACATACATCAGTATGCACCAACTCCAGTGGTGCATTACCTCTCATCGGTGGCCTCGATCGGAAGGAGGTCCGGTTTTGTTTACCGGCCAGAAAATCAGTGCACTTCTCCAAGTGCACGTTCTTCATTGGAATAAGGTTGTCGTCTGCAAGTTTCTTCATCCCCTTCTCGCTCATGTGACACAGCCTCCTGTGCCACAACTCACCGGTAGTGTCGGATGCTACGTTCACTTCTTCCGGGCATAACCGGGCATTCATCAGGTACAACATGTTTACCTTCCGGGCCCGAGCCACAATCAGGCTCCCTTTGCTGAACTTCATAACACCGTTCCGGATGCTACCCGTGTAGCCTTCATCATCTAGCCGACCGGCTGATATCAGGTTCAGACGAACCTCCGGAACGTGTCGGACATCCTTTAGCAGCAACTTGCATCCGGTTGGTGTTGTCAACCACACGTCTCCTATGCCGACAATTCAGCATGTACCTTCATTCCCCATCCGGACACAGCCGTGATCACCGACTGTCTAGGATGAGAAGTATTTCCGGTCCAGGGTAAGGTGGAACGACGCTCCGGAGTCGACCACCCAGGTCATCTCGTCGCCGGCAAGGTTTAGCTCACTCTCCTCGGTGATGAGCATCAACTCTTCTTCACTTGCCGCGATTTCCGTCATTCCCTTCCGGTCCGGCCCCCTCTAGTCTTTACCGTTTCGGTCCGGTGTCTACTTCGAATTGGTACCATCGGTTTCCTTGTCTTTTCGGAAGTGCTGACAGTTCTTCTGGAAGTGTCCCGGCTTGCCGCAATAGAAGCAGGTAGGCCTCCCCCTTGACTTTGACCGTGTCCCCGACTTCTCCCGGTTCTGGGGACTACGGTTCCTTTGTCTTCCGCGTTCCAATTCGGTAAGGAGCGCTTTGGAGTCGGAGCTCGTATCCTTATCTTTCTGACACGCCTCCTCATCTAGCAAGCTCGACTTCACTTGTGCTAGGGATAACCGTTTCCCTTCCGGCCCGACATTGCCCAAAGTGACAACCAACGTCTCCCAGCTATCCGGGAGGGAACCAAGCAAGAGTAGCGCTAGTACCTCATCAGCGAGAGGTACTTCCAATGATGTTGCCTGGTGTATCAGCCCCTGGAAGGCATTCATGTGCTCCGCCATGCTGGAGCCATCTTGGTACCGGAGGCTTACTAGCCTCCGGAATACCGAAACCTGGTTAACAACATTTTTGTTCTGAAACATAATGCTGATCTTCTCCCAGAGCTCATGAGCCTTGCTCTCTTCATTGAAGTTGTTTTATAGGCTCATGTCGATGAAGCACCATATGTATGCCATTGTCTTCATGTGCATCACCTTCCATATCGTGGCGTCGATTTTGTCCGGTCTCTTGTCCCCGAACTGAACCGGCAACCAAAGATCTTTAACCAAGAGCATGTCCCTCATCTTCGACTTCCACACAGAATAGTTGGAGCCGGTAAGCTTGAACATGTCTCCCAACGATTCGTCCATTTTCTGTGTCGCTATGTCATTTTTCTTTGATACCACTTTGTCGAGGAATACGCGGAATAGTCTCCGGCAACAACCGAAGAGTGAATCACTTTGTACAGTTGAACACAGAAGAAATGAATAATGGAGGTAAGTGCACAAACAGAAAAGAAAAAAAAGAGAATACACACGATATTAACATGGAAAACCCTGAGAAGGAAAAACCACGGGAGTCCACAGACTCCAAACTATCACTATATCACAATGATTACAACAGTGAGCTCATGGAGGCAACGACCTCGTGCTCACGATCTTCGCCACATGCGGCGGTTACAACAGAGGCAACAACCTCTCTATATCTCAAGCTCACTCTCACTCTCTCTCTCTGTACACGGTTGCTCTCTCACAATCGCGACAACGACAATGACAACCTTATTTCACAAAGTTTGCCCTAAGTCATATTTATACTAGAATGACTTTTTGGCTATTTACAAATATAGCCCTGATGGACTCTCAGAAACATATTTATGAATATGTCCCTTCATCCGGTGAGCACTCCTCACCGGGCATGCATCATCCGACGCTTGCTGGGAACTCATCGTCCGGTTCTCACCGGGTCTTCCGTTTCCGGGTACTCCTCATCCGGTTCTCACCGGGTCTTCCATTGCCGGGTACTCCTCATCCGGTTCTCACCGGGTCTTCCGTTGCCGGGTACTCCTCATCCGGTTCTCACCGGGTCTTCCGTTGCCGAGTACTCCACATCTGGTTTCAACCTCGGCCGAGTTTGCTCATCAACACTGTTCTTCTCACTTCCCATCCGGAGGGACCTGTTTCCTAACAATCTGCTAGGGCGGAAATTCACGTTTCACGTGGATCATTCGACATTGCTATATTTGGTAGGGAAACAAGCGTTGACGAGGAAATTGGCTAGATGGATGCTGTTGCTTCAAGAATTCGACTTTGAAATTCATCATCGACTGGGTACGCAACACATGGTGGCAGATTTCTTGAGCAGACTTGATAATGGAGAAACGACGCAAACGGATGACGACGACTTTCCGGATGTAGACATTCTGCGTGTAGCCACTCTAGCGGAACGAACGGAAAAGACTTTTCCAGATCGGTGGCTGATGGAAATGACCTACTTCCATACCACGGGGTTACCACCACCCCAATTATGGACGAACGAGAAAAAACGGTTGGTCGTACGGAGTCAAAATTTCTGTTTAGTAGAGGACATCCTATACCACAAAGGCAATGACGACATCTGGAGGCATGGAATACGGCAGGATGAGAAGGCCATGGTTTTACGCGAAGCCCACTGTGGTACGACGGGAGGACATTACGCGAGCGATGTTACGGCCTGGAAAATCTGGCAAGTGGGACTTTGGTGGCCGACTACGCAAAAGGATGCTTATGAATATTGCAAACAGTGCGATTTATGTCAACGATTGGGCCAGCCCACGGAAGTCGTGAGAATGCCACACCAACCAGTGTTACCACTAAATCCTTTCCAGAAGTGGGGGCAAGATTTTGTGGGACCCTTTACCCCGGCGACCACTCGAACAGGCAATAAGTATATCCCGGTGACCACGGATTACTGTACCAAGTGGGTAGAAGCGAAACCACTACGCGAGAATACCGCGGCAGTCATGGTGAAATTCCTTTATGAACACATCTGGTGTCGTTTCAGGTGCCCTATTGAGCGAATACGGTCATTAGTGAACTGACCCAATATTACGCTGTGGTTCACAAAAACAGTATGCCGTATTACCCACAGGCAAATGGCTTGGCAGAATCCACGAACAAAACCCTACAAACTATCCTCAAAAAGATAGTCAATGAGAACAGAACGGATTGGGATACCAAATTGCACAGCGCATTATGGGCATACTGTACCAGCTATAAGACCATCATACAATCAACGCCTTTCAGGCTAGCATTTGGGCTAGAGGCCGTGATGCTAGTCGAATTCCAGGTACCCAGTCTGCAGATTCAAGTATGAGCCTGGCTACCAGAGGGTAAATTTGAGCAAATACGGCTACAACAACTGTTGGAGCTAGGCGAAACTGTTGAAAATTCGACGTTCCTTATGTCCGACACTCGGCCACAACCGAGATTCTTTTCATACACAGAAAAACAGGTAATGAAACGCGACACAAAGGGGAGAAATGGTACACAGGAGGTTTACGTGGAAAGCCCCAAAATAGGGGAAAAACCACGGCAGCCCACAGGCTACAAACTGTCACTATGTAGAAATATACAACAGTGAGTTCACTGAGGCAACGACCTCGTGCTCACAGATCTTTGCCACAGGCGGCGGTTACAACAGAGGCAACGACCTCGTCTCTCTCTCTCTCTCTCTCTGTACAGTTGCGCGCTCTCTATTCTTCTTGCACCAACAAGGAAGAATTACAACAACAAAAACAACCACACACAAAAAAGGTTTGCCCTAAGTCATATTTATACTAATATGACTTTTCGGATATTACAAATGTAGCCTCGATGGGCAGCCTCCGGTTCATACCGGGCCTGCACCATCCGGCTCTCCGCAGTCGGGTACTCCCCATCCGGTTCATACCAGGCCTACACCATCCGGCTCTCCGCAGTCGGGTACTCCCCATCCGGTTCATACCGGGCCTACACCATCCGGCTCTCCGCAGTCGGGTACTCCCCATCCGGTTCATACCGGGCCTACACCATCCGGCTCTCAGCAGTCCGGTACTCCCTATCCGGTTCATACCGAGCCTACACCATCCGGCTCTCCGCAGTCGGGTACTCCCTATCCGGTTCATACTGATTCGGCCTCGGCCGAGTTGGTTCTTCGGCACTGTTCTTCTCCCTTCCCATCCGGAGGGACCTGTCTCCCAACAGAAACACGGTTACGCAGTATGGCCATATTGGACCAGGAACAAGGGAGGCGCAAAGCATTCGTGGACCGACACCGGCATGCGCGGGAAAAAGGTTTTATAGTTGGGAAAGTGGTATTAGTTTTCCAAACACGCATGGGGCATATGCCAGGAAAATTAAGATTCCACTAGACAGGCCCGTACTGGACTGTGGGAGCGGAACAAGGTACATTTCAACTTGGCACGTTGGCCGGGGAAGTGTTACAACAAAAAGTGAATGGGTTTCACCTTAAACCTTATATGGGACCTACGCCACCTAACCCGTTCCCCGCCGCACAGGTCAAAGCCGGGAAATTCGCGGAGTAAGTATGGCCCGGCTCCATTTGTAGTATAGTGTAAAAAGAATATTGTATGTAACCGTTATGAAAAAAAGAAAAGAAAGAAAAGAGAGAAGATAGCAACGCTATTAAAAGGACTTAAGGCATGCACAGACTTCTAGGCCAAGAACATGCGGCACCACAATGGCTCATCGACCAATGAACCCTAGGCCACAAAAAGAAGCATCGCTCTCATCGCTCCCCTCCCTCACCCTCTTCTCCATCCTATCACAGAGCTCAAGTTCGCCATAGCCAGCAGTTCTCACCCATTAGCCACAAGCCTAACCATCCGACTATGCCGTTACCTATTTTTGCCGCCCTGCATCGATGGCTCGTGGAGAAATGCTTGGATGGATACATCAGAGTCGTTGAGGCACCTCCCCACCCTGACGCACTGGACATCGCTAGGAAGCTCAATATTGACACGGTCACCAACACGTCCATCCGGAGAAAGCTGGACCTATCATCACTAGGAGAAAGGCATTTCAAAATTCCTCCTGCGGAAACTTTGCAAAGATATTTCGGCCCATATTCAGCGTCTGCCAAGGCATATAGAACTAAGAATCCCCGACCCCTTTTTCTGCGAAATATCCAAGTTCCTCTTAGAGGTCGGATGCGTACATCTAAACGCATATGGGATGCCCAAGCAGAAGGCAGGTATCATCATTGATACCTTTGAAGGGTGCACGGTCGATTGGGGGGTCATTACGGGACCAACGTTACGTGAAGGCCTACACGTGTATCAAGGAGGCAAAAAGCTAAGTCCTATCATACAGCAGTATCTAACGATACTATTCCCACCCCGAGGTCTGCTAGCAACACAACCTAGCAAACCCACGCCGCTGCGATGATCCGCAAAGCGAAGGTTAGTGGAGTTGGCCACCACAGAGTGGGAGGATGAACCCCAATCCGCCCAACCCAACACGCAAACAACACAGGAAGAGCGGGCGGAACGCAGCGAGGAAGCTGCACAGGAGCCAGAAGCCGAGCCAAGTCAAGGAAGCCTGAGGCCGAAACGGCGGAGGCTGGACAGAAAAGATGGGCACGGGTTAGTTAATGACACACTCATGGCCACATAGACAACGATTGTGGTCGACAGCTCCGTAGCTACGGAACCCAACACCACCTTCGAAATAATCTGGGAACCATGGTCGATCATTACGGCCTAGTCACAGCGTGGGAAAGGCGTATTTACGGCGGAAAGCGAGGTCCTGGCGTATCCGGACATTCCGGACACAACCCCTGAGTTCGGCGCACTATTACAATTCGGAACCACTTTTGAACTCATGGAATTTTTGGCATCACAACAAATAAAAGTCTCACAACGAATGGCCGAGGAGCACGTGGAGCGCCCAATAATCGAGCGCGCGCTAACACAAACGGCAGAAAGCGATGATGAGGAGCAGTTAGTAGAGTCAACAGACAGCGGAACGCCGGTATACGCTGAATGGGGATGTAACTACCCCCATTAAACACGGCCCTTGTCGAAGTTCATAGGGAACTGGCGAAGGTCAGTATGGGCGCCAAGAATATGGCGATTAAAAATAAAAATGTTTGGAAGATTGTTAAACTGACCCAAGCTGAGCTACAAAAGGCCAACGCACGCATCGCGGAGTTGGAACAGCAGGCAACTCAACCAACAACCAACGCCGTCGAGACTCTGAGGAAGAAATTGAGGCCCAAACCGCCATTGCCTCGAAAGCAAAACGGGCCATGCAACTAGCGGAATCAGAGATTGACCATCTTCGCTCCGGACTTCGCTAGTCCTCAGATAGAGAAAAGGACATCCGGGCCAACGACCGAAAGGCAGTGAGGACCCTTGAAGAGAAACTCGTAACGGGGGCAACACAACACACTCGAACGAAAGAAGAAAATGCCCAATTACGGGAGGAAGCGAAAAAATCGGAAGCGGCGATCGCGGGACTCCAAGCCTTATTGGAGAAGAAGAAAGTATGGTTCGACGAGCAGCTTGTAGGGGAACAGGAGAGAAGGCATCAACTCGAAATCCGCCTGAACAATGAAATGGGAAAGCTAGAAGAATTACATTCGAAGGAATCTCAGCTATGGGCAGGAATGAGGAGCACTTATGAAGAAGCGGCGGTGGTTAGTAAACAAGAAATCGAAAACCTCAAGAAAACCGTAGAAGAAGCATGCAATCGTTGCCAAGCAATAACCGACAACGTGCACATACTTCTTCAAACAAATCAGGAGAGGTTTACGGTGCAATTAAAAGCGCGCTAGACAAAGGCTGGATGGCGTGGGCTACACAAGCGGTGGAATTGCATACATACCAGGCGGACTGGGAGAATCGAAGGAAAGACGACCGAGGGTTCTACAAACTCAATGAAGAAAGCATTGCGACAATACGCGAGGACCTAGTGCAGGACTATCACACGCTAACAGACCAACACTCCGAGGAACTCGCGCAGCTACTAGACGATTTTGGCGAAAGTCAAGAGGACCTATTTCACTAGATCGTGCAAGCCGGCAGCACGCGAACAAACAAGGAATCCATCGCGATACCAATCTCGGATACTATCGACCATGAGGAACCTCAGCCCATGTCACCAGAAATAACCGCTACGGTGGACAGCACGGAACGACAAGCGGAGCCCCCCGTGATACCAGAAAGCGAAACCGTCGTCCAAGAGGAACCCCAACCCCATTCACCGGAGCATATGACTACGACCGACACCACGGAGGAAGTTACGGACGAGACAGAACCTCGACCTACTGCAAGCCCACCGATGGCTGAACCAACCACAATAGCACAAGATGAGCCTGTAGAGCCCGGACCGCCCACACAAGAAGCCAGCAACACCAGGGGAAGTCCTACCCAACAAGTTACTGTAGTGGAACCACGCAACGATGCGCCCACAGACACTACGCCGTCCCCGAACCCGGACACCGAAACAGAACCAAACATCAGGGGCATTTTGGAGAAAGATTAAAGGGGTGGGTCCGATGTGCCATGGTGTTGTCCGCCGGAATAGTAACTGACGGACAGGAGCGAAAAAATATAGAATATAGTATAAACGTAACGCATGTAAACAGTTCACGTGGGAAGCGTGAATGGCTAAAAAACCTTGTGTATATAAAGGGCAGAAATCCTCTGATAGAGGTAGCGTGTAAATTTTGGTGCATAGAGCGTATCTTATAGAGTTTTATCTTCTCTGATATCCTGTGCAAATCTGTGGTTAATCTACTGTGTGTCTGTGATTCTTGGTGGTGTAGTGTAATCTAGTGCACTGTCTAGGGAGTTCGGTTGTAGCCGTCTCTCTTATACGCTACTAGGATACAGAGAGTTATCCCGTTATATATTACGATACAATGGTACCATTCGTGGAAACGCAGTCACCTTGAGGACTAGGTCGAAGGATTGACTGAAGACCGTGTTCCTAATCGGTAACAGAAAGATGTGTCACGGTATTTGCGAGATTACAAGGCGGAAATGCTACGGTTCGGGATTTCGAAAGGACTGCAAGTGACATCCTTCAACCGGTTGGCGACCGACGGGCTTCAAGGGAGTATCCACGGGATACGGCAGCAAAATCCGACGTGGGAGGCATTTGAAGAGGCGCTAAAGACCACGTTCGCCATCAAGGACTCCTCCAAGGCACGAGGAGAGGATTCGAAGATTGGGTGGAAATGCCGGCATTCGAAAGTCTGTTCGGGAGGTTGTTAGCGAGAGATCAAGCTATCCTCGCACTGGACAAAGTGATCATGTTCCTATGAGCCGTGGACGTTCAGGACCAAAAAGACATTGGAGTGCTTCTGGTGGACACGACCACCGAGAGTGGCCTCACCGATACATGGGATAACGTGCGAGATATCATCGCACGATACACGAAGAGGGGGAAATGGCTTGCTAGCAAAGAAAAGAGGGTTTCAAAACCGATTCCGAAACCAAGATCCGGATTGGAAGACCATCAACCGAGGGCTCGGGAGACTATGACCGGAAAGGGAATCGATACAACCACCGTGGAGCAGTTGCTGAAAGAAATGGAGAATCTGAAAATCGCGATGGTAAAGAAGTCGGATGACTGTCCCACAAGCTCCAAGTATATGGATTGTCGGTGCATATGGTGCGATAGCACCGAACATGATCGGAGGGATTGTGATGAGCACGAGGCATTACGACGGGATCTTATCTACTACGAGGGAAATCGGATCCATTCGATGGATTCTCGGAAGCCACTCCGACCGAACTTCCGGAAAGGAGGCATGAAGAAGGTCCTCGAGGAGGAAATAGCGGCGAAAAGCAATTATGCGACAACTGCGGGAATACGTGTCGGGGAGTCATCGGGAGCAAAGGCGTCTTTTTGGCCGGGATTGCTAGAAAACCCCGAGAAAATCGATTCCAATGATATCTGAAGCACCGCGGAAGGCATCCGAGAAGCTACAGGATGGGAGTGTCCTGTTGACAAGAATAGTGTACACACACCCTATGCCAATTGCATGAGGTGTATGTAGACAAGAAACGACGACGCACGGATGATGCGACCGGACCATCAAAGACTCCGGAGGGAAGGGGAAAGAAAAGACGATTCTAGCATTCAAACTCGCCTCAGACATCAAACAACAAATGGACTTGAAAAAAGTGTTCGAGGAGAGAATCCTCGATAGCCGGGTGGAATTTTCACTTCGGGAATTACTCAGAATAGCGAAGAAAGAGTTCCATGATCTTCTTGTGGATCTCGTGAAGAGAAAAAGACAAAGTATGGAGGAGAATGCTCCAAGGGTAAATGTGAACAAGGTTTTAATGAATGACACCAAAGTGGAGAATGAAATTCCGAACTCCCACTACACAAGGCCACATTAGGCATGTGCAACTACGGAGACTCCGGTCCGAATCGGCAACATCAAAGAGCCCATGCTAGCATTTATTGATCACGAATCGTAGATCAATTTGATGTCCAAGGAGTTCTATCGGAAGGGGAAATGGCCTATAAACACTAACCATGGATGGAAGATCCGAGCAGCCACTAAAGCAATGGAAGATCTATTTGCGGCTTGTCCGGATGTGACGATGAAGATCGGGGATGTCAAGATCGACCAAAATTTCTTCGTACGAGACGACGTCTCTGTTACCTGTAGGAGTTGTACGAGGCGGTATAAGGGTAAAACACGTTATGTGTAATGTATATGAGTGTGAGGATGAGTATGTGTGAGCACATGCACAATTATGTGCATGTGACAAGAATATAATGGTCTCATTTTGTAATGGACATATTATTTACTGTTACATTATTTATTATATAAACCCCTTATGGGGCATGTAATGAGAGATAGTTTTTTCCCCTCTCATTTGGTGTCATTTCCTATTTCTCTTTCTCTCTTGCTCTCTCTCTAACGTAACCCCCTTGGGAGGGGGGTGAAGCCATTCTAGGCTTCACTCCCCACCCTAACAACACTTTTGGCACGCTTGAAAGGCCAACCCTCCTTTGAGAATAAGTCACATCTCCCTCCCTCCCTCTCCTCTCCATCACTAATTTCTCTCTCTCTCCTTTGTTGTGTGTTGTTACTATCTGTATTAGAGAGAGTGGTTTTGTGCATAGACTCTCTGTATGGTGATCTGTTTTTATTAAAGGTTCTTCATGCGCGTTGGGAATCGAGATCTAGAGATTTAGTGAGATGACTATCTTTTTGCTCTTCCCCCCCTATCTTTTGTGTGTTGTAATATGTCATTCTTCTTTTTTCCAGATCCACCTTTACTTTGATTTCAAGAAAGAAACCCTAATCTTTATGTGCTTAGACGTAGCTATATTGTTCTCTCTCTATAGAAAGCAACTATCTGCAAAGAAAAGAGAACGATTCTGTGGATATTTGGAAGTTTTGGCTTCTTCAAGGAGAAAGGGTAAAGAAAAGAGAAACAAAGACAGAAACGAGGAAGCAGAGAAAAGGAAGAAGAAGAAAGAGAGTGGAGGGTATAAGCGAAAATTTCAATCATGCGAGGGCATGCATAGACGAAATTTCGAAAACAGGAGGCCATACGACTAAATTTTATAAGGGCATAAAGAAAATTTCAAAAACTCTTGAGGGTAAAAATTTTAGAGAGCAAGGGTTAAAATATACAAAGCTCAATTCACATGACGAAACCGAAAATACACATACATGTAACAGAATCATGAAAGGCACATACCACAATGAAGGAGCCAATTGGTGTGTGATCCAATTGAGTGACATGCTAACCGAACGAGAAGGTTCGAGTCAAGCTATGCTCCGATCGAAGTTATCGATCCTAGAGCTATGATCCGGTCGATGGATTTCCGACCGTTGAGACTACTGATGGAGTTCCGGTCATTAATAGTTGCCATGGCGAGTCGGTTCATCGTGCGATGCACTGTCCCACATGCGTGCCATGTGTTACCCGTAGGAGTTGTACGGGGCGGTATAAGGGTAAAACATGTTAAAGGGGTTGTTCGGTATGTGTAATGTATATGAGTGTGAGGATGAGTATGTGTGAGCACATGTACAATTATGTGTATGTGACAAGAATGTAATGGTCTCATTTTGTAACAGACATATTATTTACCGTTACATTATTTATTATATAAACCCCTTATGGGGCATGTAATGAGAGATAGTTTTTTCCCCTCTCATTTGGTGTCATTTCCTATTTGTCTTTCTCTCTTGCTCTCTCTCTAACGTAATCCCCTTGGGAGGGGGGTGAAGCCATTCTAGGCTTCACTCCCCACCCCAACAACAGTCTCACATTCCATGATCCTTGGGCAACCCTTTATCACGGCTTCATAGATGGAGACAAAGGTGCTTGATAGGGGTGCGGCTTTCGCACGAATTCGGAGCCAAAGTGGAGGGAAATCCGTCCAATTCCTAACTTTGCCGGCAAATCATGAAAGTAACAAGAGAGAGCTCTTTTCCCAAACAAGGATGGATTTTTAGAGGGGAATGTTGCAGAGTGGGGAAGTAATAGTCCGAGAAGCCCTAATACCTCACACAAGAAGAAAACTCTCGGAGCAAAACAAGTACGAATCAGTCCGGATGGGGCATCTACGTACACGGCCGTAACCGGAGGAAAGAAGAAAGAATACCGAAAAGTAGAGTATAAGTTGCGGTCGGCATCAATAATAAAAGAAGACGAAGAAATCGTGGGGGTAGTTGAAGAAGTGTTCTATGGGAGCACGCTACGACGGCTTAAAGAGCTTGTGGAGGATAAAAGCCAAGGAGACTGGGTAATCCCGGTGGAATCGGTCGAGATGTACGAAATCATTGCGAAAATGGGGCTGGATGTGCTCCGCAAAGAAGAAGCAATGGTAAGTACGAAATACAAGACCATGGATAAGAAAGTGAAACTGGTCGCGGAATCATTACCCGCCGATAGCGAGCAAAAGAGGAAATAAGTCTCGGGAGATCCGACACTTTGGTAGTCTGTGGATATCGAATATGCCTTCACGGATGAGACCTGGAAGAAACTTCGGATCGGTGGAGGTGGTTTCCTTTTACAAAATGAAGAAGAACGATTCCCGGAGATGTTGGAACAACATGGAAAAGCATTTGCATTCACATCAAAAGAGATAGGGTGCGTTGATCCGAAGATAGTGGAGCCGATGGTGATCTTCACGATTGATCATGTGTCGTGGAACCTAAAGCCAATTCCGGTGCCATGGGTGCATATTTCGAAAGTCATCGACTTGCTCAAGGAGAAGGTGGCGATGGGGATTCTAGAGCCATCAAACGCTCCATACTCAAATTGATGGTTTACGGTTCCGAAGAAGAATGGGTCATTCCGATTTATCCAAGACTTGCAACCGGTGAACAAGGTCACGATCTGGAACTTCGGAGTCGGTCTGATAGTGGACGAATTTGCGGAAGCATTTGCCGGTCGTGCGATATACTCCATCGGAAACCTATACTTGGGGTATGACCAATTCCAACTAGCCGTGGAGGCTCGAGACATCACTACCATGCGGACTCCGATAGGATTAGTCCGAATATGCACACTACCACAAGGATCGACAAACTCGGTTGCACATATGATGAACGCGATGAACATGGTGCTTCGAGATTGCATTCCGGAGATAACGATGCCGTTCCTAGATGACATTCTGATGAAAGGATGCGCGGTAGAAGAAAAAGATGAAACTATGGATGATCGGGGATGCCAAAAGTTTGTAGTCGACCATATTGTGATTGCGAGAAAGTGCTTCGAAAGTTAGAAGATGTGCACCTAACATTTTCCGGGGAGAAATCGGCATTCGGGCAAGAAGAGATATTGGTAGTCGAACATCTATGTGGGCCCTATGGCCGAAGACCGTCACCAACCAAGATCGATGCAATTCAAGCTATGAAAGAAGTATGCGAGTCACAATCCGAAGTCCGAAGGTTTCTTGGATCTTGTGCATTTTATCACATATGGATTCCGCACTATGCACATATTGCAGACCCACTCTATCACTTATTGCAGAAGGGGAAGAAGTTTGAATGGAAACCGGAACACACCAAAGCCATGAAGAAGCTCAAGAAAACACTACGGAGGGCTGAAGCACTTAAGAAGCTGAGCTATGAGCGACCGATCATAGTAACGGTTGATACAAGTCCAACCGGGATCGGATGGGTCATCAATCAACCCGACTCGGATGGTTTGCGATATCCGATCCGAGTCGGAGCAAAGGTTCTCAACGAAAGGCAACGCGGATATGCACAAGTCAAAAGAGAATTTTGGGGAGTAGTGTCGGCAATCAAATCGGATCGCGATTATTTGATCGGAGCCGAAGTAGTGATCGAAACGGATTGTCTTCCGATACTCGGGATGATGCGGTGTTGCATGATACCGGATGTGGATATGCTAAGATGGATTGCATATGTTAAGTCGCTTAACCTTGACGTATGACATATCTCCGGAAAAGACAACGCGGTAGCGGATATGCTATCAAGGGCTTGGTTCAGAGACGACATAACTGAATCCGATAATGAAGAAGTTTCTGAAGACTACTTTGCTTCGGAGCACATATGCTGAGTAAACGTAATCCGAGAGTTCCGAGAAGAAGAATATGAGGGAGAAAGCTTGATGATCGGGAAGGTGCTACAAGAGATTGAGGAATCATCGGACGATAAAGAGAAGAGAGTCGAGATCCGAAGGAAGAAGAGGCAAGTCAAAAAATTCTTCTTGAAAAATGGATTAATATGGAGGGAGCCGAAGAGACCGGATGGCATACCACTTCGGGTAGTCGGGACAAAAGAGCAACGAAACCGGATAATGTTCGAGTTTCACGAATCCAATTGGGCTGGACATTGAGGGACATGGACAACTTTTGTGAAAATCAAACAAAAATATTAGTGGAAGAATATGTACAAAGATATAACGGAGTTCACGAAAAGCTGCGAGAAGTGTCAAATCTACTCCAGAGTTCGACACCGAGATGAGTTACATCCGACATTCTCACCGACAATCAACTTCAAATGGATGGTTGACATTGTAGCCATGCCAACCGGGATCGGACAAAAGAAGTACTTGGTGTTAGCTCGGGAAGATCTCACAAATCAAGTAGAAGGTCGGGCGCTACAAAGGAAAATGCGTTTTGTTGTATGCCAATTTCTTTTTGGAGGAGGTATTTTGCAGGTACAGGTGCGTAGGACAAGTGATTGCGGATCAGGGAGAACTCGACTCTGATAAAGCTAGGGAATTTTTCACCAAACATGGAGTTCGATTAACACTAACAACGGCATACAATCCGGAGGCCAACGGGAAAATCGAACGAGGACATAGTCTGATTGTCAAAGCACTTGCCAAAGCATGCGACGGAAGGGTGAAGGATTGGTCGCTGATGCTCCCGTATGCACTATGGGCGGATCGGACGACGCATAGCTCCGTAACCGGTTATATGCCAACAGAACTTATGACCGAACAAGCACCGGTAATGCCGACGGAAACCGCGATCGCGACATGGACAATGCTACCGTGGAAGGAAGATATGAGCCAGGAAGAACTACTAGTGGTCCGAATACGACAACTAGAGGGAAGACTGGATGACATAGCGGAAGCAACACGCCGACAATAAGAAGCGCGATTCCGGAACAAAAGCCGGTTCGACACAAAGCACCGACTACGACCACGGAAGATTGAAGAAGGAGATTGGGTGATTGTATATGACAGTAGTTTGGATCATCAACATACAATGATACGGAAGTTCACGAAAAGGTGGTTCAGACCATATGAGGTTCGGAACGTTTTCGACAATGGAACTTACCAACTATGCAAGTTGGATGGAACAATACTACGAGTGCTTATAGCGGGGAAACGGGTAAAGATCTTCAAGAAGCGAACTGATGACGAACCCTATGTAACCCTAGATAGGACCGAGAACGAGGAGCAACCGGACAAAGATTGTGGTGATGCGGAAAGCGAAGAAAGTGGACTTCAACTCGTAGTCGACATAAGGGGAGAATCGGAGAGTGCTACGGATGAAGGCGAATAATGAGCATCGGGAACTTCGGCACATACCGGAGGATGTGTGGGTTTGGAGGGGGCGAGTGTCGTAGTGTAATTCGCACACTACTTGAAAATTGCATTTTGGTTCCTACGGATGGGACAAGGAGGAACCGGATGAAGGAGAAACTGGCAAGGAAGACTTGGTAAGAACCAGATCAAGCAGAACTGGCAAGAGCCGGATAAAGAAGGCTGGTGAGAGTCTCTCAGCGGATGAAGAGACAAATTTATAAATAGAAGAAAAGATTGTTACATGAATAGGGCAAGATTCAAACCTTGTACCTCCACATAGACAAACCCCTACCTTACCATTATACTAACTTATCCTAAGTGTTCTAAATATAGATTTAATACATATAAGACCTTTATTTACGCCTACCTTTATTAAAAGATAAGTCATGCATTTTTAGAATGCGTGAATACTTTATTTATAAGAAAAATGTACACCAATAAAAAATTACTCGTGCACATCTAGCGAGCATGAGCACTATATTTAGGAAATAAAAGCATAGTGTAAAAAGCAACTCATGCACATTTAGTGTGCATAAACACTTTAGAAAAAGCATGAAGCTATGATTAGCCTTTTCCATCCTTATATAAGGAAGAGAGAAAGATGTATGAGGTTGTTGATTATTTTACAAGGATTGATCAATCTAATATATTCGTGGGATTCATGAGTTTATCATAAAAATTCTCTTTTTCTTACAATCTAAATATTGACTAAATACACTAAAAACGTGGGATTCATAAGTTTTATTTCTTACTTCTCTTTCTACCTATTCATAATTAGCCTTATATTGTATTCTTCTTTCTCCTAGTCCAAAACCTCAATGGTTCCCACCTAACTCACGCAACGATCCGGAGCCAAAAGGCACGACAACACGTACGTTTGAAAACGTCCACGCAATCGTGCACACGTGCGTACGCCCGAAACATGCACACCACATAGTGTAACCCAAGTCACCTTGAACATTTTGTGCTCCACACATTGATATAATGAATAGGTTTTGGCTTTCTATATATATTGGGGAATCCAAATTTATCCTATCTATGTGGGATAGCTCACAGTTTTGTTTTTTTCCCCTTTTCTCTTCAAACTTCTCACTCACATAACGTGATGCTTGTTTATCCATTTCATGCGTAGGAAAATACGTTATGAAGCTCTTGAAGACATATTTCTTTCCACATCAATACATTAACCTAATCTTAAATAATTATTTTACTAGTTTTCATATCGTGTGTGAAAACCACACGACAACGCTCTCCCTAGCGAGAAGTTGGATCACAACAACTTTGCATCTTGGGAGTACAAGATGCACCAATACCTTGTCAGGCAAGGCTATTGGAGTTACATCAAGGGAGCACAAGAAAACCGACCCGACTCGAAAGATGCCGACTATGCAACTTGGGAGCAAGCGGCAAGCCGAGTGATGTATTGCTTGACGACATGTGTTCACAACCACATGCTCGGTTACATTCGAGAAGCCGAGACGTCGAAGAAAGATTTTCGCCACCAACACGACCGCGAGGAAGCTTCAACTCTGCCAAGAGTCGAACAACATCCAACAAAGGGATATGTCCATCACAAGCTACACCTTGAAGATCAAGGAGCTTTGTGATGCACTCGACTCAATAAGCGTCAATGTGGAGGATGACGAAATAGTGCAAATATGCCTCGACGGCCTTGCACCACGGTTCGGCGCGATGCGGACCGTCGTACTAGCACGAGAGAATCCGCCCTCCTTCTTCGATTTTCAATCCATGTTGTTGGTCGAATAAAACCATGTTCGAACGAGGAGTAACACCTCGGAAGGCCACATGCTCTACACGCATTCGAACGGAGGAAGAGGACGCGGTCGTGCAAGAAGAGGCTGATTAGGCCAAGGACGAGGAGGACGAGGCCTGACTTACGAAAACAACTCGCAATTTCGACATCAAGACTGAAGCCATCGAGGAATCTTTGAAAGAAGGGGGACCTTCCAGTCCAATCTGAGTGGACAAAACTCGGTCGAATGCGGATATTGTGGAAAAATTGGCCACCGCGAAGAAGAGTGCCAAAAGAAGATGTGTGAGTCGACTCCCACTAGTCGAAAACTCACCAATTATGCCACCGACTCCGAGTACGACGATTATAGTGGATTATTCGTAATGAGACATAGAGCGAACTCTATGTCGGCCTCTACTTCTACTAGTGCCTCCGGTCCGGAAGACGTATGGTTCGTCGATTCTGGTGCCTCGAACCATATGACGTCGCATCAAGAATGGTTTTGAGAACTTTGAGACCCGGACTGACTCGGCTATGTCGAAACCGGAGACGACACTACGCACCCGATTCGGCACATCGGCAATGTTCCGTTCAAAAAAGAACGTAAGAAAAATTACATTAAAAATTTCTTGCATGTACCAACCATTACGAAGAATTTGGTCTCCGTCAGCCAAATTGTCGAGCAAGGAATGCAAGTTCGATTTAATCAAGGCAGTTGCTTCATCGAAAAAGAGGGCCGACTCATCACGCATGCACGGAGAGAGGGTCGAATGTTCATTCTCGACTCGCACAAGATGAAATCGTCCATGTTCGCAAAAGGCACGAAAGCCAAGTCCGACATAGAGTTATGGCATAAGTAGATTGGCCATATCAACCTTCAAAAGCTCAAGGCGATGCAATTGAAAGGACTCGTCATCGGACTCCCAACCTTCAAAGAGAGAGAGATTGAAGGCGTATGTGCGGCTTGCTAATTCAACAAGCAACATCGGCATCCATTTCCGAAGGAGAGGAATGTAAGCAAAGGCGTACTCAATGTAATTCATTCCGATGTATGGGGACCGGCTCAAACGGTGACATTCGGCGAATGCCGATACTACGCGACCTTTATCGACGACTTCTCTAGGCACACTTAGATATACTCGATGCAGCAAAAGAATGAAGTGTTCGGACACTTCCCAAAATTCAAGAGTGGAATCGAAAAAGCTACGAGTCGCCACGTACGGTGCCTTCGATCGGATGGAGGCAAGGAATATTTCTCGGATGAGTTTACGGCGTATCTACGGAAAGAAGGAATTCAGCAAGAGTTTTCGTGTCAACATACGCCACAACAAAACAGAGTGGCCAAACGAAAGAATCGGCACATCCTCGAAGTGGCACGCACGGGCCATGATGAACGAAAAGCACGTGCCGAAGTCGTACTAGGTAGAAGTGGCTAACACGGCCGTATACCTCATGAATAGGTGTACGACATCGGGTGTGCACGAACTTACTCCGCACGAGAAGTTTTTCGGAAAGAAGCCGGACCAATCACATGTTCGGATATTCGGCTCCATTGCATACATGCACATCCCCGATGAAAAGCGACAAAAGCTCGACCCGAAGCCGGAGAAATGTATCTTCGTAGGATACTCACTGGAGTAAACAGGGTACAAGTGTTATAACCCCTCAACTCGAAAATCTCGAGTAAGTGGAGATGTTGTTTTCGACGAGTCCGCATCTTGGTACGCACTAGAGACAACTTCGACTCTAATTCTGCTCGACCCGGAATACACTGAAATAGAGATAGAAGCCGAAGATCGGCTCACGCGCATGTTCGAAGAAAGCCCGATTACGACAAGGCTTACTGGGCCACAAGAGCCCCCGAGTGATCAAAGCACATCTTGTCCGAGTCCGAAGCTGGACAAAGGGAAGGCAAAAATGCCGGAGTATGAAGAAGATCACTTCGACAACAACGAATCGACTCACTCCCTCGATAGTGAGTTCGAAGGCCTTGATATCCAAACAAATGGAGCGAAGAAAGCCGTAGTATCGGCAAACGAGAAGCTTTGTCGATCCACCCATAAAAAGAACCATGTAAGTTGATTCGGCTACAATGATTATATGGCGTAACATTACACCTTTATGATGAAGGTGGCAACAGTACGGGAGCCAAAAACCTTTTCTGAAGTTGCGAAGGACCCGCGATGGATCAAAGCAATGAATGAGGAGATGCGTGCATTACGCAAGAACGAGACATGGGATGTCGCTCCCCACTCATTCCACAAGAAGGCAATTGGCTGCAGATGGATCTACAAGGTGAAGTATAATGCCAATGGCTCCGTAAACCGAATCAAATCTCGACTCGTAGCGAAAGGATACGCTCAGTCGCATGGAGTCGACTATGAAGAGACATTTGCCCTGGTGGCAAATATGACGACTATGCGGACCATAATTGCACTCGCAACGGTGACAGGGTGGCACCTCCACCAGATGGCGAATTAGAAGAGGAGGTGTACATGGTACAACCTCCCCGCTTCGAATCGCGCATTCATTCGAAAGTCGTGTATACTCCATGGCTGATTTGTACTCCGGATATGATCAATTTTAGCTTGCTTTGGATAGTAGGTATCGTGACTTGAGAATAGGAGAGAGAAAAATAAGATGACAGTAGAAGGTAGAGGGAGAGAGAGAGAGAGAGAGAGAGAGAACACTAGAATGGAAAGAGAGTTTATATTATAAGAGAGCAAGGATTACAAAGAGTAGGCTAAGGGGCTACAAACTGGTGTTGAACCGAATGAGTTGTGATGAATGAATACACACCTATTTATAGGTCCTTATGGAGTATTCTAGAATGTTCTAGAATATTTATGATATTTATGATATTTAATATTATTATGGAATATCCTAGAATGTTCTAGAATACTCTAGATTGTTTTAGAATACTCTAGAATGTTCTAGAATACTCTAAATGTCTTGTAATAACTAATAATACATTTATTATAACTATACATCATATATGTTAGTATAATGGTTAAAGGTCTAATGTATAGACCAAGACGTCTTGGGCTCGAATCCTTGTAAGGCCAAAATGTATGTCATCATGACAGTAGGAATATTACTACAATGCGTACACCTATTGGGTTGGTTCGAATGTGTACTTTACCACAAGGCGCAACTAATTTTGTCACACATATGATGAATGCAATGAATAAGGTGCTTAAGGATCACATTCCTCATTGAACAATGCCTTTCTTGGATGACATTCCGATTAAAGGATATCTAGAAGAGGAGAAGGATGAAGAAGTTGGGTTGGATGGATGTCAGAAATTCGTCTCAGATCATATAGCAGACTGTGAAGACATATTGAGGAATTTAGAGGAGGCACATTTGACAATTTTTGGAGAAAAATCAAGTTTTGGTCGATCTGAAGTGCAAATTGTGGGACATTTGTGTGGCCCCTATGGTCGGAAACCTGATCCAGCCAAGGTGGACGACATCAATGCAATGGAGGATATCTACAAGTCAACATCAGAAGTAAGACGGTTTTTAGGTGCATGTGTTTTTTTATCATATTTGGATTCCACATTGTGCACATATTGTTGATCCCCTATATAAGTTATTACGGAAAGGACAAAGGTTTATATGGGAGGAGGAGCATACATTGGCCATGGAGAAGATTAAGATACTTTTGTCATCTGCACCAGCCTTGCGACAACCTATATATGAGCAAGGTCGACCTATCTTTGTGACTGTGGATGCAAGTCCAACTGGAATTGGATGAGTTATTAATCAAGAGGATGAAACTGGAGATCAATATGCTATTCAGTTTGGAGCAAAGATTTTACATGATCAACAAAGAAGGTATGCTCAAATAAAGAGAGAGTTGTGGGGCATAGTTTTTGCGATTAAAGCAGACAAGGATTATTTGATTGGATCGGAAGTGGTTATAGAGACGGTGTCGTGGAGAAAACCGTCCCTAGGCGGAAACCGAGTATAATGTGCGTAAACCGGCCCTTACATGTGGGCACAAGTTTTGTTGTATAGTACGTAGGTAGGTACAAGTCGCCTGAGGCGAAATCCTAAGTAGCACACATTCAGTAGGGAGAGAATCAGGCGTATCCCTGTCCGAAAGGACAAGGAATAAACATGATGTGACAAATGGTAACAGCCTCTCTCCTTAGGCTATAAAAGAGAGGGAGACGTATGGAAATGATATCGCGTTTTAGCAGAGGACGAAGTGCTGCTGGACTGGGACCAAGCCCTTCTCCTCTCATCCATCGCCCCTTTAATTGTTTTGTGCAGGTTTTGGGAGGTTGACTCTGCTCCGCAGGACGCCCGAGTGCTACCGGTAGAGTCTCCATCTCGCGTTCTATGTGTGTGTGTGTGTGTGTGTGTGTGTGTATGTGCAGGCGACGGAGCCTATCACTCGTCGGTTTGCCGGTTGTAACACCTTGATTTATATATACATAAGCATTCGTTATGTCTCCATCTCGCGTTCTGTAGTTGGTTGCAATTCCTGTGATTCCGTGGGTTTGAGCACTTGAGAATTACATAGTCAAGTCCCTTCCCCTCCCCTCACTCAGCTATTCCTCGGTCTGAGGCCCTCGTGGTCCCGCCTCGTTCTCCACGCACGCGCGTAGCAACGCGACATATTTGGTGAACCCGATGTGAACAGGCGAGTAGCATCCACGCAGAGGTGCTTGAGGTACGGGCTGAGAGTCGGACCTGGGAAGAGTTTGAAGGTCGGCTCCTTGAAAAATACGGGCTTGATGATGCGCTCCGGCTGTCGAAGCGGGACTTCATGGAATGGGTGGAGACCCCCAAAAAGGGGAGAAACGCGTCGGTGCTCCTTCAAGAGTTTGAAGAACGCTTCTGTTGAGCGGCAAGCTCAACCGGAGCCCAAGAGGACTTGTATAAATAGTGCTACTTAGCACAATGTGTATATATGGTCTTGAAATAATTTTGAAACGGTGTTCTGCTCTCTCTCTCTCTCTCTCTCTCTCTCTCTCTCTCCGTGTGTTGTTCTCTGTTTTACGCTTCCGCAAACACTCACGTTCACATGGTATCAGAGCGCGAGGGTTGAGAACCTCTGCTGCTGACATTTACTCTTGAGAAGAAAACCCTAACAGGTCGAAAACAGACACAGTAGAAGACATGGATAGAGGCTTGGCTACGTCGTTCCCAGTGGAGAAGCTCGACAGGAGCAACTACGCATCCTGGTCTTACAAGATGCACCAATACCTGCTTGGACACGGGTACTAGAGTTATGTCGAAGGAGCGAATGATGCGGCGCCCGACTTGGCACACAAGGACTACCCCGTATGGGAACAGGCGGCAAGCAGGGTGATGTACTGCTTCGCGTCCAGTGTCGGCGATCAGCTGCTCAGCCACATCCGTGACGCCAAGACACTGAAGGATGCTTGGGGGAACCTGAAAAAGGTTTTCGCCGCAAGCACCACTGCCCGGAAGCTGCAACTCAAACAGGAGTTGAGCAATGTTCAACAGAAGAACATGTCCGTGGCAGACTACACGGGCCGGATAAAGGAGATCTGCGACTCGCTCGCCTCTATCAATGTTACCGTAGAGGAAGACAAGATGGTGCAGGTATGTCTCGGAGGCCTGGCATCCAAGTTCGGAGCGTTCCGGACTGCGGTGTGTACAAGGGAGAATACCCCCTCATTCTTCGACTTACAGTCGATGCTCCTTGTAGAGGAGAACCACGCCGGTGCATCTACCAGTGCATCCCCGGACAGCCGAATGTTGTACACGGGAACGGATCGGCTCCGTGGGCGTGGTGGAAGAGGTGGGTCGGCACGCAATGGAGGCACTATGAGCGTGCCGACAGTAGTTCCGGGACTTCCACAAGCAGGGGGAGTCAAGGCGGTGCCGGAGGCCGGCAAGACAAATCCGCTACGGAATGCTGGTATTGTGGCAAAAAAGGCCACAGGGAAAGCGAGTGCTGGAAAAAGCGTGCCGATTCGGACAAATCCGGATCCGGCAAGACCGGTAAGGATGGCCGGGAAAACTCGCACTACGCAAACGGATCAGGAGGATCCGGAACCGGAAAGGCCAGTAAGGGGCCAGCCTTGGTGATGAATCACAAGGCAAACTCAATGAAGAAGAACACTTCCAAAACGGAGGAAATGTGGTATGTTGATTCCGGCGCGTCGAACCACATGACGAGCCACAAAGAGTGGTTCTCCTTTCTGGAGAAACCGGATCGACCAGGAGTAGTCGAAACCGGAGACGACACTCCTCACCCAATCGTGCACGTTAGAGAAGTCCCTCTAAGACACATCGGACAGAAAGGGAAGCTGATGAACGTACTACACGTTCTGACAATCACGAAGAACCTGGTGTCCGTCGGTCAGATTGTCGACCAGGGGATGCAGGTGCGGTTTACGCACCTCAGGTGCTTCATTGAGGATGAGGGCGAAGTCATTGCGCAAGGGCGCAGAGACGGGAGGATGTTTATCCTCAACACCAATGACTTTGGCACCGCTCTGTTCGGGAAACGACAGAAGGTCAAGTCGGACATCGACCTGTGGCACAAGCGGATAGGCCACGTCAACTACCGGAGGCTTCAAGACCTGCAAACGAAACAAGTCGTTTTCGGTTTGCCGAAGTTCAGCGGCCGGAGAGCCGAAATTTGTGAAGCCTGCCAACTTGGGAAGCAACACCGGCTTCCATTCCCCACCGAACGGAACCGGAGCCGTAACAAGTTCGATCTCATCCATTCGGATGTGTGGGGACCGGCACAAAGTGTAAGCCTAGGCGGGAGCCGATACTTCGTCTCCTTCATCGACGACTATACTCGACATACTTGGATCTACCTCATTGAGCGGAAGAGCGAAGTCTTCGACTGTTTCCGGAGCCTCCAGAAGATGGTGGAACGGGAATCGGAGAGGAAGATCAAATGCCTTCGGTCGGATGGCGGAAAGGAATATTTTTCCGGCCAATTCACTAGTTATCTGCAGCAGAAGGGAATTCGGCGAGAGTTCAGCTGCAGATACACACCGGAGCAAAACGGTGTGGCCGAAAGGAAGAACCGGACACTCGTCGAAGTGGCAAGGGCGATGCTGGAGGAGAAGAGCATGCCCCGGTTCTACTGGGCGGAGGCGGTCCGGACAGCCGTCTACATACAAAACCGCATTGGTGACAAGGTGTCAGCTCATGAGTTGTATTTCGGGCGCAAGCCGAACTTAAGACACCTTCGGATATTCGGCAACATAGCGTATGTGCATGTGCCGGATCAGAAGCGGAGAAAGCTGGATGCAAAATCGGAAAAATGCATCCTAGTCGGCTATGCTCAAGAGCAAAAGGGGTATAAGTGCTATAACCCCCAGACGAAGGAAGTCCGAGTTAGCCGGGATGTCGAGTTCGATGAATCGGCATCCTGGTACTCCGTACCGACTCCGACTTCCGATCCCGACCCAATGTCGGAAGATCAGGCCAGTGAGCCTGAATCAGCTCTGGCAGAGGATGATGATGCCGGGACTCAAGATGAGAGTCCAGAATCGTTACGGTTGAGTGGACCGAACGAGCGACTGAGTCGGTTGGATCAGTCAGATGAAGAGACGGCAAGTGGTGGAGACTCTACCGTGCTCTCCCCGCGCAAGGAACCAAGGAAACGGTTCACGCGCAAAGAGAAGGGGAAGAGGAAGATGCCGGAATTCGAAACCAGCAACGATGAGTCGGATCGGTGCGTATCCGACTCCGGAAAGGAGAAAGGCGGATCTTCGGCAACGAAGACCGAAATGGCCAAGAAGGGCCTCAAATTAGGTGACGGTGCGTTGCGCCGATCAACCCGCCAGAAGGAAACCGGTCATGCGGTACGGGTACAATGAATACATGGCGCATCATTATGCGTACATGACTAAGGTGACAGAAGTGCGTGAGCCGGAGAGCTACATAGAAGCGGCAAAGGACGCAAATTGGCGTGCTGCTATGGATGAAGAAATGCGGGCACTCGATGCCAACTAAACTTGGGACCTAGTTGATCCTCCCCGTCACTGTAAATCGATCGGATGCAAGTGGGTGTACAAGTTCAAGTACAACGCCAACGGTTCTGTTAACCGGTACAAAGTCCGGTTAGTGGCAAAGGGATACGCATAGACCCACGGAATCGACTACAACGAGACCTTCGCTCCTATGGCGAAGATGACGACGGTTCGTGTGGTACTGACAGTTGCTGCGGCAAGGGGGTGGCATCTTCACCAGATGGATGTGAAGAACGCCTTCCTTCAAGGAGAGCTTGAAGAAAAAGTCTTTATGACTCAACCCCCCGGATTTAAATCGGAGATGAACAAGTCGGCGGTATGCCGACTGAAGAAGTCGCTTTACGGCTTGAAGCAAGCCCCCCAAGCTTGGAACGCGAAGATCACGCACCGGTTGCGTAAGCTGGGGTTTGCTGTCTCTAAGTCGGACTCTTCGTTGTTCATCCGGCAAGGCTCTGACGGTCCGGTATGTATACTCTTGTATGTGGATGATTTAGTCATCACCGAACCGAGTCTTCTCGGAATCAACCGCGTCAAGTCCCAGTTGTCGGACGCATTCGAAATGAAGGACCTGGGGGACCTTCATTATTTTCTTGGGATCGAAGTGATCCGGACCCCCGACAACATATTGCTCTCACAACGACATTACGTGTTGAATATGCTGTATAAGTTCGGCATGACGGATTGCCGACTTGTCTCCACACCCCTAGACCGGAACCAGAAGCTACGTCCCAACTCCGGATCGGCCTGCAATGAGAAACGGTTCCGACAGGTTGTCGGAATCTTGATCTACTTAACCATCACCCAACCCGACATCAACTATCCGGTCGGCATGGTAAGTCAGTTCATGCAGAAGCCGACCGTGGAGCACCTTCAGTGCGCGCAACGAATATTACGGTATGTCAGCGGCACTAAGGACCGGGGACTGCTCTACCGGTGAGGTATACCCGAAGAGCTTGTCGGTTACACAGATGTTGACTGGGCCGGCGATGCGTCTGATCGCCGCTCCACTTCCGGATACATGTTCTCCATAGGTAGTGCGGCCGTTGCGTGGAGCAGCAAGAAGCAGCCCACACTGGCTTTGTCAAGCACTGAGGCTGAGTACCGGGCCGCTACCGTTGCCACTTGTGAAGCCATCTGGCTTCGGCGACTGCTGCGAGACTTGCGGATCGAGGTACCGACCCCGCTCCCGATTTACTGCGATAACATGAGCAGCTTGCAGCTCGCCAAGAACCCTGTGTTCCATGCTCGCACAAAGCACATCGAGGTGCACTACCACTTTGTGCGTGAGCGGGTCCTGAGCGGTGAAGTTGACCTACGGTATGTTCATACGGATCGGCAAGTTGCCGACATCTTCACCAAGCCGTTCGGATCGGACAAGTTGCAGCACTTTACCGACATGCTTGGTATTCAACATCTCGACGTGCCGCACTTGAGGGGGAGAAGCAAGGGCAAAGTCTCTACCGAAATAGGCAAAGGCCAAAAAATTGTTGAACCTGTCAGTAAGAGGAGAGTCGGAAGAAGAGGAGACAAGAAGATGAAGGAAGCCGAGTCGACGTGCACTCAGGAAGAGAAGTGCATGCTGTGCGGAGGTCATCATGACGGTACTGACCATGATGTGGAGTCGAATGAAGAATTCGATTTCGGTTCACCAGCTGAAGAAGCCGAGGGAAGCATGGAGAAGGCCAAGACTCGGAAGTGGTCTGATGTGGTGAGAGGCCTGAAGCCGGAAGTCGAAACGGAGTGTACCGATTCGGACAAGAGTTGGAACGAGTCGGAGATAGCTGACTCGGATCAACAGATGGATCCGGATGAGTGGGATCGACTGAAGGCCAAGGGGACACGGACACAACGGAAGTCGATGCCATCGTGGGAGAACCGACGGATCGGCAAGCGCCGGAGTCATAGCAACGTGAGTGCTGAGATGGGCCTATTGAGCAGACATGCCAACCGAGAGGGTCGAGGCGCGCAGAACCAAAGGGGTCGCGGCAAACGGGACCGGACCGGACTAGGAGTGCAAGCAAGGCGGAGTGACGCCAGGAGAAGTCGGTTGGAAGAACCGACTGCCACAGAGGTCGACACTACGACCCCACCTCAGGTTGAGCTTGAGGGGGAGTGTTGAGCGGCAAGCTCAACCGGAGCTGGATCGGCTGAATAAGCCGGAGCCGGTAAGCGAGACGGATCGGGCGAAACGGATCGGTATGACGGTGAGCAACCGAACCGGCAAGCAGTGGAGGCCGGGTGCAATCCGTAACCGGAAGTCCAATCGGAAGCCTAGTATAGGATAGACTACTAGGTAGCTATAGTCTCGTAGTAAGTGTCAAATGCTCGTATGAGCATTGAAGTACATAGTACTTCTATCAGTCCTAAGAGGACTTGTATAAATAGTGCTACTTAGCACAATGTGTATATATGGTCTTGAAATAATTTTGAAACGGTGTTCTGCTCTCTCTCTCTCTCTCTCTCTCCGTGTGTTGTTCTCTGTTTTACGCTTCCGCAAACACTCACGTTCACAGCTTCGCACGACTTTCGGCGCTGGACCGGACCATGTTGGACACGAGTCGTGTCCTATTGTTCGTTAAATCGGTGGACGCAAGGGATCGGGAGCAAGTGGGCTTGCTGCTAGAGACCGATGACGGCCTAACAACCAACTTGGCCGTGGTAAAGAGAGTATGCGGCCGCTTTGACAAACGGCGTGAGTGGGTCGATAAAGGCTTGATGGGGGCGGGTTCTGTTGCGACAAGGAAGGTCGAGGTACCCCCACCGGCGCGAAGAGAAGAGACCCGAGACTGGCTCGAGACCAGCTCATCAACTTCGACCAGCATGGTCAGAGGCTAGTCCGGAGGAGTGGCTTTGGAGGAGCTGACTCAGATGGTGAGGGACCTCTAGATCGTGCAAGCACGGAGGAACGGCGGTGAACAAATCCGTGACCGAAGGCCTCCAGCTGGGAGCCGGTGCTTGTGGTGCGACGTGGTCAACCACGCCTGAAAGGACTGCGGGGACTTCGCCGAAGCGATAAGGGCTAACGTGGTGTACCTATGGAACGGTCGGGTGCACGCTAGCGAGACTCGGAGGGCCCTGGATCTGAATGTCAGATGAGGGGGTATGAAACGACTGATGGAAGAAGCGGCGGTTCGTCACGAGGAGACCGTCCACTACTCGACGTCGGCTGGAATCTAGGTCGGAAGCGATGAAGACCGGAAGACGAAAGAAGCCGGATTCCGGCCGGTGATGTTGGAAGGCCTCGTCGGCGTAAGGCTGAAGAAAGAGGAAGCGAACCGCGTGGAAAGACGGGTTCGGGAGGTAATCGGGTGGAGTGACCTAGTCGAGGAGAAGACGGGCTTCGTGGAAGCCGCGTGCCAGAACTACGAGGTTCTGGTTGAAGACAAATGGGCGGGAAAGACCGGGGGGGCCGGACCCTCACAACGGTATGAGACCCGGTTCGGGCCGAAGCAGAGTGATGCCGGTGCATCCGACGCACCGGACAAGGCCAAGAAGGCCTGTTATCGGTTGAGCACGGAGATCGAAAGGACCATGAACCTATGAAAGGTCCTGGAGGAACAGATCCTCAACAACAAAGTGGAGCTATCGCTGAGGGAAGTGCTCGCTATCGCCAAGAAGGAGTTCCACGACTCCATCGTAGACTTGGTGAAGCGGAAAAGGCTTTCAATGGAGCCAGAGCCGGAGAAGTGGGTGGAGGTGTGAACGACGCACCTAGAAGACATGGCCCTGGAGGACGAATTGGCAGAAAGCCACTACTCGAGGCTACATTGGGCTAGGGCCACTACGGAAACCCCTGTTCGGATTGGGGACATCCAGGAGCCAGTGGTGGCGTTAGTAGACCACGGTTCGGAGATCAACTTGATTTCCATGGACCTCTACAAGAAGGGAAAGTGGTCGATCAACACCAAGCACGGGTGGAAGATACGGGCAGAAACACGCGCCACGGAGGAGCTGCATGGAGCCTGCCTGAATGTACGAGTAAAAATCGGCGATGTCGAGATTGACCAACACTTCTTCATGCAGGAGACGTCCTCGCATCCGGTGACACTCGGAGAACCGTACATCACGGCGGTGTGCATGGAGACAAAGGTGCTGGACAACGGTTCGGCATATGCATGAGTCAAGAGCTAGGATGGGCACCACTCGGTCCAGTTCCTGACGGTGCGATCGAACCATGACCGTAACCGCGAGACCCTCGGTGCCGAAACCCGAGGGGATTTTTAGAGAGGGCTATCAAAGCGTGGGGCCGTGATAGTCCAGACACCCCGGAAAAACCCCACAAATGTACTATAGGCGAAAAAACCTGTACCATAGGTAGAAAATTTTGGTTCTCCGATAGCGGAGGTTGTATGATAGCCGATGTAGTTGGCCAGGAAAAGAAGCGGGCGGAGGAGCGACTTCGGGCAGAGGAAATCAGCGGAGCCGTGGAGGCTGTCTCTTTCGACGACACCTTGGGGAAGTTACGGGAGCTGTTCGGAGAAGGCTTTAATGCAGACCGGATGATTCCGGTATTTTCGGAAAAGATGTACGAAGTCATCGCCGACTTCAGTAGTGGACTCGAGTCGGATCGGACGGCCCGAGTGGATACGAAGTACAAGACTGTGGACCAGAATGTGAGGCCAATCGCGACACCCTTGCCAGAGGGCAGCGAGTTACGGATAAAGGGGGTCGCATCGGACCCAAGTTTACGAGATCCGGCCAGCATAGGACACACGTTCACCGACATAACACTACGGGAGCTCAAGATCGATGGGGGGAGTTTTCTACTGCCGGCGGAAGAGGACCGGTTTTGGAGAATGCTCGGGAGGCACGAGAAGGCTTTTGCATTCTCACTGGAGGAGATCAGGTGCGTAGACCCGAAGGTTGTGGAACCGATGGTGATCTTCACGGACCGCATGTGCCGTGGAATCTCAAGCCGATTCCGGTACCCAGAGCTCACATCCCGAAGCTGATGGAGCTGTTGAAATAGAAGGTGGAGATGTGTTAGGAAACAGGTCCCTCCGGATGGGAAGTGAGAAGAACAGTGTTGATGAGCAACTCGGCCGAGGCCGAATCCGGATGTGGAGTACCCGACAACGGAAGACCCAGTGAGAACCGGATGAGGAGTACCCGGCAACGGAAGACCAAGTGAGAACCGGATGACGAGTACCCGGCAAGGAAGACCCGGTGAGAACCAAATGTTACAGGCCCGGTGAGAACCTCTCATCGGATGGAAGGGACATATATGTAAATATGTTCCAGAGAGCCCACCGGGGCTATATTTGTAAATAGCCCGAAAGTCATATTAGTATAAATATGACCTAGGGCAAACTTAATAGATAGATGTGTAGAATTGGTTGTGTTATTATGTGGCGATAATTCGGAGCGCAAGTGTGTACAGAGAAGACAGAGAGAGAGGAGAAGAGGTTGTTGCCTATGTTGTAACCGCCTGGTGGCGAACCGAGGGAGCAAGAGGTTGTTGCCTTTGTGCCCCATTGTTGTAATCTTGATATAGTGATATTTTGCAGTGTGAGGGCTGTCGTGGTTTTTCCTTGGTTTGGGTTTTCCATGTTAACATCCAGTACACTCTCTTCTTTACTGTTTCGTGTGTAGATACATCTCACCACATCCCTATTTTCTATGATTGATCTGACGTCTCGGTTGTGGCCAAGCATAGCTTAGGGAACCGTATTCCTATCAAACTGGTATCAGAGCAAAACGACACACTAAAATGGACGATTCGTTGGGATGCATATTCAAGCTCACCGGCTCCAATTACTGAGTGTGGAAGTCGAAGATGAGGGACATGCTCGTGGTTAAAGATCTTTGGTTGCTGGTTCAGTTCGGGGACAAGAGACCGGACAAAATCGATGCCACGATATGGGAGGTGATGCACATGAAGACAACGGCGTACATATGGTGCTTCATCGACATGAGTCTATACAACAACTTCAATGAAGAGAGCAAGGCTCATGAGCTCTGGGAGAAGATCGACATTATGTTTCAAAACAAAAATGTTGTTAATCAGGTTTCGGTATTTCAGAAGCTAGTAAGACTCCGGTACCAAGATGGCTCTAGCATGGCAGAGCACATGAATGCCTTCTAGGGGCTGATACACCAGGAAACATCATTAGAAGTACCTCTCGCCGATGAGGTACTAGCACTACTCCTGCTTGGTTCCCTCCCAGATAGCTGGGAGACGTTGGTTGTCACTTTGGGCAACGCCGGGCCGGAAGGGAAACGGTTATCCCTAGCAAGAGTGAAGTCGAGCTTGCTAGATGAGGAGATGCTCCTTAAGGATATGAGCTCCGACTCCAAAGCGCTCCTTAGCGAATCGGAACACGGAAGACAAAGGAACCGTAGTCCCCATAACCGGGAAAAGTCGGGGACACGGTCAAAGTCAAGGGGGAGGCCTACTTGCTTTTATTGCGGCAAGCCGGGACACTTTCAGAAGAACCGTCGGCACTTCCGAAAAGATAAGGAAACCGACGGTACCGATTCGAAGCGGACATCGGACCGGAACGGTAAAGACCGAAGGGGGCCGGACCGGAAGGGAACGACGGCAATCACGGCAAGTGAAGAAGAGTTGATGCTCATCACTGAGGAGAGTGAGTTGTACCTTGTTGGCGATGAGACAACGTGGGTTGTCGATTCCGGAGCATCGTTCCACCTTACCCCAGACCGGAAATGCTTCTCATCCTACATAGCCGATGATCACGGTTGACAACACCAACCGGATGGGGAATGAAGGTACATGCCGAATTGTCGACATAGGAGACGTGTGGTTGACAACACCAACCGGATGCAAGCTGTTGCTGAAGGATGTCCGACACGTTCCAGAAGTTCGACTGAACCTGATATCATCCGGTTGACTAGATGATGAAGGCTACATGGGTAGCATCTGGAACGGAGTCATGAAATTTAACAAAGGGAGCCTAATAGTGGCTTGGGCCCGGAAGGTCAACACCCTGTACCTGATGAATGCCTGGTTATGCCCGGAAGAAGTGAATGTGGCATCCGACACTACCGGTGAACTGTGGCACAAGAGACTGTGTCACATGAGCATGAAGGGGATGAAGAGGCTTGCCGATGACGACCTCATTCCGGTGAAGGACGTGCATCTTGAGAGGTGCACCGACTGCTTAGTTGGTAAGCGAAACCGGACCTCCTTTCGATCAAGTCCACCGATGAGACGTAATGCACCACTGGAGTTGGTGCATCCCATGCCGGAGCGCAGTACTTCGTGACGTTCATAGATTACCACAGCTGGAAGCTGTGGGCCCTACCGTTGAAGACGAAGGATCAGGTGTTATCCGTCTTCAAAGAGCTCCACACGAGAGTGGAAAGAGAAACCGGCCGGAAGCTGAAGGCGGTTTGAGCAGATAACGGAGGAGAATACCGGGGGTAGTTCGAGGAATACTGTCGCTCAATGGGAATCCGGCTCGAATTTACCGTGCCGAAGACGCCGGAACTAAACGGGCTGGCCGAGAGGATGAACCAGACCATAATGGAGAGGGTCCGGAGTATGTTGGCGCATGCAAAATTACCCAAGACGTTTTGGGTTGAGGCACTGTCGACGGCGACATATGTGATTAACAGATCACCCTCAGTACCCTTGGATGGGGACATGCCGCAGAGAGTCTGGACCGGTAAGGAAGTGTCCTACCGGCATCTGAAGGTATTCGGGTGTCTTGCATACGTGCATGTAGCCAAGGATTGGAGAGGAAAGTTAGATCCGAAGACCCGGCCATGCATATTCCTCGGTTACAGCGACAATGAGTTCGGCTACCGAGTGTGGGACCTGGCCGACAAGAACGTTTTCCGGAGTTGAGATATTATCTTCATGGAGGACAAGACGCTCGCCGACTGGGAGTTGGAGAAGAAGATAATGAACTCCAAGTCGACTGGTAAGGATCAATTCTACGATGAGCAGACCCAACCGGCAAGAGACCGGTTAGCACTCGATGAACCGGTCGGTGACAGTAAGGAGACAAGACAGGCCGAAGAAGAAGGAATAGGTGAAACCAGAACCGGCCATGACCCCAAATCGGATTAGGATGAAGAACAAATAGAGGAGCCGGTTGCCGAAATGCAAAGACGGAGATATCCTCTCAGAGAGAAAAGGCCCCCTAGAGATTTCCAGATGCAGAGCATGTGCTGCTGACCGATGAGGGGGAGCCGGAAAGCTTCGAAGAAGCGAAGGATGACACCAACAGCTGCAAGTGGTTGAGTGCCATGCAGGACGAGATGGATTCCTTGCATGAGAACCACACATATGAATTGGTGGAGTTGCCGAAAGGAAAGAGGGCACTCCGAAACAAGTGGGTGTACAAGTTGAAACCAGGAGATGCCGGCAACCCCCCGAGATACAAAGCCAGGATCGTGGTGAAGGGGTTCTAGCAGAAGAAGGGCGTGGACTTCGACGAGATATTTGCCCCAGTAGTAAAGATGACTTCCATCCGGACGGTGCTGAGTATAGCGGCAAGCATGAACCTCGAGGTAGAGCAGCTGGACGTGAAGACGACATTCCTTCACGGTGACCTCGAAGAGGAGATCTACATGCAGTAACCAGAAGGATTCGTGGAGAAAGGGAAGGAGCACCTGGTTTGCCGATTGAAGAAGAGCCTGTATGGATTGAAGCAGGCTCCCCGACAATGGTACAGGAAGTTTGACTCCTTCATGACCAACCAAGGGTATCACAAAACGCAAACCGATCACTGCGTGTTTGTGAGGAAGTTCGAAGGAGGCGACTTCCTGATACTCCTTCTGTACGTAGACGACATGTTGATCGTCGGACGAGACCAAGCTAAAATACGGATGTTGAAGAAGGCTCTCAACCAAACCTTCTCAATGAAAGACTTGGGCCCGACAAGATAGATATTGGGGATGCACATCATCCGGGACCGGTCAAAGAAGCAATTGAGGTTGTCACAGGAGAAATACGTTGTTGTGAAGAAAACCGGCCATAGGCGAGATCGAAGAAAAAGGCGCATGAACCGGCTCTTACACGGGTGGATGCGAGGATTGATATATTCTACATTAGGGTGACTGGTGTAAATACTAGGTAGTGCACATTTATTAAGGGATTTTGTGCGTATCTCTGTCGACAGGGACAGGGAATAAAGCAATTTGGCTGAAGAAAAGGGGCACCCCTTTGGGGGAACTATTTAAGGAGGGAGAGAAGGAAGGAACACAGATCGCGCTGTCGTGAAGAAAACCTTCCACAAGCGGAATCGGTGCACAGGAGGGTAGGAACCGGCTCTTCATGCACGTACGCCTTATGTTGTACATAAGAGAGAATTAGGTACATAGGAGATCCTAGGTAGGTAGATTCGGTAGGTAGGAAGGTAATGGGAAACGGCTCCTTCCTTGCCTATAAAAGGAGGGAGACGAGGAAGGCGGTGAGGGGGGGGTGAAGTGCTGTCGGGTTGTCGGGCGAAGGCTTCTCTCTCTTCCAAACTCCGTAGCTTCTTTCTGTGCAGGTTTTCGGGAGGCTCGCGCTACTCTGAGGAATGCCCGAGTGCTTCCGACAGCACCTCCAACCTACTCCTTTCTTTCTGAGCGTTTACGAACAGGCATCAGCATCTATTCGTCGGCCTATTAGGTTGTAACCGACTTCGTGCTTCTTGTTGTTTGTCCTTGTTAATATATATATATACATACATTCGTGTCTCTCTGCGTCGGTGTCCCACTCGCGTCTTTGTGTCGAAGGGCCGTGCCCCTGTGAATCTACGCCCACACGTAGTGGGTCCCTTCCCTTCTCCTTTGTCTCTTGCTCTTCGGTACAAGACCCCCGAGGCCCCGCCTCATTCCACGCATCCGCGAGGAATACCTCGACATCTTGGTGAACCCGACGTGAAAGAGGCGGCAGAAGAGCAGAAGATGAAGGGGTCGGATCTTGCGGAGGCCATGGCTTCGGCTGTGGATCGGGTATTGAGCGCACGCGAGGGCACCAACGCCCTCGACAGAGCCATTGAGGTGGTCGTCGGTACGATCGGCCGGTTCAGCGGGAAGGATGCCACGAAGTATTTGGCGTCCTACGGGGTAGAAATGCTGATCCGGAACATTCCGGAAGAGAGGCGTCTTGCCGGATTCCCTCGAGTGGCGATGCCGAGCATCCATGCGGAGGTGCTCGAGGTACGGGCAGAGAGCCGTACCTGGGAGGAGTTCGAAGGCCGACTCCTAGAAAAATACGGGCTGGACGACGCGCTCCGGCTTTTGAAACGGGACTTCATGGAATGGGTGGAGTCCCCCGGCAAGGGAAGAAATGCGTCGGCACTCCTCCGGGAGTTTGAGGAACGCTTTGCGCACCTTTCGGCGCTTGACCGAACCGTTCTGGATACGAGCCGGGTCCTACTGTTCGTCAAGTCGGTGGATGAGCGGGACCGGGATCAAGTCGGCTCCTTGCTAGAAACCGAAGACGGGCTGACGACCGACTGGACTGCGGTTAAGAGAGTCTGTGGCCGTTTCGACAAACGGCGAGAATGGGCTGACAACGGGGCGGCCGGTGTGGGCTCTGTCACAGCAAGGAGGCTTGAACCGGCACCGCAAGGGTGAAGGGCAGAGACCCGGGAGTGGCTCGAAACCAGGTCGGCTCCGACCGGCATGGTCAATGACTCGTCCGGAGGAGCAGCGCTGGAGGAGTTGACGCAGGCGATAAAGGATCTCCAGATCGCCCAGACTCGAAGGGAAGGCGGCGAACCGGCTCGTGACCGACGGCCGGTAGCAGGGAACAGGTGCATGTGGTGCAACGAGGTCGGCCACATTCGGAAGGACTGCGGCGATTTCGCAGAGGCGTTGAGGAACCGGGTGGTGTACCTATGGGAAGGCCGGGTGCACGCCGGCGATACCAGAAGGGCCCTAAACCGGAACGACGGGCGAGGAGGTATGAAGAGACTGATGGAAGAGGCAGCGGCCTGACACGTGGAGGCCATCCACTACTTGGCGTCGGCCGGTATTTGGGTCGGGGGCAGCGAGGCCCGAAAGGAGAGCAAAGACGGATTCTGGTCGGCAATGCTGGAAGGCCTCGCCGGCGAACGGCTGAGGAAAGATGAAGCGGACCACGCTGAGAGACGGGTCCGGGAAATAACCGGGTGGAGCGACCCGGTCGAGGAGAAGACGGGCTTCGTAGAAGCCGCCTGCCGGAACTACGAGGCTCTGGTAGAAGACAAACGAGTGGGGAAAGCCGGAGCGGCCGAGCCCTCACAACGATACGAGACCCGATTCGGGCAACGACGGAACGATGCCGGTGGGTCCAGCGCACAAGATAACCCCAGGAAGGGCGGATACTAACTGGGGATGGAAATAGAAAGGACCACGGACCTACGAAAGGTCCTAGAAGAACGGATCCTCAACAGCAAAGTGGAGCTGTCATTGCGGGAGGTGCTAGGGATCGCTAAGAAGGAGTTCCACGACTCCATTGTGGACTTGGTGAAGCGGAAGAGGCTGTCGACGGAGACGGAACCGGAAAGACCGGTGGAGGTGCGGACGACGCACATCGACGACTTGGCGCTGGAAGATGAGTGGGCGGAGAGCCACTATTCGAGGCCACACTGGGCCCGAGCTACCACGAAGACCTCGGTAAAGATCGGAGATGTTCAGGAACCAGTGGTGGCATTGGTGGACCACGGTTCGGAAATAAACCTGATGTCCATGGACTTCTATAAGAAGGGAAAGTGGCCGATCAACACCAAGCACGGGTGGAAGATACGGGCGGCGACGCGCGCCACCGAGGAACTGCACGGGGCCTGCCCGAACGTGCGAGTCAAGATCGGCGACGTCGAGGTTGACCAGCACTTCTTCGTACAGGAGACGTCCTCGCACCCGGTCATATTAGGGGAACCATACATCACGGCGGCGCAGATGGAGACCAAGGTGCTAGACAACGGTTCGGCCTACGCGAGGGTCAAAAGCCAGGACGGGCGCCATTCGGTTCAATTTCTGACGGTGCGACCGAACCACGAGCGAAACCGCGAATCCCTCGGTGGCGAGAACTGGGAGGATTTTTAGAGAGGGCTCCCAAGGCGTGGGGCCAAGACAGTCCGGACACTCGGGAAAGACCCCACAGCTGTACGATAGAACCGAAACCAAAGAAACCTTGTACGATAGGTAGAAAATTTTGCTTCTCGAACAACGGAGGGTGTATGATAGTCAGCATCGTTGGCCGAGAAAAGGCAAGGGCGGAGGAGCGACTTCGAGCGTGCGGAGTTCTCGGCCCGGACGAGGAAATCAGCGGAGCCGTGGAGGCGGTCTCCTTCGACGACACCTTGGGGATGCTGAGGAAGGTAGCTGGAGAAGACCTTAACGAAGACCGGAAGATACCGGTATGTTCCGAAGAGATGTACGAAGTCATCGCGAACTTCATTAAGGGGCTCGGGTCGGATCGGACGGCCCGAGTTAGCACGAAGTACAAAACTGTGGACCGGAAGGTAAGGCCAGTCGCGGCACCCTTACCGGAGGGTAGCGAGTCCCGAATCAGAGGGGTTGCGTCGGACCCCAGTTTACGAGATCCGGTCTGCATAGGACACACCTTCCTCGACGGGACGCTCCGGGAGCTCAAAATCGGTGGGGGCGGGTTCCTACTGCCGGCGGAGGAAGACCGGTTTCGGAGAATGCTCGGAAGACATGGGAAAGCCTTCGCATTCTCACTGGAAGAGATCGGGTGCGTAGACCCGACAATCGTGGAGTCGATGGTGATATTCACGGTACCGCATGTGCCGTGGAATCTCAAGCCGATTCCAGTACCAAGAGCTCACATCCCGAAGTTGATGGAGCTATTGAGGCAGAAAGTCGATATGGGCATTCTCGAACCGTCGAGTGCCCCATACTCGAACCGATGGTTTACCGTACCAAAGAAAAACGGAACATTGCGCTTCATTCAAGACCTGCAGCCGGTCAATAGAGTGACCATTCGGAACGCAGGAATCGGACCGACCATAGACGAGTTCGCGGAGGCCTTCGCCGGAAGGTCGATTTACTCGGTCGGTGATCTGTACTCGGGGTACGACCAGTTCCAGCTAGCCGTGGAGAGCAGAGACATTACGACGATGCGAACTCCCCTCAGCCTAGTGCGAATGTGTACCCTGCCACAAGGAGGGACCAACTCGGTGGCCCACATGGTGAATGCAATGAACAAGGTACTGAGGGATTGCATCCCGGACATCACCATGCCATTTCTAGACGACATCCCGATCAAAGGGTGCCTGGTGGAAGAGAAGGACGAGACACTTGGGCCGGACGGGTGCCGGCGATTCGTGGCAACACACATCAACGACTGCGAGATGGTGCTACAAAGGTTAGAGGATGCGAGGCTCACCTTCTCCGGGGAGAAATCGGCCGTCGGGCAATCAGAAATCCTGGTGGTCGGACACCTATGTGGACCATATGGCCGAAAGCCGTCTCCGACAAAGGTAGAAGCCATCTCCGCGATGAAGACCGACTGTAGCTTGGTTACGGAGGTTCGGAGGTTCCTGGGGGCATGCGCATTCTACCACATATGGATCCCGCATTACGCCCACGTTGCGGAGCCGCTATACGAGTTGCTGAAGAAGGGGCGAAAATTCAAGTGGCGAGAAGAGCACACAGAGTCGGTCCGGAAGCTGAAGGGAGCTCTTACGGCAGCACCGGCGCTCCGGAAGGCTGTCTACGGGAAGGGTACCCCGGTATACATAACGGTGGATACGAGTCCGACCGAGATTGGATGGGTCGTCAACCAAGAAGACAAGGACGGCATTCGGTTCCCGATCAGATTCGGCGTGAAGGTCCTCAGTGAGCGACAACGAGGGTACGCCCAGGTTAAACGCGAACTCTGGGGTATCATTTCGGCAGTAAAGGCCGACAAAGACTACCTGATCGGGACAGAAGTGATTATCGAGACGGATTGCCTCCCAATTCTCGGCATGGTTTCTGGATGCGCGACACCGGACCTGGCGATGCTCAGGTGGATAGCGTACATCAAGTCCCTGGACCCGGAAATATGACACATTTCCGGAAAGGACAACGCCATGGCTGACATGCTTTCGAGGGCGAGGTTTGATGACGAGGGCGGCATGATTTCGGAGGACGAAGAAGTCAGCATGGACTTCTTCGAGGCGGCGTACGTGACGACTGGTGGGACGAGCACTCGGGCACTTAACGGCTTCGACGAGAGCAAGTACGACGGCGAGTGGCTACGGATCGGTGGTTTCTTGAGGACAATGACGCCGGATGCGTCATGGACGAAGGACGAGACCTACCGGATCCGGAAGAAAGCATACTGATTCTTTCTCCGGGATGGATACTTATGGAAGCACCCGAAGAAGAGGAACGGAGTCCCGCTCCGGGTGGTGGCGATGAAGGAAGAACAGGAGGAGCTGCTGACGGCCTACCACGACAGCCCTTGGGCTGGACACCGTGGAACGTGGGCCACGTTCAAGAAGATAAAGGGGAAGTACTGGTGGCCGGGACTGTACTGGGACGTGCATCGGTTCGTGACAACTTACGAGAGCTGTCAGATGCACGCCATAGTCCGACATCGGGACGAGCTTCACCCTACGTACCCTCCGACCATCCACTTCAAATGGATGGTAGATCTGGTGACGATGCCGATGGGAGTAGGACAGATGCGGTATCTGGTCCTGGCTCGGGAGGATCTGACGAACCAGGTGGAAGGCCGAGCCCTTCAGAACAAAACGACCGCGGCCGTATGTCGGTTCCTGATCGAGGACGTGATTTGCCGGTACGGGTGCGTTGGGAAGATCGTGGCTGATCGCTGGGAGTTGGACGCCGAAGAGGCCAAGGAGCTGTTCGACCGGCTAGGAGTCAAGCTCTCGCTTACCACTGCGTACAATCCGGAGGCGAATGGGAAGGTGGAGCACGGACACGGACTGATCGTCAAGGCGTTAGTTCGGGCATGCGGAGGGCAAGTCGGGAACTGGCCGCGGCTGCTGCCTTACGCGTTGTGGGCTGACCGAACTACGCACAGTTCGGTAACCGGATTCATGCCGGCAGAGCTCATGTTTGGGCAAAAGCCGATCATGCCGATGGAACGTACGATCTCCTCATGGGCAACCGTGGACTGGAGAGACGAGATGAGCCGGGAGGAACTGTTGGCGGCGCGCATACGACAGCTCGAGCGAAGACCGGAGGACGTGGAGCAGGCTGCGGGAAAGCTTCGGGTGGCAAGGACGAGGAACAAAGCCCGGTTCGACCGGACGCACCGGCTCCGACCAAAGAAGATCGAGGAAGGCGACTGGGTGCTAGTCTACGACAGCAGCCTCGACAACCAGCACCGAGCGACACGGAAGTTCGCAAGAAGGTGGTTCGGGTCTTACGTGGTACAAAGCGCGAACTACAACGGGACGTACCATCTGGCGGAACTCGACGGCACGAGAATGGCGATACCGGTAGCTGGGAAGCAGATCAAAGCGTTCAAGAAGCATCACGACGACGAGCCGGATCCGGTTAACCTGGACCGCGACGACGAACGATCAGAAACCGAGGAAGAACCGAAGGGCGGGGAATGAAGGCTGGACCGGTTTTCTCCGTCCCAACTCAATTTGGCGCATGCTGGTCGATGCGCGGTTAGGTGGGGGCGGATGTCGTGAAGAAAACCGTCCACAAGTGGAATCGGTGCACCGGAGGGTAGGAACCGGCTCTTCATGCACGTACGCCTTATGTTGTACATAAGAGAGAATTAGGTACATAGGAGATCCTAGGTAGGTAGATTCGGTAGGTAGGAAGTTAATGGGAAACGGCTCCTTCCTTGCCTATAAAAGGAGGGAGACGAGGAAGGCGGTGAGGGGGGGGGAAGTGTTGTCGAGTTGTCGGGCGAAGGCTTCTCTCTCTTCCAAACTCCGTAGCTTCTTTCTGTGCAGGTTTTCGGGAGGCTCGCGCTGCTCTGAGGAATGCCCGAGTGCTTCCGGCAACACCTCCAACCTACTCCTTTCTTTCTGAGCGTTTACGAACAGGCATCGGCATCTGTTCACCGGCTTGTTCGGTTGTAACCGACTTCGTGCTTCTTGTTGTTTGTCCTTGTTATTATATATATATACATACATTCGTGTCTCGCTGCGTCGGTGTCCCACTCGCGTCTTTGTGTCGAAGGGCCGTGCCCCTGTGAATCTACGCCCACACGTAGTGGGTCCCTTCCCTTCTCCTTTGTCTCTTGCTCTTCGGTAAAAGACCCCCGAGGCCCCGCCTCATTCCACGCATCCGCGAGGAATACCTCGACAACGCGCTAGGGAGGACGAAGTGCCGCTGCAGATTTGAGGGCCAAGCTCTCTCTTCTCCTCCTTCGGCCGTCGGTCTTTGTGGGTCGGGAGCTCACTGCCTCTGCTTCGTGGACAACCCGTGTGCTTCCAGCAGAGTCTCTCCCCCTTTGTTTTGTTTCTGGGAGTCGAGCGAGTGTTGTCTGTGTGTGTGAGTAGAATCCCCGGGTCGGGTCCATCGCTTGTTATTGTAATCTCTTGTTATTGAAATCAAGTATTACGTTCTATATCTCTCCTTCTCGCTCCGCGTATCTACAAATCTCTCTCTCTCTCTCTCTCTCTCTCTCTCTCTCTCTCTCTCTCTCTCTCTCTCTCACTCTCTCTCTCTCTCTCTCTCTCGCTCGCTCCTCGGTTCAAGACCCCCGTGGTCCCGCCCCTTCTACACGCACGCGCGTTGTCGTGAAAATCCATCACTATGTGCGGATCATGAGACGGAACCGCCGGGGTTCTGGACTAGAAAGATTTAGAGCAACATGAACAACACAAGCAAGTTTTAAGCATGAGACAAGAGGGAGAGACAAATCATTCGTTTATTGCAAAAGAAAATCAATTCTTTATAATTTCAGAATTGTGTTACAATGGGTTGGGTATGGAAATGAGAGATTAGTTTTCAAATAAAGGAGCCAACAACCATGCAAGGAGTGGTCCGATATAAATCCTAGAGATAATCTTTTACAAGAAAGCTCAAGTCCACAAAGCTAAGAGTTTGATATCAATATGTGAGATAATTTTCTTCTCGAATTCGAGAGGGAAGAAGAAAGAAGGGGAAAAAGAAAAAGAAAAAAAAACTAGGAGGGAAAAAAATGGGACATATCTCGAGCTCCTTGTTGATCCTCCTCCCCAATGTTACATTGCATGCCCACTTTTAGTCGGATGGCCTCTATTTTTAGTTGCATGGCCTCTGTTTTTAGTCACATGCTTCCATTTTTAGATGCATGCCTTTTTACTTTTAGTTGCATGGCCTTGGCTTTTGGTTGCGTGCGCACACACGCGTCCGCGCCACACATACGCGTCCGTCCGAAATGTCCACGCGTACGTCCACGCATGTGCGCGTGCACACACACACGTCTGCATGCTCGTCCGCACATACGCGTCCGTCCGAAACGTCCACGCGCGTACTTCCGAAAACGTCCACGTGGCCATTGAGACGCGCGTACGCCCGAAGCATGCACACCACATAGTGTAGCCCAAGTCACCTTGAACATCCTATGCTCCACACATCGATAGAATGAATATGTTTTGGTTTCCCTTATATATTCTGGGTTCCAATGTTGTCCTATCTATGTGAGATATCTCACAATTTTGTCTTTTCTTTTCTTTTCTTCAAACTTCACACTCACATAACTTGATACTTGTTTATCCGTTTTATCAAGGTTGTTAGGTACTTTAGGTACGATACGGATACCATACGTATTTAACGTATTAATACCCGTATAGTACCTCCCAATTTAAAAATACGTTAAATACGTTTTCTTAATATGTTAAATACTTATAAAATACGTAAAATACGTATAGTACGTTAAATACTTCTAGAATTTGAAAATTATTTACCTTTCTAAAAAATATCTATAATATTGTAAAAAACATCTATGTTTACACAATTTTGTGATGTACAATAATAGTTCTACATCCTAAAATGCATATAAGACATTTGAACATTTCACATCCTAAAATACCTGTAGTAATATGGATGTCGACATTCCCTTATTCTATAAATCAGTGTAAGTGTGTATCATCACGATGTTCTACTTCAAATTGTAATTATTTACAATTATGCCTTCATAGATTGAGGAATCATTTACAATTATCACACTCATGATAGGTTTCTCTTTTCTTCGTTTTCTTCTTCTTCTTCTTCTATCTTCTACGATTATCACACTCATGACAAGTTCATGTCTTCTTTTCTCTCTTCTTCTTCATCTTCTTCATCGTTGTCTCTTATATTCTTCTTCCTTCCTTCCTCTGGCTTCTTTTTCACTAAAATATTTTTTTTCTTTTGCTTTTGGTTAGGGTTTTACTTACATTTTCTTTATAAATACGTATTATACTTGTTTTTTTATAAATACGTAAAATACCGTATTGGACAAATGTACATGATATTTGATTGAATAACATTGAGGTATAGTACGTACTATACCAATGATGAGGTACTATACGTATTTAAACGTTAAATACGGGTACGTAAACAACCATGCGTTTTATGCGTAGTAAAATACGCTATGAAGCTCTTTAACACATCTATCTTTCCATATCCATATATTAAGCTAATCGTAAATAGTTATTTTACTAGTTTTCATATCGTGTGTGAAAACCCACCCTACATTCACCCCCACCAAACCTGCACATCCACCGGTATATGCCAATTGTGGTGAGGTTCCTCTTTCTTAATTACTCTTCTTCAACCTTGATGTTCGAGGATACATCATCTAGATCTTCGATCTCAAGATTTGGGGCTTCTCTTCTCTTAAAGATCTTGATCCTCTTCCCTGCTATCGGCAAAGCAAGTCGAGTTCCATCCAACTCCGCTAAAAAATAGGTTGCATTGCTTTCTACTTTCTTGACCATATACGGGCCAAACCATCGTTTTGCGAACTTTCGAGCAGTGCTATATTGATTATCGAGACTACTATCATAGACAAGAACCCAATCTCCTTCTTCAATTTTTCTTTGTCGAAGACGATGCTTTCTATCAAAATTCTCCTTGTTCTTCAATCGAGCTTGGCGCAACCGTTCTATTGCCAACTCGACATCTTCGGGCCTTCGTTCTAATTGTTGAATCCTCGTGGCTAGCAAGTCTTCCCTGCTCATTTCCTCTTCCCATGGCAAAGACGTCCACGAAGCAACACTTTGCTCAATAGGCATTATTGGTTTTTGTCCTAATATGAGTTCGGCGGGCACATATCCCGTAGTCGTGCTATGTGTAGTTCTATCTGCCCACAATGCATAAGGTAGTAATCGTGGCCAATTTCCCATCTTGTCGTCGCAAGCCTTTGCTAGAGCTTTTACAATTGGACTATGTCCTCGTTCCACCTTCCCATTTGCGTCCGGGTTGTATGCCATGGTGAGCGATAATTTGATGCCTATTCTTGAAAAGAACTCTTTAGCTTCATTCGCATCTAATTCTCCTCTATCGGCCACTATTTTGCCGACACATCCGTATCGACTAATAACATCTTCAAGGAGAAACCTACAAACCGCCGAAGTTGTTTTATTCCTTAGCGCCCGTCCTTCTACTTGGTTGGTGAGATCCTCTCTTGCTAGCACGAGATATTTCAATTGCCCCAATCCCATTGGCATAACCACTATGTCTACCAACTACTTATAGTGCATTGATAATGGATATGTCGGATGAAGTTCATCCCTATGTTGAATATTCGAGTATAATTGGCATTGCTCACATGTTTCAACATAGCTTGCTACATCTTTGTAAACACCCGGCCACCAATACTTCTCCTTGAGCTTTGCAAATGTTGCCCATATTCCACGATGACCTGCCCACACACTATCATGAAATTCAACAATTAGTGTTTGTTGATCCTGTTTCTTGCACACCACTCGAAGTGGAGTTCCATTCTTTTTCTTCGGAAACTTCCATAGATGTCCTTCTTTGAGGAAGAACTTGTAGGTCTTCTTCCTAATTCGGTAGAAGTCTTCCTTTGACCACGATTCATCTTTTGTAAGAGAGCTTAAGTATTTGCCAATTTCAATGAATTCACCCTCATAATCTTCTACTTTGAACACTGCTAGCACCCGAGCACAAGAAACCATAAAGAAGTTTAGGCCAACATCCTCTTCGTCAGAGTGCAAATCTTCTTCACCCTCATACCTCGCCCTTGACAACATATCGGCCACCACATTATGCTTTCCATTTATATGCCGAATCTCGGGGTTGAGGGACTTGATATAGGCAATCCATCGCAGCATAGCAATATCCGGTGTAGCACAACCGGATATCATTCCGAGAATAGGTAGACAATCGGTTTCGATTATGACCTCTGTTCCTATAAGGTAGTCACGGTCGGTTTTAACCGCGGATACTATTCCCCATAGCTCTCTCTTTACTTGAGCATACTTCCTTTGTCTTTCGGTTAACACCTTCGCACCAAATCAGATTGCATACCGATTCTTTTCTTTGTCTTCTTGGTTTATCACCCATCCAATTCCGGTTGGGCTCGTATCCACCGTCACATATATCGGGGTACCATCGGTGTAGTCGGCTTTGCGCAGTGCTGGAGCTTCCAATAATAGTTTCTTTAGCTTTCGAATCGTGTAGGTATGTGTGAAAGTGTTTTTAGAATCTAAGCCATTGAACATTAGGAGAATATAAAGTATAGATAATTCACCTTTTGAGGATAAGAACACGAACTAAGACCTTAGGGAAGAAGTCAAAAGTAAAAGTACGAGACCAAGAGAAAAGTAAAAAGAGAAAACGCAGACTATAAAAAACAGTAAAAATAGAATGGTCATAACTCCCTCGTTGTTTATCCAAATATCACGTTTAAATATGGATTAGAAAGCTTGTAAAAAGAGCTTTCCATAGCTTTTTAAATCGCTTAATTTGGATTTCGGATGAGGGAGATATGACGATTAGAAGGTTGATGTGTCATAGCTAAAAATAGGGAGATAAAAAGCTTCTAAAAATAGCATGAACGTGGATAAGAAGAGGAAGGTTATAAAAGAAGAAGTAATATGAGTGAGAAGGGGGCGAAGAGTGGGGGAAGAGTGAAGGCCAAAGAGTGGATGAGGAGTGTTAGGAAGAAGTGTCTTTGTGGAAGAGGAAGTGTCTTAGAAGAGGAAGGTCTTTGGTTTTAGTTCAATGTGGAGTTTGTCTCCTTTGTATTCTCTTGATGTTGGAATATCAGAATATTCTTATTTCTTGCTCGTTTTCTCTATCTTTTTTCTTAGTTTCTCGAGTTATACTCTCTAATCATAATTACCTAGAGCTATATAATATATTATGATTTTCAACTCCATCTAATCGGTTTGATCAAGCCCTCATATAGTGTATAACTATATATTATCTTATACACCCTATCATTTTTGGCGCTCCAGGGAGGGTCGATCCTTTCCGTATAGGAAGAGAAGTTATCATTTAATTGTGTTACTATATTACATTAACTTAGCTATGCAATTTGCATTTTCGGGTGAAAGAACACAAGATGCTGGTGCCTTTTTGGCATGCTTTGAGCATCATGCCATATCTATTGGACGCATCACCGACAATGAAAAGTTGCCCTTGTTGGTAGCTACATTCTATGGTCGTGCTCGAGATTGGTATGACTCTCTTCCGCAAAATGAACAAGGAGAATATCAATTATTGGTGCATCAATTTCGTACAAGATATATTCAATGGAAAAGTGCAACTGAGGTAAGGGAGGAGCTTTTTCAACTAAAGATGGAATCACCTTTTGGTTTTTTAGAGTATGAACGAAATTTCCAAGAATTGTGGACGACGTGGATTCGTCTTCGTGGTGGCACCGAAGACGAGTGGTTTAAGATAGAACAATTTAAGGTGGGCCTTGATATGCATTTCCGTTTGGAGGCAAGCTTGAAGGATCCAACGACTTTTCAAGCTCTTCTCCAAGTTTGTCAAGATTATGATCGACAAGTGAAGATGATGAGTTCCATGGGGGATCCCCAAATGACGGCTTTGGGTGCAAATTTGATGCCTCGTGCCAACTTTCAAGCCTTATCTTCAATTGTGCATGGTGGACAAGTGTTTCCAAATGTGTATACCACCACAACAATAAACCCAACAAGTATATCTCAAGAAGTGGAACAAGTGAAGAGTGAACAAGATACAATGGCGTTGGTGAATCGGCGCTTTGATGAAGTGATGGCCCACTTGCAACAATCCCAAGCAATTCGCAACACTATTCCCGATGGTGGTGGCTCTAGAGGGCATCAAGGTGTAATTTGTTATTCTTGTCAAGAGGAGGGACACTCAACAAGATGTCCTCATCGACAACAAAGAGGTATGGAAAGAGACATGTATGAAGTGCAACGGAATGGACAACGACTTATCAACAATGGAGTCGAAGGAGGCGAATCCATAACACTTCCAATGACTCAGGTTCCTACAATTCCTCATAATGTGAATCTTCTTAATTTTATTGATGATAGTGATAGTGCTTGTGAAGTAGCTCTTGTGAAAAGGACAAGAGCCTCGCAAAAGGAGAAAGAAGTTGAAGGAGAATCTAGTGACTCAAGACAAAAGAAGAAGTCTAAGGAGAATGAGAAAGAGGACAAATTGAGAAGGAGACACTCTAGAAGGAAGATAAAGATGGAGGATATTCCTATGGGAGAAGGTGTAGAATCTTTCAATCGGAAGCATGAATTGATATCGAGTGGACCAAGGATAACATGGCCGCAACTTCTCCAATTATCATCCACATTACAAAATGAGTGGGGGAGGCTTGTGAGTATTTGCCAAAGTCAAAAGACCGTGCATTACGTGGGGATCATGCGAGTAGAAGATCGAAAGGACATACGTCCAATCATCCCTGTCTCCATCAAAGGGGTTCACATCAAAGATGCCTTGGGTGATAGTGGTGCTAGGGTAAGCTTGATTTCTGAATTTGTAGTAAACAAAGTAGGAATTCCTATTAGTAGGTCATCTTCAACAAGGGTGGTTGTAGTAGATAGTGGAGTGGTGCATTGCACAAGCATAGTGGAGGATGTGTTCATCAAGTGTTTTGGAATAAGAGGAGAAGCTTGCAACAAATACCACATCAACTTGAAGGAAAGTGTATCAATTTCCCCAAAGCTTCGGCAATTGAGTGTTGAACAAAAGGAAGAATTTATGCAAGAGTTCAACGCATGGTTACAAGAAAGTTCCAATTATAAGATGGAAGATTTGAGGTGTGTGTCACCTATAGTTTTGGTTCCAAAGAAGAATGAGATCAATTTCAAAGCCTTGAATGATTCGACCAAACGAGATGAATTTTCACTTCCTTCTCGAGATGAGATTGTCGATAAAATGGTTGTTTATACAAAACAAGGTAGTGTGGACAATATGTTGTGCCAAAAAGGATTTCATGTGGATGATTCAAAGATTAACATAATTACAAAGATGACAATTCCGACAAGTCTTGAAGCTTTGAAAGTATTTGTGCAAAAGGTGCGCTCGCTCGAAAGATTCATTTATATGTTGACATGCTTACTGCTATCAAGAGTGATGTATCCCATGGCCCTACTAGTCTTTGGAGCGTTAACGAAGACATAATGATTGTGGTAACCTCTTTCTTTGTGTTGACAAGGAGAAAGATGATGATGGAATTGTCAATGTGTGTGTGGGTGTGTCTAGGAGTGTGAGGTTTTTCCTACCGACTAGCGGGGGTTTTACTCACATAGTTTGTTTCTTTTTATTATATCTCTCTCATTGTCTATAGCCAAGAGATTGGCGAGAGAGCTTTTGTTTGTTAAGTACTGCCAATAAGTGCTTCGCCATAAATGGCTTAGCCTCTAACAAGGGGGAGGGCTAAATGTGAAAGTGTTTTTAGAATCTAAGCCATTGAACATTAGGAGAATATAAAGTATAGATAATTCACCTTTTGAGGATAAGAACACGAACTAAGACCTTAGGGAAGAAGTCAAAAGTAAAAGTACGAGACCAAGAGAAAAGTAAAAAGAGAAAACGCAGACTATAAAAAACAGTAAAAATAGAATGGTCATAACTCCCTCGTTGTTTATCCAAATATCACGTTTAAATATGGATTAGAAAGCTTGTAAAAAGAGCTTTCTATAGCTTTTTAAATCGCTTAATTTGGATTTCGGATGAGGGAGATATGACGATTAGAAGGTTGATGTGTCATAGCTAAAAATAGGGAGATAAAAAGCTTCTAAAAATAGCATGAACGTGGATAAGAAGAGGAAGGTTATAAAAGAAGAAGTAATATGAGTGAGAAGGGGGCGAAGAGTGGGGGAAGAGTGAAGGCCAAAGAGTGGATGAGGAGTGTTAGGAAGAAGTGTCTTTGTGGAAGAGGAAGTGTCTTAGAAGAGGAAGGTCTTTGGTTTTAGTTCAATGTGGAGTTTGTCTCCTTTGTATTCTCTTGATGTTGGAATATCAGAACATTCTTATTTCTTGCTCGCTTTCTCTATCTTTTTTCTTAGTTTCTTGAGTTATACTCTCTAATCATAATTACCTAGAGCTATATAATATATTATGATTTTCAACTCCATCTAGTCGGTTTGGTCAAGCCCTCATATAGTGTATAACTATCTATTATCTTATACACCCTATCAGTATGCTCATCTTCCCATTCGAACTTCTTCCTTCTCTTTAATAGTCCATACAATGGTTCAGCGACATGGGCATAATGTGGAATCCATATGTGGTAGAATGCACATGCTCCCAAGAATCTACGCACCTCCGTTTGAGACACACATTCTTCTTTCATCTCTTGAATAGTGTTCACCTTGGATGGAGATGGTTTCCGGCCATAAGACCCACATAAGTGTCCTACTACCAATATTTCTGGTTGACCGAATGTAGACTTCTCTCCCGAAAGCGTGAGATTCGCATCCTCAAGCTTTTGCAACACCTTCTCGCTATCCTTTATATGATCGATGACGAATCTTCGACAACCATCTTCATCTTTCGATTCATCTTTCTCTTCCATCAAGCATCCTTTGATTGGAATGTCATCTAAGAAGGGCATTGTGATATCGGGGATGCAATCCCTAAACACTTTATTCATGGCATTCACCATGTGGGCTACAGAATTTGTTGCACCTTGGGGTAAGGTGCACATCCTTACCAACCCGATCGGCGTCCTCATTGTCGTTATGTCTCTACTATCGACGGCCAATTGAAATTGATCATAGCCTGAGTAGAGATCTCCAATGGAATAGATTGATCTTCCCACGAAGGCTTCGGCAAATTAATCCACGCTTGGACCAATTCCGGCATTTCGGATCGTCACCTTGTTGACGGGTTGGAGATCTTGTATAAAGCGTAAGGACCCGTTCTTCTTCGGCACCGTAAACCATCTATTAGAGTAGGGAGCATTGGATGGCTCAAGAATTCCCATCCTAACCTTTTCCTTTAGAAGCTCAATCAACTTTGGAATGTGAGCTCTTGGAACCGGTATCGGCTTGAGGTTCCAAGGTACATGTGGCACCGTAAAAATCACCATCGATTCTATCATCTTCGGGTCGGCACATCCGATCTCTTGTGGAGAGAAGGCAAAGGCTTTCCCATGTCTCTCAAGCATTCCGCGGAACATTCTCTCCTCTTCGGGGAGGAGGAAATCTTCCCTTCCAACTTGTAGCTTTCCTTTCGTCTTTTTGGTGAAGACATGACCTATTGCCTTTGGATCCCTTAAGCTCGGATCATTGGCAACTTCTTTCATCTTCTGCCAGCTATCTTCCGGTAGCGGAACAACAACTGGCTTGATCTTCTTATCCACCGTTTTATATTTTGTGTTGACTTCAGCTTCCTCCATCAAGATGCCTCGATGATATTCATCGATGATAGCGTACATGTTGACGAAGTTAACCGAAATCACATTTTGATCGTGAGGGTAGCTCAAGTCCTCGACTTCCTCAATTTCACCAATGGTGTCGTTAAATGAGGCTTCCTCTAGAATATGAGACACGAATTCTTCTTCTTCGATTATGCTTTCTTCTTTCAGCATCTTCTCGAAGTCTTGTATCTTACGCTTGTCCTTCTTGTTGAGCACTGTTAGTTTACATGCGCCACTAGGTGTCACACATGTTGCTTCTCCTTGCGATCCACTTATTTCGCTTCCTTGTGGGGACTTATGATTGCTCGGACTATTTGTGCCCCACACTTCAATAGTCCGCTCTAAGAATCCGAGGATTCGCCTCCGAGGCTATCTCGGTTCCTTTCGTGATTAGCCCGCACCGTAAGGAATTGAACAGATCTTTGATTGTCAAGGCTCTTGACTCGCGCGAAGGCCGCTCCGTTATCGAACACCTTAGTCTCCATCCGAGACGATGTGATATATGGTTGTCCTAGGATGACGGGATGTGAAGCCGAGTCTTGCACGAAGAAGTGTTGATCCATCTCCACATCTCCGATCGTGACTTTAACATTGGGGAAAGCTCCATACAGGTCTTCTGTGGCCTTCGTTGCCGCTCGTATCTTCCATCCGTGGTTTGTGTTGATCGGCCATCTTCCTTTCTTGTAGAATTCGGTCGACATGAGGTTGATCTCCGAACCATGGTCAATCAAGGCTACCACGGTCTCCTTCTTCTCTCCAATCTTCACCGGCGTCTCCGTTGTCGCTCTTGCCCAATGAGGCCGAGAGTAATGGCTGTCCGCCATCACTTCTTCTTCCTCCTCCTCTTCGGATCTTGCCATGGTTATGGCACTTGTTTTCATCTCTTCTTCATCCGATTGTTGCCGTTTTCGCTTAATCAAGTCCACGATAGTATCGTGGAGCTCCTTCTTAGCGATCCCAAGTAGCTCTCTCAAAGTAAGGTCGACATGACTGTCTAAAACCTTCTCCTCAAGGACCTTCCGCAAGTTGGTTGTTTGTTCTATGTCCGACCTTAGCTTGTAAGTCGGTGCCACTCGTTCCTTTCCTTTCTTCACAGATTCATCGACTTCCATCCGAGAAGGTTGGCTCGATCCACCGGGCTTCATGCTTGTTTCTCCTATCTCTTTTCGTGGCATAGGTTGGGCTTGTCCTTCTTTCCCTGCATTCCTTGTATTATGACGCTTTGATGTGCCATCTTCTTCACTGGTTCTTTTCCTCTTCTCTTCGACAAGAGCCTCATAGTTGTCGCACACAAACTCCGCAAAGCTTGTGTTATCGTCGACTGGATCCGACCATCCGGTTACTCGTCGCACATTCCGATCAACATGTTTGAGATCCTCCAAATCTATTTTTCCTTTCTTTTCACACTCGAATACTGTTGGCCAAAACCCAACTCCCGGCTTGATCGTCTTTAGATTCTCTCTCCCGACTCGTATTCCCGCCGATGCGGCGTAGTGCATGGCTTCCACATGTCTTGCATCTTCCTCTTCCACGATCTTTTTCAGCCCGCCTCTTCCGAAGTTCACTCGTAGCGGCTTTCGGGTCTCGCTCAAGTGAATGATGTTGCCGTTGTCGGGTTGTTACGCGCGTGCGTGGAGAAAGGCGGGACCACGGGGGTCTTGGACTAGAGAGTGATGGAGCGTAGGAAGTCGTGCTTCACTGTTCCTGGGGCATCCCAGAAACACACCGGAAGCAACCGAAGGGAGAGAGAGAGAGAGAGCATGCTTAACACCGACTCACACGCACACACACACGCACGCACACACAGCCCAACTCGACTCACGCCTTATGTACAGAAACGCAGGAGAGGGTAAGCACCCGACGCCAACAACGACGCGAATATACACAAACAAATATATATATATATATATATAAAAGGAAGAATACATTCCCGGCGTCGAGCCGGACTGAGATAGGTTACAGTAGTCGTCTGCTGTCAAGCCGCCGTCGGGGAGCTCTCAGCTCGTCGCGCCGAGCGGGGTCTTGCACAGGAGGCCGAACCAAAGCAAACCCTAAGCAAACACGCAGAAGGAGAAGAAGAAGAACCTAACTCTAAACCTAACGGTATACCCTCTAATGCAAAATGGGCAAGCCTTTTACAAAGGGCGTTGCCTTCCTTTTATAGAACAAGGAAAGGGATGTGTTACAACGTGGGACAAATCCCGACTTACATGGGATCGTCTGCCCCGACTTGACTACTCTTCGGCGCCATAAAGGCGCCCTCGATATTCACACCAAATGTACATGGGTGCGTACACACGCTGCACCCCGCCGATGTAAACAATGTTTCCCGGTTTCCACCTCTGGCTGAAATTCTTCACGACATCCGCCCCCACCTAACTGCACGTCCACCAGTACGTGCCAAGTCTAGTTGAAGGGTGAGAGATTTCGGCCGGTGAGAAACCGGTCTCCCGTGATCCGCATCTCGGCTCGCTGCCGGTTTGATCCGTCAGCTTCAAGTCTTCCTTCGCGCTCGCCTCCTTGTAGGCTCGTTCGACCTGTTAATGGGTCCTCTGCCGTGATCTCCGTAGTACACGTACTTCTGTTGGCCCTGGTTCGGACGTATGAACGCCCCGCTTCCCGCCGTATGCCCGATGTCCTCCGCTTGAGGCATGCCCGTAGCGGCCCGCTTGGCCTCCGTTGTCCAATCGTGATGTCCCGATGGTGTTTCACGTTGCCTTCGCCCTTCCGCCGTCACCTCCCTTCTCCATGGTCTTACATCGCCGCGTCGGCACGGACCACCATGGTCTCCGGAATAGCGTGGAAGATCTCTTTCCGGCCTGATCGTACATCGCCGCTCACTCGCATACCGATGTCCTTTGCATCCGAGGAACACCCCATGCCAGCCCGCTTGGTCCTTCCCGTCTTCGTACTGCTGCAGCAGGTCCTGAGTCTTCAGCTTGCCGTTGTCCCCTTGCCCCCACCAGCTTGTCATCCTGGCTTGCCGTGTCAGTCTTCGTTACTTCGACGGAGCTATCGAGATCTACGAAGTGAGTGTGGAGGATCCTCCTCGGCCCTCTCTTGCCATCCCCTGATTCCGACCCTGTGTAGTCCACTAGGCACTTGTCACCTCGTTCCCGACACCTCTCTTGTGTCGTCTTTCGCTTCCTTCGTTCGGCCCCGCCCGCGCCGAACACCGTCCCATAGTCACGCTTCGATCCGGCCCGCGATGGCCATTTGCAAGACCCTTGTTCTGTTCCAGGTGTGCCTTTCCGGCCTGACACACCTCCCCATGTTTGCCCCTACTGGCTCCTTTCGAATCCTCGTGTTGTCGGGTCCCGTTCCCTGCCGCCACCGTCCTTCTCCCTCGGTCTCACGTTGCCACGTTGGCCGAATTGCCGGAGTCTCCGGATCGGTGTGAGGGTCCCATAGGACCGGACTCCGTTTCTATGCTTGCCGAAATTCGGGTGTCTTTTGTTTGAGTCCCTCCCGGACTCTCCTCGTGTCTTCCGCCTAGTCGGGTTCCGTTTCCCGCCGCCACCAACCTTCTCTCCCAGTCTCATGTTGCCACGTTGGCCAAACTGCCGGAGTCTCTGGTTAAGTGTGGGGATCCCGTAGGACCAGACTTCCTTACGCCCATTATCTTCGTCACCTCGCCGCCACCGTAGTATCTTGGTCTTACGTCGACCGCGTTGCCGACTGCCGAAGTCTCTAGAACCGGTGTGAAGGATCCTCCGTAGACCGCCCATCCGTAGCCCTTGCCTACGTCACCTCGCCGCCACCGTCACTATCTTGGTCTTACGTCGACCGCGTTGCCGACTAAATGTGAAAGTGTTTTTAGAATTCAAGGTATTGAAGTCTACAAAAATATAAGGTATGGAGCATTCACACCCGAAGGCCAAGAACACGAGCTAAGGTCTTGAGGATAAGTCAAACAAAAAGCAAGTCACGTGGAGAAAAGTAAAAGAAGAAAAAAGCGGGCACCAAAATGCAGTCTACAACGAACGCTCATAACTCATTCGTTTGGAAGCCAAATATAATGTATAAATATGGGTTAGAAAGCTTATGACGAGGGCTATCCGTATCTTTTTAAAACTCTATATTTGGAGCATGGATGAGGGAGATATGACGATTAGAAGATCGTTGTGTCATAGCTAAGAATAGGAGATGGAAAAGCTCTAAAAAAAGCGTGGAAAAGAAAGCAAGCGAAACTTATCTACTAGAGGAGAACTTCATATAAAGCAAGGAGAGTGAGGTGGTGAAAAGAGAGTTTTTTTCTTGTGGTGTTTTTCTTGCCTATTCATGTAGTGTGTTTTTCTAGTGATCAATTCATCTTTGTAGGCTTGAGTTTATGTATCTTCTTTCTCTTGTTTCTATGATCATCACTCCTTATTAATATATCTTTGTAGATTTGGGTTTCTATATCTTCCTTCTCTCTCTTTTCTATCATCTTCTCTCCTTTCATTTTTGGCGCTCCAGGGAGGGTCGATCCTTTCTGTATAACGGGAGGAACGGTTGTCCACTAATTGATGGTTGGATCTACCGATTCATCATCAAACTAATGGCAAGATATGGAGTTCGCGATGCGACAGATCTACGAAGAGAAATTTTCCAATTGCGTATGGTTTCACCAATGTGCTACCTCGAGTATGAGAAGACGTTTTTGGATATATGGTCCACTTGGATTGGACTTGTTGGAGGCGTTGAAGATGTATACTTCAAGATGGAAAGATTCAAAGCAGGGCTAGATCCATATTTTCAATATGAAGTGCATATAAAGTACCCAAGGTCTTTCCATGATTTGCTTCGAGTATGTCAAAGTTATGATCAACAATTGAAGAAGTTGTTATTCGGTGAAGCATATGGAGTATCGGCGTCATATACCATAAATCCAAGCTATAATAATTGTGGATCGGTCATGAGCCAACAACCAGCCTACTTGCAATGTCCGATTCAACAGGTTCCCTCATATCATTATTCTAATTTTTGGAGTTATAATGATGTCTATGAAGGTGATTCCAGAGACAATGAAGAAGAGGTGATGAATGTGGAGTCCCCCCATCTAGTTCATGAGGACAACCATGATATAAAGAATGATGATGTGAAAGACGAATCTAAGGAGATTGTTATGAGAAGCGATGTTATGGATGGTGATGCCAATGTACATCATGTTGAGGACATTATTGATACAACAAGCGATATGGTGGTTGATGATGAATATGTGCGAGATGAAATGGAAGATATGACAAAAGAAGTTGTTGATGGTGAAGTACCCACAACGAAGTTGCAAGATGAAGAAGGTAACCTAGAAGTGATAGCTGGAGATTGGCTTTTGGAGATCAATGCGTGTAAGGAAGCATTGGTAAGTGCCAAGTTGCAGTGTATGAAGGTGTTCGTGCATGATTTATGTTTTGGATTTGCATTGAGTAGCAACAAAGTTATGTGGGCATCAACTCTTCAACAACAATTTGATCAAGAGCAAAGAGAATTACTTGCAATGCATGATTGGAGTATCATGAACTTATCACCATCAAAGGATCCACCACAACTAATCAAATGTATAAAGGAGAAGGAATCATCTATCGACAATGGCAATCAAGAAGAGGAAAGCATAACAATTGATGAATCTTCGTGGGATAGGGAAAACAAATCATTCCACATGGTGTCTAAGGAGGAAGAAGAAGTCATTGAAGAGAAAAGCATTATCACCTTGGAGAAGATGATTTCAAGCTACATCCAAGGAGAAGAGCATCTAAGGTTTAGTTCTTTTCTTTTCGAGTTTCCAAAATTACTCATAAATGTCTATTCACATATAAAAGGAGAAGGTTGCTTCAAAGACCTTATCAAATTGAAGGTACCAATTGCCCAAACTCTTCAAGAATCTAAGGAGAAAGACGTCAACTTCCAACCCTTGAATGATTCAACCAAACGAGATTTATTTTTGCTTCCTTTTCGAGATGAGATTCTAGATGAAATGGTCATACATACAAAACAAGGTAATGTGAAGAATGTGGTGTGCCAAGAAGAAAGTCATGTTGATGAAGCAAAGATCGACGTAATTCAAAATATGACAATTCTGACAAGTCTCGAAGCTTTGAAGGTATTTGTACGAAAGGTTCGCTCGCTCGAAAGATTTATTCATATGTTAACATGCTTACTTCTATCAAGAGTTATGTATCACATAGACCTACTTCTGTTTGGAAAGTTGATGAAGGTATACTAATTGTTGTAACCTCTTTCTTTGTGTTGACAAGGAGAAAGATGGTGATGGCAATTGTCAATGTGTATGTGTGTGTGTTTAGAAGTGTGAGGTTTTTCCTATCGACTAGCAGGGGTTTTACTCACATAGTTTGTTTCTTTTCTATTTATTTTCTCCTTCTTTGTCTATAGCCATGAATAAGGCGAAGGAGAACCTTTAGTTTTATTAGTAGCTTAGGGTTCACCATAAATGGTTCACCAAAAAGCAAGGGGGAGGGCTAAATGTGAAAGTGTTTTTAGAATTCAAGGTATTGAAGTCTACAAAAATATAAGGTATGGAGCATTCACACCCGAAGGCCAAGAACACGAGCTAAGGTCTTGAGGATAAGTCAAACAAAAAGCAAGTCACGTGGAGAAAAGTAAAAGAAGAAAAAAACGGGCACCAAAATGCAGTCTACAACGAACGCTCATAACTCATTCGTTTGGAAGCCAAATATAATGTATAAATATGGGTTAGAAAGCTTATGACGAGGGCTATCCGTATCTTTTTAAAACTCTAAATTTGGAGCATGGATGAGGGAGATATGGAGATTAGAAGATCGTTGTGTCATAGCTAAGAATAGGAGATGGAAAAGCTCTAAAAAAAGCGTGGAAAAGAAAGCAAGCGAAACTTATCTACTAGAGGAGAACTTCATATAAAGCAAGAAGAGTGAGGTGGTGAAGGGAGAGGTTTTTCTTGTGGTGTTTTTCTTGCCTATTCATGTAGTGCGTTTTTCTAGTGATCAATTGATCCTTGTAGGCTTGAGTTTATGTATCTTCTTTCTCTTGTTTCTATGATGATCACTCCTTATTAATATATCTTTGTAGATTTAGATTTCTATATCTTCCTTCTCTCTCTTTTCTATCATCTTCTCTCCTTTCATTTTTTTATGAAAAGAGTTACACGTAATATTTGGGTGTCAAACGAGAGAGTTATGAGCATTTGTTTCTGACTGTGTTTTGGTGGTTTGCTTTTTCTCTTTTTACTTTTCTCCATCTTTATTGCTTTTTGTTTGACTTATCCTCAAGACCTTAGCTCGTGATCCTGCCCTCCGGATGTGAATGCTCCATACCTTATATTTTTGTAGACTTCAATACCTTGAATTCTAAAAACACTTTCACATTTAGCCCTCCCTGGAGCGCCAAAATGGAAAGAGAGATGATGATAGAAAAGAGAGAGAAGGAAGATATAGAAACCCAAATCTACAAAGATATATTAATAAGGAGTGATGATCATAGAAACAAGAGAAAGAAGATACATAAACTCAAGCCTACAAAGATGAATTGATCACTAGAAAAACACACTACATGAATAGGCAAGAAAAACACCACAAGAAAAAAACTCTCTCACCACCTCACTCTTCTTGCTTTATATGAAGTTCTCCTCTAGTAGATAAGTTTCGCTTGCTTTCTTTTCCACGCTTTTTTTAGAGCTGTTCCATCTCCTATTCTTAGCTATGACACAACGATCTTCTAATCGTCATATCTCCCTCATCCATGCTCCAAATTTAGAGTTTTAAAAAGCTACGGATAGCTCTCGTCATAAGCTTTCTAACCCATATTTGCACATTATATTTGTCTTCCAAACGAATGAGTTATGGGCGTTCGTTGTAGACTGTATTTTGGTGCCCGCTTTTTTCTTCTTTTACTTTTCTCCACGTGACTTGCTTTTTGTTTGACTTATCCTCAAGACCTTAGCTCGTGATCTTACCCTCCGGATGTGAACGCACCATACCTTATATTCTTGTAGACTTCAATACCTTGAATTCTAAAAACACTTTCACATTTAGCCCTCCCCCTTGCTTTTTTGTGAACCATTTATAGTGAACCCTAAGCTACTAATAAAACTAAAGGTTCTCCTTCGCCTTATTCATGGCTATAGACAAAGAAGGAGAAAATAAATAGAAAAGAAACAAACTATGTGAGTAAAACCCCCGCTAGTCGATAGGAAAAACCTCACACTTCTAAACACACACACATACACATTGACAATTGCCATCACCATCTTTCTCCTTGTCAACACAAAGAAAGAGGTTACAACAATTAGTATATCTTCATCAACTTTCCAAACAGAAGTAGGTCTATG